>NW_027460434.1:465000-1065000 GCF_050947875.1 Dermacentor variabilis | reverse complement strand
TGTGTATATAAAGGGACCATCCGCTTGTGTGATTTTCAGTTTGGCCGCAGTGCGCAACGACATCACATCGTCTTATACACTACGTTCTTTACGTAGCCCGCTTCAAGCCTGTCTGCAACGAAATTGCCGTCGGACCCAAGCGAGGATCTGTCCCATCTACCGGCAATCACATCAGTCATTGTCGGCTTGGTGTGAGGCGAGGTCACTGCTACTGCGCAGTGCAAAACGGTTCCTCGACCCTGCATATATAAAGAGACCATCCCCTTCTGTGATTTTCAATTTGGCAGCAATGCACAACTTCACACCGTCTTATACACTACGTTCTTTACGCAGCCTGTTTCGAACCTGTCTGCAACGAAACTGCCGTCGGAATCAAGCGAGGATCTGTCCCATCTACCGGCGATCACATCAGCCATTGTCGGCTTGGTGTGAGGCGGTCACTGCTACTGCGCAGTGCAGAACGGTTCCTCGACCCTTAATATATAAAGGGACCATCCGCTTGTGTGATTTTCACTTTGGGAGCAGTGGGCAACGATTTCACACCATCTTATACACTACGCTCTTTACGCAGCCTGCTTCACGCCTGTCTGCCACGAAACTGCCGTCGGAATCAAGCGAGGATCTGTCCCATCTACCGGCGATCACATCAGTCATTGTCGGCTTGGTGTGAGGTGAGGTCACTGCTACTGCACAGTTCAACACGGTTCCTCGACCCTGCATATATAAAGAGACCATCCACTTGTGTGATTTTCAGTTTGACAGCAGTGCGCAACGCTTTCACATCGTCTTATACACTACGTTCTTTACGTAGCCCGCTTCAAGCCTGTCTGCAACGAAACTGCCGTCGGAATCAAGCGAGTATCTGTCCCATCTACCGGCGATCACATCAGTCATCATCGCCTTGGTGTCAGGCGAGGTCACTGCCACTGCGCAGTGCAAAACGGTTCCTCGACCCTGCAAATATAAAGGGACCATCCCCGTGTGATATTTAGTTTGGCAGCAGTGCGCAACGACTTCACATCGTCTCATACACTACGTTCTTTACGCAGCCTGCTTCAAGCCTGTCTGCAACGAAACTGCCGTCGGAATCAAGCGAGGATCTGTCCCATCTGCCGGCGATCACATCAGTCATTGTCGGCTTGGTGTGAGGCGAGGTCACTCCTACTGCGCAGTTCAAGACGGTTCCTCGACCCTGCATATATAAAGGGACCATCCACTTGTGATTTTTTGTTTGGCAGCAGTGCGCAACGATTTCACATCGTCTTATACACTACGTTCTTTACGCAGCCCACTTCAAGCCTGTCTGCAACGAAACTGCCGTCGAATCAAGCGAGGATCTGTCCCAGCTACCGGCGATCACATCAGTCATTGTCGGCTTGGTGTGAGGCGAGGTCACAGCTACTGCGCAGTTCAAGACGGTTCCTCGACCCTGCATATATAATGGGACCATCCGCATGTGATTTTTTGTTTGGCAGCAGTGCGCAACAATTTCACATCGTCTTATACACTACGTTCTTTGCGAAGCCTGCTTCAAGCCTGTCTGCAACGAAACTGCCGTCAGAATCAAGCGAGTATCTGTCCCATCTACCGGCGATCACATCAGTCATCGTCGGCTTGGTGTGAGGCGAGTTCACTGCTACTGCGCAGTGCAAAACGGTTCCTCGACCCTGTGTATATAAAGGGACCATCCGCTTGTGTGATTTTCAGTTTGGCCGCAGTGCGCAACGACATCACATCGTCTTATACACTACGTTCTTTACGTAGCCCGCTTCAAGCCTGTCTGCAACGAAATTGCCGTCGGACCCAAGCGAGGATCTGTCCCATCTACCGGCAATCACATCAGTCATTGTCGGCTTGGTGTGAGGCGAGGTCACTGCTACTGCGCAGTGCAAAACGGTTCCTCGACCCTGCATATATAAAGAGACCATCCCCTTCTGTGATTTTCAATTTGGCAGCAATGCACAACTTCACACCGTCTTATACACTACGTTCTTTACGCAGCCTGTTTCGAACCTGTCTGCAACGAAACTGCCGTCGGAATCAAGCGAGGATCTGTCCCATCTACCGGCGATCACATCAGCCATTGTCGGCTTGGTGTGAGGCGGTCACTGCTACTGCGCAGTGCAGAACGGTTCCTCGACCCTTAATATATAAAGGGACCATCCGCTTGGGTGATTTTCACTTTGGGAGCAGTGGGCAACGATTTCACACCATCTTATACACTACGCTCTTTACGCAGCCTGCTTCACGCCTGTCTGCCACGAAACTGCCGTCGGAATCAAGCGAGGATCTGTCCCATCTACCGGCGATCACATCAGTCATTGTCGGCTTGGTGTGAGGTGAGGTCACTGCTACTGCACAGTTCAACACGGTTCCTCGACCCTGCATATATAAAGAGACCATCCACTTGTGTGATTTTCAGTTTGACAGCAGTGCGCAACGCTTTCACATCGTCTTATACACTACGTTCTTTACGTAGCCCGCTTCAAGCCTGTCTGCAACGAAGCTGCCGTCGGAATCTAGGGAGTATCTGTCCCATCTACCAGCGATCACATCAGTCATCGTCGGCTTTGTGTGAGGCGAGTTCACTGCTACTGCGCAGCGTAAGACGGTTCCTCGACTCTGCATATATAAAGGGACCATCCGCTTGTGTGATTTTAAGTTTGGCCGCAGTGCGCAACGACTGCACATCGTCTTATACACTACGTTCTTTACGTAGCCCGCTTCAAGCCTGTCTGCAACGAAGCTGGCGTCGGAATCTAGCGAGTATCTGTCCCATCTACCAGCGATCACATCAGTCATCGTCGGCTTTGTGTGAGGCGAGTTCACTGCTACTGCGCAGCGTAAGACGGTTCCTCGACTCTGCATATATAAAGGGACCATCCACTTGTGATTTTTTGTTTGGCAGCAGTGCGCAACGATTTCACATCGTCTTATACACTACGTTCTTTAAGCAGCCCACTTCAAGCCTGTCTGCAACGAAACTGCCGTCGAATCAAGCGAGGATCTGTCCCAGCTACCGGCGATCACATCAGTCATTGTCGGCTTGGTGTGAGGCGAGGTCACAGCTACTGCGCAGTTCAAGACGGTTTCTCGACCCTGCATATATAAAGAGACCATCCGCTTGTGTGATTTTCAGTTTGACAGCAGTGCGCAACGATTTCACATCGTCTTATACACTACGTTCTTTACGTAGCCCGCTTCAAGCCTGTCTGCAACGAAGCTGCCGTCGGAATCTAGCGAGGATCTGTCCCATCTACCGGCGATCACATCAGCCATTGTCGGCTTGGTGTGAGGCGAGGTCACTGCTACTGCGAAGTGCAGAACGGTTCCTCGACCCTGATTATATAAAGGGACCATCCGCTTGTGTGATTTTCACTTTGGGAGCAGTGGGCAACGATTTCACACCATCTTATACACTACGTTCTTTACACAGCCTGCTTCAAGCCTGTCTGCAACGAAACTGCTGTCGGAATCAAGCGAGGATCTGTCCCATCTACCGGCGATCACATCAGTCATTGTCGGCTTGGTGTGAGGCGAGGTCACTGCTACTGCGCAGTTCAAGACGGTTCCTCGACCCTGCATATATAATGGGACCATCCGCATGTGATTTTTTGTTTGGCAGCAGTGCGCAACAATTTCACATCGTCTTATACACTACGTTCTTTGCGAAGCCTGCTTCAAGCCTGTCTGCAACGAAACTGCCGTCAGAATCAAGCGAGTATCTGTCCCATCTACCGGCGATCACATCAGTCATCGTCGGCTTGGTGTGAGGCGAGTTCACTGCTACTGCGCAGTGCAAAACGGTTCCTCGACCCTGTGTATATAAAGGGACCATCCGCTTGTGTGATTTTCAGTTTGGCCGCAGTGCGCAACGACATCACATCGTCTTATACACTACGTTCTTTACGTAGCCCGCTTCAAGCCTGTCTGCAACGAAATTGCCGTCGGACCCAAGCGAGGATCTGTCCCATCTACCGGCAATCACATCAGTCATTGTCGGCTTGGTGTGAGGCGAGGTCACTGCTACTGCGCAGTGCAAAACGGTTCCTCGACCCTGCATATATAAAGAGACCATCCCCTTCTGTGATTTTCAATTTGGCAGCAATGCACAACTTCACACCGTCTTATACACTACGTTCTTTACGCAGCCTGTTTCGAACCTCTCTGCAACGAAACTGCCGTCGGAATCAAGCGAGGATCTGTCCCATCTACCGGCGATCACATCAGCCATTGTCGGCTTGGTGTGAGGCGGTCACTGCTACTGCGCAGTGCAGAACGGTTCCTCGACCCTTAATATATAAAGGGACCATCCGCTTGTGTGATTTTCACTTTGGGAGCAGTGGGCAACGATTTCACACCATCTTATACACTACGCTCTTTACGCAGCCTGCTTCACGCCTGTCTGCCACGAAACTGCCGTCGGAATCAAGCGAGGATCTGTCCCATCTACCGGCGATCACATCAGTCATTGTCGGCTTGGTGTGAGGTGAGGTCACTGCTACTGCACAGTTCAACACGGTTCCTCGACCCTGCATATATAAAGAGACCATCCACTTGTGTGATTTTCAGTTTGACAGCAGTGCGCAACGCTTTCACATCGTCTTATACACTACGTTCTTTACGTAGCCCGCTTCAAGCCTGTCTGCAACGAAGCTGCCGTCGGAATCTAGGGAGTATCTGTCCCATCTACCAGCGATCACATCAGTCATCGTCGGCTTTGTGTGAGGCGAGTTCACTGCTACTGCGCAGCGTAAGACGGTTCCTCGACTCTGCATATATAAAGGGACCATCCGCTTGTGTGATTTTAAGTTTGACCGCAGTGCGCAACGACTGCACATCGTCTTATACACTACGTTCTTTACGTAGCCCGCTTCAAGCCTGTCTGCAACGAAGCTGGCGTCGGAATCTAGCGAGTATCTGTCCCATCTACCAGCGATCACATCAGTCATCGTCGGCTTTGTGTGAGGCGAGTTCACTGCTACTGCGCAGCGTAAGACGGTTCCTCGACTCTGCATATATAAAGGGACCATCCACTTGTGATTTTTTGTTTGGCAGCAGTGCGCAACGATTTCACATCGTCTTATACACTACGTTCTTTACGCAGCCCACTTCAAGCCTGTCTGCAACGAAACTGCCGTCGAATCAAGCGAGGATCTGTCCCAGCTACCGGCGATCACATCAGTCATTGTCGGCTTGGTGTGAGGCGAGGTCACTGCTACTGCGTAGTGCAAAACTGTTCCTCGACCCTTCATATATAAAGAGACCATCCGCTTGTGTGATTTTCAGTTTGGGAGCAATGCGCAACTTCACATCGTCTTATACACTACGTTCTTAACGCAGCCTGCTTCAAGCTTCTCTGCAATGAAACTGCCGTCGCAATCAAGCGAGGATCTGTCCCATCTAACGGCGGTCACATCAGTCAATGTCGGCTTGGTGTGAGGCGAGGTCACTGCTACTGCGCAGTGCAGAACGGTTCCTCGACCCTGCATATATAAAGGGACCATCCGTTTGTGTGATTTTCAGTTTGGCAGCAGTGCGCAACGATTTCACATCATCTTATACACAACGTTGTTTACGCAGCCTACTTCAAGCCTGTCTGCAACGAAACTGCCGTAGCAATCAAGCGAGCATCTGTCCCATCTACCGGCGCTGACATCAGTCATCGTCGGCTTGGTGTGAGGCGAGGTCACTGCTACTGCGCAGTTCAAGACGGTTCCTCGACCCTGCATATATAAAGGGACCATCCACTTGTGATTTTTGTTTGGCAGCAGTGCGCAACGATTTCACATCGTCTTATACACTGCGTTCTTTACGCAGCCCACTTCAAGCCTGTCTGCAACGAAACTGCCGTCGGAATCAAGCGAGGATCTGTCCCATCTACCGGCGATCACATCAGCCATTGTCGGCTTGGTGTGAGGCGGTCACTGCTACTGCGCAGTGCAGAACGGTTCCTCGACCCTGAATATATAAAGGGACCATCCGCATGTGATTTTTTGTTTGGCAGCAGTGCGCAACAATTTCACATCGTCTTATACACTACGTTCTTTACGCAGCCTGCTTGAAGCCTGTCTGCAACGAAACTGCCGTCAGAATCAAGCGAGTATCTGTCCCATCTACCGGCGATCACATCAGTCATCGTCGGCTTAGTGTGAGGCGAGTTCACTGCTACTGCGCTGTGCAAAACGGTTCCTCGACCCTGCATATATAAAGGGACCATCCGCTTGTGTGATTTTCAGTTTGGCCGCAGTGCGCAATGACTTCACACCGTCTTATACACTAAGTTCTTTACGCAGCCTGCTTCGAACCTGTCTGCAACGAAACTGCCGTCGGAATCAAGCGAGGATCTGTCCCATCTACCGGCGATCACATCAGCCATTGTCGGCTTGGTGTGAGGCGGTCACTGCTAATGTGCAGTGCAGAACGGTTCCTCGACCCTCAATACATAAAGGGACCATCCGCTAGTGTGATTTTCACTTTTGAAGCAGTGCGCAACGATTTCGCATCATCTTATACACTACGTTCATTGCGCAGCCTGCTTCAAGCCTGTCTGCAACGAAACTGCCGTCGGAATCAAGCGAGTATCTGTCCCATCTACCGGCGATCACATCAGTCATCATCGCCTTGGTGTGAGGCGAGGTCACTGCCACTGCGCAGTGCAAAACGGTTCCTCGACCCTGCAAATATAAAGGGACCATCCCCGTGTGATTTTTAGTTTGGCAGCAGTGCGCAACGACTTTACATCGTCTCATACACTACGTTCTTTACGCAGCCTGCTTCAAGCCTGTCTGCAACGAAACTGCTGTCGGAATCAAGCGAGGATCTGTCCCATCTACCGGCGATCACATCAGTCATTGTCGGCTTGGTGTGAGGCGAGGTCACTGCTACTGCGCAGTTCAAGACGGTTCCTCGACCCTGCATATATAATGGGACCATCCACTTGTGATTTTTTGTTTGGCAGCAGTGCGCAACGATTTCACATCGTCTTATACACTACGTTCTTTACGCAGCCCACTTCAAGCCTGTCTGCAACGAAACTGCCGTCGAATCAAGCGAGGATCTGTCCCCGCTACCGGCGATCACATCAGTCATCGTCGGCTTGGTGTGAGGCGAGGTCACAGCTACTGCGCAGTTCAAGACGGTTTCTCGACCCTGCATATATAAAGAGACCATCCGCTTGTGTGATTTTCAGTTTGACAGCAGTGCGCAACGATTTCACATCGTCTTATACACTACGTTCCTTACGTAGCCCGCTTCAAGCCTGTCTGCAACGAAGCTGCCGTCGGAATCTAGCGAGGATCTGTCTCATCTACCGGCGATCACATCAGCCATTGTCGGCTTGGTGTGAGGCGAGGTCACTGCTACTGCGCAGTGCAGAACGGTTCCTCGACCCTGATTATATAAAGGGACCATCCGCTTGTGTGATTTTCACTTTGGGAGCAGTGGGCAACGATTTCACACCATCTTATACACTACGTTCTTTACACAGCCTGCTTCAAGCCTGTCTGCAACGAAACTGCTGTCGGAATCAAGCGAGGATCTGTCCCATCTACCGGCGATCACATAAGTCATTGTCGGCTTGGTGTGAGGCGAGGTCACTGCTACTGCGCAGTTCAAGACGGTTCCTCGACCCTGCATATATAATGGGACCATCCGCATGTGATTTTTTGTTTGGCAGCAGTGCGCAACAATTTCACATCGTCTTATACACTACGTTCTTTACGCAGCCTGCTTCAAGCCTGTCTGCAACGAAACTGCCGTCAGAATCAAGCGAGTATCTGTCCCATCTACCGGCGATCACATCAGTCATCGTCGGCTTGGTGTGAGGCGAGTTCACTGCCACTGCGCAGTGCAAAACGGTTCCTCGACCCTGTGTATATAAAGGGACCATCCGCTTGTGTGATTTTCAGTTTGGCCGCAGTGCGCAACGACATCACATCGTCTTATACACTACGTTCTTTACGTAGCCCGCTTCAAGCCTGTCTGCAACGAAATTGCCATCGGAATCAAGCGAGGATCTGTCCCATCTACCGGCGATCGTATCAGTCATTGTCGGCTTGGTGTGAGGCGAGGTCACTGCTGCTGCGCAGTGCAAAACGGTTCCTCGACCCTCCATATATAAAGAGACCATCCCCTTCTGTGATTTTCTATTTGGCAGCAATGCACAACTTCACACCGTCTTATACACTACGTTCTTTACGCAGCCTGTTTCGAACCTGTCTGCAACGAAACTGCCGTCGGAATCAAGCGAGGATCTGTCCCATCTACCGGCGATCACATCAGCCATTGTCGGCTTGGTGTGAGGCGGTCACTGCTACTGCGCAGTGCAGAACGGTTCCTCGACCCTTAATATATAAAGGGACCATCCGCTTGTGTGATTTTCACTTTGGGAGCAGTGGGCAACGATTTCACACCATCTTATACACTACGCTCTTTACGCAGCCTCCTTCACGCCTGTCTGCCACGAAACTGCCGTCGGAATCAAGCGAGGATCTGTCCCATCTACCGGCGATCACATCTGTCATTGTCGGCTTGGTGGGAGGTGAGGTCACTGCTACTGCACAGTTCAACACGGTTCCTCGACCCTGCATATATAAAGAGACCATCCACTTGTGTGATTTTCAGTTTGACAGCAGTGCGCAACGCTTTCACATCGTCTTATACACTACGTTCTTTACGTAGCCCGCTTCAAGCCTGTCTGCAACGAAGCTGCCGTCGGAATCTAGCGAGTATCTGTGCCATCTACCAGCGATCACATCAGTCATCGTCGGCTTTGTGTGAGGCGAGTTCACTGCTACTGCGCAGCGTAAGACGGTTCCTCGACTCTGCATATATAAAGGGGCCATCCGCTTGTGTGATTTTCAGTTTGGGAGCAATGCGCAACTTCACATCGTCTTATACACTACGTTCTTAACGCAGCCTGCTTCAAGCTTCTCTGCAATGAAACTGCCGTCGCAATCAAGCGAGGATCTGTCCCATCTAACGGCGGTCACATCAGTCAATGTCGGCTTGGTGTGAGGCGAGGTCACTGCTACTGCGCAGCGTAAGACGGTTCCTCGACTCTGCATATATAAAGGGGCCATCCGCTTGTGTGATTTTCAGTTTGGCCGCAGTGCGCAACGACTGCACATCGTCTTATACACTACGTTCTTTACGTAGCCCGCTTCAAGCCTGTCTGCAACGAAATTGCCATCGGAATCAAGCGAGGATCTGTCCCATCTACCGGCGATCGTATCAGTCATCGTCGGCTTGGTGTGAGGCGAGGTCACTGCTACTGCGTAGTGCAAAACTGTTCCTCGACCCTTCATATATAAAGAGACCATCCGCTTGTGTGATTTTCAGTTTGGGAGCAATGCGCAACTTCACATCGTCTTATACACTACGTTCTTAACGCAGCCTGCTTCAAGATTCTCTGCAATGAAACTGCCGTCGCAATCAAGCGAGGATCTGTCCCATCTAACGGCGGTCACATCAGTCAATGTCGGCTTGGTGTGAGGCGAGGTCACTGCTACTGCGCAGTGCAGAACGGTTCCTCGACCCTGCATATATAAAGGGACCATCCGTTTGTGTGATTTTCAGTTTGGCAGCAGTGCGCAACGATTTCACATCATCTTATACACAACGTTGTTTACGCAGCCTGCTTCAAGCCTGTCTGCAACGAAACTGCCGTCGCAATCAAGCGAGCATCTGTAACATCTACCGGCGCTGACATCAGTCATCGTCGGCTTGGTGTGAGGCGAGTTCACTGCTACTGCGCAGTGCAAAACGGTTCCTCGACCCTGCATATATAAAGAGACCATCCCCTTCTGTGATTTTCAATTTGGCAGCAATGCACAACTTCACACCGTCTTATACACTACGTTCTTTACGCAGCCTGCTTCGAACCTGTCTGCAACGAAACTGCCGTCGGAATCAAGCGAGGATCTGTCCCATCTACCGGCGATCACATCAGCCATTGTCGGCTTGGTGTGAGGCGGTCACTGCTACTGCGCAGTGCAGAACGGTTCCTCGACCCTGAATATATAAAGGGACCATCCGCTTGTGTGATTTTCACTTTGGGAGCAGTGCGCAATGACTTCACACCGTCTTATACACTAAGTTCTTTACGCAGCCTGCTTCGAACCTGTCTGCAACGAAACTGCCGTCGGAATCAAGCGAGGATCTGTCCCATCTACCGGCGATCACATCAGCCATTGTCGGCTTGGTGTGAGGCGGTCACTGCTAACGTGCAGTGCAGAACGGTTCCTCGACCCAGAATACATAAAGGGACCATCCGCTAGTGTGATTTTCACTTTTGAAGCAGTGCGCAACGATTTCGCATCATCTTATACACTACGTTCATTGCGCAGCCTGCTTCAAGCCTGTCTGCAACGAAACTGCCGTCGGAATCAAGCGAGTATCTGTCCCATCTACCGGCGATCACATCAGTCATCATCGCCTTGGTGTGAGGCGAGGTCACTGCCACTGCGCAGTGCAAAACGGTTCCTCGACCCTGCAAATATAAAGGGACCATCCCCGTGTGATTTTTAGTTTGGCAGCAGTGCGCAACGACTTCACATCGTCTCATACACTACGTTCTTTACGCAGCCTGCTTCAAGCCTGTCTGCAACGAAACTGCCGTCGGAATCAAGCGAGGATCTGTCCCATCTGCCGGCGATCATATCAGTCATTGTCGGCTTGGTGTGAGGCGAGGTCACTCCTACTGCGCAGCTCAAGACGGTTCCTCGACCCTGCATATATAAAGGGACCATCCACTTGTGATTTTTTGTTTGGCAGCAGTGCGCAACGATTTCACATCGTCTTATACACTACGTTCTTTACGCAGCCCACTTCAAGCCTGTCTGCAACGAAACTGCCGTCGAATCAAGCGAGGATCTGTCCCCGCTACCGACGATCACATCAGTCATCGTCGGCTTGGTGTGAGGCGAGGTCACAGCTACTGCGCAGTTCAAGACGGTTTCTCGACCCTGCATATATAAAGAGACCATCCGCTTGTGTGATTTTCAGTTTGACAGCAGTGCGCAACGATTTCACATCGTCTTATACACTACGTTCTTTACGTAGCCCGCTTCAAGCCTGTCTGCAACGAAGCTGCCGTCGGAATCTAGCGAGGATCTGTCCCATCTACCGGCGATCACATCAGCCATTGTCGGCTTGGTGTGAGGCGAGGTCACTGCTACTGCGCAGTGCAGAACGGTTCCTCGACCCTGATTATATAAAGGGACCATCCGCTTGTGTGATTTTCACTTTGGGAGCAGTGGGCAACGATTTCACACCATCTTATACACTACGTTCTTTACACAGCCTGCTTCAAGCCTGTCTGCAACGAAACTGCTGTCGGAATCAAGCGAGGATCTGTCCCATCTACCGGCGATCACATCAGTCATTGTCGGCTTGGTGTGAGGCGAGGTCACTGCTACTGCGCAGTTCAAGACGGTTCCTCGACCCTGCATATATAATGGGACCATCCGCATGTGATTTTTTGTTTGGCAGCAGTGCGCAACAATTTCACATCGTCTTATACACTACGTTCTTTACGCAGCCTGCTTCAAGCCTGTCTGCAACGAAACTGCCGTCAGAATCAAGCGAGTATCTGTCCCATCTACCGGCGATCACATCAGTCATCGTCGGCTTGGTGTGAGGCGAGTTCACTGCCACTGCGCAGTGCAAAACGGTTCCTCGACCCTGTGTATATAAAGGGACCATCCGCTTGTGTGATTTTCAGTTTGGCCGCAGTGCGCAACGACATCACATCGTCTTATACACTACGTTCTTTACGTAGCCCGCTTCAAGCCTGTCTGCAACGAAATTGCCATCGGAATCAAGCGAGGATCTGTCCCATCTACCGGCGATCGTATCAGTCATTGTCGGCTTGGTGTGAGGCGAGGTCACTGCTGCTGCGCAGTGCAAAACGGTTCCTCGACCCTCCATATATAAAGAGACCATCACCTTCTGTGATTTTCAATTTGGCAGCAATGCACAACTTCACACCGTCTTATACACTACGTTCTTTACGCAGCCTGTTTCGAACCTGTCTGCAACGAAACTGCCGTCGGAATCAAGCGAGGATCTGTCCCATCTACCGGCGATCACATCAGCCATTGTCGGCTTGGTGTGAGGCGGTCACTGCTACTGCGCAGTGCAGAACGGTTCCTCGACCCTTAATATATAAAGGGAGCATCCGCTTGTGTGATTTTCACTTTGGGAGCAGTGGGCAACGATTTCACACCATCTTATACACTACGCTCTTTACGCAGCCTCCTTCACGCCTGTCTGCCACGAAACTGCCGTCGGAATCAAGCGAGGATCTGTCCCATCTACCGGCGATCACATCAGTCATTGTCGGCTTGGTGGGAGGTGAGATCACTGCTACTGCACAGTTCAACACGGTTCCTCGACCCTGCATATATAAAGAGACCATCCACTTGTGTGATTTTCAGTTTGACAGCAGTGCGCAACGCTTTCACATCTTCTTATACACTACGTTCTTTACGTAGCCCGCTTCAAGCCTGTCTGCAACGAAGCTGCCGTCGGAATCTAGCGAGTATCTGTCCCATCTACCAGCGATGACATCAGTCATCGTCGGCTTTGTGTGAGGCGAGTTCACTGCTACTGCGCAGCGTAAGACGGTTCCTCGACTCTGCATATATAAAGGGGCCATCCGCTTGTGTGATTTTCAGTTTGGCCGCAGTGCGCAACGACTGCACATCGTCTTATACACTACGTTCTTTACGTAGCCCGCTTCAAGCCTGTCTGCAACGAAATTGCCATCGGAATCAAGCGAGGATCTGTCCCATCTACCGGCGATCGTATCAGTCATCGTCGGCTTGGTGTGAGGCGAGGTCACTGCTACTGCGTAGTGCAAAACTGTTCCTCGACCCTTCATATATAAAGAGACCATCCGCTTGTGTGATTTTCAGTTTGGGAGCAATGCGCAACTTCACATCGTCTTATACACTACGTTCTTAACGCAGCCTGCTTCAAGCTTCTCTGCAATGAAACTGCCGTCGCAATCAAGCGAGGATCTGTCCCATCTAACGGCGGTCACATCAGTCAATGTCGGCTTGGTGTGAGGCGAGGTCACTGCTACTGCGCAGTGCAGAACGGTTCCTCGACCCTGCATATATAAAGGGACCATCCGTTTGTGTGATTTTCAGTTTGGCAGCAGTGCGCAACGATTTCACATCATCTTATACACAACGTTGTTTACGCAGCCTGCTTCAAGCCTGTCTGCAACGAAACTGCCGTCGCAATCAAGCGAGCATCTGTCCCATCTACCGGCGCTGACATCAGTCATCGTCGGCTTGGTGTGAGGCGAGGTCACTGCTACTGCGCAGTTCAAGACGGTTCCTCGACCCTGCATATATAAAGGGACCATCCACTTGTGATTTTTGTTTGGCAGCAGTGCGCAACGATTTCACATCGTCTTATACACTGCGTTCTTTACGCAGCCCACTTCAAGCCTGTCTGCAACGAAACTGCCGTCGGAATCAAGCGAGGATCTGTCCCATCTACCGGCGATCACATCAGTCATTGTCGGCTTGGTGTGAGGCGAGGCCACTGCTACTGCGCAGTGCAGAACGGTTCCTCGACCCTGATTATATAAAGGTACCATCAGCTTGTGTGATTTTCACATTGGGAGCAGTGGGCAACGATTTCACACCATCTTATACACTACGTTCTTTACGCAGCCTGCTTCAAGCCTGTCTGCAACGAAACTGCCGTCGGAATCAAGCGAGGGTCTGTCCCATCTACCGGCGATCACATCAGTCATTGTCTGCTTGGTGTGAGGCGAGGTCACTGCTACTGCGCAGTTCAAGACGGTTCCTCAACCCTGCATATATAAAGGGACCATCCGCATGTGATTTTTTGTTTGGCAGCAGTGCGCAACAATTTCACATCGTCTTATACACTACGTTCTTTACGCAGCCTGCTTCAAGCTTGTCTGCATCGAAACTGCCGTCAGAATCAAGCGAGTATCTGTCCCATCTACCGCCGATCACATCAGTCATTGTCGGCTTGGTGTGAGGCGAGTTCACTGCTACTGCGCAGTGCAAAACGGTTCCTCGACCCTGCATATATAAAGAGACCATCCCCTTCTGTGATTTTCAATTTGGCAGCAATGCACAACTTCACACCGTCTTATACACTACGTTCTTTACGCAGCCTGCTTCGAACCTGTCTGCAACGAAACTGCCGTCGGAATCAAGCGAGGATCTGTCCCATCTACCGGCGATCACATCAGCCATTGTCGGCTTGGTGTGAGGCGGTCACTGCTACTGCGCAGTGCAGAACGGTTCCTCGACCCTGAATATATAAAGGGACCATCCGCTTGTGTGATTTTTACTTTGGGAGCAGTGGGCAACGATTTCACACCATCTTATACACTACGCTCTTTACGCAGCCTGCTTCAAGCCTGTCTGCAACGAAACTGCCGTCGGAATCAAGCGAGGATCTGTCCCATCTACCGGCGATCACATCAGTCATTGTCTGCTTGGTGTGAGGCGAGGTCACTGCTACTGCACAGTTCAAGACGGTTCCTCGACCCAGCATATATAAAGGGACCATCCGCATGTGATTTTTTGTTTGGCAGCAGTGCGCAACAATTTCACATCGTCTTATGCACTACGTTCTTTACGCAGCCTGCTTGAAGCCTGTCTGCAACGAAACTGCCGTCAGAATCAAGCGAGTATCTGTCCCATCTACCGGCGATCACATCAGTCATCGTCGGCTTGGTGTGAGGCGAGTTCACTGCTACTGCGCTGTGCAAAACGGTTCCTCGACCCTGCATATATAAAGGGACCATCCGCTTGTGTGATTTTCAGTTTGGCCGCAGTGCGCAATGACTTCACACCGTCTTATACACTAAGTTCTTTACGCAGCCTGCTTCGAACCTGTCTGCAACGAAACTGCCGTCGGAATCAAGCGAGGATCTGTCCCATCTACCGGCGATCACATCAGCCATTGTCGGCTTGGTGTGAGGCGGTCACTGCTAATGTGCAGTGCAGAACGGTTCCTCGACCCTGAATACATAAAGGGACCATCCGCTAGTGTGATTTTCACTTTTGAAGCAGTGCGCAACGATTTCACATCATCTTATACACTACGTTCATTGCGCAGCCTGCTTCAAGCCTGTCTGCAACGAAACTGCCGTCGGAATCAAGCGAGTATCTGTCCCATCTACCGGCGATCACATCAGTCATCATCGCCTTGGTGTGAGGCGAGGTCACTGCCACTGCGCAGTGCAAAACGGTTCCTCGACCCTGCAAATATAAAGGGACCATCCCCGTGTGATTTTTAGTTTGGCAGCAGTGCGCAACGACTTCACATCGTCTCATACACTACGTTCTTTACGCAGCCTGCTTCAAGCCTGTCTGCAACGAAACTGCCGTCGGAATCAAGCGAGGATCTGTCCCATCTGCCGGCGATCACATCAGTCATTGTCGGCTTGGTGTGAGGCGAGGTCACTCCTACTGCGCAGTTCAAGACGGTTCCTCGACCCTGCATATATAAAGGGACCATCCACTTGTGATTTTTTGTTTGGCAGCAGTGCGCAACGATTTCATATCGTCTTATACACTACGTTCTTCACGCAGCCCACTTCAAGCCTGTCTGCAACGAAACTGCCGTCGAATCAAGTGAGGATCTGTCCCCGCTACCGGCGATCACATCAGTCATCGTCGGCTTGGTGTGAGGCGAGGTCACAGCTACTGCGCAGTTCAAGACGGTTTCTCGACCCTGCATATATAAAGAGACCATCCGCTTGTGTGATTTTCACTTTGGGAGCAGTGGGCAACGATTTCACACCATCTTATACACTATGTTCTTTACACAGCCTGCTTCAAGCCTGTCTGCAACGAAACTGCTGTCGGAATCAAGCGAGGATCTGTCCCATCTACCGGCGGTCACATCAGTCAATGTCGGCTTGGTGTGAGGCGAGGTGACTGCTACTGCGCAGTGCAGAACGGTTCCTCGACCCTGCATATATAAAGGGACCATCCGTTCGTGTGATTTTCAGTTTGGCAGCAGTGCGCAACGATTTCACATCATCTTATACACTACGTTGTTTACGCAGCCTGCTTCAAGCCTGTCTGCAACGAAACTGCCGTCGCAATCAAGCGAGCATCTGTCCCATCTACCGGCGCTGACATCAGTCATCGTCGGCTTGGTGTGAGGCGAGGTCACTGCTACTGCGCAGTTCAAGACGGTTCCTCGACCCTGCATATATAAAGGGACCATCCACTTGTGATTTTTGTTTGGCAGCAGTGCGCAACGATTTCATATCGTCTTATACACTGCGTTCTTTACGCAGCCCACTTCAAGCCTGTCTGCAACGAAACTGCCGTCGGAATCAAGCGAGGATCTGTCCCATCTACCGGCGATCACATCAGTCATCGTCGGCTTGGTGTGAGGCGGTCACTGCTACTGCGCAGTGCAGAACGGTTCCTCGACCCTGAATACATAAAGGGACCATCCGCTAGTGTGATTTTCACTTTTGAAGCAGTGGGCAACGATTTCACACCATCTTATACACACGCTCGTTACGCAGCCTGCTTCACGCCTGTCTGCCACGAAACTGCCATCGGAATCAAGCGAGGATCTGTCCCATCTACCGGCGATCACATCAGTCATTGTCGGCTTGGTATGAGGCGAGGTCACTGCTACTGCGCAGTGCAAAACGGTTCCTCGACCCTGCATATATAAAGAGACCATCCGCTTGTGTGATTTCCAGTTTGGGAGCAATGCGCAACTTCACATCGTCTTATACACTACGTTCTTAACGCAGCCTGCTTCAAGCCTGCCTGCAATGAAACTGCCGTCGCAATCAAGCGAGGATCTGTCCCATCTAACGGCGATCACATCAGTCAATGTCGGCTTTGTGTAAGGCGAGGTCACTGCTACTGCGCAGTGCAGAAGGGTTCCTCGACCCTGCATATATAACGGGACCATCCGCTTGTGTGATTTTCAGTTTGGCAGCAGTGCGCAACGATTTCACATCGTCTTATACACTACGTTCTTTACGTAGCCCGCTTCAAGCCTGTCTGCAACGAAGCTGCCGTCGGAATCTAGCGAGGATCTGTCCCATCTACCGGCGATCACATCAGCCATTGTCGGCTTGGTGTGAGGCGAGGTCACTGCTACTGCGCAGTGCAGAACGGTTCCTCGACCCTGATTATCTAAAGGGACCATCCGCTTGTGTGATTTTCACTTTGGGAGCAGTGGGCAATGATTTCACACCATCTTATACACTACGTTCTTTACGCAGCCTGCTTCAAGCATTTCTGCAACGAAACTGCCGTCGGAATCAAGCGAGGATCTGTCCCATCTACCGGCGATCACATCAGTCATTGTCGGCTTGGTGTGAGGCGAGGTCACTGCTACTGCACAGTTCAAGACGGTTCCTCGACCCTGCATATATAAAGGGACCATCCGCATGTGATTTTTTGTTTGGCAGCAGTGCGCAACAATTTCACATCGTCTTATACACTACGTTCTTTACGCAGCTTGCTTCAAGCCTGTCTGCAACGAAACTGCCGTCAGAATCAAGCGAGTATCTGTCCCATCTACCGGCGATCACATCAGTCATCGTCGGCTTGGTGTGAGGCGAGTTCACTGCTACTGCGCAGTGCAAAACGGTTCCTCGACCCTGTATATATAAAGGGACCATCCGCTTGTGTGATTTTCAGTTTGGCCGCAGTGCGCAACGACATCACATCGTCTTATACACTACGTTCTTTACGTAGCCCGCTTCAAGCCTGTCTGCAACGAAATTGCCGTCGGACCCAAGCGAGGATCTGTCCCATTTACCGGCGATCACATCAGTCATCATCGCCTTGGTGTGAGGCGAGGTCACTGCCACTGCGCAGTGCAGAACGGTTCCTCCACCCTGCAAATATAAAGGGACCATCCCCTTGTGATTTTTAGTTTGGCAGCAGTGCGCAACGACTTCACATCGTCTCATACACTACGTTCTTTACGCAGCCTGCTTCAAGCCTGTCTGCAACGAAACTGCCGTCGGAATCAAGCGAGGATCTGTCCCATCTACCGGCGATCACATCAGTCATTGTCGGCTTGGTGTGAGGCGAGGTCACTCATACTGCGCAGTTCAAGACGGTTCCTCGACCCTGCATATATAAAGGGACCATCCACTTGTGATTTTTTGTTTGGCAGCAGTGCGCAACGATTTCACATCGTCTTATACACTACGTTCTTTACGCAGCCCACTTCAAGCCTGTCTGCAACGAAACTGCCGTCGGAATCAAGCGAGGATCTGTCCCAGCTACCGGCGATCACATCAGTCATTGTCGGCTTGGTGTGAGGCGAGGTCACTGCTACTGCGCAGTGCAGAACGGTTCCTGGACCCTGATTATATAAAGGGACCATCCGCTTGTGTGATTTTCACTTTGGGAGCAGTGGGCAACGATTTCACACCATCTTATGCACTACGTTCTTTACGCAGCCTGCTTCAAGCCTGCCTGCAACGAAACTGCCGTCGGAATCAAGCGAGGATCTGTCCCATCTACCGGCGATCACATCAGTCATTGTCGGCTTGGTGTGAGGCGAGGTCACTCCTACTGCGCAGTTCAAGACAGTTCCTCGACCCTGCATATATAAAGGGACCATCCACTTGTGGTTTTTTGTTTGGCAGCAGTGCGCAACGATTTCACATCGTCTTATACACTACGTTCTTTACGCAGCCCACTTCAAGCCTGTCTGCAACGAAACTGCCGTCGGAATCAAGCGAGGATCTGTCCCAGCTACCGGCGATCACATCAGTCATTGTCGGCTTGGTGTGAGGCGAGGTCACTGCTACTGCACAGTTCAAGACGGTTTCTCGACCCTGCATATATAAAGAGACCATCCGCTTGTGTGATTTTCAGTTTGACAGCAGTGCGCAACGATTTCACATCGTCTTATACGTTCTTTACGTAGCCCGCTTCAAGCCTGTCTGCAACGAAACTGCCGTCAGAATCAAGCGAGTATCTGTCCCATCTACCGGCGATCACATCAGTCATCGTCGGCTTGGTGTGAGGCGAGTTCACTGCTACTGCGCAGTGCAAAACGGTTCCTCGACCCTGTATATATAAAGGGACCATCCGCTTGTGTGATTTTCAGTTTGGCCGCAGAGCGCAACGACATCACATATCGTCTTATACACTACGTGCTTTACGTAGCCCACTTCAAGCCTGTCTGCAACGAAATTGCCGTCGGACCCAAGCGAGGATCTGTCCCAGTTACCGGCGATCACATCAGTCATTGTCGGCTTGGTGTGAGGCGAGGTCACTGCTTCTGCGCAGTGCAAAACGGTTCCTCGACCCTGCATATATAAAGAGACCATCGCCTTCTGTGATTTTCAATTTGGCAGCAATGCACAACTTCACACCGTCTTATACACTACGTTCTTTACGCAGCCTGTTTCGAAACTGTCTGCAACGAAACTGCCGTCGGAATCAAGCGAGTATCTGTCCCATCTACCGGCGATCACATCAGCCATTATCGGCTTGGTGTGAGGCGGTCACTGCTACTGCGCAGTGCAGAACGGTTCCTCGACCCTGCAAATATAAAGGGACCATCCCCGTGTGATTTTTAGTTTGGCAGCAGTGCGCAACGACTTCACATCGTCTCATACACTACGTTCTTTACGCAGCCTGCTTCAAGCCTGTCTGCAACGAAACTGCCGTCGGAATCAAGCGAGGATCTGTCCCATCTACCGGCGATCACATCAGTCATTGTCGGCTTGGTGTGAGGCGAGGTCACTCCTACTGCGCAGTTCAAGACGGTTCCTCGACCCTGCATATATAAAGGGACCATCCACTTGTGATTTTTTGTTTGAGAGCAGTGCGCAACGATTTCACATCGTCTTATACGTTCTTTACGTAGCCCGCTTCAAGCCTGTCTGCAACGAAGCTGCCGTCGGAATCTAGCGAGGATCTGTCCCATCTACCGGCGATCACATCAGCCATTGTCGCCTTGGTGTGAGGCGAGGTCACTGCTACTGCGCAGTGCAGAACGGTTCCTCGACCCTGATTATATAACGGGACCATCTGCTTGTGTGATTTTCACTTTGGGAGCAGTGGGCAACGATTTCACACCATCTTATACACTACGTTCTTTACGCAGCCTGCTTCAAGCCTGTCTGCAACGAAACTGCCGTCGGAATCAAGCGAGGATCTGTCCCATCTACCGGCGATCACATCAGTCATTGTCGGCTTGGTGTGAGGCGAGGTCACTGCTACTGTGCAGTTCAAGACGGTTCCTCGACCCTGCATATATAAAGGGACCATCCGCATGTGATTTTTTGTTTGGCAGCAGTGCGCAACAATTTCACATCGTCTTATACACTACGTTCTTTACGCAGCCTGCTTCAAGCCTGTCTGCAACGAAACTGCCGTCAGAATCAAGCGAGTATCTGTCCCATCTACAGGCGATCACATCAGTCATCGTCGGCTTGGTGTGAGGCGAGTTCACTGCTACTGCGCAGTGCAAAAGGGTTCCTCGACCCTGTATATATAAAGGGACCATCCGCTTGTGTGATTTTCAGTTTGGCCGCAGAGCGCAACGACATCACATATCGTCTTATACACTACGTTCTTTACGTAGCCCACTTCAAGCCTGTCTGCAACGAAATTGCCGTCGGACCCAAGCGAGGATCTGTCCCATTTACCGGCGATCACATCAGTCATTGTCGGCTTGGTGTGAGGCGAGGTCACTGCTTCTGCGCAGTGCAAAACGGTTCCTCGACCCTGCATATATAAAGAGACCATCGCCTTCTGTGATTTTCAATTTGGCAGCAATGCACAACTTCACACCGTCTTATACACTACGTTCTTTACGCAGCCTGTTTCGAAACTGTCTGCAACGAAACTGCCGTCGGAATCAAGCGAGCATCTGTCCCATCTACCGGCGATCACATCAGCCATTATCGGCTTGGTGTGAGGCGGTCACTGCTACTGCGCAGTGCAGAACGGTTCCTCGACCCTGAATATATAAAGGGACCATCCGCTTGTGTGATTTTCACTTTGGGAGCAGTGGGCAACGATTCCACACCATCTTATACACTACGCTCTTTACGCAGCCTGCTTCACGCCTGTCTGCCACGAAACTGCCGTCGGAATCAAGCGAGGATCTGTCCCATCTACCGGCGATCACATCAGTCATTGTCGGCTTGGTGTGAGGTGAGGTCACTGCTACTGCACAGTTCAACACGGTTCCTCGACCCTGCATATATAAAGGGACCATCCGCTTGTGTGATCTTCAGTTTGGCCGCAGTGCGCAACGACTGCACATCTTCTTATACACTACGTTCTTTACGTAGCCCGCTTCAAGCCTGTCTGCAACGAAGCTGCCGTCGGAATCTAGCGAGTATCTGTCCCATCTACTGGCGATCACATCAGTCATCGTCGGCTTTGTGTGAGGCGAGTTCACTGCTACTGCGCAGCGCAAAACGGTTCCTCGACTCTGCATATATAAAGGGACCATCCGCTTGTGTGATCTTCAGTTTGGCCGCAGTGCGCAACGACTGCACATCTTCTTATACACTACGTTCTTTACGTAGCCCGCTTCAAGCCTGTCTGCAACGAAATTGCCATCGGAATCAAGCGAGGATCTGTCCCATCTACCGGCGATCGTATCAGTCATCGTCGGCTTGGTGTGAGGCGAGGTCACTGCTACTGCGTAGTGCAAAACTGTTCCTCGACCCTTCATATATAAAGAGACCATCCGCTTGTGTGATTTTCAGTTTGGGAGCAATGCGCAACTTCACATCGTCTTATACACTACGTTCTTAACGCCGCCTGCTTCAAGCTTCTCTGCAATGAAACTGCCGTCGCAATCAAGCGAGGATCTGTCCCATCTACCGGCGATCACATCAGTCATTGTCGGCTTGGTGTGAGGCGAGGTCACTGCTACTGCGCAGTGCAGAACGGTTCCTCGACCCTGATTATATAAAGGGACCATCCGCTTGTGTGATTTTCAGTTTGGCCGCAGTGCGCAACGACATCACATCGTCTTATACACTACGTTCTTTACGTAGCCCACTTCAAGCCTGTCTGCAACGAAATTGCCGTCGGACCCAAGCGAGGATCTGTGCCATTTACCGGCGATCACATCAGTCATTGTCGGCTTGGTGTGAGGCGAGGTCACTGCTTCTGCGCAGTGCAAAACGGTTCCTCGACCCTGCATATATAAAGAGACCATCGCCTTCTGTGATTTTCAATTTGGCAGCAATGCACAACTTCACACCGTCTTATACACTACGTTCTTTACGCAGCCTGTTTCGAAACTGTCTGCAACGAAACTGCCGTCGGAATCAAGCGAGCATCTGTCCCATCTACCGGCGATCACATCAGCCATTATCGGCTTGGTGTGAGGCGGTCACTGCTACTGCGCAGTGCAGAACGGTTCCTCGACCCTGAATATATAAAGGGACCATCCGCTTGTGTGATTTTCACTTTGGGAGCAGTGCGCAACGATTTCACGTCGTCTTATACACTACGTTCTTTACGTAGCCCGCTTCAAGCCTGTCTGCAACGAAGCTGCCGTCGGAATCTAGCGAGTATCTGTCCCATCTACTGGCGGTCACATCAGTCAATGTCGGCTTGGTGTGAGGCGAGGTCACTGCTACTGCGCAGTTCAAGACGGTTCCTCGACCCTGCATATATAAAGGGACCATCCGCATGTGATTTTTTGTTTGGCAGCAGTGCGCAACAATTTCACATCGTCTTATACACTACGTTCTTTACGCAGCCTGCTTCAAGCCTGTCTGCAAAGAAACTGCCGTCAGAATCAAGCGAGCATCTGTCCCATCTACCGGCGATGGCATCAGTCATCGTCGGCTTGGTGTGAGGCGAGGTCACTGCTACTGCGCAGTTCAAGACGGTTCCTCGACCCTGCATATATAAAGGACCATCCAATTGTGATTTTTGTTTGGCAGCAGTGCGCAACAATTTCACATCGTCTTATACACTACGTTCTTTACGCAGCCCACTTCAAGCCTGTCTGCAACGAAACTGCCGTCGGAATCAAGCGAGGATCTGTCCCATCTACCGGCGATCACATCAGTCATTGTCGGCTTGGTGTGAGGCGAGGTCACTGCTACTGCGCAGTGCAGAACGGTTCCTCGACCCTGATTATATAAAGGTACCATCAGCTTGTGTGATTTTCACATTGGGAGCAGTGGGCAACGATTTCACACCATCTTATACACTACGTTCTTTACGCAGCCTGCTTCAAGCCTGTCTGCAACGAAACTGCCGTCGGAATCGAGCGAGGATCTGTCCCATCTACCGGCGATCACATCAGTCATTGTCTACTTGGTGTGAGGCGAGGTCACTGCTACTGCGCAGTTCAAGACGGTTCCTCGACCCTGCATATATAAAGGGACCATCCGCATGTGATTTTTTGTTTGGCAGCAGTGCGCAACAATTTCACATCGTCTTATACACTACGTTCTTTACGCAGCCTGCTTCGAACCTGTCTGCAACGAAACTGCCGTCGGAATCAAGCGAGGATCTGTCCCATCTACCGGCGATCACATCAGCCATTGTCGGCTTGGTGTGAGGCGGTCACTGCTACTGCGCAGTGCAGAACGGTTCCTCGACCCTGAATACATAAAGGGACCATCCGCTAGTGTGATTTTCACTTTTGAAGCAGTGGGCAACGATTTCACACCATCTTATACACTACGCTCTTTACGCAGCCTGCTTCACGCCTGTCTGCCACGAAACTGCCATCGGAATCAAGCGAGGATCTGTCCCATCTACCGGCGATCACATCAGTCATTGTCGGCTTGGTATGAGGCGAGGTCACTGCTACTGCGCAGTGCAAAACGGTTCCTCGACCCTGCTTATATAAAGGTACCATCAGCTTGTGTGATTTTCACATTGGGAGCAGTGGGCAACGATTTCACACCATCCTATACACTACGTTCTTTACGCAGCCTGCTTCAAGCCTGTCTGCAACGAAACTGCCGTCGGAATCAAGCGAGGATCTGTCCCATCTACCGGCGATCACATCAGTCATTGTCTGCTTGGTGTGAGGCGAGGTCACTGCTACTGCGCAGTTCAAGACGGTTCCTCGACCCTGCATATATAACGGGACCATCCGCTTGTGTGATTTTCAGTTTGGCAGCAGTGCCCAACGATTTCACATCGTCTTATACACTACGTTCTTTACGTAGCCCGCTTCAAGCCTGTCTGCAACGAAGCTGCCGTCGGAATCTAGCGAGGATCTGTCCCATCTACCGGCAATCACATCAGCCATTGTCGGCTTGGTGTGAGGCGAGGTCACTGCTACTGCGCAGTGCAGAACGGTTCCTCGACCCTGATTATATAAAGGGACCATCCGCTTGTGTGATTTTCACTTTGGGAGCAGTGGGCAACGATTTCACACCATCTTATACACCACGTTCTTTACGCAGCCTGCTTCAAGCCTGTCTGCAACGAAACTGCCGTCGGAATCAAGCGAGGATCTGTCCCATCTACCGGCGATCACATCAGTCATTGTCGGCTTGGTGTGAGGCGAGGTCACTGCTACTGCGCAGTTCAAGACGGTTCCTCGACCTTGCATATATAAAGGGACCACCCGCATGTGATTTTTTGTTTGGCAGCAGTGCGCAACAATTTCACATCGTCTTATACACTACGTTCTTTACGCAGCCTGCTTCAAGCCTGTCTGCAACGAAACTGCCGTCAGAATCATGCGAGTATCTGTCCCATCTACCGGCGATCACATCAGTCATCGTCGGCTTGGTGTGAGGCGAGTTCACTGCTACTGCGCAGTGCAAAACGGTTCCTCGACCCTGTATATATAAAGGGACCATCCGCTTGTGTGATTTTCAGTTTGGCCGCAGTGCGCAACGACATCACATCGTCTTATACACTACGTTCTTTACGTAGCACGCTTCAAGCCTGTCTGCAACGAAATTGCCGTCGGACCCAAGCGAGGATCTGTCCCATTTACCGGCGATCACATCAGTCATCATCGCCTTGGTGTGAGGCGAGGTCACTGCCACTGCGCAGTGCAAAACGGTTCCTCGACCCTGCAAATATAAAGGGACCATCCCCGTGTGATTTTTAGTTTGGCAGCAGTGCGCAACGACTTCACATCGTCTCATACACTACGTTCTTTACGCAGCCTGCTTCAAGCCTGTCTGCAACGAAACTGCCGTCGGAATCAAGCGAGGATCTGTCCCATCTACCAGCGATCACATCAGTCATTGTCGGCTTGGTGTGAGGCGAAGTCACTCATACTGCGCAGTTCAAGACGGTTCCTCGATCCTGCATATATAAAGGAACCATCCACTTGTGATTTTTTGTTTCGCAGCAGTGCGCAACGATTTCACATCGTCTTATACACTACGTTCTTTACGCAGCCCACTTCAAGCCAGTCTGCAACGAAACTGCCGTCGGAATCAAGCGAGGATCAGACCCAGCTACAGGCGATCACATCAGTCATTGTCGGCTTGGTGTGAGGCGGGGTCACTGCTACTGCGCAGTTCAAGACGGTTTCTCGACCCTGCATACATAAAGAAACCATCCGCTTGTGTGATTTTCAGTTTGACAGCAGTGCGCAACGATTTCAAATCGTCTTATACACTACGTTCTTTACGTAGCCCGCTTCAAGCCTGTCTGCAACGAAGCTGCCGTCGGAATCTAGCGAGGATCTGTCCCATCTACCGGCGATCACATCAGCCATTGTCGGCTTGGTGTGAGGCGAGGTCACTGCTACTGCGCAGTGCAGAACGGTTCCTCGACCCTGATTATATAAAGGGACCATCCGCTTGTGTGATTTTCACTTTGGGAGCAGTGGGCAACGATTTCACACCATCTTATACACTACGTTCTTTACGCAGCCTGCTTCAAGCCTGTCTGCAACGAAACTGCCGTCGGAATCAAGCGAGGATCTGTCCTATCTACCGGCGATCACATCAGTCATTGTCGGCTTGGTGTGAGGCGAGGTCACTGCTACTGCGCAGTTCAAGACGGTTCCTCGACCCTGCATATATAAAGGGACCATCCGCATGTGATTTTTTGTTTGGCAGCAGTGCGCAACAATTTCACATCGTCTTATACACTACGTTCTTTACGCAGCCCGCTTCAAGCCTGTCTGCAACGAAACTGCCGTCAGAATCAAGCGAATCTGTCCCATCTACCGGCGATCACATCAGTCATCGTCGGCTTGGTGTGAGGCGAGTTCACTGCTACTGCGCAGTGCAAAGCGGATCCTCGACCCTGTATATATAAGGGACCATCCGCTTGTGTGATTTTCAGTTTGGCCGCAGTGCGCAACGACATCACATCGTCTTATACACTACGTTCTTTACGTAGCCCGCTTCAAGCCTATCTGCAACGAAATTGCCGTCGGACCCAAGCGAGGATCTGTCCCATTTACCGGCGATCACATCAGTCATTGTCGGCTTGGTGTGAGGCGAGGTCACTGCTACTGCGCAGTGCAAAACGGTTCCTCGACCCTGCATATATAAAGAGACCATCCCCTTCTGTGATTTTCACTTTGGGAGCAGTGGGCAACGATTTCACACAATCTTATACACTACGCTCTTTACGAAGCCTGCTTCACGCCTGTCTGCCACGAAACTGCCGTCGGAATCAAGCGAGGATCTGTCCCATCTACCGGCGATCACATCAGTCATTGTCGGCTTGGTGTGAGGTGAGGTCACTGCTACTGCACAGTTCAACACGGTTCCTCGACCCTGAATATATAAAGGGACCATCCGCTTGTGTGATTTTCACTTTGGGAGCAGTGGGCAACGATTTCACACCATCTTATACACTACGCTCTTTACGCAGCCTGCTTCACGCCTGTCTGCCACGAAACTGCCGTCGGAATCAAGCGAGGATCTGTCCCATCTACCGGCGATCACATCAGTCATTGTCGGCTTGGTGTGAGGTGAGGTCACTGCTACTGCACAGTTCAACACGGTTCCTCGACCCTGCATATATAAAGAGACCATCCACTTGTGTGATTTTCAGTTTGACAGCAGTGCGCAACGATTTCACATCGTCTTATACACTACGTTCTTTACGTAGCCCGCTTCAAGCCTGTCTGCAACGAAGCTGCCGTCGGAATCTAGCGAGTATCTGTCCCATCTACCGGCGATCACATCAGTCATCGTCGGCTTTGTGTGAGGCGAGTTCACTGCTACTGCGCAGCGCAAAACGGTTCCTCGACTCTGCATATATAAAGGGACCATCCGCTTGTGTGATTTTCAGTTTGGCCGCAGTGCGCAACGACTGCACATCGTCTTATACACTACGTTCTTAACGCAGCCTGCTTCAAGCTTCTCTGCAATGAAACTGCCGTCGCAATCAAGCGAGGATCTGTCCCATCTAACGGCGGTCACATCAGTCAATGTCGGCTTGGTGTGCGGCGAGGTCACTGCTACTGCGCAGTGCAGAACGGTTCCTCGACTCTGCATATATAAAGGGACCATCCGTTTGTGTGATTTTCAGTTTGGCTGCAGTGCGCAACGATTTGACATCATCTTATACACTACGTTGTTTACGCAGCCTGCTTCAAGCCTGTCTGCAACGAAACTGCCGTCGCAATCAAGCGAGCATCTGTCCCATCTACCGGCGATGACATCAGTCATCGTCGGCTTGGTGTGAGGCGAGGTCACTGCTACTGCGCAGTTCAAGACGGTTCCTCGACCCTGCATATATAAAGGACTATCCACTTGTGATTTTTGTTTGGCAGCAGTGCGCAACGATTTCACATCGTCTTATACACTGCGTTCTTTACGCAGCCCACTTCAAGCCTGTTTGCAACGAAACTGCCGTCGGAATCAAGCGAGGATCTGTCCCATCTACCGGCGATCGCATCAGTCATTGTCGGCTTGGTGTGAGGCGAGGTCACTGCTACTGCGCAGTGCAGAACGGTTCCTCGACCCTGATTATATAAAGGTACAATCAGCTTGTGTGATTTTCACATTGGGAGCAGTGCGCAACGATTTCACATCGTCTTATACACTACGTTCTTTACGTAGCCCGCTTCAAGCCTGTCTGCAACGAAGCTGCCGTCGGAATCTAGCGAGTATCTGTCCCATCTACCGGCGATCACATCAGTCATCGTCGGCTTTGTGTGAGGCGAGTTCACTGCTACTGCATAGCGCAAAACGGTTCCTCGACTCTGCATATATAAAGGGACCATCCGCTTGTGTGATTTTCAGTTTGGCCGCAGTGCGCAAAGACTGCACATCGTCTTATACACTACGTTCTTTACGTAGCCCGCTTCAAGCCTGTCTGCAACGAAATTGCCATCGGAATCAAGCGAGGATCTGTCCCATCTACCGGCGATCGTATCAGTCATCGTCGGCTTGGTGTGAGGCGAGGTCACTGCTACTGCGTAGTGCAAAACTGTTCCTCGACCCTTCATATATAAAGAGACCATCCGCTTGTGTGATTTTCAGTTTGGGAGCAATGCGCAACTTCGCATCGTATTATACACTACGTTCTTAACGCAGCCTGCTTCAAGCTTCTCTGCAATGAAACTGCCGTCGCAATCAAGCGAGGATCTGTCCCATCTAACAGCGGTCACATCAGTCATTGTCGGCTTGGTGTGAGGCGAGGTCACTCCTACTGCGCAGTTCAAGACGGTTCCTCGACCCTGCATATATAAAGGGACCATCCACTTGTGATTTTTTGTTTGGCAGCAGTGCGCAACGATTTCACATCGTCTTATACACTACGTTCTTTACGCAGCCCACTTCAAGCCTGTCTGCAACGAAACTGCCGTCGGAATCAACCGAGGATCTGTCCCAGCTACCGGCGATCACATCAGTCATTGTCGGCTTGGTGTGAGGCGAGGTCACTGCTACTGCACAGTTCAAGACGGTTTCTCGACCCTGCATATATAAAGAGACCATCCGCTTGTGTGATTTTCAGTTTGACAGCAGTGCGCAACGATTTCACATCGTCTTATACACTACGTTCTTTACGTAGCCCGCTTCAAGCCTGTCTGCAACGAAGCTGCCGTCGGAATCTAGCGAGGATCTGTCCCATCTACCGGCGATCACATCAGCCATTGTAGGCTTGGTGTGAGGCGAGGTCACTGCTACTGCGCAGTGCAGAACGGTTCCTCGACCCTGATTATATAAAGGGACCATCCGCTTGTGTGATTTTCACTTTGGGAGCAGTGGGCAACGATTTCACACCATCTTATACACTACGTTCTTTACGCAGCCTGCTTCAAGCCTGTCTGCAACGAAACTGCCGTCGGAGTCAAGCGAGGATCTGTCCCATCTACCGGCGATCACATCAGTCATTGACGTTTTGGTGTGAGGCGAGGTCACTGCTACTGCGCAGTTCAAGACGGTTCCTCGACCCTGCATATATAAAGGGACCATCCGCATGTGATTTTTTGTTTGGCAGCAGTGCGCAACAATTTCACATCGTCTTATACACTACGTTCTTTACGCAGCCTGCTTCAAGCCTGTCTGCAACGAAACTGCCGTCAGAATCAAGCGAGTATCTGTCCCATCTACCGGCGATCACATCAGTCATCGTCGGCTTGGTGTGAGGCGAGTTCACTGCTACTGCGCAGTGCAAAACGGTTCCTCGACCTTGTATATATAAAGGGACCATCCGCTTGTGTGATTTTCAGTTTGGCCGCAGTGCGCAACGACATCACATCGTCTTATACACTACGTTTTTTACGTAGCCCGCTTCAAGCCTGTCTGCAACGAAATTGCCGTCGGACCCAAGCGAGGATCTGTCCCATTTACCGGCGATCACATCAGCCATTGTCGGCTTGGTGTGAGGCGAGGTCACTGCTACTGCGCAGTGCAAAACGGTTCCTCGACCCTGCATACATAAAGAGACCATCGCCTTCTGTGATTTTCAATTTGGCAGCAATGCACAACTTCACACCGTCTTATACACTACGTTCTTTACGCAGCCTGTTTCGAATTTGTCTGCAACGAAACTGCCGTCGGAATCAAGCGAGGATCTGTCCCATCTAACGGCGATCACATCAGCCATTATCGGCTTGGTGTGAGGCGGTCACTGCTACTGCGCAGTGCAGAACGGTTCCTCGACCCTGAATATATAAAGGGACCATCCGCTTGTGTGATTTTCACTTTGGGAGCAGTGGGCAACGATTTCACACCATCTTATACACTACGCTCTTTACGCAGCCTGCTTCACGCCTGTCTGCCACGAAACTGCCGTCGGAATCAAGCGAGGATCTGTGCCATCTACCGGCGATCACATCAGTCATTGTCGGCTTGGTGTGAGGTGAGGTCACTGCTACTGCACAGTTCAACACGGTTCCTCGACCCTGCATATATAAAGAGACCATCCACTTGTGTGATTTTCAGTTTGACAGCAGTGCGCAACGATTTCACATCGTCTTATACACTACGTTCTTTACGTAGCCCGCTTCAAGCCTGTCTGCAACGAAGCTGCCGTCGGAATCTAGCAAGTATCTGTCCCATCTACCGGCGATCACATCGGTCATTGTCTGCTTGGTGTGAGGCGAGGTCACTGCTACTGCGCAGTTCAAGACGGTTCCTCGACCCTGCATATATCACGGGACCATCCGCTTGTGTGATTTTCAGTTTGGCAGCAGTGCCCAACGATTTCACATCGTCTTATACACTACGTTCTTTACGTAGCCCGCTTCAAGCCTGTCTGCAACGAAGCTGCCGTCGGAATCTAGCGAGGATCTGTCCCATCTACCGGCAATCACATCAGCCATTGTCGGCTTGGTGTGAGGCGAGGTCACTGCTACTGCGCAGTGCAGAACGGTTCCTCGACCCTGATTATATAAAGGGACCATCCGCTTGTGTGATTTTCACTTTGGGAGCAGTGGGCAACGATTTCACACCATCTTATACACCACGTTCTTTACGCAGCCTGCTTCAAGCCTGTCTGCAACGAAACTGCCGTCGGAATCAAGCGAGGATCTGTCCCATCTACCGGCGATCACATCAGTCATTGTCGGCTTGGTGTGAGGCGAGGTCACTGCTACTGCGCAGTTCAAGACGGTTCCTCGACCTTGCATATATAAAGGGACCATCCGCATGTGATTTTTTGTTTGGCAGCAGTGCGCAACAATTTCACATCGCCTTATACACTACGTTCTTTACGCAGCCTGCTTCAAGCCTGTCTGCAACGAAACTGCCGTCAGAATCATGCGAGTATCTGTCCCATCTACCGGCGATCACATCAGTCATCGTCGGCTTGGTGTGAGGCGAGTTCACTGCTACTGCGCAGTGCAAAACGGTTCCTCGACCCTGTATATATAAAGGGACCATCCGCTTGTGTGATTTTCAGTTTGGCCGCAGTGCGCAACGACATCACATCGTCTTATACACTACGTTCTTTACGTAGCACGCTTCAAGCCTGCCTGCAACGAAATTGCCGTCGGACCCAAGCGAGGATCTGTCCCATTTACCGGCGATCACATCAGTCATCATCGCCTTGGTGTGAGGCGAGGTCACTACCACTGCGCAGTGCAAAACGGTTCCTCGACCCTGCAAATATAAAGGGACCATCCCCGTGTGATTTTTAGTTTGGCAGCAGTGCGCAACGACTTCACATCGTCTCATACACTACGTTCTTTACGCAGCCTGCTTCAAGCCTGTCTGCAACGAAACTGCCGTCGGAATCAAGCGAGGATCTGTCCCATCTACCAGCGATCACATCAGTCATTGTCGGCTTGGTGTGAGGCGAAGTCACTCATACTGCACAGTTCAAGACGGTTCCTCGACCCTGCATATATAAAGGGACCATCCACTTGTGATTTTTTGTTGCGCAGCAGTGCGCAACGATTTCACATCGTCTTATACACTACGTTCTTTACGCAGCCCACTTCAAGCCTGTCTGCAACGAAACTGCCGTCGGAATCAAGCGAGGATCAGTCCCAGCTACAGGCGATCACATCAGTCATTGTCGGCTTGGTGTGAGGCGAGGTCACTGCTACTGCGCAGTTCAAGACGGTTTCTCGACCCTGCATACATAAAGAAACCATCCGCTTGTGTGATTTTCAGTTTGACAGCAGTGCGCAACGATTTCAAATCGTCTTATACACTACGTTCTTTACGTAGCCCGCTTCAAGCCTGTCTGCAACGAAGCTGCCGTCGGAATCTAGCGAGGATCTGTCCCATCTACCGGCGATCACATCAGCCATTGTCGGCTTGGTGTGAGGCGAGGTCACTGCTACTGCGCAGTGCAGAACGGTTCCTCGACCCTGATTATATAAAGGGACCATCCGCTTGTGTGATTTTCACTTTGGGAGCAGTGGGCAACGATTTCACACCATCTTATACACTGCGTTCTTTACGCAGCCCACTTCAAGCCTGTCTGCAACGAAACTGCCGTCGGAATCAAGCGAGGATCTGTCCCATTTACCGGCGATCACATCAATCATTGTCGGCTTGGTGTGAGGCGAGGTCACTGCTACTGCGCAGTGCAGAACGGTTCCTCGACCCTGATTATATAAAGGTACAATCAGCTTGTGTGATTTTCACATTGGGAGCAGTGGGCAACGATTTCACACCATCTTATACACTACGTTCTTTACGCAGCCCGCTTCAAGCCTGTCTGCAACGAAATTGCCGTCGGACCCAAGCGAGGATCTGTCCCATTTACCGGCGATCACATCAGTCATCATCGCCTTGGTGTGAGGCGAGGTCACTGCCACTGCGCAGTGCAAAACGGTTCTTCGACCCTGAAAATATAAAGGGACCATCCCCGTGTGATTTTTAGTTTGGCAGCAGTGCGCAACGATTTCACATCGTCTTATACACTACGTTCTTTACGCAGCCCACTTCAAGCCTGTCTGCAACGAAACTGCCGTCGGAATCAAGCGAGGATCTGTCCCATCTACCGGCGATCACATCAGTCATCGTCGGCTTGGTGTGAGGCGAGTTCACTGCTACTGCGCAGTGCAAAACGGTTCCTCGACCCTGTATATATAAAGGGACCATCCGCTTGTGTGATTTTCAGTTTGGCCGCAGTGCGCAACGACATCACATCGTCTTATACACTACGTTCTTTACGTAGCCCGCTTCAAGCCTGTCTGCAACGAAATTGCCGTCGGACCCAAGCGAGGATCTGTCCCATTTACCGGCGATCACATCAGTCATTGTCGGCTTGGTGTGAGGCGAGGTCACTGCTACTGCGCAGTGCAGAACGGTTCCTCGACCCTGATTATATAAAGGTACCATGAGCTTGTGTGATTTTCCCATTGGGAGCAGTGGGCAACGATTTCACACCATCTTATACACTACGTTCTTTACGCAGCCTGCTTCAAGCCTGTCTGCAACGAAACTGCCGTCGGAATCAAGCGAGGATCTGTCCCATCTACCGGCGATCACATCAGTCATTGTCTGCTTGGTGTGAGGCGAGGTCACTGCTACTGCGCTGTTCAAGACGGTTCCTCGACCCTGCATATATAAAGGGACCATCCGCATGTGATTTTTTGTTTGGCAGCAGTGCGCAACAATTTCACATCGTCTTATACACTACGTTCTTAACGCAGCCTGCTTCAAGCTTCTCTGCAATGAAACTGCCGTCGCAATCAAGCGAGGATCTGTCCCATCTAACAGCGGTCACATCAGTCAATGTCGGCTTGGTGTGAGGCGAGGTCACTGCTACTGCGCAGTGCAGAACGGTTCCTCGACCCTGCATATATAAAGGGACCATCCGTTTGTGTGATTTTCAGTTTAGCAGCAGTGCGCAACGATTTCACATCGTCTTATACACTACGTTGTTTACGCAGCCTGCTTCAAGCCTGTTTGCAACGAAACTGCCGTCGCAATCAAGCGAGCATCTGTCCCATCTACCGGCGATCACATCAGTCATTGTCGGCTTGGTGTGAGGTGAGGTCACTGCTACTGCACAGTTCAACACGGTTCCTCGACCCTGCATATATAAAGAGACCATCCACTTTTGTGATTTTCAGTTTGACAGCAGTGCGCAACGATTTCACATCGTCTTATACACTACGTTCTTTACGTAGCCCGCTTCAAGCCAGTCTGCAACGAAGCTGCCGTCGGAATCCAGCGAGTATCTGTCCCATCTACCGGCGATCACATCAGTCATCGTCGGCTTTGTGTGAGGCGAGTTCACTGCTACTGCATAGCGCAAAACGGTTCCTCGACTCTGCATATATAAAGGGACCATCCGCTTGTGTGATTTTCAGTTTGGCCGCAGTGCGCAACGACTGCACATCGTCTTATACACTACGTTCTTTACGTAGCCCGCTTCAAGCCTGTCTGCAACGAAATTGCCATCGGAATCAAGCGAGGATCTGTCCCATCTACCGGCGATCGTATTAGTCATCGTCGGCTTGGTGTGAGGCGAGGTCACTGCTACTGCGTAGTGCAAAACTGTTCCTCGACCCTTCATATATAAAGAGACCATCCGCTTGTGTGATTTTCAGTTTGGGAGCAATGCGCAACTTCGCATCGTATTATACACTACGTTCTTAACGCAGCCTGCTTCAAGCTTCTCTGCAATGAAACTGCCGTCGCAATCAAGCGAGGATCTGTCCCATCTAACAGCGGTCACATCAGTCATTGTCGGCTTGGTGTGAGGCGAGGTCACTCCTACTGCGCAGTTCAAGACGGTTCCTCGACCCTGCATATATAAAGGGACCATCCACTTGTGATTTTTTGTTTGGCAGCAGTGCGCAACGATTTCACATCGTCTTATACACTACGTTCTTTACGCAGCCCACTTCAAGCCTGTCTGCAACGAAACTGCCGTCGGAATCAACCGAGGATCTGTCCCAGCTACCGGCGATCACATCAGTCATTGTCGGCTTGGTGTGAGGCGAGGTCACTGCTACTGCACAGTTCAAGACGGTTTCTCGACCCTGCATATATAAAGAGACCATCCGCTTGTGTGATTTTCAGTTTGACAGCAGTGCGCAACGATTTCACATCGTCTTATACACTACGTTCTTTACGTAGCCCGCTTCAAGCCTGTCTGCAACGAAGCTGCCGTCGGAATCTAGCGAGGATCTGTCCCATCTACCGGCGATCACATCAGCCATTGTCGGCTTGGTGTGAGGCGAGGTCACTGCTACTGCGCAGTGCAGAACGGTTCCTCGACCCTGATTATATAAAGGGACCATCCGCTTGTGTGATTTTCACTTTGGGAGCAGTGCGCAACAATTTCACATCGTCTTATACACTACGTTCTTTACGCAGCCTGCTTCAAGCCTGTCTGCAACGAAACTGCCGTCAGAATCAAGCGAGTATCTGTCCCATCTACCGGCGATCACATCAGTCATCGTCGGCTTGGTGTGAGGCGAGTTCACTGCTACTGCGCAGTGCAAAACGGTTCCTCGACCTTGTATATATAAAGGGACCATCCGCTTGTGTGATTTTCAGTTTGGCCGCAGTGCGCAACGACATCACATCGTCTTATACACTACGTTCTTTACGTAGCCCGCTTCAAGCCTGTCTGCAACGAAATTGCCGTCGGACCCAAGCGAGGATCTGTCCCATTTACCGGCGATCACATCAGCCATTGTCGGCTTGGTGTGAGGCGAGGTCACTGCTACTGCGCAGTGCAAAACGGTTCCTCGACCCTGCATATATAAAGAGACCATCGCCTTCTGTGATTTTCAATTTGGCAGCAATGCACAACTTCACACCGTCTTATACACTACGTTCTTTACGCAGCCTGTTTCGAAACTGTCTGCAACGAAACTGCCGTCGGAATCAAGCGAGGATCTGTCCCATCTAACGGCGATCACATCAGCCATTATCGGCTTGGTGTGAGGCGGTCACTGCTACTGCGCAGTGCAGAACGGTTCCTCGACCCTGAATATATAAAGGGACCATCCGCTTGTGTGATTTTCACTTTGGGAGCAGTGGGCAACGATTTCACACCATCTTATACACTACGCTCTTTACGCAGCCTGCTTCACGCCTGTCTGCCACGAAACTGCCGTCGGAATCAAGCGAGGATCTGTCCCATCTACCGGCGATCACATCAGTCATTGTCGGCTTGGTGTGAGGTGAGGTCACTGCTACTGCACAGTTCAACACGGTTCCTCGACCCTGCATATATAAAGAGACCATCCACTTGTGTGATTTTCAGTTTGACAGCAGTGCGCAACGATTTCACATCGTCTTATACACTACGTTCTTTACGTAGCCCGCTTCAAGCCTGTCTGCAACGAAGCTGCCGTCGGAATCTAGCAAGTATCTGTCCCATCTACCGGCGATCACATCAGTCATTGTCTCCTTGGTGTGAGGCGAGGTCACTGCTACTGCGCAGTTCAAGACGGTTCCTCGACCCTGCATATATAACGGGACCATCCGCTTGTGTGATTTTCAGTTTGGCAGCAGTGCCCAACGATTTCACATCGTCTTATGCACTACGTTCTTTACGTAGCCCGCTTCAAGCCTGTCTGCAACGAAGCTGCCGTCGGAATCTAGCGAGGATCTGTCCCATCTACCGGCAATCACATCAGCCATTGTCGGCTTGGTGTGAGGCGAGGTCACTGCTACTGCGCAGTGCAGAACGGTTCCTCGACCCTGATTATATAAAGGGACCATCCCCTTGTGTGATTTTCACTTTGGGAGCAGTGGGCAACGATTTCACACCATCTTATACACCACGTTCTTTACGCAGCCTGCTTCAAGCCTGTCTGCAACGAAACTGCCGTCGGAATCAAGCGAGGATCTGTGCCATCTACCGGCGATCACATCAGTCATTGTCGGCTTGGTGTGAGGCGAGGTCACTGCTACTGCGCAGTTCAAGACGGTTCCTCGACCTTGCATATGTAAAGGGACCATCCGCATGTGATTTTTTGTTTGGCAGCAGTGCGCAACAATTTCACATCGTCTTATACACTACGTTCTTTACGCAGCCTGCTTCAAGCCTGTCTGCAACGAAACTGCCGTCAGAATCATGCGAGTATCTGTCCCATCTACCGGCGATCACATCAGTCATCGTCGGCTTGGTGTGAGGCGAGTTCACTGCTACTGCGCAGTGCAAAACGGTTCCTCGACCCTGTATATATAAAGGGACCATCCGCTTGTGTGATTTTCAGTTTGGCCGCAGTGCGCAACGACATCACATCGTCTTATACACTACGTTCTTTACGTAGCACGCTTCAAGCCTGTCTGCAACGAAATTGCCGTCGGACCCAAGCGAGGATCTGTCCCATTTACCGGCGATCACATCAGTCATCATCGCCTTGGTGTGAGGCGAGGTCACTGCCACTGCGCAGTGCAAAACGGTTCCTCGACCCTGCAAATATAAAGGGACCATCCCCGTGTGATTTTTAGTTTGGCAGCAGTGCGCAACGACTTCACATCGTCTCATACACTACGTTCTTTACGCAGCCTGCTTCAAGCCTGTCTGCAACGAAACTGCCGTCGGAATCAAGCGAGGATCCGTCCCATCTACCAGCGATCACATCAGTCATTGTCGGCTTGGTGTGAGGCGAAGTCACTCATACTGCGCAGTTCAAGACGGTTCCTCGACCCTGCATATATAAAGGGACCATCCACTTGTGATTTTTTGTTGCGCAGCAGTGCGCAACGATTTCACATCGTCTTATACACTACGTTCTTTACGCAGCCCACTTCAAGCCTGTCTGCAACGAAACTGCCGTCGGAATCAAGCGAGGATCAGTCCCAGCTACAGGCGATCACATCAGTCATTGTCGGCTTGGTGTGAGGCGAGGTCACTGCTACTGCGCAGTTCAAGACGGTTTCTCGACCCTGCATACATAAAGAAACCATCCGCTTGTGTGATTTTCAGTTTGACAGCAGTGCGCAACGATTTCAAATCGTCTTATACACTACGTTCTTTACGTAGCCCGCTTCAAGCCTGTCTGCAACAAAGCTGCCGTCGGAATCTAGCGAGGATCTGTCCCATCTACCGGCGATCACATCAGCCATTGTCGGCTTGGTGTGAGGCGAGGTCACTGCTACTGCGCAGTGCAGAACGGTTCCTCGACCCTGATTATATAAAGGGACCATCCGCTTGTGTGATTTTCACTTTGGGAGCAGTGGGCAACGATTTCACACCATCTTATACACTACGTTCTTTACGCAGCCTGCTTCAAGCCTGTCTGCAACGAAACTGCCGTCGGAATCAAGCGAGGATCTGTCCCATCTACCGGCGATCACATCAGTCATTGTCGGCTTGGTGTGAGGCGAGGTCACTGCTACTGCGCAGTTCAAGACGGTTCCTCGACCCTGCATATATAAAGGGACCATCCGCATGTGATTTTTTGTTTGGCAGCAGTGCGCAACAATTTCACATCGTCTTATACACTACGTTCTTTACGCAGCCCGCTTCAAGCCTGTCTGCAACGAAACTGCCGTCAGAATCAAGCGAATCTGTCCCATCTACCGGCGATCACATCAGTCATCGTGGGCTTGGTGTGAGGCGAGTTCACTGCTACTGCGCAGTGCAAAACGGATCCTCGACCCTGTAAATATAAGGGACCATCCGCTTGTGTGATTTTCAGTTTGGCCGCAGTGCGCAACGACATCACATCGTCTTATACACTACGTTCTTTACGTAGCCCGCTTCAAGCCTGTCTGCAACGAAATTGCCGTCGGACCCAAGCGAGGATCTGTCCCATTTACCGGCGATCACATCAGTCATTGTCGGCTTGGTGTGAGGCGAGGTCACTGCTACTGCGCAGTGCAAAACGGTTCCTCGACCCTGCATATATAAAGAGACCATCCCCTTCTGTGATTTTCACTTTGGGAGCAGTGGGCAACGATTTCACACAATCTTATACACTACGCTGTTTACGAAGCCTGCTTCACGCCTGTCTGCCACGAAACAGCCGTCGGAATCAAGCGAGGATCTGTCCCATCTACCGGCGATCACATCAGTCATTGTCGGCTTGGTGTGAGGTAAGGTCACTGCTACTGCACAGTTCAACACGGTTCCTCGACCCTGAATATATAAAGGGACCATCCGCTTGTGTGATTTTCACTTTGGGAGCAGTGGGCAACGATTTCACACCATCTTATACACTACGCTCTTTACGCAGCCTGCTTCACGCCTGTCTGCCACGAAACGGCCGTCGGAATCAAGCGAGGATCTGTCCCATCTACCGGCGATCACATCAGTCATTGTCGGCTTGGTGTGAGGTGAGGTCACTGCTACTGCACAGTTCAACACGGTTCCTCGACCCTGCATATATAAAGAGACCATCCACTTGTGTGATTTTCAGTTTGACAGCAGTGCGCAACGATTTCACATCGTCTTATACACTACGTTCTTTACGTAGCCCGCTTGAAGCCTGTCTGCAACGAAGCTGCCGTCGGAATCTAGCGAGTATCTGTCCCATCTACCGGCGATCACATCAGTCATCGTCGGCTTTGTGTGAGGCGAGTTCACTGCTACTGCGCAGCGCAAAACGGTTCCTCGACTCTGCATATATAAAGGGACCATCCGCTTGTGTGATTTTCAGTTTGGCCGCAGTGCGCAACGACTGCACATCGTCTTATACACTACGTTCTTTACGTAGCCCGCTTCAAGCCTGTCTGCAACGAAATTGCCATCGGAATCAAGCGAGGATCTGTCCCATCTACCGGCGATCGTATCAGTCATCGTCGGCTTGGTGTGAGGCGAGGTCACTGCTACTGCGTAGTGCAAAACTGTTCCTCGACCCTTCATATATAAAGAGACCATCCGCTTGCGTGATTTTCAGTTTGGGAGCAATGCGCAACTTCGCATCCTATTATACACTACGTTCTTAACGCAGCCTGCTTCAAGCTTCTCTGCAATGAAACTGCTGTCGCAATCAAGCGAGGATCTGTCCCATCTAACGGCGGTCACATCAGTCAATGTCGGCTTGGTGTGCGGCGAGGTCACTGCTACTGCGCAGTGCAGAACGGTTCCTCGACCCTGCATATATAAAGGGACCATCCGTTTGTGTGATTTTCAGTTTGGCAGCAGTGCGCAACGATTTCACATCATCTTATACACTACGTTGTTTACGCAGCCTGCTTCAAGCCTGTCTGCAACGAAACTGCCGTCGCAATCAAGCGAGCATCTGTCCCATCTACCGGCGATGACATCAGTCATCGTCGGCTTGGTGTGAGGCGAGGTCACTGCTACTGCGCAGTTCAAGACGGTTCCTCGACCCTGCATATATAAAGGACCATCCACTTGTGATTTTTGTTTGGCAGCAGTGCGCAACGATTTCACATCGTCTTATACACTACGCTCTTTACGCAGCCTGCTTCACGCCTGTCTGCCACGAAACTGCCATCGGAATCAAGCGAGGATCTGTCCCATCTACCGGCGATCACATCAGTCATTGTCGGCTTGGTATGAGGCGAGGTCACTGCTACTGCGCAGTGCAAAACGGTTCCTCGACCCTGATTATATAAAGGTACCATCAGCTTGTGTGATTTTCACATTGGGAGCAGTGGGCAACGATTTCACACCATCTTATACACTACGTTCTTTACGCTGCCTGCTTCAAGCCTGTATGCAACGAAACTGCCGTCGGAATCAAGCGAGGATCTGTCCCATCTACCGGCGATCACATCAGTCATTGTCTGCTTGGTGTGAGGCGAGGTCACTGCTACTGCGCAGTTCAAGACGGTTCCTCGACCCTGCATATATAACGGGACCATCCGCTTGTGTGATTTTCAGTTTGGCAGCAGTGCCCAACGATTTCACATCGTCTTATACACTACGTTCTTTACGTAGCCCGCTTCAAGCCTGTCTGCAACGAAGCTGCCGTCGGAATCTAGCGAGGATCTGTCCCATCTACCGGCAATCACATCAGCCATTGTCGGCTTGGTGTGAGGCGAGGTCACTGCTACTGCGCAGTGCAGAACGGTTCCTCGACCCTGATTATATAAAGGGACCATCCGCTTGTGTGATTTTCACTTTGGGAGCAGTGGGCAACGATTTCACACCATCTTATACACCACGTTCTTTACGCAGCCTGCTTCAAGCCTGTCTGCAACGAAACTGCCGTCGGAATCAAGCGAGGATCTGTCCCATCTACCGGCGATCACATCAGTCATTGCCGGCTTGGTGTGAGGCGAGGTCACTGCTACTGCGCAGTTCAAGACGGTTCCTCGACCCTGCATATATAAAGGGACCATCCACTTGTGATTTTTTGTTTCGCAGCAGTGCGCAACGATTTCACATCGTCTTATACACTACGTTCTTTACGCAGCCCACTTCAAGCCTGTCTGCAACGAAACTGCCGTCGGAATCAAGCGAGGATCAGTCCCAGCTACAGGCGATCACATCAGTCATTGTCGGCTTGGTGTGAGGCGAGGTCACTGCTACTGCGCAGTTCAAGACGGTTTCTCGACCCTGCATACATAAAGAAACCATCCGCTTGTGTGATTTTCAGTTTGACAGCAGTGCGCAACGATTTCAAATCGTCTTATACACTACGTTCTTTACGTAGCCCGCTTCAAGCCTGTCTGCAACGAAGCTGCCGTCGGAATCTAGCGAGGATCTGTCCCATCTACCGGCGATCACATCAGTCATTGTCTGCTTGGTGTGAGGCGAGGTCACTGCTACTGCGCAGTTCAAGACGGTTCCTCGACCCTGCATATATAACGGGACCATCCGCTTGTGTGATTTTCAGTTTGGCAGCAGTGCCCAACGATTTCACATCGTCTTATACACTACGTTCTTTACGTAGCCCGCTTCAAGCCTGTCTGCAACGAAGCTGCCGTCGGAATCTAGCGAGGATCTGTCCCATCTACCGGCAATCACATCAGCCATTGTCGGCTTGGTGTGAGGCGAGGTCACTGCTACTGCGCAGTGCAGAACGGTTCCTCGACCCTGATTATATAAAGGGACCATCCGCTTGTGTGATTTTCACTTTGGGAGCAGTGGGCAACGATTTCACACCATCTTATACACCACGTTCTTTACGCAGCCTGCTTCAAGCCTGTCTGCAACGAAACTGCCGTCAGAATCATGCGAGTATCTGTCCCATCTACCGGCGATCACATCAGTCATCGTCGGCTTGGTGTGAGGCGAGTTCGCTGCTACTGCGCAGTGCAAAACGGTTCCTCGACCCTGTATATATAAAGGGACCATCCGCTTGTGTGATTTTCAGTTTGGCCGCAGTGCGCAACGACATCACATCGTCTTATACACTACGTTCTTTACGTAGCACGCTTCAAGCCTGTCTGCAACGAAATTGCCGTCGGACCCAAGCGAGGATCTGTCCCATTTACCGGCGATCACATCAGTCATCATCGCCTTGGTGTGAGGCGAGGTCACTGCCACTGCGCAGTGCAAAACGGTTCCTCGACCCTGCAAATATAAAGGGACCATCCCCGTGTGATTTTTAGTTTGGCAGCAGTGCGCAACGACTTCACATCGTCTCATACACTACGTTCTTTACGCAGCCTGCTTCAAGCCTGTCTGCAACGAAACTGCCGTCGGAATCAAGCGAGGATCTGTCCCATCTACCAGCGATCACATCAGTCATTGTCGGCTTGGTGTGAGGCGAAGTCACTCATACTGCGCAGTTCAAGACGGTTCCTCGACCCTGCATATATAAAGGGACCATCCACTTGTGATTTTTTGTTTCGCAGCAGTGCGCAACGATTTCACATCGTCTTATACACTACGTTCTTTACGCAGCCCACTTCAAGCCTGTCTGCAACGAAACTGCCGTCGGAATCAAGCGAGGATCAGTCCCAGCTACAGGCGATCACATCAGTCATTGTCGGCTTGGTGTGAGGCGAGGTCACTGCTACTGCGCAGTTCAAGACGGTTTCTCGACCCTGCATACATAAAGAAACCATCCGCTTGTGTGATTTTCAGTTTGACAGCAGTGCGCAACGATTTCAAATCGTCTTATACACTACGTTCTTTACGTAGCCCGCTTCAAGCCTGTCTGCAACGAAGCTGCCGTCGGAATCTAGCGAGGATCTGTCCCATCTACCGGCGATCACATCAGCCATTGTCGGCTTGGTGTGAGGCGAGGTCACTGCTACTGCGCAGTGCAGAACGGTTCCTCGACCCTGATTATATAAAGGGACCATCCGCTTGTGTGATTTTCACTTTGGGAGCAGTGGGCAACGATTTCACACCATCTTATACACTACGTTCTTTACGCAGCCTGCTTCAAGCCTGTCTGCAACGAAACTGCCGTCAGAATCAAGCGAATCTGTCCCATCTACCGGCGATCACATCAGTCATCGTCGGCTTGGTGTGAGGCGAGTTCACTGCTACTGCGCAGTGCAAAACGGATCCTCGACCCTGTATATATAAGGGACCATCCGCTTGTGTGATTTTCAGTTTGGCCGCAGTGCGCAACGACATCACATCGTCTTATACACTACGTTCTTTACGCAGCCCGCTTCAAGCCTGTCTGCAACGAAATTGCCGTCGGACCCAAGCGAGGATCTGTCCCATTTACCGGCGATCACATCAGTCATTGTCGGCTTGGTGTGAGGCGAGGTCACTGCTACTGCGCAGTGCAAAACGGTTCCTCGACCCTGCATATATAAAGAGACCATCCCCTTCTGTGATTTTCACTTTGGGAGCAGTGGGCAACGATTTCACACAATCTTATACACTACGCTCTTTACGAAGCCTGCTTCACGCCTGTCTGCCACGAAACTGCCGTCGGAATCAAGCGAGGATCTGTCCCATCTACCGGCGATCACATCAGTCATTGTCGGCTTGGTGTGAGGTGAGGTCACTGCTACTGCACAGTTCAACACGGTCCCTCGACCCTGCATATATAAAGAGACCATCCACTTGTGTGATTTTCAGTTTGACAGCAGTGCGCAACGATTTCACATCGTCTTATACACTACGTTCTTTACGTAGCCCGCTTCAAGCCTGTCTGCAACGAAGCTGCCGTCGGAATCTAGCGAGTATCTGTCCCATCTACCGGCGATCACATCAGTCATCGTCGGCTTTGTGTGAGGCGAGTTCACTGCTGCTGCGCAGCGCAAAACGGTTCCTCGACTCTGCATATATAAAGGGACCATCCGCTTGTGTGATTTTCAGTTTGGCCGCCGTGCGCAACGACTGCACATCGTCTTATACACTACGTTCTTTACGTAGCCCGCTTCAAGCCTGTCTGCAACGAAATTGCCATCGGAATCAAGCGAGGATCTGTCCCATCTACCGGCGATCGTATCAGTCATCGTCGGCTTGGTGTGAGGCGAGGTCACTGCTACTGCGTAGTGCAAAACTGCTCCTCGACCCTTCATATATAAAGAGACCATCCGCTTGCGTGATTTTCAGTTTGGGAGCAATGCGCAACTTCGCATCCTATTATACACTACGTTCTTAACGCAGCCTGCTTCAAGCTTCTCTGCAATGAAACTGCCGTCGCAATCAAGCGAGGATCTGTCCCATCTAACGGCGGTCACATCAGTCAATGTCGGCTTGGTGTGCGGCGAGGTCACTGCTACTGCGCAGTGCAGAACGGTTCCTCGACCCTGCATATATAAAGGGACCATCAGTTTGTGTGATTTTCAGTTTGGCAGCAGTGCGCAACGATTTCACATCATCTTATACACTACGTTGTTTACGCAGCCTGCTTCAAGCCTGTCTGCAACGAAACTGCCGTCGCAATCAAGCGAGCATCTGTCCCATCTACCGGCGATGACATCAGTCATCGTCGGCTTGGTGTGAGGCGAGGTCACTGCTACTGCGCAGTTCAAGACGGTTCCTCGACCCTGCATATATAAAGGACCATCCACTTGTGATTTTTGTTTGGCAGCAGTGCGCAACGATTTCACATCGTCTTATACACTGCGTTCTTTACGCAGCCCACTTCAAGCCTGTCTGCAACGAAACTTCCGTCGGAATCAAGCGAGGATCTGTCCCATTTACCGGCGATCACATCAGTCATTGTCGGCTTGGTGTGAGGCGAGGTCACTGCTACTGCGCAGTGCAGAACGGTTCCTCGACCCTGATTATATAAAGGTACAATCAGCTTGTGTGATTTTCACATTGGGAGCAGTGGGCAACGATTTCACACCATCTTATACACTACGTTCTTTACGCAGCCCGCTTCAAGCCTGTCTGCAACGAAATTGCCGTCGGACCCAAGCGAGGATCTGTCCCATTTACCGGCGATCACATCAGTCATCATCGCCTTGGTGTGAGGCGAGGTCACTGCCACTGCGCAGTGCAAAACGGTTCTTCGACCCTGAAAATATAAAGGGACCATCCCCGTGTGATTTTTAGTTTGGCAGCAGTGCGCAACGATTTCACATCGTCTTACACACTACGTTCTTTACGCAGCCCACTTCAAGCCTGTCTGCAACGAAACTGCCGTCGGAATCAAGCGAGGATCTGTCCCATCTACCGGCGATCACATCAGTCATCGTCGGCTTGGTGTGAGGCGAGTTCACTGCTACTGCGCAGTGCAAAACGGTTCCTCGACCCTGTATATATAAAGGGACCATCCGCTTGTGTGATTTTCAGTTTGGCCGCAGTGCGCAACGACATCACATCGTCTTATACACTACGTTCTTTACGTAGCCCGCTTCAAGCCTGTCTGCAACGAAATTGCCGTCGGACCCAAGCGAGGATCTGTCCCATTTACCGGCGATCACATCAGTCATTGTCGGCTTGGTGTGAGGCGAGGTCACTGCTACTGCGCAGTGCAGAACGGTTCCTCGACCCTGATTATATAAAGGTACAATGAGCTTGTGTGATTTTCCCATTGGGAGCAGTGGGCAACGATTTCACACCATCTTATACACTACGTTCTTTACGCAGCCTGCTTCAAGCCTGTCTGCAACGAAACTGCCGTCGGAATCAAGCGAGGATCTGTCCCATCTACCGGCGATCACATCAGTCATTGTCTGCTTGGTGTGAGGCGAGGTCACTGCTACTGCGCAGTTCAAGACGGTTCCTCGACCCTGCATATATAAAGGGACCATCCGCATGTCATTTTTTGTTTGGCAGCAGTGCGCAACAATTTCACATCGTCTTATACACTACGTTCTTTACGCAGCCTGCTTCAAGCCTGTCTGCAACGAAACTGCCGTCAGAATCAAGCGAGTATCTGTCCCATCTACCGGCGATCACATCAGTCATCGTCGGCTTTGTGCGAGGCGAGTTCACTGCTACTGCACAGCGCAAAACGGTTCCTCGACTCTGCATATATAAAGGGACCATCCGCTTGTGTGATTTTCAGTTTGGCCGCAGTGCGCAACGACTGCACATCGTCTTATACACTACGTTCTTTACGTAGCCCGCTTCAAGCCTGTCTGCAACGAAATTGCCATCGGAATCAAGCGAGGATCTGTCCCATCTACCGGCGATCGTATCAGTCATCGTCGGCTTGGTGTGAGGCGAGGTCACTACTACTGCGTAGTGCAAAACTGTTCCTCGACCCTTCATATATAAAGAGACCATCCGCTTGTGTGATTTTCAGTTTGGGAGCAATGCGCAACTTCGCATCGTATTATACACTACGTTCTTAACGCAGCCTGCTTCAAGCTTCTCTGCAATGAAACTGCCGTCGCAATCAAGCGAGGATCTGTCCCATCTAACAGCGGTCACATCAGTCAATGTCGGCTTGGTGTGAGGCGAGGTCACTGCTACTGCGCAGTGCAGAACGGTTCCTCGACCCTGCATATATAAAGGGACCATCCGTTTGTGTGATTTTCAGTTTGGCAGCAGTGCGCAACGATTTCACATCATCTTATACACTACGTTGTTTACGCAGCCTGCTTCAAGCCTGTGTGCAACGAAACTGCCGTCGCAATCAAGCGAGCATCTGTCCCATCTACCGGCGATGACATCAGTCATCGTCGGCTTGGTGTGAGGCGAGGTCACTGCTACTGCGCAGTTCAAGACGGTTCCTCGACCCTGCATATATAAAGGACTATCCACTTGTGATTTTTGTTTGGCAGCAGTGCGCAACGATTTCACATCGTCTTATACACTGCGTTCTTTACGCAGCCCACTTCAAGCCTGTTTGCAACGAAACTGCCGTCGGAATCAAGCGAGGATCTGTCCCATCTACCGGCGATCGCATCAGTCATTGTCGGCTTGGTGTGAGGCGAGGTCACTGCTACTGCGCAGTGCAGAACGGTTCCTCGACCCTGATTATATAAAGGTACAATCAGCTTGTGTGATTTTCACATTGGGAGCAGTGGGCAACGATTTCACACCATCTTATACACTACGTTCTTTACGCAGCCCGCTTCAAGCCTGTCTGCAACGAAATTGCCGTCGGACCCAAGCGAGGATCTGTCCCATTTACCGGCGATCACATCAGTCATCATCGCCTAGGTGTGAGGCGAGGTCACTGCCACTGCGCAGTGCAAAACGGTTCCTCGACCCTGAAAATATAAAGGGACCATCCCCGTGTGATTTTTTGTTTGGCAGCAGTGCGCAACAATTTCACATCGTCTTATACATTATGTTCTTTACGCAGCCTGCTTCAAGCCTGTCTGCAACGAAACTGCCGTCAGAATCAAGCGAGTATCTGTCCCATCTACCGGCGATCACATCAGTCATTGTCGGCTTGGTGTGAGGTGAGGTCACTGCTACTGCACAGTTCAACACGGTTCCTCGACCCTGCATATATAAAGAGACCATCCACTTGTGTGATTTTCAGTTTGACAGCAGTGCGCAACGATTTCACATCGTCTTATACACTACGTTCTTTACGTAGCCCGCTTCAAGCCTGTCTGCAACGAAGCTGCCGTCGGAATCTAGCGAGTATCTGTCCCATCTACCGGCGATCACATCAGTCATCGTCGGCTTTGGGTGAAGCGAGTTCACTGCTACTGCATAGCGCAAAACGGTTCCTCGACTCTGCATATATAAAGGGACCATCCGCTTGTGTGATTTTCAGTTTGGCCGCAGTGCGCAACGACTGCACATCGTCTTATACACTACGTTCTTAACGTAGCCCGCTTCAAGCCTGTCTGCAACGAAATTGCCATCGGAATCAAGCGAGGATCTGTCCCATCTACCGGCGATCGTATCAGTCATCGTCGGCTTGGTGTGAGGCGAGGTCACTGCTACTGCGTAGTGCAAAACTGTTCCTCGACCCTTCATATATAAAGAGACCATCCGCTTGTGTGATTTTCAGTTTGGGAGCAATGCGCAACTTCGCATCGTATTATACACTACGTTCTTAACGCAGCCTGCTTCAAGCTTCTCTGCAATGAAACTGCCGTCGCAATCAAGCGAGGATCTGTCCCATCTAACAACGGTCACATCAGTCATTGTCGGCTTGGTGTGAGGCGAGGTCACTCCTACTGCGCAGTTCAAGACGGTTCCTCGACCCTGCATATATAAAGGGACCATCCACTTGTGATTTTCAGTTTGACAGCAGTGCGCAACGATTTCACATCGTCTTATACACTACGTTCTTTACGTAGCCCGCTTCAAGCCTGTCTGCAACGAAGCTGCCGTCGGAATCTAGCGAGGATCTGTCCCATCTACCGGCGATCACATCAGCCATTGTCGGCTTGGTGTGAGGCGAGGTCACTGCTACTGCGCAGTGCAGAACGGTTCCTCGACCCTGATTATATAAAGGGACCATCCGCTTGTGTGATTTTCACTTTGGGAGCAGTGGGCTACGATTTCACACCATCTTATACACTACGTTCTTTACGCAGCCTGCTTCAAGCTTGTCTGCAACGAAACTGCCGTCGGAGTCAAGCGAGGATCTGTCCCATCTACCGGCGATCACATCAGTCATTGACGTTTTGGTGTGAGGCGAGGTCACTGCTACTGCGCAGTTCAAGACGGTTCCTCGACCCTGCATATATAAAGGGACCATCCGCATGTGATTTTTTGTTTGGCAGCAGTGCGCAACAATTTCACATCGTCTTATACACTACGTTCTTTACGCAGCCTGCTTCAAGCCTGTCTGCAACGAAACTGCCGTCAGAATCAAGCGAGTATCTGTCCCATCTACCGGCGATCACATCAGTCATCGTCGGCTTGGTGTGAGGCGAGTTCACTGCTACTGCGAAGTGCAAAACGGTTCCTCGACCTTGTATATATAAAGGGACCATCCGCTTGTGTGATTTTCAGTTTGGCCGCAGTGCGCAACGACATCACATCGTCTTATACACTACGTTCTTTACGTAGCCCGCTTCAAGCCTGTCTGCAACGAAATTGCCGTCGGACCCAAGCGAGGATCTGTCCCATTTACCGGCGATCACATCAGCCATTGTCGGCTTGGTGTGAGGCGAGGTCACTGCTACTGCGCAGTGCAAAACGGTTCCTCGACCCTGCATATATAAAGAGACCATCGCCTTCTGTGATTTTCAATTTGGCAGCAATGCACAACTTCACACCGTCTTATACACTACGTTCTTTACGCAGCCTGTTTCGAAACTGTCTGCAACGAAACTGCCGTCGGAATCAAGCGAGGATCTGTCCCATCTAACGGCGATCACATCAGCCATTATCGGCTTGGTGTGAGGCGAGTTCACTGCTACTGCGCAGTGCAAAACGGTTCCTCGACCCTGCATATATAAAGAGACCATCGCCTTCTGTGATTTTCAATTTGGCAGCAATGCACAACTTCACACGGTCTTATACACTACGTTCTTTACGCAGCCTGTTTCGAAACTGTCTGCAACGAAACTGCCGTCGGAATCAAGCGAGGATCTGTCCCATCTAACGGCGATCACATCAGCCATTATCGGCTTGGTGTGAGGCGGTCACTGCTACTGCGCAGTGCAGAACGGTTCCTCGACCCTGAATATATAAAGGGACCATCCGCTTGTGTGATTTTCACTTTGGGAGCAGTGGGCAACGATTTCACACCATCTTATACACTACGCTCTTTACGCAGCCCGTTTCTCGCCTGTCTGCCACGAAACTGCCGTCGGAATCAAGCGAGGATCTGTCCCATCTAACGGCGGTCACATCAGTCAATGTCGGCTTGGTGTGAGGCGAGGTCACTGCTACTGCGCAGTGCAGAACGGTTCCTCGACCCTGCATATATAAAGGGACCATCCGTTTGTGTGATTCTCAGTTTGGCAGCAGTGCGCAACGATTTCACATCATCTTATACACTACGTTGTTTACGCAGCCTGCTTCAAGCCTGTCTGCAACGAAACTGCCGTCGCAATCAAGCGAGCATCTGTCCCATCTACCGGCGATCACATCAGTCATTGTCGGCTTGGTGTGAGGCGAGGTCACTGCTTCTGCGCAGTGCAGAACGGTTCCTCGACCCTGATTATATAAAGGTACCATCAGCTTGTGTGATTTTCACATTGGGAGCAGTGGGCAACGATTTCACACCATCTTATACACTACGTTCTTTACGCAGCCTGCTTCAAGCCTGTCTGCAACGAAACTGCCGTCGGAATCAAGCGAGGATCTGTCCCATCTACCGGCGATCACATCAGTCATTGTCTGCTTGGTGTGAGGCGAGGTCACTGCTACTGCGCAGTTCAAGACGGTTCCTCGACCCTGCATATATAAAGGGACCATCCGCATGTGATTTTTTGTTTGGCAGCAGTGCGCAACAATTTCACATCGTCTTATACACTACGTTCTTTACGCAGCCTGCTTCAAGCCTGTCTGCAACGAAACTGCCGTCAGAATCAAGCGAGTATCTGTCCCATCTACCGGCGATCACATCAGTCATTGTCGGCTTGGTGTGAGGCGAGTTCACTGCTACTGCGCAGTGCAAAACGGTTCCTCGACCTTGCATATATAAAGAGACCATCCCCTTCTGTGCTTTTCAATTTGGCAGCAATGCACAACTTCACACCGTCTTATACACTACGTTCTTTACGCAGCCTGCTTCGAACCTGTCTGCAACGAAACTGCCGTCGGAATCAAGCGAGGATCTGTCCCATCTACCGGCGATCACATCCGCCATTGTCGCCTTGGTGTGAGGCGGTCACTGCTACTGCGCAGTGCAGAACGGTTCCTCGACCCTGAATATATAAAGGGACCATCCGCTTGTGTGATTTTCACTTTGGGAGCAGTGGGCAACGATTTCACACCATCTTATACACTACGCTCTTTACGCAGCCTGCTTCAAGCCTGTCTGCAACGAAACTGCCGTCGGAATCAAGCGAGGATCTGTCCCATCTACCGGCAATCACATCAGTGATTGTCTGCTTGGTGTGAGGCGAGGTCACTGCTACTGCGCAGTTCAAGACGGTTCCTCGACCCAGCATATACAAAGGGACCATCCGCATGTGATTTATTGTTTGGCAGCAGTGCGCAACAATTTCACATCGCCTTATACACTACGTTCTTTACGCAGCCTGCTTCAAGCCTGTCTGCAACGAAACTGCTGTCAGAATCAAGCGAGTATCTGTCCCATCTACCAGCGATCACATCAGTCACCGTCGGCTTGGTGTGAGGCGAGTTCACTGCTACTGCGCAGTGCAAAACGGTTCCTCGACCCTGCATATATAAAGGGACCATCCGCTTGTGTGATTTTCAGTTTGGCCGCAGTGCGCAACGACTTCACATCGTCTTATACACTACGTTCTTTACGTAGCCCACTTCAAGCCTCTCTGCAACGAAATTGCCGTCGCAACCAAGCGAGGATCTGTCCCATCTACCGGCGATCACATCAGTCATTGTCGGCTTGGTGTGAGGCGAGGTCACTGCTACTGCGCATTGCAAAACGGTTCCTCGACCCTGCATATATAAAGAGACCATCCCCTTCTGTGATTTTCAATTTGGCAGCAATGCACAACTTCACACCGTCTGTCACTATACACTACGTTCTTTACGCAGCCTGCTTCGAACCTGTCTGCAACGAAACTGCCGTCGGAATCAAGCGAGGATCTGTCCCATCTACCGGCGATCACATCAGCCATTGTCGGCTTGGTGTGAGGCGGTCACTGCTACTGCGCAGTGCAGAACGATTCCTCGACCCTGAATATATAAAGGGACCATCCGCTTGTATGATTTTCACTTTGGGAGCAGTGGGCAACGATTTCACACCATCTTATACACTACGCTCTTTACGCAGCCTGCTTCAAGCCTGTCTGCAACGAAACTGCCGTCGGAATCAAGCGAGGATCTGTCCCATCTACTGGCGATCACATCAGTCATTGTCTGCTTGGTGTGAGGCAAGGTCACTGCTACTGCGTAGTTCAAGACGGTTCCTCGACCCAGCATATATAAAGGGACCATCCGCATGTGATTTTTTGTTTGGCAGCAGTGCGCAACAATTTCACATCGTCTTATACACTACGTTCTTTACGCAGCCTGCTTCGAACCTGTCTGCAACGAAACTGCCGTCGGAATCAAGCGAGGATCTGTCCCATCTACCGGCGATCACATCAGCCATTGTCGGCTTGGGGTGAGGCGGTCACTGCTACTGCGCAGTGCAGAACGGTTCCTCGACCCTGCATATATAAAGAGACCATCCGCTTGTGTGATTTTCAGTTTGGGAGCAATGCGCAACTTCACATCGTCTTATACACTACGTTCTTAACGCAGGCTGCTTCAAGCCTGTCTGCAATGAAACTGCCGTCGCAATCAAGCAAGGATCTGTCCCATCTAACGGCGATCACATCAGTCATTGTCGGCTTGGTATGAGGCCAGGTCACTGCTACTGCGCAGTGCAAAACGGTTCCTCGACCCTGCATATATAAAGAGACCATCCGCTAGTGTGATTTTCACTTTTGAAGCAGTGGGCAACGATTTCACACCATCTTATACACTACGCTCTTTACGCAGCCTGCTTCACGCCTGTGTGCCACGAAACTGCCGTCGAATCAAGCGAGGATCTGTCCCATCTACCGGCGATCACATCAGTCATTGTCGGCTTGGTATGAGGCGAGGTCACTGCTACTGCGCAGTGCAAAACGGTTCCTCGACCCTGCATATATAAAGAGGCCATCCGCTTGTGTGATTTTCAGTTTGGCAGCAGTGCGCAACGATTTCACATCATCTGATACACTACGTTCATTGCGCAGCCTGCTTCAAGCCTGTCTGCAACGAAACTGCCGTCGGAATCAAGCGAGTATCTGTCCCATCTACCGGCAATCACATCAGTGATTGTCTGCTTGGTGTGAGGCGAGGTCACTGCTACTGCGCAGTTCAAGACGGTTCCTCGACCCAGCATATACAAAGGGACCATCCGCATGTGATTTTTTGTTTGGCAGCAGTGCGCAACAATTTCACATCGCCTTATACACTACGTTCTTTACGCAGCCTGCTTCAAGCCTGTCTGCAACGAAACTGCTGTCAGAATCAAGCGAGTATCTGTCCCATCTACCAGCGATCACATCAGTCACCGTCGGCTTGGTGTGAGGCGAATTCACTGCTACTGCGCAGTGCAAAACGGTTCCTCGACCCTGCATATATAAAGGGACCATCCGCTTGTGTGATTTTCAGTTTGGCCGCAGTGCGCAACGACTTCACATCGTCTTATACACTACGTTCTTTACGTAGCCCACTTCAAGCCTCTCTGCAACGAAATTGCCGTCGCAACCAAGCGAGGATCTGTCCCATCTACCGGCGATCACATCAGTCATTGTCGGCTTGGTGTGAGGCGAGGTCACTGCTACTGCGCATTGCAAAACGGTTCCTCGACCCTGCATATATAAAGAGACCATCCCCTTCTGTGATTTTCAATTTGGCAGCAATGCACAACTTCACACCGTCTGTCACTATACACTACGTTCTTTACGCAGCCTGCTTCGAACCTGTCTGCAACGAAACTGCCGTCGGAATCAAGCGAGGATCTGTCCCATCTACCGGCGATCACATCAGCCATTGTCGGCTTGGTGTGAGGCGGTCACTGCTACTGCGCAGTGCAGAACGATTCCTCGACCCTGAATATATAAAGGGACCATCCGCTTGTATGATTTTCACTTTGGGAGCAGTGGGCAACGATTTCACACCATCTTATACACTACGCTCTTTACGCAGCCTGCTTCAAGCCTGTCTGCAACGAAACTGCCGTCGGAATCAAGCGAGGATCTGTCCCATCTACTGGCGATCACATCAGTCATTGTCTGCTTGGTGTGAGGCAAGGTCACTGCTACTGCGTAGTTCAAGACGGTTCCTCGACCCAGCATATATAAAGGGACCATCCGCATGTGATTTTTTGTTTGGCAGCAGTGCGCAACAATTTCACATCGTCTTATACACTACGTTCTTTACGCAGCCTGCTTCGAACCTGTCTGCAACGAAACTGCCGTCGGAATCAAGCGAGGATCTGTCCCATCTACCGGCGATCACATCAGCCATTGTCGGCTTGGGGTGAGGCGGTCACTGCTACTGCGCAGTGCAGAACGGTTCCTCGACCCTGCATATATAAAGAGACCATCCGCTTGTGTGATTTTCAGTTTGGGAGCAATGCGCAACTTCACATCGTCTTATACACTACGTTCTTAACGCAGGCTGCTTCAAGCCTGTCTGCAATGAAACTGCCGTCGCAATCAAGCAAGGATCTGTCCCATCTAACGGCGATCACATCAGTCATTGTCGGCTTGGTATGAGGCCAGGTCACTGCTACTGCGCAGTGCAAAACGGTTCCTCGACCCTGCATATATAAAGAGACCATCCGCTAGTGTGATTTTCACTTTTGAAGCAGTGGGCAACGATTTCACACCATCTTATACACTACGCTCTTTACGCAGCCTGCTTCACGCCTGTCTGCCACGAAACTGCCGTCGAATCAAGCGAGGATCTGTCCCATCTACCGGCGATCACATCAGTCATTGTCGGCTTGGTATGAGGCGAGGTCACTGCTACTGCGCAGTGCAAAACGGTTCCTCGACCCTGCATATATAAAGAGGCCATCCGCTTGTGTGATTTTCAGTTTGGCAGCAGTGCGCAACGATTTCACATCATCTGATACACTACGTTCATTGCGCAGCCTGCTTCAAGCCTGTCTGCAACGAAACTGCCGTCGGAATCAAGCGAGTATCTGTCCCATCTACCGGCGATCACATCAGTCATCATCGCCTTGGTGTGAGGCGAGGTCACTGCCACTGCGCAGTGCAAAACGGTTCCTCGACCCTGCAAATATAAAGGGACCATCCCCGTGTGATTTTTACTTTGGCAGCAGTGCGCAACGACTTCACATCGTCTCATACACTACATTCTTTACGCAGCCTGCTTCAAGCCTGTCTGCAACGAAACTGCCGTCGGAATCAAGCGAGGATCTGTCCCATCTACCGGCGATCACATCAGTCATTGTCGGCTTGGTGTGAGGCGAGGTCACTCCTACTGCGCAGTTCAAGACGGTTCCTCGACCTTGCATATATAAAGGGACCATCCACTCGTGATTTTTTGTTTGGCAGCAGTGCGCAACGATTTCACATCGTCTTATACACTACGTTCTTTACGCAGCCCACTTCAAGCCTGTCTGCAACGAAACTGCCGTCGGAATCAAGCGAGGATCTGTCCCAGCTACCGGCGATCACATCAGTCATTGTCGGCTTGGTGTGAGGCGAGTTCACTGCTACAGCGCAGTGCAAAACGGTTCCTCGACCTTGCATATATAAAGAGACCATCCCCTTCTGTGATTTTCAATTTGGCAGCAATGCACAACTTCACACCGTCTTATACACTACGTTCTTTACGCAGCCTGCTTCGAACCTGTCTGCAACGAAACTGCCGTCGGAATCAAGCGAGGATCTGTCCCATCTACCGGCGATCACATCCGCCATTGTCGCCTTGGTGTGAGGCGGTCACTGCTACTGCGCAGTGCAGAACGGTTCCTCGACCCTGAATATATAAAGGGACCATCCGCTTGTGTGATTTTCACTTTGGGAGCAGTGGGCAACGATTTCACACCATCTTATACACTACGCTCTTTACGCAGCCTGCTTCAAGCCTGTCTGCAACGAAACTGCCGTCGGAATCAAGCGAGGATCTGTCCCATCTACCGGCAATCACATCAGTGATTGTCTGCTTGGTGTGAGGCGAGGTCACTGCTACTGCGCAGTTCAAGACGGTTCCTCGACCCAGCATATACAAAGGGACCATCCGCATGTGATTTTTTGTTTGGCAGCAGTGCGCAACAATTTCACATCGCCTTATACACTACGTTCTTTACGCAGCCTGCTTCAAGCCTGTCTGCAACGAAACTGCTGTCAGAATCAAGCGAGTATCTGTCCCATCTACCAGCGATCACATCAGTCATCGTCGGCTTGGTGTGAGGCGAGTTCACTGCTACTGCGCAGTGCAAAACGGTTCCTCGACCCTGCATATATAAAGGGACCATCCGCTTGTGTGATTTTCAGTTTGGCCGCAGTGCGCAACGACTTCACATCGTCTTATACACTACGTTCTTTACGTAGCCCACTTCAAGCCTCTCTGCAACGAAATTGCCGTCGCAACCAAGCGAGGATCTGTCCCATCTACCGGCGATCACATCAGTCATTGTCGGCTTGGTGTGAGGCGAGGTCACTGCTACTGCGCATTGCAAAACGGTTCCTCGACCCTGCATATATAAAGAGACCATCCCCTTCTGTGATTTTCAATTTGGCAGCAATGCACAACTTCACACCGTCTGTCACTATACACTACGTTCTTTACGCAGCCTGCTTCGAACCTGTCTGCAACGAAACTGCCGTCGGAATCAAGCGAGGATCTGTCCCATCTACCGGCGATCACATCAGCCATTGTCGGCTTGGTGTGAGGCGGTCACTGCTACTGCGCAGTGCAGAACGATTCCTCGACCCTGAATATATAAAGGGACCATCCGCTTGTATGATTTTCACTTTGGGAGCAGTGGGCAACGATTTCACACCATCTTATACACTACGCTCTTTACGCAGCCTGCTTCAAGCCTGTCTGCAACGAAACTGCCGTCGGAATCAAGCGAGGATCTGTCCCATCTACTGGCGATCACATCAGTCATTGTCTGCTTGGTGTGAGGCGAGGTCACTGCTACTGCGTAGTTCAAGACGGTTCCTCGACCCAGCATATATAAAGGGACCATCCGCATGTGATTTTTTGTTTGGCAGCAGTGCGCAACAATTTCACATCGTCTTATACACTACGTTCTTTACGCAGCCTGCTTCGAACCTGTCTGCAACGAAACTGCCGTCGGAATCAAGCGAGGATCTGTCCCATCTACCGGCGATCACATCAGCCATTGTCGGCTTGGGGTGAGGCGGTCACTGCTACTGCGCAGTGCAGAACGGTTCCTCGACCCTGCATATATAAAGAGACCATCCGCTTGTGTGATTTTCAGTTTGGGAGCAATGCGCAACTTCACATCGTCTTATACACTACGTTCTTAACGCAGGCTGCTTCAAGCCTGTCTGCAATGAAACTGCCGTCGCAATCAAGCAAGGATCTGTCCCATCTAACGGCGATCACATCAGTCATTGTCGGCTTGGTATGAGGCCAGGTCACTGCTACTGCGCAGTGCAAAACGGTTCCTCGACCCTGCATATATAAAGAGACCATCCGCTAGTGTGATTTTCACTTTTGAAGCAGTGGGCAACGATTTCACACCATCTTATACACTACGCTCTTTACGCAGCCTGCTTCACGCCTGTCTGCCACGAAACTGCCGTCGAATCAAGCGAGGATCTGTCCCATCTACCGGCGATCACATCAGTCATTGTCGGCTTGGTATGAGGCGAGGTCACTGCTACTGCGCAGTGCAAAACGGTTCCTCGACCCTGCATATATAAAGAGGCCATCCGCTTGTGTGATTTTCAGTTTGGCAGCAGTGCGCAACGATTTCACATCATCTGATACACTACGTTCATTGCGCAGCCTGCTTCAAGCCTGTCTGCAACGAAACTGCCGTCGGAATCAAGCGAGTATCTGTCCCATCTACCGGCGATCACATCAGTCATCATCGCCTTGGTGTGAGGCGAGGTCACTGCCACTGCGCAATGCAAAACGGTTCCTCGACCCTGCAAATATAAAGGGACCATCCCCGTGTGATTTTTACTTTGGCAGCAGTGCGCAACGACTTCACATCGTCTCATACACTACGTTCTTTACGCAGCCTGCTTCAAGCCTGTCTGCAACGAAACTGCCGTCGGAATCAAGCGAGGATCTGTCCCATCTACCGGCGATCACATCAGTCATTGTCGGCTTGGTGTGAGGCGAGGTCACTCCTACTGCGCAGTTCAAGACGGTTCCTCGACCCTGCATATATAAAGGGACCATCCACTTGTGATTTTTTGTTTGGCAGCAGTGCGCAACGATTTCACATCGTCTTATACACTACGTTCTTTACGCAGCCCACTTCAATACTGTCTGCAACGAAACTGCCGTCGGAATCAAGCGAGGATCTGTCCCAGCTACCGGCGATCACATCAGTCATTGTCGGCTTGGTGTGAGGCGAGGTCACTGCTACTGCACAGTTCAAGACGGTTTCTCGACCCTGCATATATAAAGAGACCATCCGCTTGTGTGATTTTCAATTTGACAGCAGTGCGCAACGATTTCACATCGTCTTATACACTACGTTCTTTACGTAGCCCGCTTCAAGCCTGGCTGCAACGAAGCTGCCGTCGGAATCTAGCGAGGATCTGTCCCATCTACCGGCGATCACATCAGCCATTGTCGGCTTGGTGTGAGGCGAGGTCACTGCTACTGCGCAGTGCAGAACGGTTCCTCGACCCTGATTATATAAAGGGACCATCCGCTTGTGTGATTTTCACTTTGGGAGCAGTGGGCAACGATTTCACACCATCTTATACACTACGTTCTTTACGCAGCCTGCTTCAAGCCTGTCTGCAACGAAACTGCCGTCGGAATCAAGCGAGGATCTGTCCCATCTACCGGCAATCACATCAGTGATTGTCTGCTTGGTGTGAGGCGAGGTCACTGCTACTGCGCAGTTCAAGACGGTTCCTCGACCCAGCATATACAAAGGGACCATCCGCATGTGATTTTTTGTTTGGCAGCAGTGCGCAACAATTTCACATCGCCTTATACACTACGTTCTTTACGCAGCCTGCTTCAAGCCTGTCTGCAACGAAACTGCTGTCAGAATCAAGCGAGTATCTGTCCCATCTACCAGCGATCACATCAGTCATCGTCGGCTTGGTGTGAGGCGAGTTCACTGCTACTGCGCAGTGCAAAACGGTTCCTCGACCCAGCATATATAAAGGGACCATCCGCTTGTGTGATTTTCAGTTTGGCCGCAGTGCGCAACGACTTCACATCGTCTTATACACTACGTTCTTTACGTAGCCCACTTCAAGCCTCTCTGCAACGAAATTGCCGTCGCAACCAAGCGAGGATCTGTCCCATCTACCGGCGATCACATCAGTCATTGTCGGCTTGGTGTGAGGCGAGGTCACTGCTACTGCGCATTGCAAAACGGTTCCTCGACCCTGCATATATAAAGAGACCATCCCCTTCTGTGATTTTCAATTTGGCAGCAATGCACAACTTCACACCGTCTGTCACTATACACTACGTTCTTTACGCAGCCTGCTTCGAACCTGTCTGCAACGAAGCTGCCGTCGGAATCTAGCGAGGATCTGTCCCATCTACCGGCGATCACATCAGCCATTGTCGGCTTGGTGTGAGGCGAGGTCACTGCTACTGCGCAGTGCAGAACGGTGCCTCGACCCTGATTATATAAAGGGACCATCCGCTTGTGTGATTTTCACTTTGGGAGCAGTGGGCAACGATTTCACACCATCTTATACACTACGTTCTTTACGCAGCCTGCTTCAAGCCTGTCTGCAACGAAACTGCCGTCGGAATCAAGCGAGGATCTGTCCCATCTACCGGCAATCACATCAGTGATTGTCTGCTTGGTGTGAGGCGAGGTCACTGCTACTGCGCAGTTCAAGACGGTTCCTCGACCCAGCATATACAAAGGGACCATCCGCATGTGATTTTTTGTTTGGCAGCAGTGCGCAACAATTTCACATCGCCTTATACACTACGTTCTTTACGCAGCCTGCTTCAAGCCTGTCTGCAACGAAACTGCTGTCAGAATCAAGCGAGTATCTGTCCCATCTACCAGCGATCACATCAGTCATCGTCGGCTTGGTGTGAGGCGAGTTCACTGCTACTGCGCAGTGCAAAACGGTTCCTCGACCCTGCATATATAAAGGGACCATCCGCTTGTGTGATTTTCAGTTTGGCCGCAGTGCGCAACGACTTCACATCGTCTTATACACTACGTTCTTTACGTAGCCCACTTCAAGCCTCTCTGCAACGAAATTGCCGTCGCAACCAAGCGAGGATCTGTCCCATCTACCGGCGATCACATCAGTCATTGTCGGCTTGGTGTGAGGCGAGGTCACTGCTACTGCGCATTGCAAAACGGTTCCTCGACCCTGCATATATAAAGAGACCATCCCCTTCTGTGATTTTCAATTTGGCAGCAATGCACAACTTCACACCGTCTGTCACTATACACTACGTTCTTTACGCAGCCTGCTTCGAACCTGTCTGCAACGAAACTGCCGTCGGAATCAAGCGAGGATCTGTCCCATCTACCGGCGATCACATCAGCCATTGTCGGCTTGGTGTGAGGCGGTCACTGCTACTGCGCAGTGCAGAACGATTCCTCGACCCTGAATATATAAAGGGACCATCCGCTTGTATGATTTTCACTTTGGGAGCAGTGGGCAACGATTTCACACCATCTTATACACTACGCTCTTTACGCAGCCTGCTTCAAGCCTGTCTGCAACGAAACTGCCGTCGGAATCAAGCGAGGATCTGTCCCATCTACTGGCGATCACATCAGTCATTGTCTGCTTGGTGTGAGGCGAGGTCACTGCTACTGCGTAGTTCAAGACGGTACCTCGACCCTGCATATATAAAGGGACCATCCGCTTGTGTGATTTTCAGTTTGGGAGCAATGCGCAACTTCACATCGTCTTATACACTACGTTCTTAACGCAGGCTGCTTCAAGCCTGTCTGCAATGAAACTGCCGTCGCAATCAAGCAAGGATCTGTCCCATCTAACGGCGATCACATCAGTCATTGTCGGCTTGGTATGAGGCCAGGTCACTGCTACTGCGCAGTGCAAAACGGTTCCTCGACCCTGCATATATAAAGAGACCATCCGCTAGTGTGATTTTCACTTTTGAAGCAGTGGGCAACGATTTCACACCATCTTATACACTACGCTCTTTACGCAGCCTGCTTCACGCCTGTCTGCCACGAAACTGCCGTCGGAATCAAGCGAGGATCTGTCCCATCTACCGGCGATCACATCAGTCATTGTCGGCTTGGTATGAGGCGAGATCACTGCTACTGCGCAGTGCAAAACGGTTCCTCGACCCTGCATATATAAAGAGGCCATCCGCTTGTGTGATTTTCAGTTTGGCAGCAGTGCGCAACGATTCCACATCATCTGATACACTACGTTCATTGTGCAGCCTGCTTCAAGCCTGTCTGCAACGAAACTGCCGTCGGAATCAAGCGAGTATCTGTCCCATCTACCGGCGATCACATCAGTCATCATCGCCTTGGTGTGAGGCGAGGTCACTGCCACTGCGCAGTGCAAAACGGTTCCTCGACCCTGCAAATATAAAGGGACCATCCCCGTGTGATTTTTACTTTGGCAGCAGTGCGCAACGACTTCACATCGTCTCATACACTACGTTCTTTACGCAGCCTGCTTCAAGCCTGTCTGCAACGAAACTGCCGTCGGAATCAAGCGAGGATCTGTCCCATCTACCGGCGATCACATCAGTCATTGTAGGCTTGGTGTGAGGCGAGGTCACTCCTACTGCGCAGTTCAAGACGGTTCCTCGACCCTGCATATATAAAGGGACCATCCACTTGTGATTTTTTGTTTGGCAGCAGTGCGCAACGATTTCACATCGTCTTATACACTACGTTCTTTACGCAGCCCACTTCAAGCCTGTCTGCAACGAAACTGCCGTCGGAATCAAGCGAGGATCTGTCCCAGCTACCGGCGATCACATCAGTCATTGTCGGCTTGGTGTGAGGCGAGGTCACTGCTACTGCACAGTTCAAGACGGTTTCTCGACCCTGCATATATAAAGAGACCATCCGCTTGTGTGATTTTCAATTTGACAGCAGTGCGCAACGATTTCACATCGTCTTATACACTACGTTCTTTACGTAGCCCGCTTCAAGCCTGTCTGCAACGAAGCTGCCGTCGGAATCTAGCGAGGATCTGTCCCATCTACCGGCGATCACATCAGCCATTGTCGGCTTGGTGTGAGGCGAGGTCACTGCTACTGCGCAGTGCAGAACGGTTCCTCGACCCTGATTATATAAAGGGACCATCCGCTTGTGTGATTTTCACTTTGGGAGCAGTGGGCAACGATTTCACACCATCTTATACACTACGTTCTTTACGCAGCCTGCTTCAAGCCTGTCTGCAACGAAACTGCCGTCGGAGTCAAGCGAGGATCTGTCCCATCTACCGGCGATCACATCAGTCATTGTCGTTTTGGTGTGAGGCGAGGTCACTGCTACTGCGCAGTTCAAGACGGTTCCTCGACCCTGCATATATAAAGGGACCATCCGCATGTGATTTTTTGTTTGGCAGCAGTGCGCAACAATTTCACATCGTCTTATACACTACGTTCTTTACGCAGCCTGCTTCAAGCCTGTCTGCAACGAAACTGCCGTCAGAATCAAGCGAGTATCTGTCCCATCTACCGGCGGTCACATCAGTCATCGTCGGCTTGGTGTGAGGCGAGTTCACTGCTACTGCGCAGTGCAAAACGGTTCCTCGACCCTGTATATATAAAGGGACCATCCGCTTGTGTGATTTTCAGTTTGGCCGCAGTGCGCAACGACATCACATCGTCTTATACACTACGTTCTTTACGTAGCCCGCTTCAAGCCTGTCTGCAACGAAATTGCCGTCGGACCCAAGCGAGGATCTGTCCCATTTACCGGCGATCACATCAGTCATTGTAGGCTTGGTGTGAGGCGAGGTCACTGCTACTGCGCAGTGCAAAACGGTTCCTCGACCCTGCATATATAAAGAGACCATCCCCTTCTGTGATTTTCAATTTGGCAGCAATGCACAACTTCACACCGTCTGTCACTATACACTACGTTCTTTACGCAGCCTGCTTCGAACCTGTCTGCAACGAAACTGCCGTCGGAATCAAGCGAGGATCTGTCCCATCTACCGGCGATCACATCAGCCATTGTCGGCTTGGTGTGAGGCGGTCACTGCTACTGCGCAGTGCAGAACGATTCCTCGACCCTGAATATATAAAGGCACCATCCGCTTGTATGATTTTCACTTTGGGAGCAGTGGGCAACGATTTCACACCATCTTATACACTACGCTCTTTAAGCAGCCTGCTTCAAGCCTGTCTGCAACGAAACTGCCGTCGGAATCAAGCGAGGATCTGTCCCATCTACTGGCGATCACATCAGTCATTGTCTGCTTGGTGTGAGGCGAGGTCACTGCTACTGCGCAGTTCAAGACGGTTCCTCGACCCAGCATATATAAAGGGACCATCCGCATGTGATTTTTTGTTTGGCAGCAGTGCGCAACAATTTCACATCGTCTTATACACTACGTTCTTTACGCAGCCTGCTTCGAACCTGTCTGCAACGAAACTGCCGTCGGAATCAAGCGAGGATCTGTCCCATCTACCGGCGATCACATCAGCCATTGTCGGCTTGGTGTGAGGCGGTCACTGCTACTGCGCAGTGCAGAACGGTTCCTCGACCCTGCATACATAAAGAGACCATCCGCTTGTGTGATTTTCAGTTTGGGAGCAATGCGCAACTTCACATCGTCTTATACACTACGTTCTTAACGCAGCCTGCTTCAAGCCTGTCTGCAATGAAACTGCCGTCGCAATCAAGCGAGGATCTGTCCCATCTAACGGCGATCACATCAGTTATTGTCGGCTTGGTATGAGGCCAGGTCACTGCTACTGCGCAGTGCAAAACGGTTCCTCGACCCTGCATATATAAAGAGACCATCCGCTAGTGTGATTTTCACTTTTGAAGCAGTGGGCAACGATTTCGCACCATCTTTCACACTACGCTCTTTACGCAGCCTGCTTCACGCCTGTCTGCCACGAAACTGCCGTCGGAATCAAGCGAGGATCTGTCCCATCTACCGGCGATCACATCAGTCATTGTCGGCTTGGTATGAGGCGAGATCACTGCTACTGCGCAGTGCAAAACGGTTCCTCGACCCTGCATATATAAAGAGGCCATCCGCTTGTGTGATTTTCAGTTTGGCAGCAGTGCGCAACGATTTCACATCATCTTATACACTACGTTCATTGCGCAGCCTGCTTCAAGCCTGTCTGCAACGAAACTGCCGTCGGAATCAAGCGAGTATCTGTCCCATCTACCGGCGATCACATCAGTCATCATCGCCTTGGTGTGAGGCGAGGTCACTGCCACTGCGCAGTGCAAAACGGTTCCTCGACCCTGCAAATATAAAGGGACCATCCCCGTGTGATTTTTAGTTTGGCAGCAGTGCGCAACGACTTCACATCGTCTCATACACTACGTTCTTTACGCAGCCTGCTTCAAGCCTGTCTGCAACGAAACTGCCGTCGGAATCAAGCGAGGATCTGTCCCATCTACCGGCGATCACATCAGTCATTGTCGGCTTGGTGTGAGGCGAGGTCACTCCTACTGCGCAGTTCAAGACGGTTCCTCGACCCTGCATATATAAAGGGACCATCCACTTGTGATTTTTTGTTTGGCAGCAGTGCGCAACGATTTCACATCGTCTTATACACTACGTTCTTTACGCAGCCCACTTCAAGCCTGTCTGCAACGAAACTGCCGTCGGAATCAAGCGAGGATCTGTCCCAGCTACCGGCGATCACATCAGTCATTGTCGGCTTGGTGTGAGGCGAGGTCACTGCTACTGCACAGTTCAAGACGGTTTCTCGACCCTGCATATATAAAGAGACCATCCGCTTGTGTGATTTTCAGTTTGACAGCAGTGCGCAACGATTTCACATCGTCCTATACACTACGTTCTTTACGTAGCCCGCTTCAAGCCTGTCTGCAACGAAGCTGCCGTCGGAATCTAGCGAGGATCTGTCCCATCTACCGGCGATCACATCAGCCATTGTCGGCTTGGTGTGAGGCGAGGTCACTGCTACTGCGCAGTGCAGAACGGTTCCTCGACCCTGATTATATAAAGGGACCATCCGCTTGTGTGATTTTCACTTTGGGAGCAGTGGGCAACGATTTCACACCATCTTATACACTACGTTCTTTACGCAGCCTGCTTCAAGCCTGTCTGCAACGAAACTGCCGTCGGAGTCAAGCGAGGATCTGTCCCATCTACCGGCGATCACATCAGTCATTGTCGTTTTGGTGTGAGGCGAGGTCACTGCTACTGCGCAGTTCAAGACGGTTCCTCGACCCTGCATATATAAAGGGACCATCCGCATGTGATTTTTTGTTTGGCAGCAGTGCGCAACAATTTCACATCGTCTTATACACTACGTTCTTTACGCAGCCTGCTTCAAGCCTGTCTGCAACGAAACTGCCGTCAGAATCAAGCGAGTATCTGTCCCATCTACCGGCGGTCACATCAGTCATCGTCGGCTTGGTGTGAGGCGAGTTCACTGCTACTGCGCAGTGCAAAACGGTTCCTCGACCCTGTATATATAAAGGGACCATCCGCTTGTGTGATTTTCAGTTTGGCCGCAGTGCGCAACGACATCACATCGTCTTATACACTACGTTCTTTACGTAGCCCGCTTCAAGCCTGTCTGCAACGAAATTGCCGTCGGACCCAAGCGAGGATCTGTCCCATTTACCGGCGATCACATCAGTCATTGTAGGCTTGGTGTGAGGCGAGGTCACTGCTACTGCGCAGTGCAAAACGGTTCCTCGACCCTGCATATATAAAGAGACCATCCCCTTCTGTGATTTTCAATTTGGCAGCAATGCACAACTTCACACCGTCTGTCACTATACACTACGTTCTTTACGCAGCCTGCTTCGAACCTGTCTGCAACGAAACTGCCGTCGGAATCAAGCGAGGATCTGTCCCATCTACCGGCGATCACATCAGCCATTGTCGGCTTGGTGTGAGGCGGTCACTGCTACTGCGCAGTGCAGAACGATTCCTCGACCCTGAATATATAAAGGCACCATCCGCTTCTATGATTTTCACTTTGGAAGCAGTGGGCAACGATTTCACACCATCTTATACACTACGCTCTTTACGCAGCCTGCTTCAAGCCTGTCTGCAACGAAACTGCCGTCGGAATCAAGCGAGGATCTGTCCCATCTACTGGCGATCACATCAGTCATTGTCTGCTTGGTGTGAGGCGAGGTCACTGCTACTGCGCAGTTCAAGACGGTTCCTCGACCCAGCATATATAAAGGGACCATCCGCATGTGATTTTTTGTTTGGCAGCAGTGCGCAACAATTTCACATCGTCTTATACACTACGTTCTTTACGCAGCCTGCTTCGAACCTGTCTGCAACGAAACTGCCGTCGGAATCAAGCGAGGATCTGTCCCATCTACCGGCGATCACATCAGCCATTGTCGGCTTGGTGTGAGGCGGTCACTGCTACTGCGCAGTGCAGAACGGTTCCTCGACCCTGCATACATAAAGAGACCATCCGCTTGTGTGATTTTCAGTTTGGGAGCAATGCGCAACTTCACATCGTCTTATACACTACGTTCTTAGTGCAGCCTGCTTCAAGCCTGTCTGCAATGAAACTGCCGTCGCAATCAAGCGAGGATCTGTCCCATCTAACGGCGATCACATCAGTTATTGTCGGCTTGGTATGAGGCCAGGTCACTGCTACTGCGCAGTGCAAAACGGTTCCTCGACCCTGCATATATAAAGAGACCATCCGCTAGTGTGATTTTCACTTTTGAAGCAGTGGGCAACGATTTCACACCATCTTTCACACTACGCTCTTTACGCAGCCTGCTTCACGCCTGTCTGCCACGAAACTGCCGTCGGAATCAAGCGAGGATCTGTCCCATCTACCGGCGATCACATCAGTCATTGTCGGCTTGGTATGAGGCGAGGTCACTCCTACTGCGCAGTTCAAGACGGTTCCTCGACCCTGCATATATAAAGGGACCATCCACTTGTGATTTTTTGTTTGGCAGCAGTGCGCAACGATTTCACATCGTCTTATACACTACGTTCTTTACGCAGCCCACTTCAAGCCTGTCTGCAACGAAACTGCCATCGGAATCAAGCGAGGATCTGTCCCAGCTACCGGCGATCACATCAGTCATTGTCGGCTTGGTGTGAGGCGAGGTCACTGCTACTGCACAGTTCAAGACGGTTTCTCAACCCTGCATATATAAAGAGACCATCCGCTTGTGTGATTTTCAGTTTGACAGCAGTGCGCAACGATTTCACATCGTCTTATACACTACGTTCTTTACGTAGCCCGCTTCAAGCCTGTCTGCAACGAAGCTGCCGTCGGAATCTAGCGAGGATCTGTCCCATCTACCGGCGATCACATCAGCCATTGTCGGCTTGGTGTGAGGCGAGGTCACTGCTACTGCGCAGTGCAGAACGGTTCCTCGACCCTGATTATATAAAGGGACCATCCGCTTGTGTGATTTTCACTTTGGGAGCAGTGGACAACGATTTCACACCATCTTATACACTACGTTCTTTACGCAGCCTGCTTCAAGCCTGTCTGCAACGAAACTGCCGTCGGAGTCAAGCGAGGATCTGTCCCATCTGCCGGCGATCACATCAGTCATTGTCGTTTTGGTGTGAGGCGAGGTCACTGCTACTGCGCAGTTCAAGACGGTTACTCGACCCTGCATATATAAAGGGACCATCCGCATGTGATTTTTTGTTTGGCAGCAGTGCGCAACAATTTCACATCGTCTTATACACTGCGTTCTTTACGCAGCCTGCTTCAAGCCTATCTGCAACGAAACTGCCGTCAGAATCAAGCGAGTATCTGTCCCATCTACCGGCGATCACATCAGTCTTCGTCGGCTTGGTGTGAGGCGAGTTCACTGCTACTGCGCAGTGCAAAACGGTTCCTCGACCCTGTATATATAACGGGACCATCCGCTTGTGTGATTTTCAGTTTGGCCGCAGTGCGCAACGACATCACATCGTCTTATACACTACGTTCTTTACGTAGCCCGCTTCAAGCCTGTCTGCAACGAAATTGCCGTCGGACCCAAGCGAGGATCTGTCCCATTTACCGGCGATCACATTAGTCATTGTCGGCTTGGTGTGAGGCGAGGTCACTGCTACTACGCATTGCAAAACGGTTCCTCGACCCTGCATATATAAAGAGACCATCCCCTTCTGTGATTTTCAATTTGGCAGCAATGCACAACTTCACACCGTCTGTCACTATACACTACGTTCTTTACGCAGCCTGCTTCGAACCTGTCTGCAACGAAACTGCCGTCGGAATCAAGCGAGGATCTGTCCCATCTACCGGCGATCACATCAGCCATTGTCGGCTTGGTGTGAGGCGGTCACTGCTACTGCGCAGTGCAGAACGATTCCTCGACCCTGAATATATAAAGGGACCATCCGCTTGTATGATTTTCACTTTGGGAGCAGTGGGCAACGATTTCACACCATCTTATACACTACGCTCTTTACGCAGCCTGCTTCAAGCCTGTCTGCCACGAAACTGCCGTCGGAATCAAGCGAGGATCTGTCCCATCTACTGGCGATCACATCAGTCATTGTCTGCTTGGTGTGAGGCAAGGTCACTGCTACTGCGTAGTTCAAGACGGTTCCTCGACCCAGCATATATAAAGGGACCATCCGCATGTGATTTTTTGTTTGGCAGCAGTGCGCAACAATTTCACATCGTCTTATACACTACGTTCTTTACGCAGCCTGCTTCGAACCTGTCTGCAACGAAACTGCCGTCGGAATCAAGCGAGGATCTGTCCCATCTACCGGCGATCACATCAGCCATTGTCGGCTTGGTGTGAGGCGGTCACTGCTACTACGCAGTGCAGAACGGTTCCTCGACCCTGCATATATAAAGAGACCATCCGCTTGTGTGATTTTCAGTTTGGGAGCAATGCGCAACTTCACATCGTCTTATACACTACGTTCTTAACGCAGGCTGCTTCAAGCCTGTCTGCAATGAAACTGCCGTCGCAATCAAGCAAGGATCTGTCCCATCTAACGGCGATCACATCAGTCATTGTCGGCTTGGTATGAGGCCAGGTCACTGCTACTGCGCAGTGCAAAACGGTTCCTCGACCCTGCATATATAAAGAGACCATCCGCTAGTGTGATTTTCACTTTTGAAGCAGTGGGCAACGATTTCACACCATCTTATACACTACGCTCTTTACGCAGCCTACTTCACGCCTGTCTGCCACGAAACTGCCGTCGGAATCAAGCGAGCATCTGTCCCATCTACCGGCGATCACATCAGTCATTGTCGGCTTGGTATGAGGCGAGGTCACTGCTACTGCGCAGTGCAAAACGGTTCCTCGACCCTGCATATATAAAGAGGCCATCCGCTTGTGTGATTTTCAGTTTGGCAGCAGTGCGCAACGATTTCACATCATCTGATACACTACGTTCATTGCGCAGCCTGCTTCAAGCCTGTCTGCAACGAAACTGCCGTCGGAATCAAGCGAGTATCTGTCCCATCTACCGGCGATCACATCAGTCATCATCGCCTTGGTGTGAGGCGAGGTCACTGCCACTGCGCAGTGCAAAACGGTTCCTCGACCCTGCAAATATAAAGGGACCATCCCCGTGTGATTTTTAGTTTGGCAGCAGTGCGCAACGACTTCACATCGTCTCATACACTACGTTCTTTACGCAGCCTGCTTCAAGCCTGTCTGCAACGAAACTGCCGTCGGAATCAAGCGAGGATCTGTCCCATCTACCGGCGATCACATCAGTCATTGTCGGCTTGGTGTGAGGCGAGGTCACTCCTACTGCGCAGTTCAAGACGGTTCCTCGACCCTGCATATATAAAGGGACCATCCACTTGTGATTTTTTGTTTGGCAGCAGTGCGCAACGATTTCACATCGTCTTATACACTACGTTCTTTACGCAGCCCACTTCAAGCCTGTCTGCAACGAAACTGCCGTCGGAATCAAGCGAGGATCTGTCCCAGCTACCGGCGATCACATCAGTCATTGTCGGCTTGGTGTGAGGCGAGGTCACTGCTACTGCACAGTTCAAGACGGTTTCTCGACCCTGCATATATAAAGAGACCATCCGCTTGTGTGATTTTCAGTTTGACAGCAGTGCGCAACGATTTAACATCGTCTTATACACTACGTTCTTTACGTAGCCCGCTTCAAGCCTGTCTGCAACGAAGCTGCCGTCGGAATCTAGCGAGGATCTGTCCCATCTACCGGCGATCACATCAGCCATTGTCGGCTTGGTGTGAGGCGAGGTCACTGCTACTGCGCAGTGCAGAACGGTTCCTCGACCCTGATTATATAAAGGGACCATCCGCTTGTGTGATTTTCACTTTGGGAGCAGTGGGCAACGATTTCACACCATCTTATACACTACGTTCTTTACGCAGCCTGCTTCAAGCCTGTCTGCAACGAAACTGCCGTCGGAGTCAAGCGAGGATCTGTCCCATCTACCGGCGATCACATCAGTCATTGTCGTTTTGGTGTGAGGCGAGGTCACTTCTACTGCGCAGTTCAAGACGGTTCCTCGACCCTGCATATATAAAGGGACCATCCGCATGTGATTTTTTGTTTGGCAGCAGTGCGCAACAATTTCACATCGTCTTATACACTACGTTCTTTACGCAGCCTGCTTCAAGCCTGTCTGCAACGAAACTGCCGCCAGAATCAAGCGAGTATCTGTCCCATCTACCGGCGATCACATCAGTCATCGTCGGCTTGGTGTGAGGCGAGTTCACTGCTACTGCGCAGTGCAAAACGGTTCCTCGACCCTGTATATATAAAGGGACCATCCGCTTGTGTGATTTTCAGTTTGGCCGCAGTGCGCAACGACATCACATCGTCTTATACACTACGTTCTTTACGTAGCCCGCTTCAAGCCTGTCTGCAACGAAATTGCCGTCGGACCCAAGCGAGGATCTGTCCCATTTACCGGCGATCACATCAGTCATTGTCGGCTTGGTGTGAGGCGAGGTCACTGCTACTGCGCAGTGCAAAACGGTTCCTCGACCCTGCATATATAAAGAGACCATCCCCTTCTGTGATTTTCCATTTGGCAGCAATGCACAACTTCACACCGTCTGTCACTATACACTACGTTCTTTACGCAGCCTGCTTCGAACCTGTCTGCAACGAAACTGCCGTCGGAATCAAGCGAGGATCTGTCCCATCTACCGGCGATCACATCAGCCATTGTCGGCTTGGTGTGAGGCGGTCACTGCTACTGCGCAGTGCAGAACGATTCCTCGACCCTGAATATATAAAGGCACCATCCGCTTGTATGATTTTCACTTTGGGAGCAGTGGGCAACGGTTTCACACCATCTTATACACTACGCTCTTTACGCAGCCTGCTTCAAGCCTGTCTGCAACGAAACTGCCGTCGGAATCAAGCGAGGATCTGTCCCATCTGCTGGCGATCACATCAGTCATTGTCTGCTTGGTGTGAGGCGAGGTCACTGCTACTGCGCAGTTCAAGACGGTTCCTCGACCCAGCATATATAAAGGGACCATCCGCATGTGATTTTTTGTTTGGCAGCAGTGCGCAACAATTTCACATCGTCTTATACACTACGTTCTTTACGCAGCCTGCTTCGAACCTGTCTGCAACGAAACTGCCGTCGGAATCAAGCGAGGATCTGTCCCATCTACCGGCGATCACATCAGCCATTGTCGGCTTGGTGTGAGGCGGTCACTGCTACTGCGCAGTGCAGAACGGTTCCTCGACCCTGCATACATAAAGAGACCATCCGCTTGTGTGATTTTCAGTTTGGGAGCAATGCGCAACTTCACATCGTCTTATACACTACGTTCTTAACGCAGCCTGCTTCAAGCCTGTCTGCAATGAAACTGCCGTCGCAATCAAGCGAGGATCTGTCCCATCTAACGGCGATCACATCAGTCATTGTCGGCTTGGTATGAGGCCAGGTCACTGCTACTGCGCAGTGCAAAACGGTTCCTCGACCCTGCATATATAAAGAGACCATCCGCTAGTGTGATTTTCACTTTTGAAGCAGTGGGCAACGATTTTGCACCATCTTTCACACTACGCTCTTTACGCAGCCTGCTTCACGCCTGTCTGCCACGAAACTGCCGTCGGAATCAAGCGACGATCTGTCCCATCTACCGGCGATCACATCAGTCATTCTCGGCTTGGTATGAGGCGAGGTCACTGCTACTGCGCAGTGCAAAACGGTTCCTCGACCCTGCATATATAAAGAGGCCATCCGCTTGTGTGATTTTCAGTTTGGCAGCAGTGCGCAACGACTTCACATCGTCTTATACACTACGTTCTTTACGTAGCCCGCTTCAAGCCTGTCTGCAACGAAATTGCCGTCGGACCCAAGCGAGGATCTGTCCCATTTACCGGCGATCACATCAGTCATTGTCGGCTTGGTGTGAGGCGAGGTCACTGCTACTGCGCAGTGCAAAACGGTTCCTCGACCCTGCATATATAAAGAGACCATCCCCTTCTGTGATTTTCACTTTGGGAGCAGTGGGCAACGATTTCACACCATCTTATACACTACGTTCTTTACGCAGCCTGCTTCAAGCCTGTCTGCAACGAAACTGCCGTCGGAGTCAAGCGAGGATCTGTCCCATCTACCGGCGATCACATCAGTCATTGTCGTTTTGGTGTGAGGCGAGGTCACTTCTACTGCGCAGTTCAAGACGGTTCCTCGACCCTGCATATATAAAGGGACCATCCGCATGTGATTTTTTGTTTGGCAGCAGTGCGCAACAATTTCACATCGTCTTATACACTACGTTCTTGACGCAGCCTGCTTCAAGCCTGTCTGCAACGAAACTGACGCCAGAATCAAGCGAGTATCTGTCCCATCTACCGGCGATCACATCAGTCATCGTCGGCTTGGTGTGAGGCGAGTTCACTGCTACTGCGCAGTGCAAAACGGTTCCTCGACCCTGTATATATAAAGGGACCATCCGCTTGTGTGATTTTCAGTTTGGCCGCAGTGCGCAACGACATCACATCGTCTTATACACTACGTTCTTTACGTAGCCCGCTTCAAGCCTGTCTGCAACGAAATTGCCGTCGGACCCAAGCGAGGATCTGTCCCATTTACCGGCGATCACATCAGTCATTGTCGGCTTGGTGTGAGGCGAGGTCACTGCTACTGCGCAGTGCAAAACGGTTCCTCGACCCTGCATATATAAAGAGACCATCCCCTTCTGTGATTTTCCATTTGGCAGCAATGCACAACTTCACACCGTCTGTCACTATACACTACGTTCTTTACGCAGCCTGCTTCGAACCTGTCTGCAACGAAACTGCCGTCGGAATCAAGCGAGGATCTGTCCCATCTACCGGCGATCACATCAGCCATTGTCGGCTTGGTGTGAGGCGGTCACTGCTACTGCGCAGTGCAGAACGATTCCTCGACCCTGAATATATAAAGGCACCATCCGCTTGTATGATTTTCACTTTGGGAGCAGTGGGCAACGGTTTCACACCATCTTATACACTACGCTCTTTACGCAGCCTGCTTCAAGCCTGTCTGCAACGAAACTGCCGTCGGAATCAAGCGAGGATCTGTCCCATCTGCTGGCGATCACATCAGTCATTGTCTGCTTGGTGTGAGGCGAGGTCACTGCTACTGCGCAGTTCAAGACGGTTCCTCGACCCAGCATATATAAAGGGACCATCCGCATGTGATTTTTTGTTTGGCAGCAGTGCGCAACAATTTCACATCGTCTTATACACTACGTTCTTTACGCAGCCTGCTTCGAACCTGTCTGCAACGAAACTGCCGTCGGAATCAAGCGAGGATCTGTCCCATCTACCGGCGATCACATCAGCCATTGTCGGCTTGGTGTGAGGCGGTCACTGCTACTGCGCAGTGCAGAACGGTTCCTCGACCCTGCATACATAAAGAGACCATCCGCTTGTGTGATTTTCAGTTTGGGAGCAATGCGCAACTTCACATCGTCTTATACACTACGTTCTTAACGCAGCCTGCTTCAAGCCTGTCTGCAATGAAACTGCCGTCGCAATCAAGCGAGGATCTGTCCCATCTAACGGCGATCACATCAGTCATTGTCGGCTTGGTATGAGGCCAGGTCACTGCTACTGCGCAGTGCAAAACGGTTCCTCGACCCTGCATATATAAAGAGACCATCCGCTAGTGTGATTTTCACTTTTGAAGCAGTGGGCAACGATTTCGCACCATCTTTCACACTACGCTCTTTACGCAGCCTGCTTCACGCCTGTCTGCCACGAAACTGCCGTCGGAATCAAGCGAGGATCTGTCCCATCTACCGGCGATCACATCAGTCATTCTCGGCTTGGTATGAGGCGAGGTCACTGCTACTGGGCAGTGCAAAACGGTTCCTCGACCCTGCATATATAAAGAGGCCATCCGCTTGTGTGATTTTCAGTTTGGCAGCAGTGCGCAACGACTTCACAACGTCTCATACACTACGTTCTTTACGCAGCCTGCTTCAAGCCTGTCTGCAACGAAACTGCCGTCGGAATCAAGCGAGGATCTGTCCCATCTACCGGCGATCACATCAGTCATTGTCGGCTTGGTGTGAGGCGAGGTCACTCCTACTGCGCAGTTCAAGACGGTTCCTCGACCCTGCATATATAAAGGGACCATCCACTTGTGATTTTTTGTTTGGCAGCAGTGCGCAACGATTTCACATCGTCTTATACACTACGTTCTTTACGCAGCCCACTTCAAGCCTGTCTGCAACGAAACTGCCGTCGGAATCAAGCGAGGATCTGTCCCAGCTACCGGCGATCACATCAGTCATTGTCGGCTTGGTGTGAGGCGAGGTCACTGCTACTGCACAGTTCAAGACGGTTTCTCAACCCTGCATATATAAAGAGACCATCCGCTTGTGTGATTTTCAGTTTGACAGCAGTGCGCAACGATTTCACATCGTCTTATACACTACGTTCTTTACGTAGCGCGCTTCAAGCCTGTGTGCAACGAAGCTGCCGTCGGAATCTAGCGAGGATCTGTCCCATCTACCGGCGATCACATCAGCCATTGTCGGCTTGGTGTGAGGCGAGGTCACTGCTACTGCGCAGTGCAGAACGGTTCCTCGACCCTGATTATATAAAGGGACCATCCGCTTGTGTGATTTTCACTTTGGGAGCAGTGGGCAACGATTTCACACCATCTTATACACTACGTTCTTTACGCAGCCTGCTTCAAGCCTGTCTGCAACGAAACTGCCGTCGGAGTCAAGCGAGGACCTGTCCCATCTACCGGCGATCACATCAGTCATTGTCGTTTTGGTGTGAGGCGAGGTCACTGCTACTGCGCAGTTCAAGACGGTTACTCGACCCTGCATATATAAAGGGACCATCCGCATGTGATTTTTTGTTTGGCAGCAGTGCGCAACAATTTCACATCGTCTTATACACTACGTTCTTTACGCAGCCTGCTTCAAGCCTATCTGCAACGAAACTGCCGTCAGAATCAAGCGAGTATCTGTCCCATCTACCGGCGATCACATCAGTCATCGTCGGCTTGGTGTGAGGCGAGTTCACTGCTACTGCGCAGTGCAAAACGGTTCCTCGACCCTGTATATATAACGGGACCATCCGCTTGTGTGATTTTCAGTTTGGCCGCAGTGCGCAACGACATCACATCGTCTTATACACTACGTTCTTTACGTAGCCCGCTTCAAGCCTGTCTGCAAAGAAATTGCCGTCGGACCCAAGCGAGGATCTGTCCCATTTACCGGCGATCACATCAGTCATTGTCGGCTTGGTGTGAGGCGAGGTCACTGCTACTGCGCAGTGCAAAACGGTTCCTCGACCCTGCATATATAAAGAGACCATCGCCTTCTGTGATTTTCAATTTGGCAGCAAAGCACAACTTCACACCGTCTTATACACTACGTTCTTTACGCAGCCTGTTTCGAAACTGTCTGCAACGAAACTGCCGTCGGAATCAAGCGAGGATCTGTCCCATCTAACGGCGATCACATCAGCCATTATCGGCTTGGTGTGAGGCGGTCACTGCTACTGCGCAGTGCAGAACGGTTCCTCGACCCTGAATATATAAAGGGACCATCCGCTTGTGTGATTTTCACTTTGGGAGCAGTGGGCAACGATTTCACACCATCTTATACACTACGCTCTTTACGCAGCCTGCTTCACGCCTGTCTGCCACGAAACTGCCGTCGGAATCAAGCGAGGATCTGTCCCATCTACCGGCGATCACATCAGTCATTGTCGGCTTGGTGTGAGGTGAGGTCACTGCTACTGCACAGTTCAACACGGTTCCTCGACCCTGCATATATAAAGAGACCATCCACTTGTGTGATTTTCAGTTTGACAGCAGTGCGCAACGATTTCACATCGTCTTATACACTACGTTCTTTACGTAGCCCGCTTCAAGCCTGTCTGCAACGAAGCTGCCGTCGGAATCTAGCAAGTATCTGTCCCATCTACCGGCGATCACATCAGTCATCGTCGGCTTTGTGTGAGGCGAGTTCACTGCTACTGCGCAGTTCAAGACGGTTCCTCGACCCAGCATATATAAAGGGACCATCCGCATGTGATTTTTTGTTTGGCAGCAGTGCGCAACAATTTCACATCGTCTTATACACTACGTTCTTTACGCAGCCTGCTTCGAACCTGTCTGCAACGAAATTGCCATCGGAATCAAGCGAGGATCTGTCCCATCTACCGGCGATCGTATCAGTCATCGTCGGCTTGGTGTGAGGCGAGGTCACTGCTACTGCGTAGTGCAAAACTGTTCCTCGACCCTTCATATATAAAGAGACCATCAGCTTGTGTGATTTTCAGTTTGGGAGCAATGCGCAACTTCACATCGTCTTATACACTACGTTCTTTACGCAGCCTGCTTCAAGCCTGTCTGCAACGAAACTGCCGTCAGAATCAAGCGAGTATCTGTCCCATCTACCGGCGATCACATCAGTCATCGTCGGCTTGGTGTGAGGCGAGTTCACTGCTACTGCGCAGTTCAAGACGGTTCCTCGACCCTGCATATATAAAGGGACCATCCACTTGTGATTTTTTGTTTGGCAGCAGTGCGCAACGATTTCACATCGTCTTATACACTACGTTCTTTACGCAGCCCACTTCAAGCCTGTCTGCAACGAAACTGCCGTCGGAATCAAGCGAGGATCTGTCCCAGCTACCGGCGATCACATCAGTCATTGTCGGCTTGGTGTGAGGCGAGGTCACTGCTACTGCACAGTTCAAGACGGTTTCTCGACCCTGCATATATAAAGAGACCATCCGCTTGTGTGATTTTCAGTTTGACAGCAGTGCGCAACGATTTCACATCGTCTTATACACTACGTTCTTTACGTAGCCCGCTTCAAGCCTGTCTGCAACGAAGCTGCCGTCGGAATCTAGCGAGGATCTGTCCCATCTACCGGCGATCACATCAGCCATTGTCGGCTTGGTGTGAGGCGAGGTCACTGCTACTGCGCAGTGCAGAACGGTTCCTCGACCCTGATTATATAAAGGGACCATCCGCTTGTGTGATTTTCACTTTGGGAGCAGTGGGCAACGATTTCACACCATCTTATACACTACGTTCTTTACGCAGCCTGCTTCAAGCCTGTCTGCAACGAAACTGCCGTCGGAGTCAAGCGAGGATCTGTCCCATCTACCGGCGATCACATCAGTCATTGTCGTTTTGGTGTGAGGCGAGGTCACTTCTACTGCGCAGTTCAAGACGGTTCCTCGACCCTGCATATATAAAGGGACCATCCGCATGTGATTTTTTGTTTGGCAGCAGTGCGCAACAATTTCACATCGTCTTATACACTACGTTCTTTACGCAGCCTGCTTCAAGCCTGTCTGCAACGAAACTGCCGCCAGAATCAAGCGAGTATCTGTCCCATCTACCGGCGATCACATCAGTCATCGTCGGCTTGGTGTGAGGCGAGTTCACTGCTACTGCGCAGTGCAAAACGGTTCCTCGACCCTGTATATATAAAGGGACCATCCGCTTGTGTGATTTTCAGTTTGGCCGCAGTGCGCAACGACATCACATCGTCTTCTACACTACGTTCTTTACGTAGCCCGCTTCAAGCCTGTCTGCAACGAAATTGCCGTCGTACCCAAGCGAGGATCTGTCCCATTTACCGGCGATCACATCAGTCATTGTCGGCTTGGTGTGAGGCGAGGTCACTGCTACTGCGCAGTGCAAAACGGTTCCTCGACCCTGCATATATAAAGAGACCATCCCCTTCTGTGATTTTCCATTTGGCAGCAATGCACAACTTCACACCGTCTGTCACTATACACTACGTTCTTTACGCAGCCTGCTTCGAACCTGTCTGCAACGAAACTGCCGTCGGAATCAAGCGAGCATCTGTCCCATCTACCGGCGATCACATCAGCCATTGTCGGCTTGGTGTGAGGCGGTCACTGCTACTGCGCAGTGCAGAACGATTCCTCGACCCTGAATATATAAAGGCACCATCCGCTTGTATGATTTTCACTTTGGGAGCAGTGGGCAACGATTTCACACCATCTTATACACTACGCTCTTTACGCAGCCTGCTTCAAGCCTGTCTGCAACGAAACTGCCGTCGGAATCAAGCGAGGATCTGTCCCATCTGCTGGCGATCACATCAGTCATTGTCTGCTTGGTGTGAGGCGAGGTCACTGCTACTGCGCAGTTCAAGACGGTTCCTCGACCCAGCATATATAAAGGGACCATCCGCATGTGATTTTTTGTTTGGCAGCAGTGCGCAACAATTTCACATCGTCTTATACACTACGTTCTTTACGCAGCCTGCTTCGAACCTGTCTGCAACGAAACTGCCGTCGGAATCAAGCGAGGATCTGTCCCATCTACCGGCGATCACATCAGCCATTGTCGGCTTGGTGTGAGGCGGTCACTGCTACTGCGCAGTGCAGAACGGTTCCTCGACCCTGCATACATAAAGAGACCATCCGCTTGTGTGATTTTCAGTTTGGGAGCAATGCGCAACTTCACATCGTCTTATACACTACGTTCTTAACGCAGCCTGCTTCAAGCCTGTCTGCAATGAAACTGCCGTCGCAATCAAGCGAGGATCTGTCCCATCTAACGGCGATCACATCAGTCATTGTCGGCTTGGTATGAGGCCAGGTCACTGCTACTGCGCAGTGCAAAACGGTTCCTCGACCCTGCATATATAAAGAGACCATCCGCTAGTGTGATTTTCACTTTTGAAGCAGTGGGCAACGATTTCGCACCATCTTTCACACTACGCTCTTTACGCGGCCTGCTTCACGCCTGTCTGCCACGAAACTGCCGTCGGAATCAAGCGAGGATCTGTCCCATGTACCGGCGATCACATCAGTCATTCTCGGCTTGGTATGAGGCGAGGTCACTGCTACTGCGCAGTGCAAAACGGTTCCTCGACCCTGCATATATAAAGAGGCCATCCGCTTGTGTGATTTTGAGTTTGGCAGCAGTGCGCAACGACTTCACAACGTCTCATACACTACGTTCTTTACGCAGCCTGCTTCAAGCCTGTCTGCAACGAAACTGCCGTCGGAATCAAGCGAGGATCTGTCCCATCTACCGGCGATCACATCAGTCATTGTCGGCTTGGTGTGAGGCGAGGTCACTCCTACTGCGCAGTTCAAGACGGTTCCTCGACCCTGCATATATAAAGGGACCATCCACTTGTGATTTTTTGTTTGGCAGCAGTGCGCAACGATTTCACATCGTCTTATACACTACGTTCTTTACGCAGCCCACTTCAAGCCTGTCTGCAACGAAACTGCCGTCGGAATCAAGCGAGGATCTGTCCCAGCTACCGGCGATCACATCAGTCATTGTCGGCTTGGTGTGAGGCGAGGTCACTGCTACTGCACAGTTCAAGACGGTTTCTCAACCCTGCATATATAAAGAGACCATCCGCTTGTGTGATTTTCAGTTTGACAGCAGTGCGCAACGATTTCACATCGTCTTATACACTACGTTCTTTACGTAGCGCGCTTCAAGCCTGTCTGCAACGAAGCTGCCGTCGGAATCTAGCGAGGATCTGTCCCATCTACCGGCGATCACATCAGCCATTGTCGGCTTGGTGTGAGGCGAGGTCACTGCTACTGCGCAGTGCAGAACGGTTCCTCGACCCTGATTATATAAAGGGACCATCCGCTTGTGTGATTTTCACTTTGGGAGCAGTGGGCAACGATTTCACACCATCTTATACACTACGTTCTTTACGCAGCCTGCTTCAAGCCTGTCTGCAACGAAACTGCCGTCGGAGTCAAGCGAGGACCTGTCCCATCTACCGGCGATCACATCAGTCATTGTCGTTTTGGTGTGAGGCGAGGTCACTGCTACTGCGCAGTTCAAGACGGTTACTCGACCCTGCATATATAAAGGGACCATCCGCATGTGATTTTTTGTTTGGCAGCAGTGCGCAACAATTTCACATCGTCTTATACACTACGTTCTTTACGCAGCCTGCTTCAAGCCTATCTGCAACGAAACTGCCGTCAGAATCAAGCGAGTATTTGTCCCATCTACCGGCGATCACATCAGTCATCGTCGGCTTGGTGTGAGGCGAGTTCACTGCTACTGCGCAGTGCAAAACGGTTCCTCGACCCTGTATATATAACGGGACCATCCGCTTGTGTGATTTTCAGTTTGGCCGCAGTGCGCAACGACATCACATCGTCTTATACACTACGTTCTTTATGTAGCCCGCTTCAAGCCTGTCTGCAACGAAATTGCCGTCGGACCCAAGCGAGGATCTGTCCCATTTACCGGCGATCACATCAGTCATTGTCGGCTTGGTGTGAGGCGAGGTCACTGCTACTGCGCAGTGCAAAACGGTTCCTCGACCCTGCATATATAAAGAGACCATCGCCTTCTGTGATTTTCAATTTGGCAGCAATGCACAACTTCACACCGTCTTATACACTACGTTCTTTACGCAGCCTGTTTCGAAACTGTCTGCAACGAAACTGCCGTCGGAATCAAGCGAGGATCTGTCCCATCTAACGGCGATCACATCAGCCATTATCGGCTTGGTGTGAGGCGGTCACTGCTACTGCGTAGTGCAGAACGGTTCCTCGACCCTGAATATATAAAGGGACCATCCGCTTGTGTGATTTTCACTTTGGGAGCAGTGGGCAACGATTTCACACCATCTTATACACTACGCTCTTTACGCAGCCTGCTTCACGCCTGTCTGCCACGAAACTGCCGTCGGAATCAAGCGAGGATCTGTCCCATCTACCGGCGATCACATCAGTCATTGTCGGCTTGGTGTGAGGTGAGGTCACTGCTACTGCACAGTTCAACACGGTTCCTCGACCCTGCATATATAAAGAGACCATCCACTTGTGTGATTTTCAGTTTGACAGCAGTGCGCAACGATTTCACATCGTCTTATACACTACGTTCTTTACGTAGCCCGCTTCAAGCCTGTCTGCAACGAAGCTGCCGTCGGAATCTAGCAAGTATCTGTCCCATCTACCGGCGATCACATCAGTCATCGTCGGCTTTGTGTGAGGCGAGTTCACTGCTACTGCGCAGTTCAAGACGGTTCCTCGACCCAGCATATATAAAGGGACCATCCGCATGTGATTTTTTGTTTGGCAGCAGTGCGCAACAATTTCACATCGTCTTATACACTACGTTCTTTACGCAGCCTGCTTCGAACCTGTCTGCAACAAAATTGCCATCGGAATCAAGCGAGGATCTGTCCCATCTACCGGCGATCGTATCAGTCATCGTCGGCTTGGTGTGAGGCGAGGTCACTGCTACTGCGTAGTGCAAAACTGTTCCTCGACCCTTCATATATAAAGAGACCATCCGCTTGTGTGATTTTCAGTTTGGGAGCAATGCGCAACTTCACATCGTCTTATACACTACGTTCTTTACGCAGCCTGCTTCAAGCCTGTCTGCAACGAAACTGCCGTCAGAATCAAGCGAGTATCTGTCCCATCTACCGGCGATCACATCAGTCATCGTCGGCTTGGTGTGAGGCGAGTTCACTGCTACTGCGCAGTGCAAAACGGTTCCTCGACCCTGTATATATAAAGGGACCATCCGCTTGTGTGATTTTCAGTTTGGCCGCAGTGCGCAACGACATCACATCGTCTTATACACTACGTTCTTTACGCAGCCTGTTTCGAAACTGTCTGCAACGAAACTGCCGTCGGAATCAAGCGAGGATCTGTCCCATCTAACGGCGATCACATCAGCCATTATCGGCTTGGTGTGAGGCGGTCACTGCTACTGCGCAGTGCAGAACGGTTCCTCGACCCTGAATATATAAAGGGACCATCCGCTTGTGTGATTTTCACTTTGGGAGCAGTGGGCAACGATTTCACACCATCTTATACACTACGCTCTTTACGCAGCCTGCTTCACGCCGGTCTGCCACGAAACTGCCGTCGGAATCAAGCGAGGATCTGTCCCATCTAACGGCGGTCACATCAGTCAATGTCGGCTTGGTGTGAGGCGAGGTCACTGCTACTGCGCAGTGCAGAACGGTTCCTCGACCCTGCATATATAAAGGGACCATCCGTTTGTGTGATTCTCAGTTTGGCAGCAGTGCGCAACGATTTCACATCATCTTATACACTACGTTGTTTACGCAGCCTGCTTCAAGCCTGTCCGCAACGAAACTGCCGTCGGAATCAAGCGAGGATCTGTCCCATCTACCGGCGATCACATCAGTCATTGTCGGCTTGGTGTTAGGCGAGGTCACTGCTACTGCGCAGTGCAGAACGGTTCCTCGACCCTGATTATATAAAGGTACCATCAGCTTGTGTGATTTTCACATTGGGAGCAGTGGGCAACGATTTCACACCATCTTATACACTACGTTCTTTACGCAGCCTGCTTCAAGTCTGTCTGCAACGAAACTGCCGTCGGAATCAAGCGAGGATCTGTCCCATCTACCGGCGATCACATCAGCCATTGTCTGCTTGGTGTGAGGCGAGGTCACTGCTACTGCGCAGTTCAAGACGGTTCCTCGACCCTGCATATATAAAGGGACCATCCGCATGTGATTTTTTGTTTGGCAGCAGTGCGCAACAATTTCACATCGTCTTATACACTACGTTCTTTACGCAGCCTGCTTCAAGCCTGTCTGCAACGAAACTGCCGTCGGAATCAAGCGAGTATCTGTCCCATCTACCGGCGATCACATCAGTCATTGTCGGCTTGGTGTGAGGCGAGTTCACTGCTACTACGCAGTGCAAAACGGTCCCTCGACCTTGCATATATAAAGAGACCATCCCCTTCTGTGATTTTCAATTTGGCAGCAATGCACAACTTCACACCGTCTTATACACTACGTTCTTTACGCAGCCTGCTTCGAACCTGTCTGCAACGAAACTGCCGTCGGAATCAAGCGAGGATCTGTCCCATCTACCGGCGATCACATCAGCCATTGTCGGCTTGGTGTGAGGCGGTCACTGCTACTGCGCAGTGCAGAACGGTTCCTCGACCCTGAATATATAAAGGGACCATCCGCTTGTGTGATTTTCACTTTGGGAGCAGTGGGCAACGATTTCACACCATCTTATACACTACGCTCTTTACGCAGCCTGCTTCAAACCTGTCTGCAACGAAACTGCCGTCGGAATCAAGCGAGGATCTGTCCCATCTACCGGCAATCACATCAGTGATTGTCTGCTTGGTGTGAGGCGAGGCACTGCTACTGCGCAGTTCAAGACGGTTCCTCGACCCAGCATATATAAAGGGACCATCCGCATGTGATTTTTTGTTTGGCAGCAGTGCGCAACAATTTCACATCGTCTTATACACTACGTTCTTTACGCAGCCTGCTTCAAGCCTGTCTGCAACGAAACTGCTGTCAGAATCAAGCGAGTATCTGTCCCATCTACCGGCGATCACATCAGTCATCGTCGGCTTGGTGTGAGGCGAGTTTATTGCTACTGCACAGTGCAAAACGGTTCCTCGACCCTGCATATATAAAGGGACCATCCGCTTGTGTGATTTTCAGTTTGGCCGCAGTGCGCAACGACTTCACATCGTCTTATACACTAGGTTCTTTACGTAGCCCACTTCAAGCCTCTCTGCAACGAAATTGCCGTCGCAACCAAGCGAGGATCTGTCCCATCTACCGGCGATCACATCAGTCATTGTCGGCTTGGTGTGAGGCGAGGTCACTGCTACTGCGCATTGCAAAACGGTTCCTCGACCCTGCATATATAAAGAGACCATCCCCTTCTGTGATTTTCAATTTGGCAGCAATGCACAACTTCACACCGTCTGTCACTATACACTACGTTCTTTACGCAGCCTGCTTCGAACCTGTCTGCAACGAAACTGCCGTCGGAATCAAGCGAGGATCTGTCCCATCTACCGGCGATCACATCAGCCATTGTCGGCTTGGCGTGAGGCGGTCACTGCTACTGCGAAGTGCAGAACGATTCCTCGACCCTGAATATATAAAGGGACCATCCGCTTGTATGATTTTCACTTTGGGAGCAGTGGGCAACGATTTCACACCATCTTATACACTACGCTCTTTACGCAACCTGCTTCACGCCTGTCTGCCACGAAACTGCCGTCGGAATCAAGCGAGGATCTGTCCCATCTAACGGCGGTCACATCAGTCAATGTCGGCTTGGTGTGAGGCGAGGTCACTGCTACTGCGCAGTGCAGAACGGTTCCTCGACCCTGCATATATAAAGGGACCATCCGTTTGTGTGATTCTCAGTTTGGCAGCAGTGCGCAACGATTTCACATCATCTTATACACTACGTTGTTTACGCAGCCTGCTTCAAGCCTGTCTGCAACGAAACTGCCGTCGCAATGAAGCGAGCATCTGTCCCATCTACCGGCGATGACATCAGTCATCGTCGGCTTGGTGTGAGGCGAGGTCACTGCTACTGCGCAGTTCAAGACGGTTCCTCGACCCTGCATATATAAAGGACCATCCACTTGTGATTTTTGTTTGGCAGCAGTGCGCAACGATTTCACATCGTCTTATACACTGCGTTATTTACGCAGCCGACTTCAAGCCTGTCTGCAACGAAACTGCCGTCGGAATCAAGCGAGGATCTGTCCCATCTACCGGCGATCACATCAGTCATTGTCGGCTTGGTGTTAGGCGAGGTCACTGCTACTGCGCAGTGCAGAACGGTTCCTCGACCCTGATTATATAAAGGTACCATCAGCTTGTGTGATTTTCACATTGGGAGCAGTGGGCAACGATTTCACACCATCTGATACACTACGTTCTTTACGCAGCCTGCTTTAAGCCTGTCTGCAACGAAACTGCCGTCGGAATCAAGCGAGGATCTGTCCCATCTACCGGCGATCACATCAGCCATTGTCTGCTTGGTGTGAGGCGAGGTTACTGCTACTGCGCAGTTCAAGACGGTTCCTCGACCCTGCATATATAAAGGGACCATCCGCATGTGATTTTTTGTTTGGCAGCAGTGCGCAACAATTTCACATCGTCTTATACACTACGTTCTTTACGCAGCCTGCTTTAAGCCTGTCTGCAACGAAACTGCCGTCAGAATCAAGCGAGTATCTGTCCCATCTACCGGCGATCACATCAGTCATTGTCGGCTTGGTGTGAGGCGAGTTCACTGCTACTGCGCAGTGCAAAACGGTTCCTCGACCTTGCATATATAAAGAGACCATCCCCTTCTGTGATTTTCAATTTGGCAGCAATGCACAACTTCACACAGTCTTATACACTACGTTCTTTACGCAGCCTGCTTCGAACCTGTCTGCAACGAAACTGCCGTCGGAATCAAGCGAGGATCAGTCCCATCTACCGGCGATCACATCAGCCATTGTCGGCTTGGTGTGAGGCGGTCACTGCTACTGCGCAGTGCAGAACGGTTCCTCGACCCTGAATATATAAAGGGACCATCCGCTTGTGTGATTTTCACTTTGGGAGCAGTGGGCAACGATTTCACACCATCTTATACACTACGCTCTTTACGCAGCCTGCTTCAAACCTGTCTGCAACGAAACTGCCGTCGGAATCAAGCGAGGATCTGTCCCATCTACCGGCAATCACATCAGTGGTTGTCTGCTTGGTGTGAGGCGAGGTCACTGCTACTGCGCAGTTCAAGACGGTTCCTCGACCCAGCATATATAAAGGGACCATCCGCATGTGATTTTTTGTTTGGCAGCAGTGCGCAACAATTTCACATCGTCTTATACACTACGTTCTTTACGCAGCCTGCTTCAAGCCTGTCTGCAACGAAACTGCTGTCAGAATCAAGCGAGTATCTGTCCCATCTACCGGCGATCACATCAGTCATCGTCGGCTTGGTGTGAGGCGAGTTCACTGCTACTGCGCAGTGCAAAACGGTTCCTCGACCCTGCATATATAAAGGGACCATCCGCTTGTGTGATTTTCAGTTTGGCCGCAGTGCGCAACGACTTCACATCGTCTTATACACTAGGTTCTTTACGTAGCCCACTTCAAGCCTCTCTGCAACGAAATTGCCGTCGCAACCAAGCGAGGATCTGTCCCATCTACCGGCGATCACATCAGTCATTGTCGGCTTGGTGTGAGGCGAGGTCACTGCTACTGCGCATTGCAAAACGGTTCCTCGACCCTGCATATATAAAGAGACCATCCCCTTCTGTGATTTTCGATTTGGCAGCAATGCACAACTTCACACCGTCTGTCACTATACACTACGTTCTTTACGCAGCCTGACTCGAACCTGTCTGCAACGAAACTGCCGTCGGAATCAAGCGAGGATCTGTCCCATCTACCGGCGATCACATCAGCCATTGTCGGCTTGGCGTGAGGCGGTCACTGCTACTGCGCAGTGCAGAACGATTCCTCGACCCTGAATATATAAAGGGACCATCCGCTTGTATGATTTTCACTTTGGGAGCAGTGAGCAACGATTTCACACCATCCTATACACTACGCTCTTTACGCAGCCTGCTTCAAGCCTGTCTGCAACGAAACTGCCGTCGGAATCAAGCGAGGATCTGTCCCATCTACTGGCGATCACATCAGTCATTGTCTGCTTGGTGTGAGGCGAGGTCACTGCTACTGCGCAGTGCAGAACGGTTCCTCGACCCTGCATATATAAAGAGACCATCCGCTTGTGTGATTTTCAGTTTGGGAGCAATGCGCAACTTCACATCGTCTTATACACTACGTTCTTAACGCAGCCTGCTTCAAGCCTGTCTGCAATGAAACTGCCGTCGCAATCAAGCGAGGATCTGTCCCATCTAACGGCGATCACATCAGTCATTGTCGGCTTGGTATGAGGCCAGGTCACCGCTACTGCGCAGTGCAAAACGGTTCCTCGACCCTGCATATATAAAGAGACCATCCGCTAGTGTGATTTTCACTTTTGAAGCAGTGGGCAACGATTTCACACCATCTTATACACTACGCTCTTTACGCAGCCTGTTTCACGCCTGTCTGCCACGAAACTGCCGTCGGAATCAAGCGAGGATCTGTCCCATCTACCGGCGATCACATCAGTCATTGTCGGCTTGGTATGAGGCGAGGTCACTGCTACTGCGCAGTGCAAAACGGTTCCTCGACCCTGCATATATAAAGAGGTCATCCGCTTGTGTGATTTTCAGTTTGGCAGCAGTGCGCAACGATTTCACATCATCTTATACACTACGTTCTTTGCGCAGCCTGCTTCAAGCCTGTCTGCAACGAAACTGCCGTCGGAATCAAGCGAGTATCTGTCCCATCTACCGGCGATCACATCAGTCATCATCGCCTTGGTGTGAGGCGAGGTCACTGCCACTGCGCAGTGCAAAACGGTTCCTCGACCCTGCAAATATAAAGGGACCATCCACTTGTGATTTTTTGTTTGGCAGCAGTGCGCAACAATTTCACATCGTCTTATACACTACGTTTTTTACGCAGCCTGCTTCAAGCCTGTCTGCAACGAAACTGCCGTCAGAATCAAGCGAGTATCTGTCCCAGCTACCGGCGATCACATCAGTCATTGTCGGCTTGGTGTGAGGCGAGGTCACTGCTACTGCGCAGTGCAAAACGGTTCCTCGACCCTGCATATATAAAGAGACCATCCCCTTCTGTGATTTTCAATTTGGCAGCAATGCACAACTTCACACCGTCTTATACACTACGTTCTTTACGCAGCCTGCTTCAAGCCTGTCTGCAATGAAACTGCCGTCGCAATCAAGCGAGGATCTGTCCCATCTAACGGCGATCACATCAGTCATTGTCGGCTTGGTATGAGGCCAGGTCACTGCTACTGCGCAGTGCAAAACGGTTCCTCGACCCTGCATATATAAAGAGACCATCCGCTAGTGTGATTTTCACTTTTGAAGCAGTGGGCAACGATTTCACACCATCTTATACACTACGCTCTTTACGCAGCCTGCTTCACGCCTGTCTGCCACGAAACTGCCGTCGGAATCAAGCGAGGATCTGTCCCATCTACCGGCGATCACATCAGTCATTGTCGGCTTGGTATGAGGCGAGGTCACTGCTACTGCGCAGTGCAAAACGGTTCCTCGACCCTGCATATATAAAGAGGCCATCCGCTTGTGTGGTTTTCAGTTTGGCAGCAGTGCGCAACGATTTCACATCATCTTATACACTACGTTCATTGCGCAGCCTGCTTCAAGCCTGTCTGCAACGAAACTGCCGTCGGAATCAAGCGAGTATCTGTCCCATCTACCGGCGATCACATCAGTCATCATCGCCTTGGTGTGAGGCGAGGTCACTGCCACTGCGCAGTGCAAAACGGTTCCTCGACCCTGCAAATATAAAGGGACCATCCCCGTGTGATTTTTAGTTTGGCAGCAGTGCGCAACGTCTTCACATCGTCTCATACACTACGTTCTTTACGCAGCCTGCTTCAAGCCTGTCTGCAACGAAACTGCCGTCGGAATCAAGCGAGGATCTGTCCCATCTACCGGCGATCACATCAGTCATTGTCGGCTTGGTGTGAGGCGAGGTCACTCCTACTGCGCAGTTCAAGACGGTTCCTCGACCCTGCATATATAAAGGGACCATCCACTTGTGATTTTTTGTTTGGCAGCAGTGCGCAACGATTTCACATCGTCTTATACACTACGTTCTTTACGCAGCCCACTTCAAGCCTGTCTGCAACGAAACTGCCGTCGGAATCAAGCGAGGATCTGTCCCAGCTACCGGCGATCACATCAGTCATTGTCGGCTTGGTGTGAGGCGAGGTCACTGCTACTGCGCAGTTCAAGACGGTTTCTCGACCCTGCATATATAGACCATCCGCTGGTGTGATTTTCAGTTTGGCAGCAGTGCGCAACGATTTCACATCGTCTTATACACTACGTTCATTGCGCAGCCTGCTTCAAGCCTGTCTGCAACGAAACTGCCGTCGGAATCAAGCGAGTATCTGTCCCATCTACCGGCGATCACATCAGTCATCATCGCCTTGGTGTGAGGCGAGGTCACTGCCACTGCGCAGTGCAAAACGGTTCCTCGACCCTGCAAATATAAAGGGACCATCCCCGTGCGATTTTTAGTTTGGCAGCAGTGCGCAACGACTTCACATCGTCTCATACACTACGTTCTTTACGCAGCCTGCTTCAAGCCTGTCTGCAACGAAACTGCCGTCGGAATCAAGCGAGGATCTGTCCCATCTACCGGCGATCACATCAGTCATCGTCGGCTTGGTGTGAGGCGAGTTCACTGCTACTGCGCAGTGCAAAACGGTTCCTGGACCCTGTATATATAAAGGGACCATCCGCTTGTGTGATTTTCAGTTTGGCCGCAGTGCGCAACAACATCACATCGTCTTATACACTACGTTCTTTACGCAGCCCGCTTCAAGCCTGTCTGCAACGAAACTGCCGTCGGAATCAAGCGAGGATCTGTCCCATCTACCGGCGATCACATCAGTCATTGTCGGCTTGGTGTGAGGCGAGGTCACTCCTACTGCGCAGTTCAAGACGGTTCCTCGACCCTGCATATATAAAGGGACCATCCACTTGTGATTTTTTGTTTGGCAGCAGTGCGCAACGATTTCACATCGTCTTATACACTACGTTCTTTACGCAGCCCACTTCAAGCCTGTCTGCAACGAAACTGCCGTCGGAATCAAGCGAGGATCTGTCCCAGCTACCGGCGATCACATCAGTCATTGTCGGCTTGGTGTGAGGCGAGGTCACTGCTACTGCGCAGTTCAAGACGGTTTCTCGACCCTGCATATATAGACCATCCGCTGGTGTGATTTTCAGTTTGGCAGCAGTGCGCAACGATTTCACATCGTCTTATACACTACGTTCATTGCGCAGCCAGCTTCAAGCCTGTCTGCAACGAAACTGCCGTCGGAATCAAGCGAGTATCTGTCCCATCTACCGGCGATCACATCAGTCATCATCGCCTTGGTGTGAGGCGAGGTCACTGCCACTGCGCAGTGCAAAACGGTTCCTCGACCCTGCAAATATAAAGGGACCATCCCCGTGCGATCTTTAGTTTGGCAGCAGTGCGCAACGACTTCACATCGTCTCATACACTACGTTCTTTACGCAGCCTGCTTCAAGCCTGTCTGCAACGAAACTGCCGTCGGAATCAAGCGAGGATCTGTCCCATCTACCGGCGATCACATCAGTCATCGTCGGCTTGGTGTGAGGCGAGTTCACTGCTACTGCGCAGTGCAAAACGGTTCCTGGACCCTGTATATATAAAGGGACCATCCGCTTGTGTGATTTTCAGTTTGGCCGCAGTGCGCAACAACATCACATCGTCTTATACACTACGTTCTTTACGCAGCCCGCTTCAAGCCTGTCTGCAACGAAATTGCCATCGGACCCAAGCGAGGATCTGTCCCATTTACCGGCGATCACATCAGTCATTGTCGGCTTGGTGTGAGGCGAGGTCACTGCTACTGCGCAGTGCAAAACGGTTCCTCGACCCTGCATATATAAAGAGACCATCCCCTTCTGTGATTTTCAATTTGGCAGCAATGCACAACTTCACACCGTCTTATACACTACGTTCTTTACGCAGCCTGTTTCGAACCTGTCTGCAACGAAACTGCGGTCGGAATCAAGCGAGGATCTGTCCCATCTACCGGCGATCACATCAGCAATTGTCGGCTTGGTGTGAGGTGGTCACTGCTACTGCGCAGTGCAAAACCGTTCCTCGACCCTGCATATATAAAGAGACCATCCACTTGTGTGATTTTCAGTTTGACAGCAGTGCACAACGATTTCACATCGTCTAATACACTACGTTCTTTACGTAGCCCGCTTCAAGCCTGTCTGCAACGAAGCTGCCATCGGAATCTAGCGAGTATCTGCCCCATCTACCGGCGATCACATCAGTCATCGTCGGCTTTGTGTGAGGCGAGTTCACTGCTACTGCGCAGCGCAATACGGTTCCTCGACTCTGCATATATAAAGGGACCATCCGCTTGTGTGATTTTCAGTTTGGCAGCAGTGCGCAACGACTGCACATCGTCTTATACACTACGTTCTTTACGTAGCCCACTTCAAGCCTGTCTGCAACGAAATTGCCATCGGAATCAAGCGACGATCTGTCCCATCTACCGGCGATTGTATCAGTCATCGTCGGCTTGGTGTGAGGCGAGGTCACTGCTACTGCGTAGTGCAAAACTGTTCCTCGACCCTTCATATATAAAGAGACCATCCGCTTGTGTGATTTTCAGTTTGGGAGCAATGCGCAACTTCACATCGTCTTATACACTACGTTCTTAACGCAGCCTGCTTCAAGCTTCTCTGCATTGAAACTGCCGTCGCAATCAAGCGAGGATCTGTCCCATCTAACGGCGGTCACATCAGTCAATGTCGGCTTGGTGTGAGGCGAGGTCACTGCTACTGCGCAGTGCAGAACGGTTCCTCGACGCTGCATATATAAAGGGACCATCCGTTTGTGTGATTTTCAGTTTGGCAGCAGTGCGCAACGATTTCACATCATCTTATACACTACGTTGTTTACGCAGCCTGCTTCAAGCCTGTCTGCAACGAAACTGCCGTCGCAATCAAGCGAGCATCTGTCCCATCTACCGGCGATGACATCAGTCATCGTCGGCTTGGTGTGAGGCGAGGTCACTGCTACTGCGCAGTGCAAAACGGTTGCTCGACCCTGCATTTGTAAGGGGACCGTCCGCTAGTGTGATTTTCAGTTTAGCATCAGATTCTCGGAAGAGAACAGCAATTTACAATAAGTAGCGAGGCACTGGAAATGGTGAGGGAATAAATCTACTTAGAGCAGGTAGTAACGGCGGATCCGGATCATGAGATGGAAATAATCAGAAGAATAAGAACGCGCTGGGGTGCGTTTGGCAGGCATTCTCAGATCACGAACAGCAGGTTGCCATTATCCCTGAAGAGAAAAGTGTATAATAGCTGTGTCTTACCAATACCCACCAACGGGGCAGAAACCTGGAGGCTTACGAATAGGGTTCAACTCAGATTGAGGACGACGCAACGAGCTATGGAAAGAAGAATGGTGGGTGTAACGTTAAGCGATAAGAAAAGAGCAGATTGGGTGAGGGAACGCGACTTAATGACATCTTAGTTGAAATCAAGAAAAAGATTTGGGGGGGGGGCATGAGCAGGACATGTAATGAGGAGGGAAGATAACCGATGGTCATTAAGACTTCGCATCAGTCATCGTCAGCTTGGTGTAAGGCGAGGTCACTGCTACTGCGCAGTGCAGAAGGGTTCCTCGACCCTGCATATATAAAGGGACCATCCGCTTGTGTGATTTTCAGTTTGGGAGCAATGCGCAACTTCAGATCGTCTTATACACTACGTTCATAACGCAGCCTGCTTCAAGCCTGTCTGCAACGAAACTGCCTTTGGAATCAAGCGAGCATCTCTCCCATCTACCGGCGATCACATCAGTCATCATCGCCTTGGTGTGAGGCGAGGTCACTGCCACTGCGCAGTGCAAAACGGTTCCTCGAGCCTGCAAATATAAAGGGACCATCCGCGTGTGATTTTTAGTTTGGCCGCAGTGCGCAACGACATCACATCGTCTTATACACTACGTTCTTTACGCAGCCTGTTTCGAACCTGTCTGCAACGAAACTGCCGTCGGAATCAAGCGAGGATCTGTCCCATCTACCGGCGATCACATCAGCCATTGTCGCCTTGGTGTGAGGCGAGGTCACTGCCACTGCGCAGTGCAAAACGGTTCCTCGAGCCTGCAAATATAAAGGGACCATCCGCGTGTGATTTTTAGTTTGGCAGCAGTGCGCAACGACTTCACATCGTCTCATACACTACGTTCTTTACGCAGCCTGCTTCAAGCCTGTCTGCAACGAAACTGCCGTCGGAATCAAGCGATCATCTGTCCCAGCTACCGGCGATCACATCAGTCATTGTCGGCTTGGTGTGAGGCGAGGTCACTGCTACTGCGCAGTTAAAGACGGTTCCTCGACCTTGCATATATAAAGGGACCATCCGTGTGTGATTTTTAGTTTGGCCGCAGTGCGCAACGACATCACATCGTCTTATACACTACGTTCTTTACGCAGCCTGTTTCGAACCTGTCTGCAACGAAACTGCCGTCGGAATCAAGCGAGGATCTGTCCCATCAACCGGCGATCACATCAGTCATTGTCATCTTGGTGTCAGGCGAGGTCACTGCTACTGCGCAGTTCAAGGCGGTTCCTCGGCCCTGCATATATAAAGGCACCATCCGCATGTGATTTTTTGTTTGGCAGGAGTGCGCAACAATTTCACATCGTCTTATACACTACGTTCTTTACGCAGCCTGCTTCAAGCCTGTCTGCAACGAAACTGCCGTCGGAATCAAGCGAGGATCTGTCCCAGCTACCGGCGATCACATCAGTCATTGTCGGCTTGGTGTGAGGCGAGGTCACTGCTACTGCGCAGTTCAAGACGGTTTCTCGACCCTGCATATATAGACCATCCGCTGGTGTGATTTTCAGTTTGGCAGCAGTGCGCAACGATTTCACATCGTCTTATACACTACGTTCATTGCGCAGCCTGCTTCAAGCCTGTCTGCAACGAAACTGCCGTCGGAATCAAGCGAGTATCTGTCCCATCTACCGGCGATCACATCAGTCATCATCGCCTTGGTGTGAGGCGAGGTCACTGCCACTGCGCAGTGCAAAACGGTTCCTCGACCCTGCAAATATAAAGGGACCATCCCCGTGCGATTTTTAGTTTGGCAGCAGTGCGCAACGACTTCACATCGTCTCATACACTACGTTCTTTACGCAGCCTGCTTCAAGCCTGTCTGCAACGAAACTGCCGTCGGAATCAAGCGAGGATCTGTCCCATCTACCGGCGATCACATCAGTCATCGTCGGCTTGGTGTGAGGCGAGTTCACTGCTACTGCGCAGTGCAAAACGGTTCCTGGACCCTGTATATATAAAGGGACCATCCGCTTGTGTGATTTTCAGTTTGGCCGCAGTGCGCAACAACATCACATCGTCTTATACACTACGTTCTTTACGCAGCCCGCTTCAAGCCTGTCTGCAACGAAACTGCCGTCGGAATCAAGCGAGGATCTGTCCCATCTACCGGCGATCACATCAGTCATTGTCGGCTTGGTGTGAGGCGAGGTCACTCCTACTGCGCAGTTCAAGACGGTTCCTCGACCCTGCATATATAAAGGGACCATCCACTTGTGATTTTTTGTTTGGCAGCAGTGCGCAACGATTTCACATCGTCTTATACACTACGTTCTTTACGCAGCCCACTTCAAGCCTGTCTGCAACGAAACTGCCGTCGGAATCAAGCGAGGATCTGTCCCAGCTACCGGCGATCACATCAGTCATTGTCGGCTTGGTGTGAGGCGAGGTCACTGCTACTGCGCAGTTCAAGACGGTTTCTCGACCCTGCATATATAGACCATCCGCTGGTGTGATTTTCAGTTTGGCAGCAGTGCGCAACGATTTCACATCGTCTTATACACTACGTTCATTGCGCAGCCAGCTTCAAGCCTGTCTGCAACGAAACTGCCGTCGGAATCAAGCGAGTATCTGTCCCATCTACCGGCGATCACATCAGTCATCATCGCCTTGGTGTGAGGCGAGGTCACTGCCACTGCGCAGTGCAAAACGGTTCCTCGACCCTGCAAATATAAAGGGACCATCCCCGTGCGATCTTTAGTTTGGCAGCAGTGCGCAACGACTTCACATCGTCTCATACACTACGTTCTTTACGCAGCCTGCTTCAAGCCTGTCTGCAACGAAACTGCCGTCGGAATCAAGCGAGGATCTGTCCCATCTACCGGCGATCACATCAGTCATCGTCGGCTTGGTGTGAGGCGAGTTCACTGCTACTGCGCAGTGCAAAACGGTTCCTGGACCCTGTATATATAAAGGGACCATCCGCTTGTGTGATTTTCAGTTTGGCCGCAGTGCGCAACAACATCACATCGTCTTATACACTACGTTCTTTACGCAGCCCGCTTCAAGCCTGTCTGCAACGAAATTGCCATCGGACCCAAGCGAGGATCTGTCCCATTTACCGGCGATCACATCAGTCATTGTCGGCTTGGTGTGAGGCGAGGTCACTGCTACTGCGCAGTGCAAAACGGTTCCTCGACCCTGCATATATAAAGAGACCATCCCCTTCTGTGATTTTCAATTTGGCAGCAATGCACAACTTCACACCGTCTTATACACTACGTTCTTTACGCAGCCTGTTTCGAACCTGTCTGCAACGAAACTGCGGTCGGAATCAAGCGAGGATCTGTCCCATCTACCGGCGATCACATCAGCAATTGTCGGCTTGGTGTGAGGTGGTCACTGCTACTGCGCAGTGCAAAACCGTTCCTCGACCCTGCATATATAAAGAGACCATCCACTTGTGTGATTTTCAGTTTGACAGCAGTGCACAACGATTTCACATCGTCTAATACACTACGTTCTTTACGTAGCCCGCTTCAAGCCTGTCTGCAACGAAGCTGCCATCGGAATCTAGCGAGTATCTGCCCCATCTACCGGCGATCACATCAGTCATCGTCGGCTTTGTGTGAGGCGAGTTCACTGCTACTGCGCAGCGCAATACGGTTCCTCGACTCTGCATATATAAAGGGACCATCCGCTTGTGTGATTTTCAGTTTGGCAGCAGTGCGCAACGACTGCACATCGTCTTATACACTACGTTCTTTACGTAGCCCACTTCAAGCCTGTCTGCAACGAAATTGCCATCGGAATCAAGCGACGATCTGTCCCATCTACCGGCGATTGTATCAGTCATCGTCGGCTTGGTGTGAGGCGAGGTCACTGCTACTGCGTAGTGCAAAACTGTTCCTCGACCCTTCATATATAAAGAGACCATCCGCTTGTGTGATTTTCAGTTTGGGAGCAATGCGCAACTTCACATCGTCTTATACACTACGTTCTTAACGCAGCCTGCTTCAAGCTTCTCTGCATTGAAACTGCCGTCGCAATCAAGCGAGGATCTGTCCCATCTAACGGCGGTCACATCAGTCAATGTCGGCTTGGTGTGAGGCGAGGTCACTGCTACTGCGCAGTGCAGAACGGTTCCTCGACGCTGCATATATAAAGGGACCATCCGTTTGTGTGATTTTCAGTTTGGCAGCAGTGCGCAACGATTTCACATCATCTTATACACTACGTTGTTTACGCAGCCTGCTTCAAGCCTGTCTGCAACGAAACTGCCGTCGCAATCAAGCGAGCATCTGTCCCATCTACCGGCGATGACATCAGTCATCGTCGGCTTGGTGTGAGGCGAGGTCACTGCTACTGCGCAGTGCAAAACGGTTGCTCGACCCTGCATTTGTAAGGGGACCGTCCGCTAGTGTGATTTTCAGTTTAGCATCAGATTCTCGGAAGAGAACAGCAATTTACAATAAGTAGCGAGGCACTGGAAATGGTGAGGGAATAAATCTACTTAGAGCAGGTAGTAACGGCGGATCCGGATCATGAGATGGAAATAATCAGAAGAATAAGAACGCGCTGGGGTGCGTTTGGCAGGCATTCTCAGATCACGAACAGCAGGTTGCCATTATCCCTGAAGAGAAAAGTGTATAATAGCTGTGTCTTACCAATACCCACCAACGGGGCAGAAACCTGGAGGCTTACGAATAGGGTTCAACTCAGATTGAGGACGACGCAACGAGCTATGGAAAGAAGAATGGTGGGTGTAACGTTAAGCGATAAGAAAAGAGCAGATTGGGTGAGGGAACGCGACTTAATGACATCTTAGTTGAAATCAAGAAAAAGATTTGGGGGGGGGGCATGAGCAGGACATGTAATGAGGAGGGAAGATAACCGATGGTCATTAAGACTTCGCATCAGTCATCGTCAGCTTGGTGTAAGGCGAGGTCACTGCTACTGCGCAGTGCAGAAGGGTTCCTCGACCCTGCATATATAAAGGGACCATCCGCTTGTGTGATTTTCAGTTTGGGAGCAATGCGCAACTTCAGATCGTCTTATACACTACGTTCATAACGCAGCCTGCTTCAAGCCTGTCTGCAACGAAACTGCCTTTGGAATCAAGCGAGCATCTCTCCCATCTACCGGCGATCACATCAGTCATCATCGCCTTGGTGTGAGGCGAGGTCACTGCCACTGCGCAGTGCAAAACGGTTCCTCGAGCCTGCAAATATAAAGGGACCATCCGCGTGTGATTTTTAGTTTGGCCGCAGTGCGCAACGACATCACATCGTCTTATACACTACGTTCTTTACGCAGCCTGTTTCGAACCTGTCTGCAACGAAACTGCCGTCGGAATCAAGCGAGGATCTGTCCCATCTACCGGCGATCACATCAGCCATTGTCGCCTTGGTGTGAGGCGAGGTCACTGCCACTGCGCAGTGCAAAACGGTTCCTCGAGCCTGCAAATATAAAGGGACCATCCGCGTGTGATTTTTAGTTTGGCAGCAGTGCGCAACGACTTCACATCGTCTCATACACTACGTTCTTTACGCAGCCTGCTTCAAGCCTGTCTGCAACGAAACTGCCGTCGGAATCAAGCGATCATCTGTCCCAGCTACCGGCGATCACATCAGTCATTGTCGGCTTGGTGTGAGGCGAGGTCACTGCTACTGCGCAGTTAAAGACGGTTCCTCGACCTTGCATATATAAAGGGACCATCCGTGTGTGATTTTTAGTTTGGCCGCAGTGCGCAACGACATCACATCGTCTTATACACTACGTTCTTTACGCAGCCTGTTTCGAACCTGTCTGCAACGAAACTGCCGTCGGAATCAAGCGAGGATCTGTCCCATCAACCGGCGATCACATCAGTCATTGTCATCTTGGTGTCAGGCGAGGTCACTGCTACTGCGCAGTTCAAGGCGGTTCCTCGGCCCTGCATATATAAAGGCACCATCCGCATGTGATTTTTTGTTTGGCAGGAGTGCGCAACAATTTCACATCGTCTTATACACTACGTTCTTTACGCAGCCTGCTTCAAGCCTGTCTGCAAAGAAACTGCCGTCGGAATCAAGCGAGGATCTGTCCCATCTACTGGCGATCACATCAGTCATTGTCTGCTTGGTGTGAGGCGAGGTCACTGCCACTGCGCAGTGCAAAACGGTTCCTCGACCCTGCAAATATAAAGGGACCATCCACTTGTGATTTTTTGTTTGGCAGCAGTGCGCAACAATTTCACATCGTCTTATACACTACGTTCTTTACGCAGCCCACTTCAAGCCTGTCTGCAACGAAACTGCCGTCGGAATCAAGCGAGGATCTGTCCCAGCTACCGGCGATCACATCAGTCATTGTCGGCTTGGTGTGAGGCCAGGTCACTGCTACTGCGCAGTGCAAAACGGTTCCTCGACCCTGTATATATAAAGGGACCATCCGCTGGTGTGATTTTCAGTTTGACAGCAGTGCGCAACGATTTCACATCGTCTTATACACTACGTTCTTTACGTAGCCCGCTTCAAGCCTGTCTGCAACGAAGCTGCCGTCGGAATCTAGCGAGGATCTGCCCCATCTACCGGCGATCACATCAGCCATTGTCGGCTTGGTGTGAGGCGAGGTCACTGCTACTGCGCAGTGCAGAACGGTTCCTCGACCCTGATTATATAAAGGGACCATCCGCTTGTGTGATTTTCACTTTGGGAGCAGTGGGCAACGATTTCACACCATCTTATACACTACGTTCTTTACGCAGCCTGCTTCAAGCCTGTCTGGAACGAAACTGCCGTCGGAATCAAGCGAGGATCTGTCCCATCTACCGGCGATCACATCAGTCATTGTCGGCTTGGTGTGAGGCGAGGTCACTGCTACTGCGCAGTTCAAGACGGTTCCTCGACCCTGCATATATAAAGGGACCATCCGCATGTGATTTTTTGTTTGGCAGCAGTGCGCAACTATTTCACATCGTCTTATACACTACGTTTTTTACGCAGCCTGCTTCAAGCCTGTCTGCAACGAAACTGCCGTCAGAATCAAGCGAGTATCTGTCCCAGCTACCGGCGATCACATCAGTCATTGTCGGCTTGGTGTGAGGCGAGGTCACTGCTACTGCGCAGTGCAAAACGGTTCCTCGACCCTGCATATATAAAGAGACCATCCCCTTCTGTGATTTTCAATTTGGCAGCAATGCACAACTTCACACCGTCTTATACACTACGTTCTTTACGCAGCCTGCTTCAAGCCTGTCTGCAATGAAACTGCCGTCGCAATCAAGCGAGGATCTGTCCCATCTAACGGCGATCACATCAGTCATTGTCGGCTTGGTATGAGGCCAGGTCACTGCTACTGCGCAGTGCAAAACGGTTCCTCGACCCTGCATATATAAAGAGACCATCCGCTAGTGTGATTTTCACTTTTGAAGCAGTGGGCAACGATTTCACACCATCTTATACACTACGCTCTTTACGCAGCCTGCTTCACGCCTGTCTGCCACGAAACTGCCGTCGGAATCAAGCGAGGATCTGTCCCATCTACCGGCGATCACATCAGTCATTGTCGGCTTGGTATGAGGCGAGGTCACTGCTACTGCGCAGTGCAAAACGGTTCCTCGACCCTGCATATATAAAGAGGCCATCCGCTTGTGTGATTTTCAGTTTGGCAGCAGTGCGCAACGATTTCACATCATCTTATACGCTACGTTCATTGCGCAGCCTGCTTCAAGCCTGTCTGCAACGAAACTGCCGTCGGAATCAAGCGAGTATCTGTCCCATCTACCGGCGATCACATCAGTCATCATCGCCTTGGTGTGAGGCGAGGTCACTGCCACTGCGCAATGCAAAACGGTTCCTCGACCCTGCAAATATAAAGGGACCATCCCCGTGTGATTTTTAGTTTGGCAGCAGTGCGCAACGACTTCACATCGTCTCATACACTACGTTCTTTACGCAGCCTGCTTCAAGCCTGTCTGCTACGAAACTGCCGTCGGAATCAAGCGAGGATCTGTCCCATCTACCGGCGATCACATCAGTCATTGTCGGCTTGGTGTGAGGCGAGGTCACTCCTACTGCGCAGTTCAAGACGGTTCCTCGACCCTGCATATATAAAGGGACCATCCACTTGTGATTTTTTGTTTGGCAGCAGTGCGCAACGATTTCACATCGTCTTATACACTACGTTCTTTACGCAGCCCACTTCAAGCCTGTCTGCAACGAAACTGCCGTCGGAATCAAGCGAGGATCTGTCCCAGCTACCGGCGATCACATCAGTCATTGTCGGCTTGGTGTGAGGCGAGGTCACTGCTACTGCGCAGTTCAAGACGGTTTCTCGACCCTGCATATATAAAGAGACCATCCGCTGGTGTGATTTTCAGTTTGGCAGCAGTGCGCAACGATTTCACATCGTCTTATACACTACGTTCATTGCGCAGCCTGCTTCAAGCCTGTCTGCAACGAAACTGCCGTCGGAATCAAGCGAGTATCTGTCCCATCTACCGGCGATCACATCAGTCATCATCGCCTTGGTGTGAGGCGAGGTCACTGCCACTGCGCAGTGCAAAACGGTTCCTCGACCCTGCAAATATAAAGGGACCATCCCCGTGTGATTTTTAGTTTGGCAGCAGTGCGCAACGACATCACATCGTCTTATACACTACGTTCTTTACGCAGCCTGTTTCGAACCTGTCTGCAACGAAACTGCCGTCGGAATCAAGCGAGGATCTGTCCCATCAACCGGCGATCACATCAGTCATTGTCATCTTGGTGTCAGGCGAGGTCACTGCTACTGCGCAGTTCAAGACGGTTCCTCGGCCCTGCATATATAAAGGCACCATCCGCATGTGATTTTTTGTTTGGCAGCAGTGCGCAACAATTTCACATCGTCTTATACACTACGTTCTTTACGCAGCCTGCTTCAAGCCTGTCTGCAAAGAAACTGCCGTCGGAATCAAGCGAGGATCTCTCCCATCTACTGGCGATCACATCAGTCATTGTCTGCTTGGTGTGAGGCGAGGTCACTGCTACTGCGCAGTGCAGAACGGTTCCTCGACCCTGCATATATAAAGAGACCATCCGCTTGTGTGATTTTCAGTTTGGGAGCAATGCGCAACTTCACATCGTCTTATACACTACGTTCTTAACGCAGCCTGCTTCAAGCCTGTCTGCAATGAAACTGCCGTCGCAATCAAGCGAGGATCTGTCCCATCTAACGGCGATCACATCAGTCATTGTCGGCTTGGTATGAGGCCAGGTCACTGCTACTGCGCAGTGCAAAACGGTTCCTCGACTCTGCATATATAAAGAGACCATCCGCTAGTGTGATTTTCACTTTTGAAGCAGTGGGCAACGATTTCACACCATCTTATACACTACGCTCTTTACGCAGCCTGGTTCACGCCTGTCTGCCACGAAACTGCCGTCGGAATCAAGCGAGGATCTGTCCCATCTACCGGCGATCACATCAGTCATTGTCGGCTTGGTATGAGGCGAGGTCACTGCTACTGCGCAGTGCAAAACGGTTCCTCGACCCTGCATATATAAAGAGGCCATCCGCTTGTGTGATTTTCAGTTTGGCAGCAGTGCGCAACGATTTCACATCATCTTATACACTACGTTCTTTGCGCAGCCTGCTTCAAGCCTGTCTGCAACGAAACTGCCGTCGGAATCAAGCGAGTATCTGTCCCATCTACCGGCGATCAAATCAGTCATCATCGCCTTGGTGTGAGGCGAGGTCACTGCCACTGCGCAGTGCAAAACGGTTCCTCGACCCTGCAAATATAAAGGGACCATCCACTTGTGATTTTTTGTTTGGCAGCAGTGCGCAACAATTTCACATCGTCTTATACACTACGTTCTTTACGCAGCCCACTTCAAGCCTGTCTGCAACGAAACTGCCGTCGGAATCAAGCGAGGATCTGTCCCAGCTACCGGCGATCACATCAGTCATTGTCGGCTTGGTGTGAGGCCAGGTCACTGCTACTGCGCAGTGCAAAACGGTTCCTCGACCCTGCATATATAAAGGGATCATCCGCTTGTGTGATTTTCACTTTGGGAGCAGTGGGCAACGATTTCACACCACCTTATACACTACGTTCTTTACGCAGTCTGCTTCAAGCCTGTCTGCAACGAAACTGCCGTCGGAATCAAGCGAGGATCTGTCCCATCTACCGGCGATCACATCAGTCATTGTCGGCTTGGTGTGAGGCGAGGTCACTGCTACTGCGCAGTTCAAGACGGTTCCTCGACCCTGCATATATAAAGGGACCATCCGCATGTGATTTTTTGTTTGGCAGCAGTGCGCAACTATTTCACATTTTCTTATACACTACGTTTTTTACGCAGCCTGCTTCAAGCCTGTCTGCAACGAAACTGCCGTCAGAATCAAGCGAGTATCTGTCCCAGCTACCGGCGATCACATCAGTCATTGTCGGCTTGGTGTGAGGCGAGGTCACTGCTACTGCGCAGTGCAAAACGGTTCCTCGACCCTGCATATATAAAGAGACCATCCCCTTCTGTGATTTTCAATTTGGCAGCAATGCACAACTTCACACCGTCTTATACACTACGTTCTTTACGCAGCCTGCTTCAAGCCTGTCTGCAATGAAACTGCCGTCGCAATCAAGCGAGGATCTGTCCCATCTAACGGCGATCACATCAGTCATTGTCGGCTTGGTATGAGGCCAGGTCACTGCTACTGCGCAGTGCAAAACGGTTCCTCGACCCTGCATATATAAAGAGACCATCCGCTAGTGTGATTTTCACTTTTGAAGCAGTGGGCAACGATTTCACACCATCTTATACACTACGCTCTTTACGCAGCCTGCTTCACGCCTGTCTGCCACGAAACAGCCGTCGGAATCAAGCGAGGATCTGTCCCATCTACCGGCGATCACATCAGTCATTGTCGGCTTGGTATGAGGCGAGGTCACTGCTACTGCGCAGTGCAAAACGGTTCCTCGACCCTGCATATATAAAGAGGCCATCCGCTTGTGTGATTTTCAGTTTGGCAGCAGTGCGCAACGATTTCACATCATCTTATACACTACGTTCATTGCGCAGCCTGCTTCAAGCCTGTCTGCAACGAAACTGCCGTCGGAATCAAGCGAGTATCTGTCCCATCTACCGGCGATCACATCAGTCATCATCGCCTTGGTGTGAGGCGAGGTCACTGCCACTGCGCAATGCAAAACGGTTCCTCGACCCTGCAAATATAAAGGGACCATCCCCGTGTGATTTTTAGTTTGGCAGCAGTGCGCAACGATTTCACATCGTCTTATACACTACGTTCTTTACGCAGCCCACTTCAAGCCTGTCTGCAACGAAACTGCCGTCGGAATCAAGCGAGGATCTGTCCCAGCTACCGGCGATCACATCAGTCATTGTCGGCTTGGTGTGAGGCCAGGTCACTGCTACTGCGCAGTGCAAAACGGTTCCTCGACCCTGTATATATAAAGGGACCATCCGCTTGTGTGATTTTCAGTTTGGCCGCAGTGCGCAACGACATCACATCGTCTTATACACTACGTTCTTTACGCAGCCCGCTTCAAGCCTGTCTGCAACGAAATTGTCATCGGACCCAAGCGACGATCTGTCCCATTTACCGGCGATCACATCAGTCATTGTCGGCTTGGTGTGAGGCGAGGTCACTGCTACTGCGCAGTGCAAAACGGTTCCTCGACCCTGCATATATAAAGAGACCATCCCCTTCTGTGATTTTCAATTTGGCAGCAATGCACAACTTCACACCGTCTTATACACTACGTTCTTTACGCAGCCTGTTTCGAACCTGTCTGCAACGAAACTGCCGTCGGAATCAAGCGAGGATCTGTCCCATCTACCGGCGATCACATCAGCCATTGTCGGCTTGGTGTGAGGCGGTCACTGCTACTGCGCAGTGCAAAACGGTTCCTCGACCCTGCATATATAAAGAGACCATCCACTTGTGTGATTTTCAGTTTGACAGCAGTGCACAACGATTTCACATCGTCTAATACACTACGTTCTTTACGTAGCCCGCTCCAAGCCTGTCTGCAACGAAGCTGCCATCGGAATCCAGCGAGTATCTGTCCCAACTACCGGCGATCACATCAGTCATCGTCGGCTTTGTGTGAGGCGAGTTCACTGCTACTGCGCAGCGCAATACGGTTCCTCGACTCTGCATATATAAAGGGACCATCCGCTTGTGTGATTTTCAGTTTGGCAGCAGTGCGCAACGACTGCACATCGTCTTATACACTACGTTCTGTACGTAGCCCACTTCAAGCCTGTCTGCAACGAAATTGCCATCGGAATCAAGCGAGGATCTGTCCCATCTACCGGCGATTGTATCAGTCATCGTCGGCTTGGTGTGAGGCGAGGTCACTGCTACTGCGTAGTGCAAAACTGTTCCTCGACCCTTCATATATAAAGAGACCATCCGCGTGTGTGATTTTCAGTTTGGGAGCAATGCGCAACTTCACATCGTCTTATACACTACGTTCTTAACGCAGCCTGCTTCAAGCTTCTCTGCAATGAAACTGCCGTCGCAATCAAGCGAGGATCTGTCCCATCTAACGGCGGTCACATCAGTCAATGTCGGCTTGGTGTGAGGCGAGGTCACTGCTACTGCGCAGTGCAGAACGGTTCCTCGACGCTGCATATATAAAGGGACCATCCGTTTGTGTGATTTTCAGTTTGGCAGCAGTGCGCAACGATTTCACATCATCTTATACACTACGTTGTTTACGCAGCCTGCTTCAAGCCTGTCTGCAACGAAACTGCCGTCGCAATCAAGCGAGCATCTGTCCCATCTACCGGCGATGACATCAGTCATCGTCGGCTTGGTGTGAGGCGAGGTCACTGCTACTGCGCAGTGCAAAACGGTTGCTCGACCCTGCATTTGTAAGGGGACCGTCCGCTAGTGTGATTTTCAGTTTAGCATCAGATTCTCGGAAGAGAACAGCAATTTACAATAGGTAGCGAGGCACTGGAAATGGTGAGGGAATAAATCTACTTAGAGCAGGTAGTAACGGCGGATCCGGATCATGAGACGGAAATAATCAGAAGAATAAGAACGCGCTGGGGTGCGTTTGGCAGGCATTCTCAGATCACGAACAGCAGGTTGCCATTATCCCTGAAGAGAAAAGTGTATAATAGCTGTGTCTTACCAATACCCACCAACGGGGCAGAAACCTGGAGGCTTACGAATAGGGTTCAACTCAGATTGAGGACGACGCAACGAGCTATGGAAAGAAGAATGGTGGGTGTAACGTTAAGCGATAAGAAAAGAGCAGATTGGGTGAGGGAACGCGACTTAATGACATCTTAGTTGAAATCAAGAAAAAGATTTGGGGGGGGGCATGAGCAGGACATGTAATGAGGAGGGAAGATAACCGATGGTCATTAAGACTTCGCATCAGTCATCGTCAGCTTGGTGTAAGGCGAGGTCACAGCTACTGCGCAGTGCAGAAGGGTTCCTCGACCCTGCATATATAAAGGGACCATCCGCTTGTGTGATTTTCAGCTTGGGAGCAATGCGCAACTTCAGATCGTCTTATACACTACGTTCATAACGCAGCCTGCTTCAAGCCTGTCTGCAACGAAACTGCCTTTGGAATCAAGCGAGCATCTCTCCCATCTACCGGCGATCACATCAGTCATCATCGCCTTGGTGTGAGGCGAGGTCACTGCCACTGCGCAGTGCAAAACGGTTCCTCGAGCCTGCAAATATAAAGGGACCATCCGCGTGTGATATTTAGTTTGGCCGCAGTGCGCAACGACATCACATCGTCTTATACACTACGTTCTTTACGCAGCCTGTTTCGAACCTGTCTGCAACGAAACTGCCGTCGGAATCAAGCGAGGATCTGTCCCATCTACCGGCGATCACATCAGCCATTGTCGCCTTGGTGTGAGGCGAGGTCACTGCCACTGCGCAGTGCAAAACGGTTCCTCGAGCCTGCAAATATAAAGGGACCATCCGCGTGTGATTTTTAGTTTGGCAGCAGTGCGCAACGACTTCACATCGTCTCATACACTACGTTCTTTACGCAGCCTGCTTCAAGCCTGTCTGCAACGAAACTGCCGTCGGAATCAAGCGATCATCTGTCCCAGCTACCGGCGATCACATCAGTCATTGTCGGCTTGGTGTGAGGCGAGGTCACTGCTACTGCGCAGTTAAAGACGGTTCCTCGACCTTGCATATATAAAGGGACCATCCGCGTGTGATTTTTAGTTTGGCCGCAGTGCGCAACGACATCACATCGTCTTATACACTACGTTCTTTACGCAGCCTGTTTCGAACCTGTCTGCAACGAAACTGCCGTCGGAATCAAGCGAGGATCTGTCCCATCTACCGGCGATCACATCAGCCATTGTCGGCTTGGTGTGAGGCGGTCACTGCTACTGCGCAGTGCAAAACGGTTCCTCGACCCTGCATATATAAAGAGACCATCCACTTGTGTGATTTTCAGTTTGACAGCAGTGCACAACGATTTCACATCGTCTAATACACTACGTTCTTTACGTAGCCCGCTCCAAGCCTGTCTGCAACGAAGCTGCCATCGGAATCCAGCGAGTATCTGTCCCAACTACCGGCGATCACATCAGTCATCGTCGGCTTTGTGTGAGGCGAGTTCACTGCTACTGCGCAGCGCAATACGGTTCCTCGACTCTGCATATATAAAGGGACCATCCGCTTGTGTGATTTTCAGTTTGGCAGCAGTGCGCAACGACTGCACATCGTCTTATACACTACGTTCTGTACGTAGCCCACTTCAAGCCTGTCTGCAACGAAATTGCCATCGGAATCAAGCGAGGATCTGTCCCATCTACCGGCGATTGTATCAGTCATCGTCGGCTTGGTGTGAGGCGAGGTCACTGCTACTGCGTAGTGCAAAACTGTTCCTCGACCCTTCATATATAAAGAGACCATCCGCTTGTGTGATTTTCAGTTTGGGAGCAATGCGCAACTTCACATCGTCTTATACACTACGTTCTTAACGCAGCCTGCTTCAAGCTTCTCTGCAATGAAACTGCCGTCGCAATCAAGCGAGGATCTGTCCCATCTAACGGCGGTCACATCAGTCAATGTCGGCTTGGTGTGAGGCGAGGTCACTGCTACTGCGCAGTGCAGAACGGTTCCTCGACGCTGCATATATAAAGGGACCATCCGTTTGTGTGATTTTCAGTTTGGCAGCAGTGCGCAACGATTTCACATCATCTTATACACTACGTTGTTTACGCAGCCTGCTTCAAGCCTGTCTGCAACGAAACTGCCGTCGCAATCAAGCGAGCATCTGTCCCATCTACCGGCGATGACATCAGTCATCGTCGGCTTGGTGTGAGGCGAGGTCACTGCTACTGCGCAGTGCAAAACGGTTGCTCGACCCTGCATTTGTAAGGGGACCGTCCGCTAGTGTGATTTTCAGTTTAGCATCAGATTCTCGGAAGAGAACAGCAATTTACAATAGGTAGCGAGGCACTGGAAATGGTGAGGGAATAAATCTACTTAGAGCAGGTAGTAACGGCGGATCCGGATCATGAGACGGAAATAATCAGAAGAATAAGAACGCGCTGGGGTGCGTTTGGCAGGCATTCTCAGATCACGAACAGCAGGTTGCCATTATCCCTGAAGAGAAAAGTGTATAATAGCTGTGTCTTACCAATACCCACCAACGGGGCAGAAACCTGGAGGCTTACGAATAGGGTTCAACTCAGATTGAGGACGACGCAACGAGCTATGGAAAGAAGAATGGTGGGTGTAACGTTAAGCGATAAGAAAAGAGCAGATTGGGTGAGGGAACGCGACTTAATGACATCTTAGTTGAAATCAAGAAAAAGATTTGGGGGGGGGCATGAGCAGGACATGTAATGAGGAGGGAAGATAACCGATGGTCATTAAGACTTCGCATCAGTCATCGTCAGCTTGGTGTAAGGCGAGGTCACAGCTACTGCGCAGTGCAGAAGGGTTCCTCGACCCTGCATATATAAAGGGACCATCCGCTTGTGTGATTTTCAGCTTGGGAGCAATGCGCAACTTCAGATCGTCTTATACACTACGTTCATAACGCAGCCTGCTTCAAGCCTGTCTGCAACGAAACTGCCTTTGGAATCAAGCGAGCATCTCTCCCATCTACCGGCGATCACATCAGTCATCATCGCCTTGGTGTGAGGCGAGGTCACTGCCACTGCGCAGTGCAAAACGGTTCCTCGAGCCTGCAAATATAAAGGGACCATCCGCGTGTGATATTTAGTTTGGCCGCAGTGCGCAACGACATCACATCGTCTTATACACTACGTTCTTTACGCAGCCTGTTTCGAACCTGTCTGCAACGAAACTGCCGTCGGAATCAAGCGAGGATCTGTCCCATCTACCGGCGATCACATCAGCCATTGTCGCCTTGGTGTGAGGCGAGGTCACTGCCACTGCGCAGTGCAAAACGGTTCCTCGAGCCTGCAAATATAAAGGGACCATCCGCGTGTGATTTTTAGTTTGGCAGCAGTGCGCAACGACTTCACATCGTCTCATACACTACGTTCTTTACGCAGCCTGCTTCAAGCCTGTCTGCAACGAAACTGCCGTCGGAATCAAGCGATCATCTGTCCCAGCTACCGGCGATCACATCAGTCATTGTCGGCTTGGTGTGAGGCGAGGTCACTGCTACTGCGCAGTTAAAGACGGTTCCTCGACCTTGCATATATAAAGGGACCATCCGCGTGTGATTTTTAGTTTGGCCGCAGTGCGCAACGACATCACATCGTCTTATACACTACGTTCTTTACGCAGCCTGTTTCGAACCTGTCTGCAACGAAACTGCCGTCGGAATCAAGCGAGGATCTGTCCCATCAACCGGCGATCACATCAGTCATTGTCATCTTGGTGTCAGGCGAGGTCACTGCTACTGCGCAGTTCAAGACGGTTCCTCGGCCCTGCATATATAAAGGCACCATCCGCATGTGATTTTTTGTTTGGCAGCAGTGCGCAACAATTTCACATCGTCTTATACACTACGTTCTTTACGCAGCCTGCTTCAAGCCTGTCTGCAACGAAACTGCCGTCAGAATCAAGCGAGTATCTGTCCCATCTACCGGCGATCACATCAGTCATTGTCGGTTTGGTGTGAGGCGAGGTCACTACTACTGCGCAGTGCAAAACGGTTCCTCGACCCTACATATATAAAGAGACCATCCCCTTCAGTGATTTCAATTTGGCAGCAATGCACAACTTCACACCGTCTTATACACTACGTTCTTTACGCAGCCTGTTTCGAACCTGTCTGCAACAAAACTGCCGTCGGAATCAAGCGAGGATCTGTCCCATCTACCGGCGATCACATCAGCCATTGTCGGCTTGGTGTGAGGCGGTCACTGCTACTGCGCAGTGCAGAACGGTTCCTCGACCCTGAATATATAAAGGGACCATACGCTTGTGTGATTTTCACTTTGGGAGCAGTGGGCAACGCTTTCACACCATATTATACACTACGCTCTTTACGCAGCCTGCCTCACGCCTGTCTGCCACGAAACTGCCGTCGGAATCAAGCGAGGATCTGTCCCATCTACCGGCGATCACATCAGTCATTGTCGGTTTGGTGTGAGGTGAGGTCACTGCTACTGCGCAGTTCAACCCGGTTCCTCGACCCTGCATATATAAAGAGACCATCCGCTTGTGTGATTTTCAGTTTAACAGCAGTGCGCAACGATTTCACATCGTCTTATACACTACGTTCTTGACGTAGCCCGCTTCAAGCCTGTCTGCAACGAAGCTGCCGTCGGAATCTAGCGAGGATCTGCCCCATCTACCGGCGATCACATCAGCCATTGTCGGCTTGGTGTGAGGCGAGGTCACTGCTACTGCGCAGTGCAGAACGGTTCCTCGACCCTGATTATATAAAGGGACCATCCGCTTGTGTGATTTTCACTTTGGGAGCAGTGGGCAAAGATTTCACACCATCTTATACACTACGTTCTTTACGCAGCCTGTTTCGAACCTGTCTGCAACGAAACTGCCGTCGGAATCAAGCGAGGATCTGTCCCATCTACCGGCGATCACATCAGCCATTGTCGGCTTGGTGTGAGGCGGTCACGGCAACTGCGCAGTGCAAAACGGTTCCTCGACCCTGCATATATAAAGAGACCATCCACTTGTGTGATTTTCAGTTTGACAGCAGTGCGCAACGATTTCACATCGTCTAATACACTACGTTCTTTACGTAGCCCGCTTCAAGCCTGTCTGCAACGAAGCTGCCGTCGGAATCTAGCGAGTATCTGTCCCATCTACCGGCGATCACATCAGTCATCCTCGGCTTGGTGTGAGGCGAGGTCACTGCTACTGCGCAGTGCAGAACGGTTCCTCGACCCTGCATATATAAAGGGACAATCCGTTTGTGTGATTTTCAGTTTGGCAGCAGTGCGCAACGATTTCACATCATCTTATACACTACGTTGTTTACGCAGCCTGCTTCAAGCCTGTCTGCAACGAAACTGCCGTCGCAATCAAGCGAGCATCTGTCCCATCTACCGGCGATGACATCAGTCATCGTCGGCTTGGTGTGAGGCGAGGTCACTGCTACTGCGCAGTGCAAAACGGTTGCTCGACCCTGCATTTGTAAGGGGACCGTCCGCTAGTGTGATTTTCAGTTTAGCATCACAGTCTCGGAAGAGAACAGCAATTTACAATAGGTAGCGAGGCACTGGAAGTGGTGAGGGAATACCTCTACTTAGAGCAGGTAGTAACGGCGGATCCGGATCATGAGACGGAAATAATCAGAAGAATAAGAACAGGCTGGGGTGCGTTTGGCAGGCATTCTCAGATTACGAACAGCAGGTTGCCATTATCCCTGAAGAGAAAAGTGTATAATAGCTGTGTCTTACCAATACCCACCAACGGGGCAGAAACCTGGAGGCTTACGAATAGGGTTCAACTCAGATTGAGGACGACGCAACGAGCTATGGAAAGAAGAATGGTGGGTGTAACGTTAAGCGATAAGAAAAGAGCAGATTGGGTGAGGGAACGCGACTTAATGACATCTTAGTTGAAATCAAGAAAAAGATTTGGGGGGGGGGCATGAGCAGGACATGTAATGAGGAGGGAAGATAACCGATGGTCATTAAGACTTCGCATCAGTCATCGTCAGCTTGGTGTAAGGCGAGGTCACTGCTACTGCGCAGTGCAGAAGGGTTCCTCGACCCTGCATATATAAAGGGACCAAGCGCTTGTGTGATTTTCAGTGTGGGAGATATGCGCAACTTCAGATCGTCTTATACACTACGTTCATTACGCAGCCTGCTTCAAGCCTGTCTGCAACGAAACTGCCGTCGGAATCAAGCGAGCATCTCTCCCATCTACCGGCGATCACATCAGTCATCATCGCCTTGGTGTGAGGCGAGGTCACTGCCACTGCGCAGTGCAAAACGGTTCCTCGAGCCTGCAAATATAAAGGGACCATCCGCGTGTGATTTTTAGTTTGGCAGCAGTGCGCAATGACTTCACATCGTCTCATACACTACGTTCTTTACGCAGCCTACTTCAAGCCTGTCTGCAACGAAACTGCCGTCGGAATCAAGCGAGCATCTGTCCCAGCTACCGGCGATCACATCAGTCATTGTCGGCTTGGTGTGAGGCGAGGTCACTGCTACTGCGCAGTTAAAGCCGGTTCCTCGACCTTGCATATATAAAGAGACCATCCGCTTGTGTGATTTTCAGTTTGACAGCAGTGCGCAACGATTTCACATCGTCTTATACACTACGTTCTTTACGTAGCCCGCTTCAAGCCTGTCTGCAACGAAGCTGCCGTCGGAATCTAGCGAGGATCTGCCCCATCTACCGGCGATCACATCAGCCATTGTCGGCTTGGTGTGAGGCGAGGTCACTGCTACTGCGCAGTGCAGAACGGTTCCTCGACCCTGATTATATAAAGGGACCATCCGCTTGTGTGATTTTCACTTTGGGAGCAGTGGGCAACGATTTCACACCATCTTATACACTACGTTCTTTACGCAGCCTGCTTCAAGCCTGTCTGCAACGAAACTGCCGTCGGAATCAAGCGAGGATCTGTCCCATCTACCGGCGATCACATCAGTCATTGTCGGCTTGGTGTGAGGCGAGGTCACTGCTACTGCGCAGTTCAAGACGGTTCCTCGACCCTGCATATATAGAGGGACCATCCGCATGTGATTTTTTGTTTGGCAGCAGTGCGCAACTATTTCACATCGTCTTACACACTACGTTTTTTACGCAGCCTGCTTCAAGCCTGTCTGCAACGAAACTGCCGTCAGAATCAAGCGAGTATCTGTCCCATCTAGCGGCGATCACATCAGTCATTGTCGGCTTTGTGTGAGGCGAGGTCACTCCTACAGCGCAGTTCAAGACGGTTACTCGACCCTGCATATATAAAGAGACCATCCACTTGTGTGATTTTCAGTTTGACAGCAGTGCGCAACGATTTCTCATCGTCTTATACACTACGTTCTTTACGTAGCCCGCTTCAAGCCTGTCTGCAACGAAGCTGCCGTCGGAATCTAGCGAGTATCTGTCCCATCTACCGGCGATCACATCAGTCATCGTCGGCTTTGTGTGAGGCGAGTTCACTGCTACTGCGCAGCGCAAAACGGTTCCTCGACTCTGCATATATAAAGGGACCATCCGCTTGTGTGATTTTCAGTTTGGCCGCAGTGCGCAACGACTGCACATCGTCTTATACACAACGTTCTTTCCGTAGCCCGCTTCAAGCCTGTCTGCAACGAAATTGCCATCGGAATCAAGCGAAGATCTGTCCCATCTACCGGCGATCGTATCAGTCATCGTCGGCTTGGTGTGAGGCGAGGTCACTGCTACTGCGTAGTGCAAAACTGTTCCTCGACCCTTCATATATAAAGAGACCATCCGCTTGTGTGATTTTCAGTTTGGGAGCAATGCGCAACTTCACATCGTCTTATACACTACGTTCTTAACGCAGCCTGCTTCAAGCTTCTCTGCAATGAAACTGCCGTCGCAATCAAGCGAGGATCTGTCCCATCTAACGGCGATCACATCAGCCATTCTCGGCTTGGTGTGAGGCGAAGTCACTGCTACTGCGCAGAGCAGAACGGTTCCTCGACCCTGAATATATAGAGACCATCCGCTTGTGTGATTTTCACTTTGGGAGCAGTGGGCAACGATTTCACACCATCTTATACACTACGTTCTTTACGCAGCCTGCTTCAAGCCTGTCTGCAAACAAACTGCAGTCGGAATCAAGCGAGGATCTGTCCCATCTACGGGCGATAACATCAGTCATTGTCGGCTTGGTGTAAGGCGAGGTCACTGTTACAGCGCAGTGCAAAACGGTCCCTCGACCATGCATATTTAAATGGACCATCCGCTTGTGTGATTTTCAGTTTGGCAGCAGTGCACAACGATTTCACATCATCTTATACACTACGTTGTTTACGCAGCCTGCTTCAAGCCTGTCTGCAACGAAACTGCCGTCGGAATCAAGCGAGGATCTGTCCCATCTACCGGCGATCACATCATTCATCGTCTGCTTGGTGTGAGGCGAGGTCACTGCTACTGCGCAGTGCAAAACGGTTCCTCGACCCTGCATATATCAAGGGACCATCCGCTTGTGTAATTTTCAGTTTGGCAGCAGTGCGCAACTTCACATCGTCTTATACACTACGTTTTTACGCAGCCTGCTTCAAGCCTGTCGGCAACCAAACTGCCGTCGGAATCAAGCGAGGATCTGTCCCATCTACCGGCGATCACATCAGCCATTGTCGGCTTGGTGTGAGGCGAAGTCACTGCTACTGCGCAGAGCAGAACGGTTCCTCGACCCTGAATATATAAAGAGACCATCCGCTTCTGTGATTTTCACTTTGGGAGCAGTGGGCAACGATTTCACACTATCTTATACACTACGTTCTTTACGCAGCCTGCTTCAAGCCTGTCTGCAAACAAACTGCAGTCGGAATCAAGCGAGGATCTGTCCCATCTACGGGCGATCACATCAGTCATTGTCGGCTTGGTGTAAGGCGAGGTCACTGCTACTGCGCAGTGCAAAACGGTTCCTCGACCATGCATATTTAAATGGACCATCCGCTTGTGTGATTTTCAGTTTGGCAGCAGTGCACAACGATTTCACATCATCTTATACACTACGTTGTTTACGCAGCCTGCTTCAAGCCTGTCTGCAACGAATGTGCCGTCGGAATCAAGCGAGGATCTGTCCCATCTACGGGCGATCACATCATTCATCGTCTGCTTGGTGTGAGGCGAGGTCACTGCTACTGCGCAGTGCAAAACGGTTCCTCGACCCTGCATATATCAAGGGACCATCCGCTTGTGTAATTTTCAGTTTGGCAGCAGTGCGCAACTTCACATCGTCTTATACACTACGTTCTTTACGCAACCTGCTTCAAGCCTGTCTGCAACGAAGCTGCCGTCGGAATCAAGCGAGTATCTGTCCCATCTACCGGCGATGACATCAGTCATCGTCGGCTTGGTGTGAGGCGAGGTCACTGCTACTACGCAGTGCAAAACGGTTGCTCGACCCTGCATATGTAAGGGGACCGTCCGCAAGTGTGATTTTCAGTTTGGCATCACAGTCTCGGAAGAGAACAGCAATTTACAATAGGTAGCGAGGCACTGGAAGTGGTGAGGGAATACCTCTACTTAGAGCAGGTAGTAGCGGCGGATCCGGATCATGAGACGGAAATAATCAGAAGAATGAGAACGGGCTGGGGTGCGTTTGGCAGGCATTCTCAGATCACGAACAGCAGGTTGCCATTATCCCTGAAGAGAAAAGTGTATAATAGCTGTGTCTTACCAATACCCACCTACTGGGCAGAAACCTGGAGGCTTACGAATAGGGTTCAACTCAGATTGAGGACGACGCAACGAGCTATGGAAAGAAGAATGGTGGGTCTAACGTTAAGCAATAAGAAAAGAGCAGATTGGGTGAGGGAACGCGACTTAATGACATCTTAGTTGAAATCAAGAAAAAGATTTGGGGGGGGGGCATGGGCAGGACATGTAATGAGGAGGGAAGATAACCGATGGTCATTAAGACTTCGCATCAATCATTGTCGGCTTGGTGTGAGGCGAGGTCACTGCTACTGCGCAGTGTAAAACGGTTCCTCGACCCTGCATATATAAAGAGACCATCCGCTTGTGTGATTTTCAGTTTGGGAGCAATGCGCAACTTCACATCGTCTTATACACTACGTTCTTTACGCAGCCTGCTTCGAACCTGTCCGCAACCAAACTGCCGTCAGAATCAAGCGATAATCTATCCCATCTACCGGCGATCACATCAGTCATTGTCGGCTTTTTGTGAGGCGGGGTCACTGCTACTGCGCAGTGCAAAACGGTTCCTCGTCCCTGCATATTTAAATGGACCATCCGCTTGTGTGATTTTCAGTTTGGCAGCAGTGCACAACTACTTCGCATCGTCTTATACACTACGTTCTTAACGCAGCCTGCTTCAAGCCTGTCTGCAATGAAACTGCCGTCGCAATCAAGCGAGGATCTGTCCCATCTGACGGCGATCACATCAGTCATTGTCGGCTTGGTGTGAGGCGAGGTCACTACTACTGCGCAGTGCAGAACGGTTCCTCGACCCTGCATATATAAAGGACCATCCGCTTGTGTGGTTTTCAGTTTGGCAGCAGTGCGTAACGATTTCACATCATCTTACACACTACGTTCTTAACGCAGCCTGCTTCAATCCTGTCTGCAACGAAACTGCCGTCGCAATCAAGCGAGGATCTGTCCCATCTACCGGCGATCACATCAGTCATTGTCGGCTTGGTGTGAGGCGAGGTCACTGCTACTGCGCAGTGCAAAACGGTTCCTCGTCCCTGCATATTTAAATGGACCATCCGCTTGGGTGATTTTCAGTTTGGCAGCAGTGCACAACGACTTCGCATCGTCTTATACACTACGTTCTTAACGCAGCCTGCGTCAAGCCTGTCTGCAACGAAACTGCCGTCGGAATCAAGCGATTATCTGTCCCATCTACCGGCGATCAAATCAGTCATTGTCGGCTTGGTGTTAGGCGAGGTCACTGCTAATGCGCAGTGCAGAACGGTTCCTCGACACTGCATATATAAAGGACCATCCGCTTGTGTGGTTTTCAGTTTGGCAGCAGTGCGTAACGATTTCACATCATCTTACACACTACGTTCTTAACGCAGCCTGCTTCAATCCTGTCTGCAACGAAACTGCCGTCGCAATCAAGCGAGGATCTGTCCCATCTACCGGCGATCAAATCAGTCTTTGTCGGCCTGGTGTGAGGCGAGGACACTGCTACTGCGCAGTGCAGAACGGTTCCTCGACACTGCATATATAAAGGGACCATCCGCTTGTGTGATTTTCAGTTTGGCAGCAGTGCGCAACGATTTCACATCGTCTTATACACTACGTTTTTACGCAGCCTGCTTCAAGCCTGTCGGCAACGAAACTGCCGTCGGAATCAAGCGAGGATCTGTCCCATCTACCGGCGATCACATTAGCCATTGTCGGCTTGGTGTGAGGCGAGGTCACTGCTACTGCGCAGTGCAGAACGGTTCCTCGACCCTGAATATATAAAGGGACCATCCGCTTGTGTGATTTTCACTTTGGGAGCAGTAGGCAACGATTTCACACCATCTTATACACTACGTTCTTTACGCAGCCTGCTTCAAGCCTGTCTGCAAACAAACTGCCGTCGGAATCAAGCGAGGATCTGTCCCATCTACGGGCGATCACATCAGTCATTGTCGGCTTGGTGTAAGGCGAGGTCAATGCTACTGCTCAGTGCAAAACTGTTGCTCGACCCTGCATATGTAAGGGGACCGTCCGCTAGTGTGATTTTCAGTTTTACATCACAGTCTCGGAAGAGAACAGCAATTTACAATACGTAGCGAGGCACTGGAAGTGGTGAGGGAATACATCTACTTAGAGCAGGTAGTAACGGCGGATCCGGATCATGAGACGGAAATAATCAGAAGAATAAGAACGGGCTGGGGTGCGTTTGGCAGGCATTCTCAGATCACGAACAGCAGGTTGCCATTATCCCTGAAGAGAAAAGTGTATAATAGCTGTGTCTTACCAATACCCACCTACTGGGCAGAAACCTGGAGGCTTACGAATAGGGTTCAACTCAGATTGAGGACGACGCAACGAGCTATGGAAAGAAGAATGGTGGGTCTAACGTTAAGCGATAAGAAAAGAGCAGATTGGGTGAGGGAACGCGACTTAATGACATCTCAGTTGAAATCAAGAAAAAGATTTGGGGGGGGCATGGGCAGGACATGTAATGAGGAGGGAAGATAACCGATGGTCATTAAGACTTCGCATCAATCATTGTCGGCTTGGTGTGAGGCGAGGTCACTGCTACTGCGCAGTGTAAAACGGTTCCTCGACCCTGCATATATAAAGAGACCATCCGCTTGTGTGATTTTCAGTTTCGGAGCAATGCGCAACTTCACATCGTCTTATACTCTACGTTCTTTACGCAGCCTGCTTCGAACCTGTCCGCAACCAAACTGCCGTCAGAATCAAGCGACTATCTATCCCATCTACCGGCGATCACATCAGTCATTGTCGGCTTTGTGTGAGGCGAGGTCACTGCTACTGCGCAGTGCAAAACGGTCCCTCGACCATGCATATTTAAATGGACCATCCGCTTGTGTGATTTTCAGTTTGGCAGCACTGCACAACGATTTCACATCATCTTATACACTACGTTGTTTACGCAGCCTGCTTCAAGCCTGTCTGCAACGAAACTGCCGTCGGAATCAAGCGAGGATCTGTCCCATCTACCGGCGATCACATCATTCATCGTCTGCTTGGTGTGAGGCGAGGTCACTGCTACTGCGCAGTGCAAAACGGTTCCTCGACCCTGCATATATCAAGGGACCATCCGCTTGTGTAATTTTCAGTTTGGCAGCAGTGCGCAACTTCACATCGTCTTATACACTACGTTTTTACGCAGCCTGCTTCAAGCCTGTCGGCAACCAAACTGCCGTCGGAATCAAGCGAGGATCTGTCCCATCTACCGGCGATCACATCAGCCATTGTCGGCTTGGTGTGAGGCGAAGTCACTGCTACTGCGCAGAGCAGAACGGTTCCTCGACCCTGAATATATAAAGAGACCATCCGCTTGTGTGATTTTCACTTTGGGAGCAGTGGGCAACGATTTCACACTATCTTATACACTACGTTCTTTACGCAGCCTGCTTCAAGCCTGTCTGCAAACAAACTGCAGTCGGAATCAAGCGAGGATCTGTCCCATCTACGGGCGATCACATCAGTCATTGTCGGCTTGGTGTAAGGCGAGGTCACTGCTACTGCGCAGTGCAAAACGGTTCCTCGACCATGCATATTTAAATGGACCATCCGCTTGTGTGATTTTCAGTTTGGCAGCAGTGCACAACGATTTCACATCATCTTATACACTACGTTGTTTACGCAGCCTGCTTCAAGCCTGTCTGCAACGAATGTGCCGTCGGAATCAAGCGAGGATCTGTCCCATCTACGGGCGATCACATCATTCATCGTCTGCTTGGTGTGAGGCGAGGTCACTGCTACTGCGCAGTGCAAAACGGTTCCTCGACCCTGCATATATCAAGGGACCATCCGCTTGTGTAATTTTCAGTTTGGCAGCAGTGCGCAACTTCACATCGTCTTATACACTACGTTCTTTACGCAACCTGCTTCAAGCCTGTCTGCAACGAAACTGCCGTCGGAATCAAGCGAGTATCTGTCCCATCTACCGGCGATGACATCAGACATCGTCGGCTTGGTGTGAGGCGAGGTCACTGCTACTACGCAGTGCAAAACGGTTGCTCGACCCTGCATATGTAAGGGGACCGTCCGCAAGTGTGATTTTCAGTTTGGCATCACAGTCTCGGAAGAGAACAGCAATTTACAATAGGTAGCGAGGCACTGGAAGTGGTGAGGGAATACCTCTACTTAGAGCAGGTAGTAGCGGCGGATCCGGATCATGAGACGGAAATAATCAGAAGAATGAGAACGGGCTGGGGTGCGTTTGGCAGGCATTCTCAGATCACGAACAGCAGGTTGCCATTATCCCTGAAGAGAAAAGTGTATAATAGCTGTGTCTTACCAATACCCACCTACTGGGCAGAAACCTGGAGGCTTACGAATAGGGTTCAACTCAGATTGAGGACGACGCAACGAGCTATGGAAAGAAGAATGGTGGGTCTAACGTTAAGCAATAAGAAAAGAGCAGATTGGGTGAGGGAACGCGACTTAATGACATCTTAGTTGAAATCAAGAAAAAGATTTGGGGGGGGGGGGGGCATGGGCAGGACATGTAATGAGGAGAGAAGATAACCGATGGTCATTAAGACTTCGCATCAATGATTGTCGGCTTGGTGTGAGGCGAGGTCACTGCTACTGCGCAGTGTAAAACGGTTCCTCGACCCTGCATATATAAAGAGACCATCCGCTTGTGTGATTTTCAGTTTGGGAGCAATGCGCAACTTCACATCGTCTTATACACTACGTTCTTTACGCAGCCTGCTTCGAACCTGTCCGCAACCAAACTGCCGTCAGAATCAAGCGATAATCTATCCCATCTACCGGCGATCACATCAGTCATTGTCGGCTTTGTGTGAGGCGAGGTCACTGCTACTGCGCAGTGCAAAACGGTTCCTCGTCCCTGCATATTTAAATGGACCATCCGCTTGTGTGATTTTCAGTTTGGCAGCAGTGCACAACGACTTCGCATCGTCTTATACACTACGTTCTTAACGCAGCCTGCTTCAATCCTGTCTGCAACGAAACTGCCGTCGCAATCAAGCGAGGATCTGTCCCATCTACCGGCGATCACATCAGTCATTGTCGGCTTGGTGTGAGGCGAGGTCACTGCTACTGCGCAGTGCAAAACGGTTCCTCGTCCCTGCATATTTAAATGGACCATCCGCTTGGGTGATTTTCAGTTTGGCAGCAGTGCACAACGACTTCGCATCGTCTTATACACTACGTTCTTAACGCAGCCTGCGTCAAGCCTGTCTGCAACGAAACTGCCGTCGCAATCAAGCGAGGATCTGTCCCATCTGACGGCGATCACATCAGTCATTGTCGGCTTGGTGTGAGGCGAGGTCACTACTACTGCGCAGTGCAGAACGGTTCCTCGACCCTGCATATATAAAGGACCATCCCCTTGTGTGGTTTTCAGTTTGGCAGCAGTGCGTAACGATTTCACATCATCTTACACACTACGTTCTTAACGCAGCCTGCTTCAATCCTGTCTGCAACGAAACTGCCGTCGCAATCAAGCGAGGATCTGTCCCATCTACCGGCGATCACATCAGTCATTGTCGGCTTGGTGTGAGGCGAGGTCACTGCTACTGCGCAGTGCAAAACGGTTCCTCGTCCCTGCATATTTAAATGGACCATCCGCTTGGGTGATTTTCAGTTTGGCAGCAGTGCACAACGACTTCGCATCGTCTTATACACTACGTTCTTAACGCAGCCTGCGTCAAGCCTGTCTGCAACGAAACTGCCGTCGGAATCAAGCGATTATCTGTCCCATCTACCGGCGATCAAATCAGTCATTGTCGGCTTGGTGTTAGGCGAGGTCACTGCTACTGCGCAGTGCAGAACGGTTCCTCGACACTGCATATATAAAGGGACCATCCGCTTGTGTGATTTTCAGTTTGGCAGCAGTGCGCAACGATTTCACATCGTCTTATACACTACGTTTTTACGCAGCCTGCTTCAAGCCTGTCGGCAACGAAACTGCCGTCGGAATCAAGCGAGGATCTGTCCCATCTACCGGCGATCACATTAGCCATTGTCGGCTTGGTGTGAGGCGAGGTCACTGCTACTGCGCAGTGCAGAACGGTTCCTCGACCCTGAATATATAAAGGGACCATCCGCTTGTGTGATTTTCACTTTGGGAGCAGTAGGCAACGATTTCACACCATCTTATACACTACGTTCTTTACGCAGCCTGCTTCAAGCCTGTCTGCAAACAAACTGCCGTCGGAATCAAGCGAGGATCTGTCCCATCTACGGGCGATCACATCAGTCATTGTCGGCTTGGTGTAAGGCGAGGTCAATGCTACTGCTCAGTGCAAAACTGTTGCTCGACCCTGCATATGTAAGGGGACCGTCCGCTAGTGTGATTTTCAGTTTTACATCACAGTCTCGGAAGAGAACAGCAATTTACAATACGTAGCGAGGCACTGGAAGTGGTGAGGGAATACATCTACTTAGAGCAGGTAGTAACGGCGGATCCGGATCATGAGACGGAAATAATCAGAAGAATAAGAACGGGCTGGGGTGCGTTTGGCAGGCATTCTCAGATCACGAACAGCAGGTTGCCATTATCCCTGAAGAGAAAAGTGTATAATAGCTGTGTCTTACCAATACCCACCTACTGGGCAGAAACCTGGAGGCTTACGAATAGGGTTCAACTCAGATTGAGGACGACGCAACGAGCTATGGAAAGAAGAATGGTGGGTCTAACGTTAAGCGATAAGAAAAGAGCAGATTGGGTGAGGGAACGCGACTTAATGACATCTTAGTTGAAATCAAGAAAAAGATTTGGGGGGGGGGCATGGGCAGGACATGTAATGAGGAGGGAAGATAACCGATGGTCATTAAGACTTCGCATCAATCATTGTCGGCTTGGTGTGAGGCGAGGTCACTGCTACTGCGCAGTGTAAAACGGTTCCTCGACCCTGCATATATAAAGAGACCATCCGCTTGTGTGATTTTCAGTTTGGGAGCAATGCGCAACTTCACATCGTCTTATACTCTACGTTCTTTACGCAGCCTGCTTCGAACCTGTCCGCTACCAAACTGCCGTCAGAATCAAGCGACTATCTATCCCATCTACCGGCGATCACATCAGTCATTGTCGGCTTTGTGTGAGGCGAGGTCACTGCTACTGCGCAGTGCAAAACGGTTCCTCGTCCCTGCATATTTAAATGGACCATCCGCTTGTGTGATTTTCAGTTTGGCAGCAGTGCACAACGACTTCGCATCGTCTTATACACTACGTTCTTAACGCAGCCTGCTTCAAGCCTGTCTGCAATGAAACTGCCGTCGCAATCAAGCGAGGATCTGTCCCATCTACCGGCGATCACATCAGTCATTGTCGGCTTGGTGTGAGGCGAGGTCAATGCTACTGCGCAGTTCAAGATGGTTCCTCGACCCTGCATATATAAAGGGACCATCCGCTTGTGTGATTTTCAGTTTGACAGCAGTGCGCAACGATTTCACATCGTCTTATACACTACGTTCTTTACGTAGCCCGCTTCAAGCCTGTCTGCTACGAAGCTGCCGTCGGAATCTAGCGAGGATCTGTCCCATCTGCCGGCGATCACATCAGCCATTGTCGGCTTGCTGTGAGGCGAGGACACTGCTACAGCGCAGTGCAGAACGGTTCCTCGACCCTGAATATATAAAGGGACCATCCGCTTGTGTGATTTTCACTTTGGGAGCAGTGGGCAACGATTTCACACCATCTTATACACTACGTTCTTTACGCAGATTGCTTCGAACCTGTCTGCAACGAAACTGCCTTCGGAATCTAGCGAGGATCTGTCCAATCTACCGGCGATCACATCAACCATTGTCGGCTTGGTGTGAGGCGAGGTCACTGCTACTGCGCAGTGCAAAACTGTTGCTCGTCCCTGCATATGTAAGGGGACCGTCCGCTGGTGTGATTTTCAGTTTGACATCACAGTCTCGGAGGAGAACAGCAATTTACAATACGTAGCGAGGCACTGGGAGTGGTGAGGGAATACATCTACTTAGAGCAGGTAGTAATGGCGGATCCGGATCATGAGAGGGAAATAATCAGAAGAATAAGAACGGGCTGGCGTGCGTTTGGCAGGCATTCTCAGATCACGAACAGCAGGTTGCCATTATCCGTGAAGAAAAAAGTGTATAATAGCTGTGTCTTACCAATACCCACGTACGGGGCAGAAACCTGGAGGCTTACGAAAAGGGTTCAACTCAGATTGAGGACGACGCGACGAGCTATGGAAAGAAAAATGGTGGGTGTAACGTTAAGCGATAAGAAAAGAGCAGATTGGGTGAGGGAACGCGACTTAATGACATCTTAGTTGAAATCAAGAAAAAGATTTGGGGGGGCACGGGCAGGACATGTAATGAGGAGGGAAGATAACCGATGGTCATTAAGACTTATGGAGTGGATTCCAAGGGAAGGAAAGCGTAGCAGGGGCCGCAGATAGTTAGGTTGGCGGAGGAGATTAAGAAGTTTTCAGGGACGACACGGCCACAATTAGTACATGACCGGGTTGTTGGAGAAGTATGGGAGAGGCCTTCGCCTTGCAGTGGGCATAAGCAGGATGACAATGATGATGAGCAGTGCACAACGACTTCACATTGTCTAATACACCACGTTCTTTCCGCAGCCTGCTTCAAGCCTGTCTGCAACGAAACTGCCGTCGGAATCAAGCGATTATCTGTCCCATCTACCGGCGATCAAATCAGCCATTGCCGGCTTGGTGTGAGGCGAGGTCACTGCTACTGCGAAGTTCAAGACGGTTCCTCGACCCTGCATATATAAAGGGACCATCCGCATGTAATTTTTTGTTTGGCAGCAGTGCCCAACAATTTCACATCGTCTTATACACTACGCTCTTTACGCAGCCTGCTTCAAGCCTGTCTGCAACCAAACTGCCGTCAGAATCAAGCGAGTATCTGTCCCATCTACCGGCGATCAAATCAGTCATTGTCGGCTTGGTGTTAGGCGAGGTCACTGCTAATGCGCAGTGCAGAACGGTTCCTCGACACTGCATATATAAAGGACCATCCGCTTGAGTGGTTTTCAGTTTGGCAGCAGTGCGTAACGATTTCACATCGTCTTATACACTACGTTCTTTACGCAGCCTGCTTCAAGCCTGTCGGCAACGAAACTGCCGTCGGAATCAAGCGAGGATCTGTCCCATCTACCGGCGATCACATCAGCCAATGTCGGGTTGGTGTGAGGCGAGGTCACTGGTACTGCGCAGTGCAGAACGGTTCCTCGACCCTGCATATATAAAGAGACCATCCGCTTGTGTGATTTTCAGTTTGGGAGCAATGCGCAACTTCACATCGTCTTATACACTACGTTCTTTACGCAGCCTGCTTCGAACCTGTCCGCAACCAAATTGCCGTCAGAATCAAGCGACTATCTGTCCCATCTACCGGCGATCACATCAGTCATTGTCGGCTTGGTGTGAGGCGAGGTCACTGCTACTGCGCAGTTCAAGACGGTTCCTCGACCTTGCATATATAAAGAGACCATCCGCTTGTGTGATTTTCAGTTTGACAGCAGTGTGCAACGATTTCACATCGTCTTATACACTACGTTCTTTCCGCAGCCTGCGTCAAGCCTGTCTGCAACGAAACTGCCGTCGGAATCAAGCGATTATCTGTCCCATCTACCGGCGATCAAATCAGTCATTGTCGGCTTGGTGTTAGGCGAGGTCACTGCTAATGCGCAGTGCAGAACGGTTCCTCGACACTGCATATATAAAGGACCATCCGCTTGTGTGGTTTTCAGTTTGGCAGCAGTGCGCAACGATTTCACATCGTCTTATACACTACGTTCTTTACGCAGCCTGCTTCAAGCCTGTCTGCAACGAAACTGCCGTCGGAATCAAGCGAGGATCTGTCCAATCTACCGGCGATCACATCCGTCATTGTCGGCTTGGTGTGAGGCGAGGTCACTGCTACTGAGCAGTGCACAACGGTTCCTCGGCCCTGCATATATAAAGGGACCATCCGCTTGTTTGATTTTCAGTTTGGACGCAGAGCGTAACGATTTCACATCATCTTACACACTACGTTCTTAACGCAGCCTGCTTCAATCCTGTTTTTAACGAAACTGCCGTCGCAATCAAGCGAGGATCTGTCCCATCTACCGGCGATCAAATCAGTCATTGTCGGCCTGGTGTGAGGCGAGGACACTGCTACTGCGCAGTGCAGAACGGTTCCTCGACACTGCATATATAAAGGGACCATCCGCTTGTGTGATTTTCAGTTTGGCAGCAGTGCGCAACGATTTCACATCGTCTTATACACTACGTTTTTACGCAGCCTGCTTCAAGCCTGTCGGCAACGAAACTACCGTCGGAATCAAGCGAGGATCTGTCCCATCTACCGGCGATCACATTAGCCATTGTCGGCTTGGTGTGAGGCGAGGTCACTGCTACTGCGCAGTGCAGAACGGTTCCTCGACCCTGAATATATAAAGGGACCATCCGCTTGTGTGATTTTCACTTTGGGAGCAGTAGGCAACGATTTCACACCATCTTATACACTACGTTCTTTACGCAGCCTGCTTCAAGCCTGTCTGCAAACAAACTGCCGTCGGAATCAAGCGAGGATCTGTCCCATCTACGGGCGATCACATCAGTCATTGTCGGCTTGGTGTAAGGCGAGGTCAATGCTACTGCTCAGTGCAAAACTGTTGCTCGACCCTGCATATGTAAGGGGACCGTCCGCTAGTGTGATTTTCAGTTTTACATCACAGTCTCGGAAGAGAACAGCAATTTACAATACGTAGCGAGGCACTGGAAGTGGTGAGGGAATACATCTACTTAGAGCAGGTAGTAACGGCGGATCCGGATCATGAGACGGAAATAATCAGAAGAATAAGAACGGGCTGGGGTGCGTTTGGCAGGCATTCTCAGATCACGAACAGCAGGTTGCCATTATCCGTGAAGAGAAAAGTGCATAATAGCTGTGTCTTACCAATACCCACCTACGGGGCAGAAACCTGGAGGCTAACGAAAAGGGTTCAACTCAGATTGAGGACGACGCGACGAGCCATGGAAAGAAGAATGGTGGGTGTAACGTTAAGCGATAAGAAAAGAGCAGATTGAGTGAGGGAACGCGACTTAATGACATCTTAGTTGAAATCAAGAAAAAGATTTGGGGGGGGGGCACGGGCAGGACATGTAATGAGGAGGGAAGATAACCGATGGTCATTAAGACTTATGGAGTGGATTCCAAGGGAAGGAAAGCGTAGCAGCAGCCGCAGATAGTTAGGTTGGCAGATGAGATTAAGGAGTTTACAGGGACGACACGGCCACAATTAGTACATGACCGGGTTGTTGGAGAAGTATGGGAGAGGCCTTCGCCCTGCAGTGGGCATAACCAGGATGACAATGATGATGAGCAGTGCACAACGACTTCACATTGTCTAATACACCACGTTCTTTCCACAGCCTGCGTCAAGCCTGTCTGCAACGAAACTGCCGTCGGAATCAAGCGATTATCTGTCCCATCTACCGGCGATCAAATCAGTCATTGTCGGCTTGGTGTTAGGCGAGGTCACTGCTAATGCGCAGTGCAGAACGGTTCCTCGACAATGCATATATAAAGGACCATCCGCTTGAGTGGTTTTCAGTTTGGCAGCAGTGCGCAACGATTTCACATCGTCTTATACACTACGTTCTTTACGCAGCCTGCTTCAAGCCTGTCGGCAACGAAACTGCCGTCGAAATCAAGCGAGGATCTGTCCCATCTACCGGCGATCACATCAGCCAATGTCGGGTTCGTGTGAGGCGAGGTCACTGGTACTGCGCAGTGCAGCACGGTTCCTCGACCCTGAATATATAAAGGGACCATCCGCTTGTGTTATTTTCACTTTGGGAGCAGTGGGCAACGATTTCACACCATCTTATACACTACGCTCTTTACGTAGCCCGCTTCAAGCCTGTCTGCAACAAAGCTGCCGTCGGAATCTAGCGAGGATCTGTCCCATCTACCGGCGATCACATCAGCAATTGTCGGCTTGGTGTGAGGCGAAGTCACTGCTACTGCGCAGTGCAGAACGGTTCCTCGACCCTGAATATATAAAGGGATCATCCGCTTGTGTGATTTTCACTTTGGGAGCAATGGGCAAGGATTTCACACCATCTTATACACTACGTTCTTTACGCAGCCTGCTTCAAGCCTGTCTGCAAACAAACTGCCGTCGGAATCAAGCGAGCATGTGTCCCATCTACGGGCGATCCCATCAGTCATTGTCGGCTTGGTGTAAGGCGAGGTCACAGCTACTGCGCGGTGCAAAACGGTTCCTCGACCCTGCATATTTAAATGGACCATCCGCTTGTGTGGTTTTCAGTTTGGCAGCAGTGCACAATGACTTCGCATAGTCTTATACACTACGTTCTTAACGCAGCCTGCTTCAAGCCTCTCTGCAATGAAACTGCCGTCGCAATCAAGCGAGGATCTGTCCCATCTAACGGCGATCACATCAGTCAATGTCGGCTTGGTGTGAGGCGAAGGCACTGCTACTGCGCAGTGCAGAACGGTTCCTCGACCCTGCATATATAAAGAGACCATCCGCTTGTGTGATTTTCAGTTTGGGAGCAATGCGCAACTTCACATCGTCTTATACACTACGTTCTTTACGCAGCCTGCTTCGAACCTGTCCGCAACCAAATTCGCGTCAGAATCAAGCGACTATCTGTCCCATCTACCGGCGATCACATCAGTCATTGTCGGCTTGGTGTGAGGCGAGGTCACTGCTACTGCGCAGTGCAAAACGGTTCCTCGTCCCTGCATATTTAAATGGACCATCCGCTTGGGTGATTTTCAGTTTGGCAGCAGTGCACAACGACTTCGCATCGTCTTATACACTACGTTCTTAACGCAGCCTGCTTCAAGCCTGTCTGCAATGAAACTGCCGTCGCAATCAAGCGAGGATCTGTCCCATCTGACGGCGATCACATCAGTCAATGTCGGCTTGGTGTGAGGCGAGGTCACTACTACTGCGCAGTGCAGAACGGTTCCTCGACCCTTGATATATAAAGGGACCATCCGCTTGTGTGATTTTCAGTTTGGCAGCAGTGCGCAACGATTTCACATCATCTTATACACTACGTTCATTGCGCAGCCTGCTTCAAGCCTGTCTGCAACGAAACTGCCGTCGGAATCAAGCGAGTATCTGTCCCATCTACCGGCGATCACATCAGTCATCATCGCCTTGGTGTGAGGCGAGGTCACTGCCACTGCGCAGTGCAAAACGGTTCCTCGACCCTGCAAATATAAAGGGACCATCCGCGAATGATTTTTAGTTTGGCAGCAGTGCGCAACCACTTCACATCGTCTCCTACACTACGTTCTTTACGCAGCCTGCTTCAAGCCTGTCTGCAACGAAACTGCCGTCGGAATCAAGCGAGGATCTGTCCCATCTACCGGCGATCACATCAGTCATTGTCGGCTTGGTGTGAGGCGAGGCCACTGCTACTGCGCAGTTCAAGACGGTTCCTCGACCTTGCATATATAAAGAGACCATCCGCTTGTGTGATTTTCAGTTTGACAGCAGTGCGCAACGATTTCACATCGTCTTATACACTACGTTCTTTCCGCAGCCTGCGTCAAGCCTGTCTGCAACGAAACTGCCGTCGGAATCAAGCGATTATCTGTCCCATCTACCGGCGATCAAATCAGTCATTGTCGGCTTGGTGTTAGGCGAGGTCACTGCTAATGCGCAGTGCAGAACGGTTCCTCGACACTGCATATATAAAGGACCATCCGCTTGTGTGGTTTTCAGTTTGGCAGCAGTGCGCAACGATTTCACATCGTCTTATACACTACGTTCTTTACGCAGCCTGCTTCAAGCCTGTCGGCAATGAAACTGCCGCCGAAATCAAGCGAGGATCTGTCCCATCTACCGGCGATCACATCAGCCAATGTCGGGTTGGTGTGAGGCGAGGTCACTGGTACTGCGCAGTGCAGAACGGTTCCTCGACCCTGAATATATAAAGGGACCATCCGCTTGTGTTATTTTCACTTTGGGAGCAGTGGGCAACGATTTCACACCATCTTATACACTACGCTCTTTACGCAGCCTGCTTCAAGCCTGTCTGCCACGAAACTGCCGTCGGAATCAAGCGAGGATCTGTCCCAACTACCGGCGATCACATCAGTCATTGTCGGCTTGGTGTGAGGCGAGGTCACTGCTACTGCGCAGTTCAAGACGGTTCCTCGACCCTGCATATATAAAGGGATCATCCGCTTGTGTGATTTTCACTTTGGGAGCAATGGGCAAGGATTTCACACCATCTTATACACTACGTTCTTTACGCAGCCTGCTTCAAGCCTGTCTGCAAACAAACTGCCGTCGGAATCAAGCGAGCATGTGTCCCATCTACGGGCGATCCCATCAGTCATTGTCGGCTTGGTGTAAGGCGAGGTCACTGCTACTGCGCGGTGCAAAACGGTTCCTCGACCCTGCATATTTAAATGGACCATCCGCTTGTGTGGTTTTCAGTTTGGCAGCAGTGCACAACGACTTCGCATAGTCTTATACACTACGTTCTTAACGCAGCCTGCTTCAAGCCTCTCTGCAATGAAACTGCCGTCGCAATCAAGCGAGGATCTGTCCCATCTAACGGCGATCACATCAGTCAATGTCGGCTTGGTGTGAGGCGAAGGCACTGCTACTGCGCAGTGCAGAACGGTTCCTCGACCCTGCATATATAAAGAGACCATCCGCTTGTGTGATTTTCAGTTTGGGAGCAATGCGCAACTTCACATCGTCTTATACACTACGTTCTTTACGCAGCCTGCTTCGAACCTGTCCGCAACCAAATTCGCGTCAGAATCAAGCGACTATCTGTCCCATCTACCGGCGATCACATCAGTCATTGTCGGCTTGGTGTGAGGCGAGGTCACTGCTACTGCGCAGTGCAGAACGGTTCCTCGACCCTTGATATATAAAGGGACCATCCGCTTGTGTGATTTTCAGTTTGGCAGCAGTGCGCAACGATTTCACATCATCTTATACACTACGTTCATTGCGCAGCCTGCTTCAAGCCTGTCTGCAACGAAACTGCCGTCGGAATCAAGCGAGTATCTGTCCCATCTACCGGCGATCACATCAGTCATCATCGCCTTGGTGTGAGGCGAGGTCACTGCCACTGCGCAGTGCAAAACGGTTCCTCGACCCTGCAAATATAAAGGGACCATCCGCTTGTTTGATTTTCAGTTTGGACGCAGTGCGTAACGATTTCACATCATCTTACACACTACGTTCTTAACGCAGCCTGCTTCAATCCTGTCTGCAACGAAACTGCCGTCGCAATCAAGCGAGGATCTGTCCCATCTACCGGCGATCAAATCAGTCATTGTCGGCCTGGTGTGAGGCGAGGACACTGCTACTGCGCAGTGCAGAACGGTTCCTCGACCCTGCAAATATAAAGGGACCATCCGCTTGTGTGATTTTCACTTTGGGAGCAGTGGGCAACGATTTCACACCATCTTATACACTACGTTCTTTACGCAGATTGCTTCGAACCTGTCTGCAACGAAACTGCCTTCGGAATCTAGCGAGGATCTGTCCAATCTACCGGCGATCACATCAACCATTGTCGGCTTGGTGTGAGGCGAGGTCACTGCTACTGCGCAGTGCAAAACTGTTCCTCGACCCTGCATATGTAAGGGGACCGTCCGCTGGTGTGATTTTCAGTTTGACATCACAGTCTCGGAGGAGAACAGCAATTTACAATACGTAGCGAGGCACTGGGAGTGGTGAGGGAATACATCTACTTAGAGCAGGTAGTAATGGCGGATCCGGATCATGAGAGGGAAATAATCAGAAGAATAAGAACGGGCTGGCGTGCGTTTGGCAGGCATTCTCAGATCACGAACAGCAGGTTGCCATTATCCGTGAAGAAAAAAGTGTATAATAGCTGTGTCTTACCAATACCCACCTACGGGGCAGAAACCTGGAGGCTTACGAAAAGGGTTCAACTCAGATTGAGGACGACGCGACGAGCTATGGAAAGAAGAATGGTGGGTGTAACGTTAAGCGATAAGAAAAGAGCAGATTGGGTGAGGGAACGCGACTTAATGACATCTTAGTTGAAATCAAGAAAAAGATTTGGGGGGGGCACGGGCAGGACATGTAATGAGGAGGGAAGATAACCGATGGTCATTAAGACTTATGGAGTGGATTCCAAGGGAAGGAAAGCGTAGCAGGGGCCGCAGATAGTTAGGTTGGCGGAGGAGATTAAGAAGTTTTCAGGGACGACACGGCCACAATTAGTACATGACCGGGTTGTTGGAGAAGTATGGGAGAGGCCTTCGCCTTGCAGTGGGCATAACCAGGATGACAATGATGATGAGCAGTGCACAACGACTTCACATTGTCTAATACACCACGTTCTTTTCGCAGCCTGCGTCAAGCCTGTCTGCAACGAAACTGCCGTCGGAATCAAGCGATTATCCGTCCCATCTACCGGCGATCAAATCAGTCATTGTCGGCTTGGTGTTAGGCGAGGTCACTGCTAATGCGCAGTGCAGAACGGTTCCTCGACACTGCATATATAAAGGACCATCCGCTTGAGTGGTTTTCAGTTTGGCAGCAGTGCGTAACGATTTCACATCGTCTTATACACTACGTTCTTTACGCAGCCTGCTTCAAGCCTGTCGGCAACGAAACTGCCGTCGGAATCAAGCGAGGATCTGTCCCATCTACCGGCGATCACATCAGCCAATGTCGGGTTGGTGTGAGGCGAGGTCACTGGTACTGCGCAGTGCAGAACGGTTCCTCGACCCTGCATATATAAAGAGACCATCCGCTTGTGTGATTTTCAGTTTGGGAGCAATGCGCAACTTCACATCGTCTTATACACTACGTTCTTTACGCAGCCTGCTTCGAACCTGTCCGCAACCAAATTGCCGTCAGAATCAAGCGACTATCTGTCCCATCTACCGGCGATCACATCAGTCATTGTCGGCTTGGTGTGAGGCGAGGTCACTGCTACTGCGCAGTTCAAGACGGTTCCTCGACCTTGCATATATAAAGAGACCATCCGCTTGTGTGATTTTCAGTTTGACAGCAGTGCGCAACGATTTCACATCGTCTTATACACTACGTTCTTTCCGCAGCCTGCGTCAAGCCTGTCTGCAACGAAACTGCCGTCGGAATCAAGCGATTATCTGTCCCATCTACCGGCGATCAAATCAGTCATTGTCGGCTTGGTGTTAGGCGAGGTCACTGCTAATGCGCAGTGCAGAACGGTTCCTCGACACTGCATATATAAAGGACCATCCGCTTGTGTGGTTTTCAGTTTGGCAGCAGTGCGCAACGATTTCACATCGTCTTATACACTACGTTCTTTTCGCAGCCTGCGTCAAGCCTGTCTGCAACGAAACTGCCGTCGGAATCAAGCGATTATCCGTCCCATCTACCGGCGATCAAATCAGTCATTGTCGGCTTGGTGTTAGGCGAGGTCACTGCTAATGCGCAGTGCAGAACGGTTCCTCGACACTGCATATATAAAGGACCATCCGCTTGAGTGGTTTTCAGTTTGGCAGCAGTGCGTAACGATTTCACATCGTCTTATACACTACGTTCTTTACGCAGCCTGCTTCAAGCCTGTCGGCAACGAAACTGCCGTCGGAATCAAGCGAGGATCTGTCCCGTCTACCGGCGATCACATCAGCCAATGTCGGGTTGGTGTGAGGCGAGGTCACTGGTACTGCGCAGTGCAGAACGGTTCCTCGACCCTGCATATATAAAGAGACCATCCGCTTGTGTGATTTTCAGTTTGGGAGCAATGCGCAACTTCACATCGTCTTATACACTACGTTCTTTACGCAGCCTGCTTCGAACCTGTCCGCAACCAAATTGCCGTCAGAATCAAGCGACTATCTGTCCCATCTACCGGCGATCACATCAGTCATTGTCGGCTTGGTGTGAGGCGAGGTCACTGCTACTGCGCAGTTCAAGACGGTTCCTCGACCTTGCATATATAAAGAGACCATCCGCTTGTGTGATTTTCAGTTTGGGAGCAATGCGCAACTTCACATCGTCTTATACTCTACGTTCTTTACGCAGCCTGCTTGGAACCTGTCCGCTACCAAACTGCCGTCAGAATCAAGCGACTATCTATCCCATCTACCGGCGATCACATCAGTCATTGTCGGCTTTGTGTGAGGCGAGGTCACTGCTACTGCGCAGTGCAAAACGGTTCCTCGTCCCTGCATATTTAAATGCACCATCCGCTTGTGTGATTTTCAGTTTGGCAGCAGTGCACAACGACTTCGCATCGTCTTATACACTACGTTCTTAACGCAGCCTGCTTCAAGCCTGTCTGCAATGAAACTGCCGTCGCAATCAAGCGAGGATCTGTCCCATCTACCGGCGATCACATCAGTCATTGTCGGCTTGGTGTGAGGCGAGGTCAATGCTACTGCGCAGTTCAAGATGGTTCCTCGACCCTGCATATATAAAGGGACCATCCGCTTGTGTGATTTTCAGTTTGACAGCAGTGCGCAACGATTTCACATCGTCTTATACACTACGTTCTTTACGTAGCCCGCTTCAAGCCTGTCTGCTACGAAGCTGCCGTCGGAATCTAGCGAGGATCTGTCCCATCTGCCGGCGATCACATCAGCCATTGTCGGCTTGCTGTGAGGCGAGGACACTGCTACAGCGCAGTGCAGAACGGTTCCTCGACCCTGAATATATAAAGGGACCATCCGCTTGTGTGATTTTCACTTTGGGAGCAGAGGGCAACGATTTCACACCATCTTATACACTACGTTCTTTACGCAGATTGCTTCGAACCTGTCTGCAACGAAACTGCCTTCGGAATCTAGCGAGGATCTGTCCAATCTACCGGCGATCACATCAACCATTGTCGGCTTGGTGTGAGGCGAGGTCACTGCTACTGCGCAGTGCAAAACTGTTGCTCGACCCTGCATATGTAAGGGGACCGTCCGCTGGTGTGATTTTCAGTTTGACATCACAGTCTCGGAGGAGAACAGCAATTTAAAATACGTAGCGAGGCACTGGGAGTGGTGAGGGAATACATCTACTTAGAGCAGGTAGTAATGGCGGATCCGGATCATGAGAGGGAAATAATCAGAAGAATAAGAACGGGCTGGCGTGCGTTTGGCAGGCATTCTCAGATCACGAACAGCAGGTTGCCATTATCCGTGAAGAAAAAAGTGTATAATAGCTGTGTCTTACCAATACCCACCTACGGGGCAGAAACCTGGAGGCTTACGAAAAGGGTTCAACTCAGATTGAGGACGACGCGACGAGCTATGGAAAGAAGAATGGTGGGTGTAACGTTAAGCGATAAGAAAAGAGCAGATTGGGTGAGGGAACGCGACTTAATGACATCTTAGTTGAAATCAAGAAAAAGATTTGGGGGGGGCACGGGCAGGACATGTAATGAGGAGGGAAGATAACCGATGGTCATTAAGACTTATGGAGTGGATTCCAAGGGAAGGAAAGCGTAGCAGGGGCCGCAGATAGTTAGGTTGGCGGAGGAGATTAAGAAGTTTTCAGGGACGACACGGCCACAATTAGTACATGACCGGGTTGTTGGAGAAGTATGGGAGAGGCCTTCGCCTTGCAGTGGGCATAACCAGGATGACAATGATGATGAGCAGTGCACAACGACTTCACATTGTCTAATACACCACGTTCTTTTCGCAGCCTGCGTCAAGCCTGTCTGCAACGAAACTGCCGTCGGAATCAAGCGATTATCCGTCCCATCTACCGGCGATCAAATCAGTCATTGTCGGCTTGGTGTTAGGCGAGGTCACTGCTAATGCGCAGTGCAGAACGGTTCCTCGACACTGCATATATAAAGGACCATCCGCTTGAGTGGTTTTCAGTTTGGCAGCAGTGCGTAACGATTTCACATCGTCTTATACACTACGTTCTTTACGCAGCCTGCTTCAAGCCTGTCGGCAACGAAACTGCCGTCGGAATCAAGCGAGGATCTGTCCCATCTACCGGCGATCACATCAGCCAAAGTCGGGTTGGTGTGAGGCGAGGTCACTGGTACTGCGCAGTGCAGAACGGTTCCTCGACCCTGCATATATAAAGAGACCATCCGCTTGTGTGATTTTCAGTTTGGGAGCAATGCGCAACTTCACATCGTCTTATACACTACGTTCTTTACGCAGCCTCCTTCGAACCTGTCCGCAACCAAATTGCCGTCAGAATCAAGCGACTATCTGTCCCATCTACCGGCGATCACATCAGTCATTGTCGGCTTGGTGTGAGGCGAGGTCACTGCTACTGCGCAGTTCAAGACGGTTCCTCGACCTTGCATATATAAAGAGACCATCCGCTTGTGTGATTTTCAGTTTGACAGCAGTGCGCAACGATTTCACATCGTCTTATACACTACGTTCTTTCCGCAGCCTGCGTCAAGCCTGTCTGCAACGAAACTGCCGTCGGAATCAAGCGATTATCTGTCCCATCTACCGGCGATCAAATCAGTCATTGTCGGCTTGGTGTTAGGCGAGGTCACTGCTAATGCGCAGTGCAGAACGGTTCCTCGACACTGCATATATAAAGGACCATCCGCTTGTGTGGTTTTCAGTTTGGCAGCAGTGCGCAACGATTTCACATCGTCTTATACACTACGTTCTTTACGCAGCCTGCTTCAAGCCTGTCGGCAACGAAACTGCCGCCGAAATCAAGCGAGGATCTGTCCCATCTACCGGCGATCACATCAGCCAATGTCGGGTTGGTGTGAGGCGAGGTCACTGGTACTGCGCAGTGCAGAACGGTTCCTCGACCCTGAATATATAAAGGGACCATCCGCTTGTGTTATTTTCACTTTGGGAGCAGTGGGCAACGATTTCACACCATCTTATACACTACGCTCTTTACGCAGCCTGCTTCAAGCCTGTCTGCCACGAAACTGCCGTCGGAATCAAGCGAGGATCTGTCCCAACTACCGGCGATCACATCAGTCATTGTCGGCTTGGTGTGAGGCGAGGTCACTGCTACTGCGCAGTTCAAGACGGTTCCTCGACCCTGCATATATAAAGGGATCATCCGCTTGTGTGATTTTCACTTTGGGAGCAATGGGCAAGGATTTCACACCATCTTATACACTACGTTCTTTACGCAGCCTGCTTCAAGCCTGTCTGCAAACAAACTGCCGTCGGAATCAAGCGAGCATGTGTCCCATCTACGGGCGATCCCATCAGTCATTGTCGGCTTGGTGTAAGGCGAGGTCACTGCTACTGCGCGGTGCAAAACGGTTCCTCGACCCTGCATATTTAAATGGACCATCCGCTTGTGTGGTTTTCAGTTTGGCAGCAGTGCACAACGACTTCGCCTAGTCTTATACACTACGTTCTTAACGCAGCCTGCTTCAAGCCTCTCTGCAATGAAACTGCCGTCGCAATCAAGCGAGGATCTGTCCCATCTACCGGCGATCACATTAGCCATTGTCGGCTTGGTGTGAGGCGAGGTCACTGCTACTGCGCAGTGCAGAACGGTTCCTCGACCCTGAATATATAAAGGGACCATCCGCTTGTGTGATTTTCACTTTGGGAGCAGTAGGCAACGATTTCACACCATCTTATACACTACGTTCTTTACGCAGCCTGCTTCAAGCCTGTCTGCAAACAAACTGCCGTCGGAATCAAGCGAGGATCTGTCCCATCTACGGGCGATCACATCAGTCATTGTCGGCTTGGTGTAAGGCGAGGTCAATGCTACTGCTCAGTGCAAAACTGTTGCTCGACCCTGCATATGTAGCGGGACCGTCCGCTAGTGTGATTTTCAGTTTTACATCACAGTCTCGGAAGAGAACAGCAATTTACAATACGTAGCGAGGCACTGGAAGTGGTGAGGGAATACATCTACTTAGAGCAGGTAGTAACGGCGGATCCGGATCATGAGACGGAAATAATCAGAAGAATAAGAACGGGCTGGGGTGCGTTTGGCAGGCATTCTCAGATCACGAACAGCAGGTTGCCATTATCCGTGAAGAGAAAAGTGCATAATAGCTGTGTCTTACCAATACCCACCTACGGGGCAGAAACCTGGAGGCTAACGAAAAGGGTTCAACTCAGATTGAGGACGACGCGACGAGCCATGGAAAGAAGAATGGTGGGTGTAACGTTAAGCGATAAGAAAAGAGCAGATTGAGTGAGGGAACGCGACTTAATGACATCTTAGTTGAAATCAAGAAAAAGATTTGGGGGGGGGGGGGGCACGGGCAGGACATGTAATGAGGAGGGAAGATAACCGATGGTCATTAAGACTTATGGAGTGGATTCCAAGGGAAGGAAAGCGTAGCAGCAGCCGCAGATAGTTAGGTTGGCGGATGAGATTAAGGAGTTTACAGGGACGACACGGCCACAATTAGTACATGACCGGGTTGTTGGAGAAGTATGGGAGAGGCCTTCGCCCTGCAGTGGGCATAACCAGGATGACAATGATGATGAGCAGTGCACAACGACTTCACATTGTCTAATACACCACGTTCTTTCCACAGCCTGCGTCAAGCCTGTCTGCAACGAAACTGCCGTCGGAATCAAGCGATTATCTGTCCCATCTACCGGCGATCAAATCAGTCATTGTCGGCTTGGTGTTAGGCGAGGTCACTGCTAATGCGCAGTGCAGAACGGTTCCTCGACAATGCATATATAAAGGACCATCCGCTTGAGTGGTTTTCAGTTTGGCAGCAGTGCGCAACGATTTCACATCGTCTTATACACTACGTTCTTTACGCAGCCTGCTTCAAGCCTGTCTGCAACGAAGCTGCCGTCGGAATCTAGCGAGGATCTGTCCCATCTACCGGCGATCACATCAGCCATTGTCGGCTTGGTGTGAGGCGAAGTCACTGCTACTGCGCAGTGCAGAACGGTTCCTCGACCCTGAATATATAAAGGGACCATCCGCTTGTGTGATTTTCGCTTTGGGAGCAGTGGGCAACGATTTCACACCACCTTATACACTACGTTCTTTACGCAGCCTGCTTCAACCCTGTCTGCAAACAAACTGCCGTCGGAATCAAGCGAGGATCTGTCCCATCTACGGGCGATCACATCAGTCATAGTCGGCTTGGTGTAAGGCGAGGTCACTGCTACTGCGCAGTGCAAAACGGTTCCTCGACCCTGCATATTTAAATGGACCAACCGCTTGTGTGATTTTCAGTTTGGCAGCAGTGCACAACGATTTCACATCATCTTATACACTACGTTGTTTACGCAGCCTGCTTCAAGCCTGTCTGCAACGAAACTGTCGTCGGAATCAAGCGAGGATCTGTCCCATCTACCGGCGATCACATCATTCATCGTCTGCTTGGTGTGAGGCGAGGTCACTGCTACTGCGCAGTGCAAAACGGTTCCTCGACCCTGCATATATCAAGGGACCATCCGCTTGTGTGATTTTCAGTTTGGCAGCAGTACGCAACGATTTCACATCATCTTATACACTACGTTGTTTCCGCAGCCTGCTTCAAGCCTGTCTGCAACGAAACTGCCGTCAGAATCGAGCGAGTATCTCTCCCATCTACCGGCGATGACATCAGTCATCGTCGGCTTGGTGTGAGGCGAGGTCACTGCTACTGCGCAGTGCAAAACGGTTGCTCGACCCTGCATATGTAAGGGGACCGTCCGCTAGTGTGATTTTCAGTTTGGCATCACAGTCTCGGAAGACAACAGCAATTTACAATAGGTAGCGAGGCACTGGAAGTGGTGAGGGAATAACTCTACTTAGAGCAGGTAGTAGCGGCGGATCCGGATCATGAGACGGAAATAATCAGAAGAATAAGAACGGGCTGGGGTGCGTTTGGCAGGCATTCTCAGATCACGAACAGCAGGTTGCCATTATCCCTGAAGAGAAAAGTGTATAATAGCTGTGACTTACCAATACCCACCTACTGGGCAGAAACCTGGAGGCTTACGAATAGGGTTCAACTCAGATTGAGGACGACGCAACGAGCTATGGAAAGAAGAATGGTGGGTGTAAAGTTAAGCGATAAGAAAAGAGCAGATTGGGTGAGGGAACGCGACTTAATGACATCTTAGTTGAAATCAAGAAAAAGATTTGGGGGGGGGGGCATGGGCAGGACATGTAATGAGGAGGGAAGATAACTGATGGTCATTAAGACTTCGCATCAATCATTGTCGGCTTGGTGTGAGGCGAGGTCACTGCTACTGCGCAGTGTAAAACGGTTCCTCGACCCTGCATATATAAAGAGACCATCCGCTTGTGTGATTTTCAGTTTGGGAGCAATGCGCAACTTCACATCGTCTTATACACTACGTTCTTTACGCAGCCTGCTTCGAACCTGTCCGCAACCAAACTGCCGTCAGAATCAAGCGACTATCTATCCCATCTACCGGCGATCACATCGGTCATTGTCGGCTTTGTGTGAGGCGAGGTCACTGCTACGTCGCAGTGCAAAACGGTTCCTCGTCCCTGCATATTTAAATGGACCATCCGCTTGTGTGATTTTCAGTTTGGCAGCAGTGCACAACGACTTCGCATCGTCTTATACACTACGTTCTTAACGCAGCCTGCTTCAAGCCTGTCTGCAATGAAACTGCCGTCGCAATCAAGCGAGGATCTGTCCCATCTACCGGCGATCACATCAGTCATTGTCGGCTTGGTGTGAGGCGAGGTCAATGCTACTGCGCAGTTCAAGATGGTTCCTCGACCCTGCATATATAAAGGGACCATCCGCTTGTGTGATTTTCAGTTTGACAGCAGTGCGCAACGATTTCACATCGACTTCTACACTACGTTCTTTACGTAGCCCGCTTCAAGCCTGTCTGCTACGAAGCTGCCGTCGGAATCTAGCGAGGATCTGTCCCATCTGCCGGCGATCACATCAGCCATTGTCGGCTTGGTGTGAGGCGAGGTCACTGCTACAGCGCAGTGCAGAACGGTTCCTCGACCCTGAATATATAAAGGGACCATCCGCTTGTGTGATTTTCAGTTTGGGAGCAGTGGGCAACGATTTCACACCATCTTATACACTACGTTCTTTATGCAGATTGCTTCGAACCTGTCTGCAACGAAACTGTCGTCGGAATCAAGCGAGTATCTGTCCCATCTACCGGCGATGACATCAGTCATCGTCGGCTTGGTGTGAGGCGAGGTCACTGCTACTACGCAGTGCAAAACGGTTGCTCGACCCTGCATATGTAAGGGGACCGTCTGCAAGTGTGATTTCCAGTTTGGCATCACAGTCTCGGAAGAGAACAGCAATTTACAATAGGTAGCGAGGCACTGGAAGTGGTGAGGCAATAACTCTACTTAGAGCAGGTAGTAGCGGCGGATCCGGATCATGAGACGGAAATAATCAGAAGAATAAGAACGGGCTGGGGTGCGTTTGGCAGGCATTCTCAGATCACGAACAGCAGGTTGCCATTATCCCTGAAGAGAAAAGTGTATAATAGCTGTGACTTACCAATACCCACCTACTGGGCAGAAACCTGGAGGCTTACGAATAGGGTTCAACTCAGATTGAGGACGACGCAACGAGCTATGGAAAGAAGAATGGTGGGTGTAAAGTTAAGCGATAAGAAAAGAGCAGATTGGGTGAGGGAACGCGACTTAATGACATCTTAGTTGAAATCAAGAAAAAGATTTGGGGGGGGGGGGGGGGGCATGGGCAGGACATGTAATGAGGAGGGAAGATAACCGATGGTCATTAAGACTTCGCATCAATCATTGTCGGCTTGGTGTGAGGCGAGGTCACTGCTACTGTGCAGTGTAAAACGGTTCCTCGACCCTGCATATATAAAGAGACCATCCGCTTGTGTGATTTTCAGTTTGGCAGCAGTGCACAACGACTTCGCATCGTCTTATACACTACGTTCTTAACGCAGCCTGCTTCAAGCCTGTCTGCAATGAAACTGCCGTCGCAATCAAGCGAGGATCTGTCCCATCTACCGGCGATCACATCAGTCATTGTCGGCTTGGTGTGAGGCGAGGTCAATGCTACTGCGCAGTTCAAGATGGTTCCTCGACCCTGCATATATAAAGGGACCATCCGCTTGTGTGATTTTCACTTTGACAGCAGTGCACAACGATTTCACATCGACTTATACACTACGTTCTTTACGTAGCCCGCTTCAAGCCTGTCTGCTACGAAGCTGCCGTCGGAATCTAGCGAGGATCTGTCCCATCTGCCGGCGATCACATCAGCCATTGTCGGCTTGGTGTGAGGCGAGGTCACTGCTACAGCGCAGTGCAGAACGGTTCCTCGACCCTGAATATATAAAGGGACCATCCGCTTGTGTGATTTTCAGTTTGGGAGCAGTGGGCAACGATTTCACACCATCTTATACACTACGTTCTTTACGCAGATTGCTTCGAACCTGTCTGCAACGAAACTGCCTTCGGAATCTAGCGAGGATCTGTCCCATCTACCGGCGATCACATCAACCATTGTCAGCATCGTGTGAGGCGAGGTCACTGCTATTGCGCAGTGCAAAACGGTTCCTCGACCCTGCATATATAAAGAGACCATCCCCTTCTGTGATTTTCAATTTGGCAGCAATGCGCAACTTCACATCGTCTTATACACTACGTTCTTTACGCAGCGTGCTTCGAACCTGTCTGCAACGAAACTGCCGTCGCAATCAAGCGAGGATCTGTCCCATCTACCGGCGATGACATCAGTCATCGTCGGCTTGGTGTGAGGCGAGGTCACTGCTACTGCGCAGTGCAAAACTGTTGCTCGACCCTGCATATGTAACGGGACCGTCCGCTAGTGTGATTTTCAGTTTGACATCACAGTCCCGGAGGAGAACAGCAATTTACAATACGTAGCGAGGCACTGGAAGTGGTGAGGGAATACATCTACTTAGAGCAGGTAGTAATGGCGGATCCGGATCATGAGAGGGAAATAATCAGAAGAATAAGAACGGGCTGGCGTGCGTTTGGCAGGCATTCTCAGATCACGAACACCAGGTTGCCATTATCCGTGAAGAGAAAAGTGTATAATAGCTGTGTCTTACCAATACCCACCTACGGGGCAGAAACCTGGAGGCTTACGAAAAGGGTTCAACACAGATTGAGGACGACGCGACGAGCTATGGAAAGAAGAATGGTGGGTGTAACGTTAAGCGATAAGAAAAGAGCAGATTGGGTGAGGGAACGCGACTTAATGACATCTTAGTTGAAATAAAGAAAAAGATTGGGGGGGGGGCACAGGCAGGACATGTAATGAGGAGGGAAGATAACCGATGGTCAATAAGACTTATGGAGTGGATTCCAAGGGAAGGGAAGCGTAGCAGGGGCCGCAGATAGTTAGGTTGGCGGAGGAGATTAAGAAGTTTGCAGGGACGACACGGCCACAATTAGTACATGACCGGGTTGTTGGAGAAGTATGGGAGAGGCCTTCGCCCTGCAGTGGGCATAACCAGGATGATAATGATGATGAGCAGTGCACAACGACTTCACATTGTCTAATGCACCACGTTCTTTCCGCAGCCTGCGTCAAGCCTGTCTGCAACGAAACTGCCGTCGGAATCAAGCGATTATCTGTCCCATCTACCGGCGATCAAATCAGTCATTGTCGGCTTGGTGTTAGGCGAGGTCACTGCTAATGCGCAGTGCAGAACGGTTCCTCGACACTGCATATATAAAGGACCATCCGTTTGTCTGGTTTTCAGTTTGGCAGCAGTGCGCAACGATTTCACATCGTCTTATACACTACGTTCTTTACCCAGCCTGCTTCAAGCCTGTCGGCAACGAAACTGCCGTCGGAATCAAGCGAGGATCTGTCCCATCTACCGGCGATCACATCAGCCAATGTCGGGTTGGTGTGAGGCGAGGTCACTGGTACTGCGCAGTGCAGAACGGTTCCTCGACCCTGAATATATAAAGGGACCATCCGCTTGTGTTATTTTCACTTTGGGAGCAGTGGGCAACGATTTCACACCATCTTATACAGTACGTTCATTACGCAGCCTGCTTCAAGCCTGTCTGCAACGAAATTGCCGTCGGAATCAAGCGAGGATCTGTCCCATCAACCGGCGATCACATCAGTCATCGTCTGCTTGGTGTGAGGCGAGGTCACTGCTACTGCGCAGTGCAAAACGGTTCCTCGACCCTGCATATATAAAGAGACCATCCGCTTGTGTGATTTTCAGTTTGGGAGCAATGCGCAACTTCACATCGTCTTATACACTACGTTCTTTACGCAGCCTGCTTCGAACCTGTCCGCAACCAAATTGCCGTCAGAATCAAGCGACTATCTGTCCCATCTACCGGCGATCACATCAGTCATTGTCGGCTTGGTGTGAGGCGAGGTCACTGCTACTGCGCAGTGCAAAACGGTTCCTCGTCCCTGCATATTTAAATGGACCATCCACTTGGGTGATTTTCAGTTTGGCAGCAGTGCACAACGACTTCGCATCGTCTTATACACTACGTTCTTAACGCAGCCTGCTTCAAGCCTGTCTGCAATGAAACTGCCGTCGCAATCAAGCGAGGATCTGTCCCATCTGACGGCGATCACATCAGTCAATGTCGGCTTGGTGTGAGGCGAGGTCACTACTACGGCGCAGTGCAGAACGGTTCCTCGACCCTGCATATATAAAGGGACCATCCGATTGTGTGATTTTCAGTTTGGCAGCAGTGCGCAACGATTTCACATCATCTTATACGCTACGTTCATTGCGCAGCCTGCTTCAAGCCTGTCTGCAACGAAACTGCCGTCGGAATCAAGCGAGTATCTGTCCCATCTACCGGCGATCACATCAGTCATCATCGCCTTGGTGTGAGGCGAGGTCACTGCCACTGCGCAGTGCAAAACGGTTCCTCGACCCTGCAAATATAAAGGGACCATCCGCGTGTGATTTTTAGTTTGGCAGCAGTGCGCAACGACTTCACATCGTCTCCTACACTACGTTCTTTACGTAGCCCGCTTCAAGCCTGTCTGCAACGAAGCTGCCGTCGGAATCTAGCGAGGATCTGTCCCATCTACCGGCGATCACATCAGCCATTGTCGGCTTGGTGTGAGGCGAGGTCACTGCTACTGCGCAGTGCAGAACGGTTCCTCGACCCTGAATATATAAAGGGACCATCCCCTTGTGTGATTTTCACTTAGGGAGCAGTGGGCAACGATTTCACTTCACTTCACTTCACTTTTATTTTCCTTAAAGACCCCTGAAATGGGGGTATTACATAAGGGGTGGGGTTTACAAATGTGCATTTTAATTGGTGGCCACATGAGTTCAGTGAAGAATATTAGTAATAAGCTTATCAGCAAACGTCGTTGAACAGGTGATTTCAGTTATGTGACCGGGCAGGCCGTTCCAGTCGCTTGATGATCGGCAAAAGAAGGACGCAGAGAAGGTTGTAGTTCGGCTGCGTGGACGGGTTACTTGCAAGGAATGCCCTGTACGCAGGGAATGGCGAGGGGGTGGGGCCAGCACATATGGTGCATGGTGGAGCGAACTGTAATAGAACTTGTGAAAGAGGATTAACGAATCAATGCGACGCCGGGATGATAGCGTGTTTAAGGCGGACTGTGCTTTAAGTAGTGATACGCTAGTGTTATAAGAATACGAAGAATGAATGAATCTTGCCGCACGATTCTGAATTCTTTCAAGTGCATTGATAAGGTAAGTTTGATGTGGTGACCAGATGGGGGATGCGTATTCAATTTTCGGACGTACGAGCGTCTTGAATGCTAGTAGTTTGACGTGTTGCGGTGCATGACGCAGATGGCGTTTTAGGAATCCAAGTGTTTGGTTAGCAGATGCAGTAATGCGCGTAACATGAGCAGACCAGTCTAAGTCTTATGAAAGGGTGACACCGAGGTATTTAAATGTGTCCACTTTTTCTAAGGTAGTATTAGTAATATTATACGGTGAGTATAAGGGCTGATGGCGGCGAGTGAAACACATTACTTTACATTTATTGGCGTTAAGGGTCATTAACCAGTGGTTGAACCAGCCTTGCACTTTGTTAAGGTCATTTTGTAAGATACTGTGGTCAGAGTCATTAGTAATTGTGCGGTAGATGACACAATCATCAGCGAACATACGTATTTGAGAGGAAACATTAAGGGGAAGGTCGTTAATATAAATAAGAAAAAGTAGGGGGCCTAGAACACTACCTTGTGGGACGCCAGAAGTTACAGGGAGGGGTGCGGAGGTGCGATTGTTGACATGCACTGACTGTGATCGGTTAGTGAGAAATTCAATAACCAAATTCACACCATCTTATACACTACGTTCTTTACGCAGCCTGCTTCAAGCCTGTCTGCAACGAAACTGCCGTCGGAATCAAGCGAGGATCTGTCCCATCTACCGGCGATCACATCAGTCATCGTCGGCTTGGTGTGAGGCGAGGTCACTGCTACTGCGCAGTGCAAAACTGTTGCTCGACCCTGCATATATAAAGGGACCATCCGCTTGTGATTTTTTGTTTGGCAGCAGTGCTCTATGATTTCACATCGTCCTATACACTACGTTCTTTACGCAGCCTACTTCAAGCCTGTCTGCAACGAAACTGCCGTCGGAATCAAGCGAGGATCTGTCCCATCTACCGGCGATCACATCAGTCATTGTCGGCTTGGTGTGAGGCGAGGTCATTGCTACTGCGCAGTTCAAGACGGTTCCTCGACCCTGCATATATAAAGAGACCATCCGCTTGTGTGATTTTCAGTTTGACAGCAGTGCGCAACGATTTCACATCGTCTTATACACTACGTTCTTTACGTAGCCCGCTTCAAGACTGTCTGCAACGAAGCTGCCGTCGGAATCTAGCGAGGATCTGTCCCATCTACCGGCGATCACATCAGCCATTGTCGGCTTGGTGTGAGGCGAAGTCACTGCTACTGCGCAGTGCAGAACGGTTCCTCGACCCTGAATATATAAAGGGATCATCCGCTTGTGTGATTTTCACTTTGGGAGCAATGGGCAAGGATTTCACACCATCTTATACAATACGTTCTTTACGCAGCCTGCTTCAAGCCTGTCAGCAACCAAACTGCCGTCAGAATCAAGCGAGGATCTGTCCAATCTACCGGCGATCACATCAGTCATTGTCGGCTTGGTGTGAGGCGAGGTCACTGCTACTGCGCAGTTCAAGACGGTTCCTCGACCCTGCATATATAAAGGGACCATCCGCATGTGATTTTTTGTTTGGCAGCAGTGCGCAACTTCACATCGTCTTATACAGTACGTTCATTACGCAGCCTGCTTCAAGCCTGTCTGCAACGAAATTGCCGTCGGAATCAAGCGAGGATCTGTCCCATCTACCGGCGATCACATCAGTCATCGTCTGCTTGGTGTGAGGCGAGGTCACTGTTACTGCGCAGTGCAAAACGGTTCCTCGACCCTGCATATATAAAGAGACCATCCGCTTGTGTGATTTTCAGTTTGGGAGCAATGCGCAACTTCACATCGTCTTATACACTACGTTCTTTACGCAGCCTGCTTCGAACCTGTCCGCAACCAAATTGCCGTCAGAATCAAGCGACTATCTGTCCCATCTACCGGCGATCACATCAGTCATTGTCGGCTTGGTGTGAGGCGAGGTCACTGCTACTGCGCAGTGCAAAACGGTTCCTCGTCCCTGCATATTTAAATGGACCATCCGCTTGTGTGATTTTCAGTTTGGCAGCAGTGCGCAACGATTTCACATCATCTTATACACTACGTTCATTGCGCAGCCTGCTTCAAGCCTGTCTGCAACGAAACTGCCGTCGGAATCAAGCGAGTATCTGTCCCATCTACCGGCGATCACATCAGTCATCATCGCCTTGGTGTGAGGCGAGGTCACTGCCACTGCGCAGTGCAAAACGGTTCCTCGACCCTGCAAATATAAAGGGACCATCCGCGTGTGATTTTTAGTTTGGCAGCAGTGCGCAACCACTTCACATCGTCTCCTACACTACGTTCTTAACGCAGCCTGCTTCAAGCCTGTCTGCAACGAAACTGCCGTCGGAATCAAGCGAGGATCTGTCCCATCTACCGACGATCACATCAGTCATTGTCGGCTTGGTGTGAGGCGAGGTCACTGCTACTACGCAGTTCAAGACGGTTCCTCGACCTTGCATATATAAAGAGACCATCCGCTTGTGTGATTTTCAGTTTGACAGCAGTGCGCAACGATTTCACATCGTCTTATACACTACGTTCTTTCCGCAGCCTGCGTCAAGCCTGTCTGCAACGAAACTGCCGTCGGAATCAAGCGATTATCTGTCCCATCTACCGGCGATCAAATCAGTCATTGTCGGCTTGGTGTTAGGCGAGGTCACTGCTAATGCGCAGTGCAGAACGGTTCCTCGACACTGCATATATAAAGGACCATCCGCTTGTGTGGTTTTCAGTTTGGCAGCAGTGCGCAACGATTTCACATCGTCTTATACACTACGTTCTTTACGCAGCCTGCTTCAAGCCTGTCTGCAACGAAACTGCCGTCGGAATCAAGCGAGGATCTGTCCAATCTACCGGCGATCACATCAGTCATTGTCGGCTTGGTGTGAGGCGAGGTCACTGCTACTGAGCAGTGCACAACGGTTCCTCGGACCTGCATATATAAAGGGACCATCCGCTTGTTTGATTTTCAGTTTGGACGCAGTGCGTAACGATTTCACATCATCTTACACACTACGTTCTTAACGCAGCCTGCTACAATCCTGTCTGCAACGAAACTGCCGTCGCAATCAAGCCAGGATCTGTCCCATCTACCGGCGATCAAATCAGTCATTGTCGGCCTGGTGTGAGGCGAGGACACTGCTACTGCGCAGTGCAGAACGGTTCCTCGACACTGCATATATAAAGGGACCATCCGCTTGTGTGATTTTCAGTTTGGCAGCAGTGCGCAACGATTTCACATCGCCTTATACACTACGTTTTTACGCAGCCTGCTTCAAGCCTGTCGGCAACGAAACTACCGTCGGAATCAAGCGAGGATCTGTCCCATCTACCGGCGATCACATTAGCCATTGTCGGCTTGGTGTGAGGCGAGGTCACTGCTACTGCGCAGTGCAGAACGGTTCCTCGACCCTGAATATATAAAGGGACCATCCGCTTGTGTGATTTTCACTTTGGGAGCAGTAGGCAACGATTTCACACCATCTTATACACTACGTTCTTTACGCATCCTGCTTCAAGCCTGTCTACAAACAAACTGCCGTCGGAATCAAGCGAGGATCTGTCCCATCTACGGGCGATCACATCAGTCGTTGTCGGATTGGTGTAAGGCGAGGTCAATGCTACTGCTCAGTGCAAACTGTTGCTCGACCCTGCATATGTAAGGGGACCGTCCGCTAGTGTGATTTTCAGTTTTACATCACAGTCTCGGAAGAGAACAGCAATTTACAATACGTAGCGAGGCACTGGAAGTGGTGAGGGAATACATCTACTTAGAGCAGGTAGTAACGGCGGATCCGGATCATGAGACGGAAATAATCAGAAGAATAAGAACGGGCTGGGGTGCGTTTGGCAGGCATTCTCAGATCACGAACAGCAGGTTGCCATTATCCGTGAAGAGTAAAGTGCATAATAGCTGTGTCTTACCAATACCCACCTACGGGGCAGAAACCTGGAGGCTAACGAAAAGGGTTCAACTCAGATTGAGGACGACGCGACGAGCCATGGAAAGAAGAATGGTGGGTGTAACGTTAAGCGATAAGAAAAGAGCAGATTGAGTGAGGGAACGCGACTTAATGACATCTTAGTTGAAATCAAGAAAAAGATTTGGGGGGGGGGGGCACGGGCAGGACATGGAATGAGGAGGGAAGATAACCGATGGTCATTAAGACTTATGGAGTGGATTCCAAGGGAAGGAAAGCGTAGCAGCGGCCGCAGATAGTTAGGTTGGCGGATGAGATTAAGGAGTTTGCAGGGACGACACGGCCACAATTAGTACATGACCGGGTTGTTGGAGAAGTATGGGAGAGGCTTTCGCCCTGCAGTGGGCATAACCAGGATGACAATGACGATGAGCAGTGCACAACGACTTCACATTGTCTAATACACCACGTTCTTTCCACAGCCTGCGTCAAGCCTGTCTGCAACGAAACTGCCGTCGGAATCAAGCGATTATCTGTCCCATCTACCGGCGATCAAATCAGTCATTGTCGGCTTGGTGTTAGGCGAGGTCACTGCTAATGCGCAGTGCAGAACGGTTCCTCGACAATGCATATATAAAGGACCATCCGCTTGAGTGGTTTTCAGTTTGGCAGCAGTGCGCAACGATTTCACATCGTCTTATACACTACGTTCTTTACGCAGCCTGCTTCAAGCCTGTCGGCAACGAAACTGCCGTCGAAATCAAGCGAGGATCTGTCCCATCTACCGGCGATCACATCAGCCAATGTCGGGTTCGTGTGAGGCGAGGTCACTGGTACTGCGCAGTGCAGCACGGTTCCTCGACCCTGAATATATAAAGGGACCATCCGCTTGTGTTATTTTCACTTTGGGAGCAGTGGGCAACGATTTCACACCATCTTATACACTACGCTCTTTACGTACCCTGCTTCAAGCCTGTCTGCCACGAAACAGCCGTCGGAATCAAGCGAGGATCTGTCCCATCTACCGGCGATCACATCAGTCATTGTCGGCTTGGTGTGAGGCGAGGTCATTGCTACTGCGCAGTTCAAGACGGTTCCTCGACCCGGCATATATAAAGAGACCATCCGCTTGTGTGATTTTCAGTTTGACAGCAGTGCGCAACGATTTCACATCGTCTTATACACTACGTCCTTTACGTAGCCCGCTTCAAGCCTGTCTGCAACGAAGCTGCCGTCGGAATCTAGCGAGGATCTGTCCCATCTACCGGCGATCACATCAGCAATTGTCGGCTTGGTGTGAGGCGAAGGCACTGCTACTGCGCAGTGCAGAACGGTTCCTCGACCCTGCATATATAAAGAGACCATCCGCTTGTGTGATTTTCAGTTTGGGAGCAATGCGCAACTTCACATCGTCTTATACACTACGTTCTTTACGCAGCCTGCTTCGAACCTGTCCGCAACCAAATTGCCGTCAGAATCAAGCGACTATCTGTCCCATCTACCGGCGATCACATCAGTCATTGTCGGCTTGGTGTGAGGCGAGGTCACTGCTACTGCGCAGTGCAAAACGGTTCCTCGTCCCTGCATATTTAAATGGACCATCCGCTTGGGTGATTTTCAGTTTGGCAGCAGTGCACAACGACTTCGCATCGTCTTATACACTACGTTCTTAACGCAGCCTGCTTCAAGCCTGTCTGCAATGAAACTGCCGTCGCAATCAAGCGAGGATCTGTCCCATCTGACGGCGATCACATCAGTCAATGTCGGCTTGGTGTGAGGCGAGGTCACTACTACTGCGCAGTGCAGAACGGTTCCTCGACCCTTGATATATAAAGGGACCATCCGCTTGTGTGATTTTCAGTTTGGCAGCAGTGCGCAACGATTTCACATCATCTTATACACTACGTTCATGGCGCAGCCTGTTTCAAGCCTGTCTGCAACGAAACTGCCGTCGGAATCAAGCGAGTATCTGTCCCATCTACCGGCGATCACATCAGTCATCATCGCCTTGGTGTGAGGCGAGGTCACTGCCACTGCGCAGTGCAAAACGGTTCCTCGACCCTGCAAATATAAAGGGACCATCCGCGTGTGATTTTTAGTTTGGCAGCAGTGCGCAACCACTTCACATCGTCTCCTACACTACGTTCTTTACGCAGCCTGCTTCAAGCCTGTCTGCAACGAAACTGCCGTCGGAATCAAGCGAGGATCTGTCCCATCTACCGGCGATCACATCAGTCATTGTCGGCTTGGTGTGAGGCGAGGTCACTGCTACTGCGCAGTTCAAGACGGTTCCTCGACCTTGCATATATAAAGAGACCATCCGCTTGTGTGATTTTCAGTTTGACAGCAGTGCGCAACGATTTCACATCGTCTTATACACTACGTTCTTTCCGCAGCCTGCGTCAAGCCTGTCTGCAACGAAACTGCCGTCGGAATCAAGCGATTATCTGTCCCATCTACCGGCGATCAAATCAGTCATTGTCGGCTTGGTGTTAGGCGAGGTCACTGCTAATGCGCAGTGCAGAACGGTTCCTCGACACTGCATATATAAAGGACCATCCGCTTGTGTGGTTTTCAGTTTGGCAGCAGTGCGCAACGATTTCACATCGTCTTATAAACTACGTTCTTTACGCAGCCTGCTTCAAGCCTGTCGGCAACGAAACTGCCGTCGAAATCAAGCGAGGATCTGTCCCATCTACCGGCGATCACATCAGCCAATGTCGGGTTGGTGTGAGGCGAGGTCACTGGTACTGCGCAGTGCAGAACGGTTCCTCGACCCTGAATATATAAAGGGACCATCCGCTTGTGTTATTTTCACTTTGGGAGCAGTGGGCAACGATTTCACACCATCTTATACACTACGCTCTTTACGCAGCCTGCTTCAAGCCTGTCTGCCACGAAACTGCCGTCGGAATCAAGCGAGGATCTGTCCCAACTACCGGCGATCACATCAGTCATTGTCGGCTTGGTGTGAGGCGTGGTCACTGCTACTGCGCAGTTCAAGACGGTTCCTCGACCCTGCATATATAAAGAGACCATCCGCTTGTGATTTTTTGTTTGGCAGCAGTGCTCTATGATTTCACATCGTCTTATACACTACGTTCTTTACGCAGCCTACTTCAAGCCTGTCTGCAACGAAACTGCCGTCGGAATCAAGCGAGGATCTGTCCAATCTATCGGCGATCACATCAGTCATTGTCGGCTTGGTGTGAGGCGAGGTCACTGCTACTGAGCAGTGCACAACGGTTCCTCGACCCTGCATATATAAAGGGACCATCCGCTTGTTTGATTTTCAGTTTGGACGCAGTGCGTAACGATTTCACATCATCTTATACACTACGTTCTTAACGCAGCCTGCTTCAATCCTGTCTGCAACGAAACTGCCGTCGCAATCAAGCGAGGATCTGTCCCATCTACCGGCGATCAAATCAGTCATTGTCGGCCTGGTGTGAGGCGAGGACACTGCTACTGCGCAGTGCAGAACGGTTCCTCGACACTGCATATATAAAGGGACCATCCGCTTGTGTGATTTTCACTTTGGGAGCAATGGGCAAGGATTTCACACAATCTTATACACTACGTTCTTTACGCAGCCTGCTTCAAGCCTGTCTGCAAACAAACTGCCGTCGGAATCAAGCGAGCATGTGTCCCATCTACGGGCGATCACATCAGTCATTGTCGGCTTGGTGTAAGGCGAGGTCACTGCTACTACGCGGTGCAAAACGGTTCCTCGACCCTGCATATTTAAATGGACCATCCGCTTGTGTGGTTTTCAGTTTGGCAGCAGTGCACAACGACTTCGCATAGTCTTATACACTACGCTCTTAACGCAGCCTGCTTCAAGCCTCTCTGCAATGAAACTGCCGTCGCAATCAAGCGAGGATCTGTCCCATCTAACGGCGATCACATCAGTCAATGTCGGCTTGGTGTGAGGCGAGGGCACTGCTACTGCGCAGTGCAGAACGGTTCCTCGACCCTGCATATATAAAGAGACCATCCGCTTGTGTGATTTTCAGTTTGGGAGCAATGCGCAACTTCACATCGTCTTATACACTACGTTCTTTACGCAGCCTGCTTCAAGCCTGTCTGCAATGAAACTGCCGTCGCAATCAAGCGAGGATCTGTCCCATCTGACGGCGATCACATCAGTCAATGTCGGCTTGGTGTGAGGCGAGGTCACTACTACTGCGCAGTGCAGAACGGTTCCTCGACCCTGCATATATAAAGGGACCATCCGCTTGTGTGATTTTCAGTTTGGCAGCAGTGCGCAACGATTTCACATCGTCTTATACACTACGTTTTTACGCAGCCTGCTTCAAGCCTGTCGGCAACGAAACTGCCGTCGGAATCAAGCGAGGATCTGTCCCATCTACCGGCGATCACATTAGCCATTGTCGGCTTGGTGTGAGGCGAGGTCACTGCTACTGCGCAGTGCAGAACGGTTCCTCGACCCTGAATATATAAAGGGACCATTCGCTTGTGTGATTTTCACTTTGGGAGCAGTGGGCAACGATTTCACACCATCCTATACACTACGCTCTTTACGCAGCCTGCTTCAAGCCCATCTGCCACGAAACTGCCGTCGGAATCAAGCGAGGATCTGTCCCATCTACCGGCGATCACATCAGTCATTGTCGGTTTGGTGTGAGGCGAGGTCACTGCTACTGCGCAGTTGAACACGGTTCCTCGACCCTGCATATATAAAGAGACCATCCGCTTGTGTGATTTTCAATTTGACAGCAGTGCGCAACGATTTCACATCGTCTTATACACTACGTTCTTTACGTAGCCCACTTCAAGCCTGTCTGCAACGAAGCTGCCGTCGGAATCTAGCGAGGATCTGTCCCATCTACCGGCGATCACATCAGCCATTGTCGGCTTGGTGTGAGGCGAAGTCGCTGCTACTGCGCAGTGCAGAACGGTTCCTCGACCCTGAATATATAAAGGGACCATCCGCTTGTGTGATTTTCGCTTTGGGAGCAGTGGGCAACGATTTCACACCATCTTATACACTACATTCTTTACGCAGCCTGCTTCAACCCTGTCTGCAAACAAACTGCCGTCGGAATCAAGCGAGGATCTGTCCCATCTACGGGCGATCACATCAGTCATTGTCGGCTTGGTGTAAGGCGAGGTCACTGCTACTGCGCAGTGCAAAACGGTTCCTCGACCCTGCATATTTAAATGGACCAACCGCTTGTGTGATTTTCAGTTTGGCAGCAGTGCACAACGATTTCACATCATCATATACACTACGTTGTTTACGCAGCCTGCTTCAAGCCTGTCTGCAACGAAACTGTCGTCGGAATCAAGCGAGGATCTGTCCCATCTACCGGCGATCACATCATTCATCGTCTGCTTGGTGTGAGGCGTGGTCACTGCTACTGCGCAGTGCAAAACGGTTCCTCGACCCTGCATATATCAAGGGACCATCCGCTTGTGTAATTTTCAGTTTGGCAGCAGTGCGCAACTTCACATCGTCTTATACACTACGTTCTTTACGCCGCCTGCTTCAAGCCTGTCTGCAACGAAACTGCCGTCGGAATCAAGCGAGTATCTGTCCCATCTACCGGCGATGACATCAGTCATCGTCGGCTTGGTGTGAGGCGAGGTCACTGCTACTACGCAGTGCAAAACGGTTGCTCGACCCTGCATATGTAAGGGGACCGTCTGCAAGTGTGATTTCCAGTTTGGCATCACAGTCTCGGAAGAGAACAGCAATTTACAATAGGTAGCGAGGCACTGGAAGTGGTGAGGGAATAACTCTACTTAGAGCAGGTAGTAGCGGCGGATCCGGATCATGAGACGGAAATATTCAGAAGAATAAGAACGGGCTGGGGTGCGTTTGGCAGGCATTCTCAGATCACGAACAGCAGGTTGCCATTATCCCTGAAGAGAAAAGTGTATAATAGCTGTGACTTACCAATACCCACCTACTGGGCAGAAACCTGGAGGCTTACGAATAGGGTTCAACTCAGATTGAGGACGACGCAACGAGCTATGGAAAGAAGAATGGTGGGTGTAAAGTTAAGCGATAAGAAAAGAGCAGATTGGGTGAGGGAACGCGACTTAATGACATCTTAGTTGAAATCAAGAAAAAGATTTGGGGGGGGGGCATGGGCAGGACATATAATGAGGAGGGACGATAACTGATGGTCATTAAGACTTCGCATCAATCATTGTCGGCTTGGTGTGAGGCGAGGTCACTGCTACTGCGCAGTGTAAAACGGTTCCTCGACCCTGCATATATAAAGAGACCATCCGCTTGTGTGATTTTCAGTTTGGGAGCAATGCGCAACTTCACATCGTCTTATACACTACGTTCTTTACGCAGCCTGCTTTGAACCTGTCCGCAACCAAACTGCCGTCAGAATCAAGCGACTATCTATCCCATCTACCGGCGATCACATCAGTCATTGTCGGCTTTGTGTGAGGCGAGGTCACTGCTACTGCGCAGTGCAAAACGGTTCCTCGTCCCTGCATATTTAAATGGACCATCCGCTTGTGTGATTTTCAGTTTGGCAGCAGTGCACAACGACTTCGCATCGTCTTATACACTACGTTCTTAACGCAGCCTGCTTCAAGCCTGTCTGCAATGAAACTGCCGTCGCAATCAAGCGAGGATCTGTCCCATCTACCGGCGATCACATCAGTCATTGTCGGCTTGGTGTGAGGCGAGGTCAATGCTACTGCGCAGTTCAAGATGGTTCCTCGACCCTGCATATATAAAGGGACCATCCGCTTGTGTGATTTTCAGTTTGACAGCAGTGCGCAACGATTTCACATCGACTTATACACTACGTTCTTTACGTAGCCCGCTTCAAGCCTGTCTGCTACGAAGCTTCCGTCGGAATCTAGCGAGGATCTGTCCCATCTGCCGGCGATCACATCAGCCATTGTCGGCTTGGTGTGAGGCGAGGTCACTGCTACAGCGCAGTGCAGAACGGTTCCTCGACCCTGAATATATAAAGGGACCATCCGCTTGTGTGATTTTCAGTTTGGGAGCAGTGGGCAACGATTTCACACCATCTTATACACTACGTTCTTTACGAAGATTGCTTCGAACCTGTCTGCAACGAAACTGCCTTCGGAATCTAGCGAGGATCTGTCCCATCTACCGGCGATCACATCAACCATTGTCAGCATCGTGTGAGGCGAGGTCACTGCTATTGCGCAGTGCAAAACGGTTCCTCGACCCTGCATATATAAAGAGACCATCCCCTTCTGTGATTTTCAATTTGGCAGCAATGCGCAACTTCACATCGTCTTATACACTACGTTCTTTACGCAGCGTGCTTCGAACCTGTCTGCAACGAAACTGCCGTCGCAATCAACCGAGGATCTGTCCCATCTACCGGCGATGACATCAGTCATCGTCGGCTTGGTGTGAGGCGAGGTCACTGCTACTGCGCAGTGCAAAACTGTTGCTCGACCCTGCATATGTAACGGGACCGTCCGCTAGTGTGATTTTCAGTTTGACATCACAGTCCCGGAGGAGAACAGCAATTTACAATACGTAGCGAGGCACTGGAAGTGGTGAGGGAATACATCTACTTAGAGCAGGTAGTAATGGCGGATCCGGATCATGAGAGGGAAATAATCAGAAGAATAAGAACGGGCTGGCGTGCGTTTGGCAGGCATTCTCAGATCACGAACAGCAGGTTGCCATTATCCGTGAAGAGAAAAGTGTATAATAGCTGTGTCTTACCAATACCCACCTACAGGGCAGAAACCTGGAGGCTTACGAAAAGGGTTCAACTCAGATTGAGGACGACGCGACGAGCTATGGAAAGAAGAATGGTGGGTGTAACGTTAAGTGATAAGAAAAGAGCAGATTGGGTGAGGGAACGCGACTTAATGACATCTTAGTTGAAATAAAGAAGAAGATTGGGGGGGGCACAGGCAGGACATGTAATGAGGAGGGAAGATAACCGATGGTCAATAAGACTTATGGAGTGGATTCCAAGGGAAGGAAAGCGTAGCAGGGGCCGCAGATAGTTAGGTTGGCGGAGGAGATTAAGAAGTTTGCAGGGACGACACGGCCACAATTAGTACATGACCGGGTTGTTGGAGAAGTATGGGAGAGGCCTTCGCCCTGCAGTGGGCATAACCAGGATGATAATGATGATGAGCAGTGCACAACGACTTCACATTGTCTAATACACCACGTTCTTTCCGCAGCCTGCCTCAAGCCTGTCTGCAACGAAACTGCCGTCGGAATCAAGCGATTATCTGTCCCATCTACCGGCGATCAAATCAGTCATTGTCGGCTTGGTGTTAGGCGAGGTCACTGCTAATGCGCAGTGCAGAACGGTTCCTCGACACTGCATATATAAAGGACCATCCGTTTGTCTGGTTTTCAGTTTGGCAGCAGTGCGCAACGATTTCACATCGTCTTATACACTACGTTCTTTACGCAGCCTGCTTCAAGCCTGTCGGCAACGAAACTGCCGTCGGAATCAAGCGAGGATCTGTCCCATCTACCGGCGATCACATCAGCCAATGTCGGGTTGGTGTGAGGCGAGGTCACTGGTACTGAGCAGTGCAGAACGGTTCCTCGACCCTGAATATATAAAGGGACCATCCGCTTGTGTTATTTTCACTTTGGGAGCAGTGGGCAACGATTTCACACCATCTTATACAGCACGTTCATTACGCAGCCTGCTTCAAGCCTGTCTGCAACGAAATTGCCGTCGGAATCAAGCGAGGATCTGTCCCATCTACCGGCGATCACATCAGTCATCGTCTGCTTGGTGTGAGGCGAGGTCACTGCTACTGCGCAGTGCAAAACGGTTCCTCGACCCTGCATATATAAGGAGACCATCCGCTTGTGTGATTTTCAGTTTGGGAGCAATGCGCAACTTCACATCGTCTTATACACTACGTTCTTTACGCAGCCTGCTTCGAACCTGTCCGCAACCAAATTGCCGTCAGAATCAAGCGACTATCTGTCCCATCTACCGGCGATCACATCAGTCATTGTTGGCTTGGTGTGAGGCGAGGTCACTGCTACTGCGCAGTGCAAAACGGTTCCTCGTCCCTGCATATTTAAATGGACCATCCACTTGGGTGATTTTCAGTTTGGCAGCAGTGCACAACGACTTCGCATCGTCTTATACACTACGTTCTTAACGCAGCCTGCTTCAAGCCTGTCTGCAATGAAACTGCCGTCGCAATCAAGCGAGGATCTGTCCCATCTGACGGCGATCACATCAGTCAATGTCGGCTTGGTGTGAGGCGAGGTCACTACTACGGCGCAGTGCAGAACGGTTCCTCGACCCTGCATATATAAAGGGACCATCCGATTGTGTGATTTTCAGTTTGGCAGCAGTGCGCAACGATTTCACATCATCTTATACGCTACGTTCATTGCGCAGCCTGCTTCAAGCCTGTCTGCAACGAAACTGCCGTCGGAATCAAGCGAGTATCTGTCCCATCTACCGGCGATCACAGCAGTCATCATCGCCTTGGTGTGAGGCGAGGTCACTGCCACTGCGCAGTGCAAAACGGTTCCTCGACCCTGCAAATATAAAGGGACCATCCGCGTGTGATTTTTAGTTTGGCAGCAGTGCGCAACGACTTCACATCGTCTCCTACACTACGTTCTTTACGTAGCCCGCTTCAAGCCTGTCTGCAACGAAGCTGCCGTCGGAATCTAGCGAGGATCTGTCCCATCTACCGGCGATCACATCAGCCATTGTCGGCTTCGTGTGAGGCGAGGTCACTGCTACTGCGCAGTGCAGAACGGTTCCTCGACCCTGAATATGTAAAGGGACCATCCCCTTGTGTGATTTTCACTTAGGGGGCAGTGGGCAACGATTTCACTTCACTTCACTTCACTTTTATTTTCCTTAAAGACCCCTGAAATGGGGGTATTACATAAGGGGTGGGGTTTACAAATGTGCATTTTAATTGGTGGCCACATGAGTTCAGTGAAGAATATTAGTAATAAGCTTATCAGCAAACGTCGTTGAACAGGTGATTTCGGTTATGTGACCGGGCAGGCCGTTCCAGTCGCTTGATGATCGGCAAAAGAAGGACGCAGAGAAGGTTGTAGTGCGGCTGCGTGGACGGGTTACTTGCAAGGAATGCCCTGTACGCAGGGAATGGCGAGGGGGTGGGGCCAGCACATATGGTGCATGGTGGAGCGAACTGTAATAGAACTTGTGAAAGAGGATTAACGAATCAATGCGACGCCGGGATGATAGCGTGTTTAAGGCGGACTGTGCTTTAAGTAGTGATACGCTAGTGTTATAAGAATACGAAGAATGAATGAATCTTGCCGCACGATTCTGAATTCTTTCAAGTGCATTGATAAGGTAAGTTTGATGTGGTGACCAGATGGGGGATGCGTATTCAATTTTCGGACGTACGAGCGTCTTGAATGCTAGTAGTTTGACGTGTTGCGGTGCATGACGCAGATGGCGTTTTAGGAATCCAAGTGTTTGGTTAGCAGATGCAGTAATGCGCGTAACATGAGCAGACCAGTCTAAGTCGTATGAAAGGGTGACACCGAGGTATTTAAATGTGTCCACTTTTTCTAAGGTAGTATTAGTAATATTATACGGTGAGTATAAGGGCTGATGGCGGCGAGTGAAACACATTACTTTACATTTATTGGCGTTAAGGGTCATTAACCAGTGGTTGAACCAGCCTTGCACTTTGTTAAGGTCATTTTGTAAGATACTGTGGTCAGAGTCATTAGTAATTGTGCGGTAGATGACACAATCATCAGCGAACATACGTATTTGAGAGGAAACATTAAGGGGAAGGTCGTTAATATAAATAAGAAAAAGTAGGGGGCCTAGAACACTACCTTGTGGGACGCCAGAAGTTACAGGGAGTGGTGCGGAGGTGCGATTGTTGACATGCACTGACTGTGATCGGTTAGTGAGAAATTCAATAACCAAATTCACACCATCTTATACACTACGTTCTTTACGCAGCCTGCTTCAAGCCTGTCTGCAACGAAACTGCCGTCGGAATCAAGCGAGGATCTGTCCCATCTACCGGCGATCACATCAGTCATCGTCGGCTTGGTGTGAGGCGAGGTCACTGCTACTGCGCAGTGCAAAACTGTTGCTCGACCCTGCATATATAAAGGGACCATCCGCTTTTGATTTTTTGTTTGGCAGCAGTGCTCTATGATTTCACATCGTCCTATACACTACGTTCTTTACGCAGCCTACTTCAAGCCTGTCTGCAACGAAACTGCCGTCGGAATCAAGCGAGGATCTGTCCCATCTACCGGCGATCACATCAGTCATTGTCGGCTTGGTGTGAGGCGAGGTCATTGCTACTGCGCAGTTCAAGACGGTTCCTCGACCCTGCATATATAAAGAGACCATCCGCTTGTGTGATTTTCAGTTTGACAGCAGTGCGCAACGATTTCACATCGTCTTATACACCACGTTCTTTACGTAGCCCGCTTCAAGACTGTCTGCAACGAAGCTGCCGTCGGAATCTAGCGAGGATCTGCCCCATCTACCGGCGATCACATCAGCCATTGTCGGCTTGGTGTGAGGCGAAGTCACTGCTACTGCGCAGTGCAGAACGGTTCCTCGACCCTGAATATATAAAGGGATCATCCGCTTGTGTGATTTTCACTTTGGGAGCAATGGGCAAGGATTTCACACCATCTTATACAATACGTTCTTTACGCAGCCTGCTTCAAGCCTGTCAGCAACCAAACTGCCGTCAGAATCAAGCGAGGATCTGTCCAATCTACCGGCGATCACATCAGTCATTGTCGGCTTGGTGTGAGGCGAGGTCACTGCTACTGCGCAGTTCAAGACGGTTCCTCGACCCTGCATATATAAAGGGACCATCCGCATGTGATTTTTTGTTTGGCAGCAGTGCGCAACTTCACATCGTCTTATACAGTACGTTCATTACGCAGCCTGCTTCAAGCCTGTCTGCAACGAAATTGCCGTCGGAATCAAGCGAGGATCTGTCCCATCTACCGGCGATCACATCAGTCATCGTCTGCTTGGTGTGAGGCGAGGTCACTGTTACTGCGCAGTGCAAAACGGTTCCTCGACCCTGCATATATAAAGAGACCATCCGCTTGTGTGATTTTCAGTTTGGGAGCAATGCGCAACTTCACATCGTCTTATACACTACGTTCTTTACGCGGCCTGCTTCGAACCTGTCCGCAACCAAATTGCCGTCAGAATCAAGCGACTTACTGTCCCATCTACCGGCGATCACATCAGTCATTGTCGGCTTGGTGTGAGGCGAGGTCACTGCTACTGCGCAGTGCAAAACGGTTCCTCGTCCCTGCATATTTAAATGGACCATCCGCTTGGGTGATTTTCAGTTTGGCAGCAGTGCACAACGACTTCGCATCGTCTTATACACTACGTTCTTAACGCAGCCTGCTTCAAGCCTGTCTGCAATGAAACTGCCGTCGCAATCAAGCGAGGATCTGTCCCATCTGACGGCGATCACATCAGTCAATGTCGGCTTGGTGTGAGGCGAGGTCACTACAACTGCGCAGTGCAGAACGGTTCCTCGACCCTGCATATATAAAGGGACCATCCGCTTGTGTGATTTTCAGTTTGGCAGCAGTGCGCAACGATTTCACATCATCTTATACACTACGTTCATTGCGCAGCCTACTTCAAGCCTGTCTGCAACGAAACTGCCGTCAGAATCTAGCGAGGATCTGTCCCATCTACCGGCGATCACATCAGCCATTGTCGGCTTGGTGTGAGGTGAGGTCACTGCTACTGCGCAGTGCAGAGCGGTTCCTCGACCCTGAATATATAAACGGACCATCCCCTTGTGTGATTTTCACTTTGGGAGCAGTGCGCAACGATTTCACATCGTCTTATACACTAAGTTCTTTACGTAGCCTACTTCAAGCCTGTCTGCAACGAAACTGCCGTCGGAATCAAGCGAGGATCTGTCCCATCTGACGGCGATCACATCAGTCAATGTCGGCTTGGTGTGAGGCGAGGTCACTACAACTGCGCAGTGCAGAACGGTTCCTCGACCCTGCATATATAAAGGGACCATCCGCTTGTGTGATTTTCAGTTTGGCAGCAGTGCGCAACGATTTCACATCATCTTATACACTACGTTCATTGCGCAGCCTACTTCAAGCCTGTCTGCAACGAAACTGCCGTCGGAATCAAGCGAGTATCTGTCCCATCTACCGGCGATCACATCAGTGATCATCGCCTTGGTGTGAGGCGAGGTCACTGCCACTGCGCAGTGCAAAACGGTTCCTCGACCCTGCAAATATAAAGGGACCATCCGCGTGTGATTTTTAGTTTGGCAGCAGTGCGCAACCACTTCACATCGTCTCCTACACTACGTTCTTTACGCAGCCTGCTTCAAGCCTGTCTGCAACGAAACTGCCGTCGGAATCAAGCGAGGATCTGTCCCATCTACCGCCGATCACATCAGTCATTGTCGGCTTGGTGTGAGGCGAGGTCACTGCTACTGCGCAGTTCAAGACGGTTCCTCGACCTTGCATATATAAAGAGACCATCCGCTTGTGTGATTTTCAGTTTGACAGCAGTGCGCAACGATTTCACATCGTCTTATACACTAAGTTCTTTACGTAGCCCGCTTCAAGCCTGTCTGCAACGAAGCTGCCGTCAGAATCTAGCGAGGATCTGTCCCATCTACCGGCGATCACATCAGCCATTGTCGGCTTGGTGTGAGGCGAGGTCACTACTACTGCGCAGTGCAGAACGGTTCCTCGACCCTGAATATATAAAGGGACCATCCCCTTGTGTGATTTTCACTTTGGGAGCAGTGCGCAACGATTTCACATCGTCTTATACACTAAGTTCTTTACGTAGCCCGCTTCAAGCCTGTCTGCAATGAAACTGCCGTCGGAATCAAGCGAGGATCTGTCCCATCTACCGGCGATCACATCAGTCATTGCCGGCTTGGTAGCAGTAGCAGTGGTAACAGTAGCAGTGGTAACAGTAGCAGTGACCCTGCGAGGTCACTGCTACTGCGCAGTTCAAGACGGTTCCTCGACCCTGCATATATAAAGGGACCATCCGCATGTAATTTTTTGTTTGGCAGCAGTGCCCAACAATTTCACATCGTCTTATACACTACGCTCTTTACGCAGCCTGCTTCAAGCCTGTCTGCAACGAAACTGCCGTCAGAATCAAGCGAGTATCTGTCCCATCTACCGGCGATCACATCAGTCATTGTCGGCTTGGTGTGAGGCCAGTTCACTGCTACTGCGCAGTGCAAAACGGTTCCTCGATCCTGCATATATAAAGGGACCATCCGCTTGTGTGATTTTCAGTTTGGCCGCAGTGCGCAACGACTTCACATCGTCTTATACACTACGTTCTTTACGTAGCCCGCTTCAAGCCTGTCTGCAACGAAATTGCCGTCGGAATCAAGCGAGGATCTGTCCCATCTGCCGACGATCACATCAGTCATTGTCGGCTTGGTGTGAGGCGAGGTCACTGCTACTGCGCAGTGCAAAACCGTTCCTCGACCCTGCATATATCAAGGGACCATCCGCTTGTGTGATTTTCAGTTTGGCAGCAGTGCGCAACTTCACATCGTCTTATACACTACGTTCATTACGCAGCCTGCTTCAAGCCTGTCTGTAACGAAACTGCCGTCGGAATCTAGCGAGGATCTGTCTCATCTACCGGCGATCACATCAGCCATTGTCGGCTTGGTGTGAGGCGAAGTCACTGCTACTGCGCAGTGCAGAGCGGTTCCTCGACCCTAAATATATAAAGGGACCATCTGCTTGTGTGATTTTCACTTTGGGAGCAGTGCGCAACGATTTCACACCATCTTATACACTACGTTCTTTACGCAGCCTGCTTCAAGCCTGTCTGCAACGAAACTGCTGTTGAAATCAAGCGACTATCTGTCCCATCTACCGGCGATCGCATCAGTCATCGTCGGCGTGGTGTTAGGCGAGGTCACTGCTACTGCGCAGTGCAAAACGGTTCCTCGACCCTGCATATATAAAGAGACCATCCGCTTGTGTGATTTTCAGTTTGGGAGCAATGCGCAACTTCACATCGTCTTATACACTACGTTCTTTACGCAGCCTGCTTCGAACCTGTCCGCAACCAAACTGCCGTCAGAATCAAGCGACTATCTGTCCCATCTACCGGCGATCACATCAGTCATTGTCGGCTTGGTGTGAGGCGAGGTCACTGCTACTGCGCAGTGCAAAACGGTTCCTCGTCCCTGCATATTTAAATGGACCATCCGCTTGTGTGATTTTCAGTTTGGCAGCAGTGCACAACGACTTCGCATCGTCTTATACACTACGTTCTTAACGCAGCCTGCTTCAAGCCTGTCTGCAATGAAACTGCCGTCGCAATCAAGCGAGGATCTGTCCCATCTAACGGCGATCACATCAGTCAATGTCGCCTTTGTGTGAGGCGAGGTCACTGCTACTGCGCAGTGCAGAACGGTTCCTCGACCCTGCATATATAAAGGGACCATGCGCTTGTGTGATTTTCAGTTTGGCAGCAGTGCGCAACGATTTCACATCATCTTATACACTACGTTCATTGCGCAGCCTGCTTCAAGCCTGTCTGCAACGAAAATGCCGTCGTAATCAAGCGAGTATCTGTCCCATCTACCGGCGATCACATCAGTCATCATCGCCTTGGTGTGAGGCGAGGTCACTGCCACTGCGCAGTGCAAAACGGTTCCTCGACCCTGCAAATATAAAGGGACCATCCGCGTGTGATCTTTAGTTTGGCAGCAGTGCGCAACGACTTCACATCGTCTCATACACTACGTTCTTTACGCAGCCTGCTTCAAGCCTGTCTGCAACGAAACTGCCGTCGGAAACAAGCGAGGATCTATCCCATCTACCGGCGATCACATCAGTCATTGTCGGCTTGGTGTGAGGCGAGGTTACTGCTACTGCGCAATTCAAGACGGTTCCTCGACCCTGCATATATAAAGGGACCATCCGCTTGTGATTTTTTGTTTGGCAGCAGTGCGCAACAATTTCACATCGTCTTATACACTACGTTCTTTACGCAGCCTGCTTCAAGCCTGTCTGCAACGAAAGTGCCGTCAGAATCAAGCGAGTATCTGTCCCATCTACCGGCGATCACATCAGTCATCGTCGGCTTGGTGTGAGGCGAGTTCACTGCTACTGCGCAGTGCAAAACGGTTCCTCGACCCTGCATATATAGAGAGACCATCCGCTTGTGATTTTCAGTTTGGGAGCAATGCGCAACTTCACATCGTCTTATACACTACGTTCTTTACGCAGCCTGCTTCGAACCTGTCTGCAACGAAACTGCCGTTGAAATCAATCGACTATATGTCCCATCTACCGGCGATCACATCAGTCATTGTCGGCTTGGTGTAAGGCGAGGTCACTGCTACTGCGCAGTGCAAAACGGTTCCTCGACCCTGCATATTTAAATGGACCATCCGCTTGTGTGATTTTCAGTTTGGCAGCAGTGCGCAACTTCACATCGACTTATACACTACGTTCATTACGCAGCCTGCTTCAAGCCTGTTTGCAACGAAGCTGCCGTCGGAATCTAGCGAGGATCTGTCCCATCTACCGGCGATCACATCAACCATTGTCGGCTTGGTGTGAGGCGAGGTTACTGCTATGGCGCAGTGCAAAACGGTTCCTCGACCCTGCATATATAAGGAGACCATCCCCTTCTGTGATTTTCAATTTGGCAGCAATGCGCAACTTCACATCATCTTATACACTACGTTCTTTACGCAGCCTGCTTCGAACCTGTCTGCAACGAAACTGCCGTCAGAATCAAGCTACTATCTGTCCCATCTACCGGCGATCCCATCAGTCATTGTGGGCTTGGTGTGAGGCGAGGTCACTGCTACTGCGCAGTGCAGAACGGTTCCTCGACCCTGCATATATAAAGGGATCATCCGCTTGTTTGATTTTCAGTTTGGACGCAGTGTGTAACGATTTCACATCATTTATACAGTACCTTATTAACGCAGCCTGCTTCAATCCTGTCTGCAACGAAACTGCCGTCGCAATCAAACGAGGATCTGTCCCATCTACCGGCGATGACATCAGTCATCGTCGGCTTGGTGTGAGGCGAGGTCACTGCTACTGCGCAGTGCAAAACGATTGCTCGACCCTGCATATGTAAGGGGACCGTCCGCTAGTGTGATTTTCATTTTGACATCACAGTCTCGGAAGAGAACAGCAATTTACAATACGTAGCGTGGCACTGGAAGAGCAGCACTACTTAGAGCAGGTAGTAACGGCGGATCCGGATCATGAGACGGAAATAATCAGAAGAATAAGAACGGGCTGGGGTGCGTTTGGCAGCCATTCTCAGATCACGAACAGCAGGTTGCCATTAACCCTGAAGAGAAAAGTGTATAATAGCTGTGTCTTACCAATACCCACCTACGGGGCAGAAACCTGGAGGCTTACGAAAAGGGTTCAACTCAGATTGAGGACGACGCAACGAGCTATGGAACGAAGAATGGTGGGTGTAACGTTAAGCGATAAGAAAAGAGCAGATTGGGTGAGGGAACGCGACTTAATGACATCTTAGTTGAAATCAAGAAAAAGATTTGGGGGGGGGGCATGGGCAGGACATGTAATGAGGAGGGAAGATAACCGATGGTCATTAAGACTTATGGAGTGGATTCCAGGGAAGGAAAGCGTAGCAGGGGCGCAGATAGTTAGGTTGGTGGATGAGATTAAGAAGTTTGCAGGGACGACAGGGCCACAATTAGTACATGACCGGTTTGTTGGAGAAGTATGGGAGAGGCCTTCGCCCTGCAGTGGGCATAACCAGGATGATAATGATGATGAGCAGTGCGCAACGACTTCACATTGTCTAATACACCACGTTCTTTCCGCAGCCTGCTTCAAGCCTGTCTGCAACGAAACTGCCGTCGGAATCAAGCGATTATCTGTCCCATCTACCGGCGATCAAATCAGCCATTGCCGGCTTGGTGTGAGGCGAGGTCACTGCTACTGCGAAGTTCAAGACGGTTACTCGACCCTGCATATATAAAGGGACCATCCGCATGTAATTTTTTGTTTGGCAGCAGTGCCCAACAATTTCACATCGTCTTATACACTACGCTCTTTACGCAGCCTGCTTCAAGCCTGTCTGCAACGAAACTGCCGTCAGAATCAAGCGAGTATCTGTCCCATCTACCGGCGATCACATCAGTCATTGTCGGCTTGGTGTGAGGCCAGTTCACTGCTACTGCGCAGTGCAAAACGGTTCCTCGATCCTGCATATATAAAGGGACCATCCGCTTGTGTGATTTTCAGTTTGGCCGCAGTGCGCAACGACTTCACATCGTCTTATACACTACGTTCTTTACGTAGCCCGCTTCAAGCCTGTCTGCAACGAAATTGCCGTCGGAATCAAGCGAGGATCTGTCCCATCTGCCGACGATCACATCAGTCATTGTCGGCTTGGTGTGAGGCGAGGTCACTGCTACTGCGCAGTGCAAAACCGTTCCTCGACCCTGCATATATCAAGGGACCATCCGCTTGTGTGATTTTCAGTTTGGCAGCAGTGCGCAACTTCACATCGTCTTATACACTACGTTCATTACGCAGCCTGCTTCAAGCCTGTCTGTAACGAAACTGCCGTCGGAATCTAGCGAGGATCTGTCTCATCTACCGGCGATCACATCAGCCATTGTCGGCTTGGTGTGAGGCGAAGTCACTGCTACTGCGCAGTGCAGAGCGGTTCCTCGACCCTAAATATATAAAGGGACCATCTGCTTGTGTGATTTTCACTTTGGGAGCAGTGCGCAACGATTTCACACCATCTTATACACTACGTTCTTTACGCAGCCTGCTTCAAGCCTGTCTGCAACGAAACTGCCGTTGAAATCAAGCGACTATCTGTCCCATCTACCGGCGATCGCATCAGTCATCGTCGGCGTGGTGTTAGGCGAGGTCACTGCTACTGCGCAGTGCAAAACGGTTCCTCGACCCTGCATATATAAAGAGACCATCCGCTTGTGTGATTTTCAGTTTGGGAGCAATGCGCAACTTCACATCGTCTTATACACTACGTTCATTACGCAGCCTGCTTCGAACCTGTCCGCAACCAAACTGCCGTCAGAATCAAGCGACTATCTGTCCCATCTACCGGCGATCACATCAGTCATTGTCGGCTTGGTGTGAGGCGAGGTCACTGCTACTGCGCAGTGCAAAACGGTTCCTCGTCCCTGCATATTTAAATGGACCATCCGCTTGTGTGATTTTCAGTTTGGCAGCAGTGCACAACGACTTCGCATCGTCTTATACACTACGTTCTTAACGCAGCCTGCTTCAAGCCTGTCTGCAATGAAACTGCCGTCGCAATCAAGCGAGGATCTGTCCCATCTAACGGCGATCACATCAGTCAATGTCGCCTTTGTGTGAGGCGAGGTCACTGCTACTGCGCAGTGCAGAACGGTTCCTCGACCCTGCATATATAAAGGGACCATGCGCTTGTGTGATTTTCAGTTTGGCAGCAGTGCGCAACGATTTCACATCATCTTATACACTACGTTCATTGCGCAGCCTGCTTCAAGCCTGTCTGCAACGAAAATGCCGTCGTAATCAAGCGAGTATCTGTCCCATCTACCGGCGATCACATCAGTCATCATCGCCTTGGTGTGAGGCGAGGTCACTGCCACTGCGCAGTGCAAAACGGTTCCTCGACCCTGCAAATATAAAGGGACCATCCGCGTGTGATCTTTAGTTTGGCAGCAGTGCGCAACGACTTCACATCGTCTCATACACTACGTTCTTTACGCAGCCTGCTTCAAGCCTGTCTGCAACGAAACTGCCGTCGGAAACAAGCGAGGATCTATCCCATCTACCGGCGATCACATCAGTCATTGTCGGCTTGGTGTGAGGCGAGGTTACTGCTACTGCGCAATTCAAGACGGTTCCTCGACCCTGCATATATAAAGGGACCATCCGCTTGTGATTTTTTGTTTGGCAGCAGTGCGCAACAATTTCACATCGTCTTATACACTACGTTCTTTACGCAGCCTGCTTCAAGCCTGTCTGCAACGAAAGTGCCGTCAGAATCAAGCGAGTATCTGTCCCATCTACCGGCGATCACATCAGTCATCGTCGGCTTGGTGTGAGGCGAGTTCACTGCTACTGCGCAGTGCAAAACGGTTCCTCGACCCTGCATATATAGAGAGACCATCCGCTTGTGATTTTCAGTTTGGGAGCAATGCGCAACTTCACATCGTCTTATACACTACGTTCTTTACGCAGCCTGCTTCGAACCTGTCTGCAACGAAACTGCCGTTGAAATCAATCGACTATATGTCCCATCTACCGGCGATCACATCAGTCATTGTCGGCTTGGTGTAAGGCGAGGTCACTGCTACTGCGCAGTGCAAAACGGTTCCTCGACCCTGCATATTTAAATGGACCATCCGCTTGTGTGATTTTCAGTTTGGCAGCAGTGCGCAACTTCACATCGACTTATACACTACGTTCATTACGCAGCCTGCTTCAAGCCTGTTTGCAACGAAGCTGCCGTCGGAATCTAGCGAGGATCTGTCCCATCTACCGGCGATCACATCAACCATTGTCGGCTTGGTGTGAGGCGAGGTTACTGCTATGGCGCAGTGCAAAACGGTTCCTCGACCCTGCATATATAAGGAGACCATCCCCTTCTGTGATTTTCAATTTGGCAGCAATGCGCAACTTCACATCATCTTATACACTACGTTCTTTACGCAGCCTGCTTCGAACCTGTCTGCAACGAAACTGCCGTCAGAATCAAGCTACTATCTGTCCCATCTACCGGCGATCCCATCAGTCATTGTGGGCTTGGTGTGAGGCGAGGTCACTGCTACTGCGCAGTGCAGAACGGTTCCTCGACCCTGCATATATAAAGGGATCATCCGCTTGTTTGATTTTCAGTTTGGACGCAGTGTGTAACGATTTCACATCATTTATACAGTACCTTATTAACGCAGCCTGCTTCAATCCTGTCTGCAACGAAACTGCCGTCGCAATCAAACGAGGATCTGTCCCATCTACCGGCGATGACATCAGTCATCGTCGGCTTGGTGTGAGGCGAGGTCACTGCTACTGCGCAGTGCAAAACGATTGCTCGACCCTGCATATGTAAGGGGACCGTCCGCTAGTGTGATTTTCATTTTGACATCACAGTCTCGGAAGAGAACAGCAATTTACAATACGTAGCGTGGCACTGGAAGAGCAGCACTACTTAGAGCAGGTAGTAACGGCGGATCCGGATCATGAGACGGAAATAATCAGAAGAATAAGAACGGGCTGGGGTGCGTTTGGCAGCCATTCTCAGATCACGAACAGCAGGTTGCCATTAACCCTGAAGAGAAAAGTGTATAATAGCTGTGTCTTACCAATACCCACCTACGGGGCAGAAACCTGGAGGCTTACGAAAAGGGTTCAACTCAGATTGAGGACGACGCAACGAGCTATGGAAAGAAGAATGGTGGGTGTAACGTTAAGCGATAAGAAAAGAGCAGATTGGGTGAGGGAACGCGACTTAATGACATCTTAGTTGAAATCAAGAAAAAGATTTGGGGGGGGGGGGCATGGGCAGGACATGTAATGAGGAGGGAAGATAACCGATGGTCATTAAGACTTATGGAGTGGATTCCAGGGAAGGAAAGCGTAGCAGGGGCGCAGATAGTTAGGTTGGTGGATGAGATTAAGAAGTTTGCAGGGACGACAGGGCCACAATTAGTACATGACCGGTTTGTTGGAGAAGTATGGGAGAGGCCTTCGCCCTGCAATGGGCATAACCAGGATGATAATGATGATGAGCAGTGCGCAACGACTTCACATTGTCTAATACACCACGTTCTTTCCGCAGCCTGCTTCAAGCCTGTCTGCAACGAAACTGCCGTCGGAATCAAGCGATTATCTGTCCCATCTACCGGCGATCAAATCAGCCATTGCCGGCTTGGTGTGAGGCGAGGTCACTGCTACTGCGAAGTTCAAGACGGTTCCTCGACCCTGCATATATAAAGGGACCATCCGCATGTAATTTTTTGTTTGGCAGCAGTGCCCAACAATTTCACATCGTCTTATACACTACGCTCTTTACGCAGCCTGCTTCAAGCCTGTCTGCAACGAAACTGCCGTCAGAATCAAGCGAGTATCTGTCCCATCTACCGGCGATCACATCAGTCATTGTCGGCTTGGTGTGAGGCCAGTTCACTGCTACTGCGCAGTGCAAAACGGTTCCTCGATCCTGCATATATAAAGGGACCATCCGCTTGTGTGATTTTCAGTTTGGCCGCAGTGCGCAACGACTTCACATCGTCTTATACACTACGTTCTTTACGTAGCCCGCTTCAAGCCTGTCTGCAACGAAATTGCCGTCGGAATCAAGCGAGGATCTGTCCCATCTGCCGACGATCACATCAGTCATTGTCGGCTTGGTGTGAGGCGAGGTCACTGCTACTGCGCAGTGCAAAACCGTTCCTCGACCCTGCATATATCAAGGGACCATCCGCTTGTGTGATTTTCAGTTTGGCAGCAGTGCGCAACTTCACATCGTCTTATACACTACGTTCATTACGCAGCCTGCTTCAAGCCTGTCTGTAACGAAACTGCCGTCGGAATCTAGCGAGGATCTGTCTCATCTACCGGCGATCACATCAGCCATTGTCGGCTTGGTGTGAGGCGAAGTCACTGCTACTGCGCAGTGCAGAGCGGTTCCTCGACCCTAAATATATAAAGGGACCATCTGCTTGTGTGATTTTCACTTTGGGAGCAGTGCGCAACGATTTCACACCATCTTATACACTACGTTCTTTACGCAGCCTGCTTCAAGCCTGTCTGCAACGAAACTGCCGTTGAAATCAAGCGACTATCTGTCCCATCTACCGGCGATCGCATCAGTCATCGTCGGCGTGGTGTTAGGCGAGGTCACTGCTACTGCGCAGTGCAAAACGGTTCCTCGACCCTGCATATATAAAGAGACCATCCGCTTGTGTGATTTTCAGTTTGGGAGCAATGCGCAACTTCACATCGTCTTATACACTACGTTCTTTACGCAGCCTGCTTCGAACCTGTCCGCAACCAAACTGCCGTCAGAATCAAGCGACTATCTGTCCCATCTACCGGCGTTCACATCAGTCATTGTCGGCTTGGTGTGAGGCGAGGTCACTGCTACTGCGCAGTGCAAAACGGTTCCTCGTCCCTGCATATTTAAATGGACCATCCGCTTGTGTGATTTTCAGTTTGGCAGCAGTGCACAACGACTTCGCATCGTCTTATACACTACGTTCTTAACGCAGCCTGCTTCAAGCCTGTCTGCAATGAAACTGCCGTCGCAATCAAGCGAGGATCTGTCCCATCTAACGGCGATCACATCAGTCAATGTCGCCTTTGTGTGAGGCGAGGTCACTGCTACTGCGCAGTGCAGAACGGTTCCTCGACCCTGCATATATAAAGGGACCATGCGCTTGTGTGATTTTCAGTTTGGCAGCAGTGCGCAACGATTTCACATCATCTTATACACTACGTTCATTGCGCAGCCTGCTTCAAGCCTGTCTGCAACGAAAATGCCGTCGTAATCAAGCGAGTATCTGTCCCATCTACCGGCGATCACATCAGTCATCATCGCCTTGGTGTGAGGCGAGGTCACTGCCACTGCGCAGTGCAAAACGGTTCCTCGACCCTGCAAATATAAAGGGACCATCCGCGTGTGATCTTTAGTTTGGCAGCAGTGCGCAACGACTTCACATCGTCTCATACACTACGTTCTTTACGCAGCCTGCTTCAAGCCTGTCTGCAACGAAACTGCCGTCGGAAACAAGCGAGGATCTATCCCATCTACCGGCGATCACATCAGTCATTGTCGGCTTGGTGTGAGGCGAGGTTACTGCTACTGCGCAATTCAAGACGGTTCCTCGACCCTGCATATATAAAGGGACCATCAGCTTGTGATTTTTTGTTTGGCAGCAGTGCGCAACAATTTCACATCGTCTTATACACTACGTTCTTTACGCAGCCTGCTTCAAGCCTGTCTGCAACGAAAGTGCCGTCAGAATCAAGCGAGTATCTGTCCCATCTACCGGCGATCACATCAGTCATCGTCGGCTTGGTGTGAGGCGAGTTCACTGCTACTGCGCAGTGCAAAACGGTTCCTCGACCCTGCATATATAGAGAGACCATCCGCTTGTGATTTTCAGTTTGGGAGCAATGCGCAACTTCACATCGTCTTATACACTACGTTCTTTACGCAGCCTGCTTCGAACCTGTCTGCAACGAAACTGCCGTTGAAATCAATCGACTATATGTCCCATCTACCGGCGATCACATCAGTCATTGTCGGCTTGGTGTAAGGCGAGGTCACTGCTACTGCGCAGTGCAAAACGGTTCCTCGACCCTGCATATTTAAATGGACCATCCGCTTGTGTGATTTTCAGTTTGGCAGCAGTGCGCAACTTCCCATCGACTTATACACTACGTTCATTACGCAGCCTGCTTCAAGCCTGTTTGCAACGAAGCTGCCGTCGGAATCTAGCGAGGATCTGTCCCATCTACCGGCGATCACATCAACCATTGTCGGCTTGGTGTGAGGCGAGGTTACTGCTATGGCGCAGTGCAAAACGGTTCCTCGACCCTGCATATATAAGGAGACCATCCCCTTCTGTGATTTTCAATTTGGCAGCAATGCGCAACTTCACATCATCTTATACACTACGTTCTTTACGCAGCCTGCTTCGAACCTGTCTGCAACGAAACTGCCGTCAGAATCAAGCTACTATCTGTCCCATCTACCGGCGATCCCATCAGTCATTTTGGGCTTGGTGTGAGGCGAGGTCACTGCTACTGCGCAGTGCAGAACGGTTCCTCGACCCTGCATATATAAAGGGATCATCCGCTTGTTTGATTTTCAGTTTGGACGCAGTGTGTAACGATTTCACATCATTTATACAGTACCTTATTAACGCAGCCTGCTTCAATCCTGTCTGCAACGAAACTGCCGTCGCAATCAAACGAGGATCTGTCCCATCTACCGGCGATGACATCAGTCATCGTCGGCTTGGTGTGAGGCGAGGTCACTGCTACTGCGCAGTGCAAAACGATTGCTCGACCCTGCATATGTAAGGGGACCGTCCGCTAGTGTGATTTTCATTTTGACATCACAGTCTCGGAAGAGAACAGCAATTTACAATACGTAGCGTGGCACTGGAAGAGCAGCACTACTTAGAGCAGGTAGTAACGGCGGATCCGGATCATGAGACGGAAATAATCAGAAGAATAAGAACGGGCTGGGGTGCGTTTGGCAGCCATTCTCAGATCACGAACAGCAGGTTGCCATTAACCCTGAAGAGAAAAGTGTATAATAGCTGTGTCTTACCAATACCCACCTACGGGGCAGAAACCTGGAGGCTTACGAAAAGGGTTCAACTCAGATTGAGGACGACGCAACGAGCTATGGAAAGAAGAATGGTGGGTGTAACGTTAAGCGATAAGAAAAGAGCAGATTGGGTGAGGGAACGCGACTTAATGACATCTTAGTTGAAATCAAGAAAAAGATTTGGGGGGGGGGCATGGGCAGGACATGTAATGAGGAGGGAAGATAACCGATGGTCATTAAGACTTATGGAGTGGATTCCAGGGAAGGAAAGCGTAGCAGGGGCGCAGATAGTTAGGTTGGTGGATGAGATTAAGAAGTTTGCAGGGACGACAGGGCCACAATTAGTACATGACCGGTTTGTTGGAGAAGTATGGGAGAGGCCTTCGCCCTGCAGTGGGCATAACCAGGATGATAATGATGATGAGCAGTGCGCAACGACTTCACATTGTCTAATACACCACGTTCTTTCCGCAGCCTGCTTCAAGCCTGTCTGCAACGAAACTGCCGTCGGAATCAAGCGATTATCTGTCCCATCTACCGGCGATCAAATCAGCCATTGCCGGCTTGGTGTGAGGCGAGGTCACTGCTACTGCGAAGTTCAAGACGGTTCCTCGACCCTGCATATATAAAGGGATCATCCGCTTGTGATTTTTTGTTTGGAAGCAGTGCGCAACGATTTCACATGGTCTTATACACTACGTTCCTTGCGCAGCCTGCTTCAAGCCTGTCTGCAACGAAACTGCCGTCGGACTTGGCAGTGGTGGCGACAACAGAGCATCATCTAAGCGCCTGCTTTTTTTTTTGCTGCAGGTCACCGATCAGCGCAGCTGCATCCGACGCCCTTTACCGGTACGGCTCCCACACGTCGTATCCGAGCACTGTCATCACCAAGAGTGTTCATCACCAGGAGGCGTATCTGTGCAAGGATCTGCGGCATCTCGACGAGCAGCTGGCTATAAAAGAAGACATCGTTTCACTGGCCCGCTCACTTGGCAGTGGTGGCGACAAGAGAGCATTATCTAAGCAGGGGGGGGACACTCCCCGGTTCCGGTGGCACAGGAAATTGGCGCCATCTCTGTAATGGGCGACGCAAAAATCCGTTTCCCTTGCACGGCCTCGTAGATCGTCGCGCGCACGCGCGCTGATCGAGGTGGCCAAGCCCTTCCCCCCGCTCAACTCCTCTCTCTACGCCCTCTCTCGTAATACCCTCTCAACTCCCTCTCCTTCGACTGTCTACGCGTCCGCGCCGCCGTGCCATCCCCGCCGGCCCGGCTGCTGCTTAGTCCGCTACGTAACGCTTTATTTTTGTTATCTACTGTCATCGAGATGCGTGCGCTGCTGTGCGTTGACCGACGTGGCTAGTTTCGTCAGTTCTGTGGTCCTCGGTAGCTGTGTGCTTGTGCTCCGCGATGTTTCACCCGTTTCACGACTCGTACCGCTCGTGCATCGTGCAGTGGTGCACAAATACCTCAAAAACAAGTCCTGCAAGGTTGTTTCGGGTGCCTAAAGACAACAGGTGAGCGCTCAAACCCAAGGACATCAGAAGGCGCATGTACACGAATACAGCCCTGTCCATTTGTGTACTCCAAGAGGCTCCGGACGTCGTTGCGCCTTGATTGTGCTACACTTGCCTCTTCCCGGTAGAGAAAGCTGACAAATAGATGTTCCTCCTCACTGTCACCTGGTCTATGACTTGCGTTTTTCTTTGCCAAGTCTCATTCTGCAACTTCAGTAACTTGCCCAGCTTTCCATACCGCCCTCAATGCTTTTTTTTGTGTATCACGTTCTACAAACCGACTAACAGCTGAAAAATTACTGTTAGTGTTTGTGTACTATCTGAGTAACCCCCGATGGGAAAACCGCGCGAACAACCTTCATGTGTAGGCAAGATACGCTTTTTTTTCCTCTGGAAAGCATGAGCATTGCAAGTGTCCTACATGCAGATTTTTGCAGTGCGTGTTTATTATACAAGGGAGAGCCCAGTAGGTACGACTTAGTGCCTTAAGTGACGTAATTTTATTGCTAAGCATTGCATTCGGGTAGAAAGAAAAGTCGTGTTGGCCTGTTTTACCTGGTCTTTGATTGAGGAATAAGCCTTTCTGCGAATGTTTTCTATGTGCTGCTGCAAAAGCCGACTATCTTCTGTTCCCTTGCCACCGTTACTCAAGTTGTGGCCAAGTGCAAAATAATGTGATAATGTGTGTTTCAGTTTTTAGTACAATGTTATTTTTTTCTGCCATGTTTTTTTCAATTTGTTCAGCAGTAATGAACATGTCAAGCATTTCATATACTTTCGTGCAGATTTATAAGTAAGCTTTCTTTTGGTATGGCTCTCAATCAAACAATGTTAGCATTTTATTCTATCTTTCAGGTATTTTGCGTGTCATTGTTTTTGCCATTACTAGTGAGTTTTCCCTTTTTATAGTTGTCATGACTATGTCATACACGTCGTCCAATTTTCTGCAATATCTTAGTGCACATATCAGGAGCTCGTCTACATTTAGGTCTTGAGGACGTTATATAAAAATCTTGTTTTATATGTGTGTACATGAAATGGCCTTCGCGTTTTCTAGCACTTTCTTTTGTTATTTCACCATCTGTGAACTCTTGTCTTTAGTACTCTTGTATATGTCATGCACCTCTCACTTTTGCGCATTTTTTGAGCGTGTATCACACCACGTTGTAAGAAAAATCTCTTTTCGGAAACGAAGTCAATAAAGCGAGACTAAACATCTGTTGTGTTGAAAGTGGAATTTTTTTTATGTCCCGGCACATGCTGGTATAATATAAGTATGGGCAAGACTGCGTGCGTGCCAACGCATAGCCCACGGCGCACCACGCGCCAGCTCGCAACCAATGCCAATGCGCGGCGTAGCGCGCGCATTGCTTGCGAGCTGGCGCGTGGCTCGCGGTAAGAAGCGCGCTATAAAAAAGAAAAAAACGCGCCGCTTACGGGTAAAAACAAAAAAAAAGTGAGCGGCGCGCGGGGCATGGGGGAAAGGGAGTGGAGCGGGTCGGCATAATAAAAACAAAAAGGAAAGAAAAACGTTTGGGAGAGGAGGTGCCGCGCGGCTGCTGTTGCTGTTGCCATGACAACGTAAATAATCATGTGCGCCGCCATTTTGCTTAATGCGTCGCCCATTGGTTAGGGCCGTAACTGAAGGGGACCTTTGCGCTAGCGTCGAAAGAGCGTCTGCTCGAAAACGGCCAATGGGATGTATACGGAGTGTCCCCCCCCTGATCTAAGCGCCTGCTGCTTTTTTTTGCTGCAGGTTAGTACGGTACACACGTAACTTTTTTTTTCTCTGTTTCAGTCGCTGCTACTGCCAAGTTGTCAAATTGTAATGCTTACTTTGTTGGTTGTCTTGCGAAGCATGTCGAAAGATTTGGCTAAAATGAAAGACGATTTTGCTAGGCTAAAAGAATAGCTCAAACAAGAACTAAAGACGTTCAAGGAATCGATGGAAAGGGAACTTCGGAATGAAATCAGGGAATTACGCCTTGAACAACGTAATCTTACTCAGAGTCTTGAGTACGCTTATGCTGAAATCCGCGATATGAAGAAAGAACTGCAGGACCAAAAATCAAAAAGCACAGAACAAGCAAGTGAAAATGATGTGCTTAAGCCTAAATGTTCCACTCTTGAAATGACTGCCTCAGACCTAGTAAAGCGAGTTGTTCATTCAGAGCAATACTCACGGAAAGCAAATCTTGAGATTTTTGGAATCGTCGAGAAGGAGAGCGAAAACGTTGTGGCCATTTTGTCCGAGATTGGAAATGCCATCAAAGTACCTATCACTGAATCTGACATCGACACATGTCATCGTGTTCCCACCCGGAAGCCTGGTATAACAAACATAGTGGTTCAATTTAAGTCAAGAACAAAGCGTGATGCTGCTCTCAGGAAAGCAAAGAAGACACGGCTCACTAACAGAGACATAGGACTAGGGGATGAAACACCGGTATATGTAAACGAACACCTTTGTCCAGCACAGAAAAAACTGTTAGGAATGGCAGTGAAAAGAAAGCATAACTATAAATGGAAGTCAGTATGGACAAGCAATGACAAGATCTTTGCAAGGCGGGATTATGACTCTGAAGTTACATATATATCTTGTGAAGCGGACCTTGCAAAGATAGGCCCGGTCCCTGAAGCTACTAGTGCTCCTTTATCTGGTGAAGCGTACTCGGCCTAGGCGGGCCCTGAACCAAGTTCCGTTATTTGATACGTCGATACGTCATAAACGGTCAAAATGGAATATTACGATTTCATTTTACCCTCTCGCGTTCAGCTTCCACACCAGCCTCTTAGTTCAATTTTACATATCAATGCTCGCTCCGCAAAAAATAAAGAAGACCAGATAACAGAACTGCTCAACGAATTTAGTTTTCATTTTAGTATTATTATGCTAACTGAAACATAGTTCAATAGCGATAGTAACGCACTACGGTTAAATGGATACCACAATTATTTCATTAACCGGCCGAGCAGGCGCGGTGGCGGTGTTGCCGCATATATTGAAACACAGCGCCATTGCGTTCCTGTTCCGGAGTTCTGCATTTCAACGAGTGATTATGAGATGTTAACCTTGAAATGCAACTTGGAAATAATAACGGTAGTATACCGGCCTCCGAATGGCATTATTTCAAGTTTCATAGACTTCTTTGAAACATTTTTAGACTACGTTAGCGCAAATAATTTTCGCCTCATCTGCGGAGATTTCAATATAGATGTGACAGGGGATAGCACCTTAACCCAACGTTTTCTTATTACCGTTCAGTCGAGTGGTTTCATGAATTTAATCAACACACCTACACGTGTTACGCAGACTACTTTATCCTGTATTGATCTCCTCATTACCAATATTGAAACTATCGTCAACCAAGCTGGTACCATTACCTCAGATATTAGCGATCACTGTCCTGTGTATATGTTCTATTACACAGATCCGCAAAATTGCAAGCGTCCTGAAACGCTAATTTATGCTCAATATATATCAAATAGCGCTCTGGACATATTCAAGTACAACATTAGTATTCACGATTGGTCCCACTTATACAGGATAAAAGACGCAGATGTTGCGTACACAAAGTTCATTTCCGAATTCATAACAATATACTCTTCACATTTTCCTTTCAAAGAAATTAAACACTCCAAAAAAATCAGAAAACCGTGGGTCACACCTGCACGTATTAAAATGATAAAGAACAAGAATAAGCTTTACCACGCTTTTCTACGTACTCGGTCGCCAGAAATTTTGATTAGATTCAAAAGCGCACGAAACAAACTAAACGGTGAGCTTAGACACGCCAAGCGAACATATTATCAGCAAATATTTTCTGAAGTTGCAAGGAAACAGCCCAATGTAGTTTGGAAATTGATAAATGACGTTATGGGCCGTGCCAGAAAGAACGCGTCAGTAGGAAGAATAAACCATAAAGGAAGTGAGCTATCGGGGAAAGCACTTGCTGACCATTTCAATAGTCATTTCACGAACATTGGAATACCAGTAAATCAGATACCGAACTCAGGAACGCCGATGAACACATGCGCCGACAGTGTGTTCCTTGAGCCTACCGACGAATTAGAGGTTTACAGGACATTCATGAACTTAAACAATAGCAAGGCCTTAGACATAGATAACCTTGAAATAAAACCAATTAAGTATGTCATAGAATTCATAGCTCCTGTGATTGCTCATACTTTTAACCTCATTCTAGAAACTGGCGTCTATACTGTTGAAATGAAGAAAAGTAGGGTGACCGTCTTATTCAAGGGCGGTGACAGAAACGACACAAGCAATTATAGGCCAGTCTCTGTCATTCCTATCTTTTCGAAAGGATTAGAAAAGGTGATATTCACTCGTCTGTCTAAATTTTTCCATTATAAGAATATTATATGTGACGCCCAATTCGGCTTCCGGAAAGGGCGATCAACCGAAACCGCCCTGCTAACCATTAAAGAAATCATCGTGCAAAACATTCAAGACAACTTTTTCACTCTCGGCCTGTTTATCGATTTTAGTAAGGCGTTTGACTGTCTCAAACATAATATTTTAATTTACAAGCTTTCACTTAGTGGAATCCGCGGAACACCTCTGGCTCTAATAAAGTCTTACTTAGAAAACAGGAAGCAGGCAGTATATATAGACAATCAACAATCCTTTTTTTTTACCAGTGCAAAACGGTGTACCACAAGGCAGCGTATTAGGGCCTTTGCTCTTTAATATATGTATTAATGATATTGTGAGCATTGATTCAACCGTAAAATTTATAATATATACGGAAGACAGCAGCATACTAATTTCGGGTCCTAATGCAGACGATCTAATTATCAAATGTAATCAAATACTTGACAAATTACACCTCTGGTCTAAATTAAATTGCATTAGAATAAATCCAAAGAAGACGAAAGTAGTTATTTAGATCTAAAAATAAGATAGTCAAAACATGCCATGCTGTCAAATACCAAGACCAAGAAGTTCAAGTAGTGAATGAACACAAAATTCTCGGGGTTACGTTTTCTTCAAACTTAAGTTGGGATAAACACATAGAAGATGTTTGTAGTAAACTAGCCGCAGTGACAGGAATCTTATCTCGTTGCCGACATCTTCTTCCAACACAGGCTAAAATCCAAATTTATCATGCACTGTTTGCTTCATATATTAACTACTGTGGTCTTGTATGGGCTACAACGACAAAAAGAAACGTTGCAAAGATAGGTGTACTTCAAAAGAGGATCATGCGACATATCGCAAACCTTGATCACCAGGCTCCCACGCGAAGTGCTTTTATAAGTTACAATATAATTAGGGTGGAATATATGTATCCGTATCGCTTGCTCCGCTCCTTTTACTTTTCCACTGTAGCTTTCCAAGATTTTCTACTGAATCTAGCATCTCTAAGAAAAAGACATATTACACTATCCACACGTAACGATGACGTTTGGTTTCAACCGAAATTTCGAAATAATTATAAAGTTCAGTCATTACAGCATAATCTGCCATTTATTCTAAATGAGCATAAATGTGTGATCAGTTACGGCGTAAAAGGACTGCGAATGTATTTTGTACCCAAAGAATGAATGGCTATGTACGTTTGCCTTTTGTTTTGCAAGTACTGTTTTCACATGAACATGTATGTATTCTATTTTCTTTATATTCTTGTGTTTTAAACTTCTTTTGTTTGTATTGTCATATGTTCACAACTATAGATAAAGTTATTACAAACATTTCGAAATCATATGCTGTAGATAAATTAATTAATTACCCTTATGCTACTGTATAATTCATTGTTCTTCGCATTTCTTGATGTCATGGACACTACCTGTTGCTGTACATCAATACTGCCTTGTAGAGGGGGTCATGGGCCTAGTCAAGCTGTCGAGACAGCTTTTAGCTCTTGACCCTTTCCAGGACCTATTATTTCTGGAAAAATAAAAATTGATTTGAATTGAATCGAGCGAGTATCTATCTATCCCATCTACCGGCAATCACATCAGTCATCATCGGCTTGGTGTGAGGCGAGTTCACTGCTACTGCGCAGTACAAAACGGTTCCTCGACCCTGCATATATAAAGGGACCATCCGCTTATGTGATTTTCAGTTTTGCAGCAGAGCGCAACGACTTCACATCGTCTTATACACTACGTTCTTTACGTAGCCCGCTTCAAGCCTGTCTGCAACGAAATTGCCGACGGAATCAAGCGAGGATCTGTCCCATCTACCGGCGATCACATCAGTCATCGTCTGCTTGGTGTGAGGCGAGGTCACTGCCACTGCGCAGTGCAGAACGGTTCCTCGACCCTGCATATATAAAGGGACTATCCGCTTGTGTGATTTTCAGTTTGTCAGCAGTGCGCAACCATTTCACATCATATTATACACTACGTTCTTTACGCAGCCTGCTTCAAGCCTGTCTGCAACGAAACTGCCGTCGGAATCAAGCGAGGATCTGTCCCATCTACCGGCGATCACATCAGTCATTGTCGTTTGCGTGTGAGGCGAGGTCACTGCTACTACGCAGTTCAAGACGGTTCCTCGACCCTGCATATATAAAGGGACCATCCGCTTGTCATTTTTTGTTTGGCAGCAGTGCGCAACGATTTCACATCGTCTTATACACTACGTTCTTTACGCAGCCTGCTTCAAGCCTGTCTGCAACGAAACTGCTGTCGGAATCAAGGGAGTATCTGTCCCATCTACCGGCGATCACATCAGTCATCGTCGGCTTGGTGTGAGGCGAGTTCACTGCTACTGCGCAGTGCAAAACGGTGCCTCGACCCTGTATATGTAAAGAGACCATCCGCTTGTGTGGTTTTCAGTTTGGCAGCAGTGCGCAACGATTTCACATCGTCTTATACACTACGTTCTTTACGTAGCCCGTTTCAAGCCTGTCTGCAACGAAATTGCCGTCGGAATCAAGCGAGGATCTGTCCCATCTACCGGCGATCACGTCAGTCATTGTCGGCTTGGTGAGAGGCGAGGTCACTGCTACTGCGCAGTGCAGAACGGTTCCTCGACCCTGCATATATAAAGGGACCATCCGCTTGTGTGATTTTCAGTTGGGCAGCAGTGCGCAACGATTTCACATCATCTTATACACTACGTTCTTTACGCAGCCTGCTTCAAGCCTGTCTGCAACGAAACTGCCGTCGGAATCAAGAGAGCATCTGTCCCATCTACCGGCGATCACATCAGTCATCGTCGGCTTGGTGTGAGGCGAGTTCACTGCTACTGCGCAGTGCAAAACGGTTCCTCGACCCTGCATATATAAAGGGACCATCCGCTTGTGCGATTTTCAGTTTGGCATCACAGTCTCGGAAGAGAACAGCAATTTACAATAGGTAGCGAGGCAATGGAAGTGGTGAGGGAATACATCTACTTAGGGCAGGTAGTAACGGCGGATCCGGATAATGAGACGGAAATAATCAGAAGAATAAGAACGGGCTGGGGTGCGTTTGGCAGGCATTCTCAGATCACGAACAGCAGGTTGCCATTATCCCTGAAGAGAAAGGTGTATAATAGCTGTGTCTTACCAGTACCCACCTACGGGGCAGAAACCTGGAGGCTTACGAAAAGGGTTCAACTCAAATTGAGGACGACGCAACGAGCTGTGGAAAGAAGAATGCTGGGTGTAACGTTAATTAAGGGATAAGAAAAGAGCTGATTGGGTGAGGGAACAAACGCGACTTAATGACATCTTAGTTGAAATCAAGAAAAAGAATTGGGGGGGGGGGGCATAGGTAGGACACGTAATGAGCAGGGAAGATAACCGATGGTCATTAAGAATTACGGACTGGATTCCAAGGGAAGGGAAGCGTAGCAGGGGGCCGCAGATAGTTAGGTGGGCGGATGAGAATAAGAAGTTTGCAGGGACGACATGGCCACAATTAGTACATGACCAGGTTGTTGAAGTATGGGAGAGGCCTTCGCCCTGCAGTGGGCGTAACCAGGATGATGATGATGATGAGCAGTGCGCAACGACTTCACATTGTCTTATACACCACGTTCTTTTCGCAGCCTGCTTCAAGCCTGTCTGCAACGAAACTGCCGTCGGAATCAAGCGATTATCTGTCCCATCTACCGGCGATCACATCAGTCATTGTCGGCTTGGTGTGAGGCGAGGTCACTGCTACTGCGCAGTGCAGAACGGTTCCTCGACCCTGCATATATAAAGGGACCATCCGCTTGTGTGATTTTCAGTTTGGCAGCAGTGCGCAACGATTTCACATCGTCTTATACACTACGTTCTTTACGGAGCCTGCTTCAAGCCTGTCTACAACGAAGCTGCCGTGGGAATCAAGCGAGTATCTGTCGCATCTACCGGCGATCACATCAGTCATCGTCGGCTTGGTGTGAGGCGAGGTCACTGCTACTGCGCAGTTCAAAACGGTTCCTCGACCTTGCATATATAAAGGGACCGTCCTCTTGTGTGATTTTCAGGTTGGCAGCAGTGCGCAACGATTTCACATCGTCTTATACACTACGTTCTTTACGCAGCCTGCTTCGAACCTGTCGGCAACGAAACTGCCGTCGGAATCAAGCGAGGATCCGTCTCATCTACCGGCGATCACATCGGTCATTGTCGGCTTGGTGTGAGGCGAAGTCACTGCTACTGCGCAGTGGAAAACGGTTCCTCGACCCTGCATATATAAAGAGACTATCCGCTTGTGTGATTTTCAGTTTGACAGCAGTGCGCAACGATTTCACATCGTCTTATACACTACGTTCTTTACGTAGCCTGCTTCAAGCCTGTCTACAACGAAGCTGCCGTGGGAATCAAGCGAGTATCTGTCGCATCTACCGGCGATCACATCAGTCATCGTCGGCTTGGTGTGAGGCGAGGTCACTGCTACTGCGCAGTTCAAAACGGTTCCTCGACCTTGCATATATAAAGGGACCGTCCTCTTGTGTGATTTTCAGGTTGGCAGCAGTGCGCAACGATTTCACATCGTCTTATACACTACGTTCTTTACGCAGCCTGCTTCAAGCCTGTCGGCAACGAAACTGCCGTCGGAATCAAGCGAGGATCTATCCCATCTACCGGCGATCACATCGGTCATTGTCGGCTTGGTGTGAGGCGAAGTCACTGCTACTGCGCAGTGGAAAACGGTTCCTCGACCCTGCATATATAAAGAGACTATCCGCTTGTGTGATTTTCCGTTTGACAGCAGTGCGCAACGATTTCACATCGTCTTATACACTACGTTCTTTACGTGCCCCGCTTCAAGCCTGTCGGCAACGAAACTGCCGTCGGAATCAAGCGAGGATCTGTCCCATCTACCGGCGATCACATCGGTCATTGTCGGCTTGGTGTGAGGCGAAGTCACTGCTACTGCGCAGTGGAAAACGGTTCCTCGACCCTGCATATATAAAGAGACTATCCGCTTGTGTGATTTTCCGTTTGACAGCAGTGCGCAACGATTTCACATCGTCTTATACACTACGTTCTTTACGTGCCCCGCTTCAAGCCTGTCGGCAACGAAACTGCCGTCGGAATCAAGCGAGGATCTGTCCCATCTACCGGCGATCACATCGGTCATTGTCGGCTTGGTGTGAGGCGAGGTCACTGCTACTGCGCAGTGGAAAACGGTTCCTCGACCCTGCATATATAAAGAGACTATCCGCTTGTGTGATTTTCAGTTTGACAGCAGTGCGCAACGATTTCACATCGTCTTATACACTACGTTCTTTACGTGCCCCGCTTCAAGCCTGTCTGCAACGAAATTGCCGTCGGAATCAAGCGAGGATCTGTCCCATCTACCGGCGATCTAATCAGTCATTGACGGCTTGGTGTGAGGCGAGTTCACTGCTACTGCGCAGTGCAAAACGGTTCCTCGACCCTGCATATATAAAGGGACCATCCGCTTGTGTGATTTTCAGATTGGCAGCAGTGCGCAACGACTTCACATCGTCTTATACACTACGTTCCTTACGCAGGTGACCTTTGTTTTACTTGTCTTATATGATAAGGGCGCTGTCCCTTCTACTGCTGCCAAACAATAGCGCTTGTGTTTCCTGTCATGGCGAAGGATGTTAACAAAGCGCTCGAGGATTTTAAAAGAGAAATTCGTGCTGAACTCAGAGGTTTCAAACAGAGTGTTGATCACTGTAGTGAAACTTGTGACAACGTCAACTTGCTCTCGCAAGAAATCAAGGCCTTGCGCGATGAACTCGCAACGACGATGAATACTATTGAGCAACACATTACAGAAAATAGGCAGTTGCAAATGAAAGTAGAATAGTTAGAACAATATACCCGTGGTAACAACCTTGAAATTAAGGGCGTACCTGATGAGGGAGAGCTACTTGACATTGTTAAAAAGGTATGTGCTGCTATGCGGGAGCCAGTTACCGAATCTGACATTGATACTTGCCATAGGGTGGGTACAAGTAAGCAATGAAGTAGAAGTATTGTACGTCATTAAAAACTAAATGCTGTTCCAGGAAAGAAAGGCCCTCGGCTAAAACAATTGGTTTTAAGACTTCAGCTGCAATCTTTGTAAATGAAAACTTAACGCAGCAGTGCAGACAATTACTTGGTGCTGCGGCGGCAAAGAAATTAGAAATTGGCTGGAAATTCGTGTGGACGCAGGGACGAAAAATCTTTCCAAGAAAATCAGAAGCATTAGAGAAGCTTAGAATCTGTTGTAGGGAAGATGTTGACAAGATGCGTCAATAGTTAATTTCATGACATTTTGGGTTTTGCGAGCTGCCTCAAGATGGCATAGAAGGCAGGTTGCCAATACGACCAATATAGGCTGTCTAAGCAGTTCGCTAGACTTCATCTAAATGTTCTAAGTATTAAAAATAAAACGGATAGCTTCAGTTTGTTCTTTGAGCGTCTTGACATTAAATTTTATGTTTTGTTATTCACTGAATCCTGGTTAACTCTGAACGACAGACCACCACACTCTGTAGGATATGTTTATAATGGCATTGTCCGTTCTTCTAACCAATGCGGTGGAATTTGTATGTTAAAGATTCCCTCAACCATGATGTTATTGACGAAATGACCTGTATGACGCCTAGTATCGAATGTGTCACAGTGTGTGTACAAAATGTTATCATTGCAGCTGTTTATCGACCTCCTGCAGGGTATAAGTCCGAATTTTTTTATTTTATGGAAACGTTACTGCGAAAAATCCATTTGATGCGTAGTCCATCTCTTATCATGGGCGATGTCAACATTGACATGCTCAGTGGGGATGCATCTTGTAAACAGTTGGAAACTATTCATTTGCTTGCTCAAATGTCATTACGCAACCTACTCGTCTTACTGACCTCAGTGCCAGCTTACTTGACGTCCGTATCACAAACACCCAAAAACAAAATTGCACTAGTGGTATATTATCAGTTGACATTACTGATCACCTTCCTATCTTTACATTTTCGCCACTCGCCAGCGACAGGCTCGACTCTCATGAAAACTCGAACTATCGTAATATCAATTCACATCTGCTACGAAAATTTTATTATGAGCTGGAAGATAGAAACTGGAACCTGGTTTACGCAGAAAGTGACCTTGACAAATCATACCGCCTTTTCTTTCAGACGCTTAAGGCTATCTATGATAGATGCTTCCCGCTTGTTCAATGCTCTCCGAGACAAAAAACAATTCGTAATCCCTGGATTAGTCAACGCTTGTACAAAAGGATCAAAACCAAAAATAAAATGTATCGCGCATTTGTGACACGTGATGCTGCTCTGCTCAACGAATACAAAAAGTACCGAAATAAATTAAATGCCGATTTTAAAAAAAGCTAAGACTTGCTATTATAAATGTCTTTTCGCAAGGATATAAAATGATCCTAGAAAGCTTTGGAACGAGGTCAACAATTTGTCAAACAATTCGAAACTGAAGTGTCCTATTAACGTTGAAGCTTTTGCACATGGTAAAACGGAGGTTGAAGCACTCACAGATATGAATGAATACATCAATGACGCTGGTGATTTTCAGATTTCCAGCAAGAGGGACCTTAGTACTGAAACTTGTCTTGATTCAGTGCAGAAACGCGTAAGCTTTATACACTCAATTTCATCGTTTCCGACAAGTCCACAAGAGGTGGAAAATTTATTGGGTAAAATAAAGAACAGAGTCTTGCCAGAAATTGATGACTTGTGTGTTGTACCAATTAAATATGTCGCATCTGTTATATCTCTACCGCTAGCGCATATAATTAATCGAATGCTGGAAGCTGGAATCTTCCCCTCCGATCTTAAGCTTGCCCGCATATGCCCAATACACAAGTGCGGGGGCGCTCAGGGACATATATGTAATTACAGGCAAATCTCAGTGCTGCCTGTGCTATCCAAAGTCTTTGAATATGTTATTAAGACGCGCCTCTTGAATTTTATGACTAAGCACCACGTAATAAATGACGCACAGTACGGTTTTCAGAAAAATAAAACAACAGAGCTAGCGTTATTACGTGTTAAAGATAAAATAATGGATGACATTGAAAATAAGCTTTATACCGTTGGTCTCTTCATTGATCTTATGAAAGCATTTGATTGTGTAAACCGTGAGATTTTATTAGTTTAACTTCATGATTACGGCATTCGTGGCGTTGCCTTAGATCTTTTAAAAAATTATCTTTCCCACCGAAAACAGTGTATAAAAATTAGTGGTTATTTCCCCCAACTACTAACTACAGTAAAACAAGGAGTACCTCAGCGGTCGATTCTAGGGCCCGTTATTTATACTTTACATAAATGATATATTTGATATACCTAACTCCCCAAAGTTAGTAATTTATGCAGATGATACCAATATAATTTTTTTCTGCGCGTACACTTAGTGACCTTCAGAACACGATTAACGACTACCTAATGCACCTTGACAGCTGGCTTCATGCAAATAAATTAGCGCTGAACCTTAAAAAAACTAACTACATTTTGTTCAAACCCACTAACAAAATATGTGACAGTGAACTCACGCTGACATTCCAGGACACCGTCATAGCATGCGTAAAATGTCAGAGATACCTAGGTGTCTGGTTTGAAGAAGGTATGTCGTGGAATACACACCTAAACAAACTAACCTCGGAACTAAGCAGAACAGTTGGTTTATTATTCAAATTATCAGATCTAATTCCTCTGCAGCTAAAGAAAGCAATATATTATGCCCACTTCTACTCCCGTTTATCCTACTGCACACTAGTTTGGGGCACTACGACTACGAATTACAACAAACTGGAGGCGTTGCAGAAGAAAGAGCTGAGGATTCTTGAGAATTATCATGGTGAACCCAAAGATCTAGCAACTAATCCTTTGTTTATTAAACACAATTTGCTCAAAGCGAGTAAAATATATGACTACAAACTCCTGCTGCACATACATAAACATAACCTGTTACATTCAGCACACACAACGTCAGCTCGTTATGCAGTGCGTAACGAACGAATAACACCACGAACACGTACAAATTTCGGAAGGGCTGTGCTCGCTTATCAAATACCCGCACTAATAAAGCGCATGAATTCCCAAATAAATTTCAGCATGAAACTCTATAAATTCAAGTCGCAAATAAGACGTTTTTTGTTGTATGAGTGAAGAACCCTTTAACACACGTGCATATTTATTTTTTCATGTTTCTATGTGTTCATTGTATGTTTGTAGTTGGTAGATCTGTATTTGATTTTTTCTTGCATTGTATATTATTTTCACTATTTCAAGATACCCTGTGATGTAAACTCTTTCAAATTGTTCGTTTGTAAATGTATCACTTTGCCTGCTGTCTGTATGGTCCCCAGGTCCCCTAAACTTGTCTATGACAACTTTTTTGCCTGGAGGATCCCCAACATTCTGTTGGAAATAAACTGAACTCATCAAACCACCTTTTCCTGCAGCTCCTATACTCTGGAAGCAACTGTTTTTTTTTCTTTCTTTTTGTGTTACGAGAATGCCAGTTGTGAGCACGACCGGCTTTATAATAAAGCCGGTCGTGGTTGTGAGCCAATACGAGGTCTGTTAGAAAACTCTCCGACCTTATTTTTTTTTTTTTTGCGAACATCTGATGGATATGAAACAAGTGCGCTTGTATCAGGCGACCTTGAACCTTCATGCGCATACACAAATTTTTTTCGCCTGCAGATAGCATCAGCCGCTGGGACGCAGCGTTTGAGTGAGGTAGTGCGCAGTCCTCGCATCAGTTCTTTATTGCAAGGAAAATGGTGGAGCGACTGGAGCAGCGCTACTGCATCAAATTTTGCCAGAAACTGGGCGACAGCCAAGTGGAAACCATTCAGAAGATTCAGACGTCTTTCAGTGACGAGGCTATGAGCAGCTCACAGATTAAGGAGTGATGCAACCGGTTTAAAGGCGGCCGCTACACCGGTGGAGAGCGAACCATGCATGCTCCAGTCGGCCATCAACATGCCGAAATGACCAGGTCATTGCCGAAGTGAACGCTGTGGTGATGCGGGACCGTCGTGCGACTATCCGAGAAATTGCGGAAGAGGTGGGCATACAGCAATTTTTCTGCACATTCCATTATGACTGAAGATTTGGCCATGAAGATAGTTGCTGTGAAATTCGTGCCGAAGCTCCTCACGGTGGAACAAAAGCAACTTCGTGTTGAATTCTCTCACAGAACATGCTGGATTCCGCAAACAGTGACCGCGACTTCATGAACACCATAATCAGTGGTGACGAGTCTTGGGTGTATGGGTACGACCCGGAAAGCAAATCCCAGTTGTCACAGTGGAAGCATTCCATGTCACCAAGACCAAAGAAGGCACACCAAGTGCACAGCAACGTCAAAGTGATGCTGACTGCTTTCTCTGACTCCCGCGGTGTGGTACACCAAGAGTACGCACCACAGGGTCAAACAATCACCAAAGAGTACTACAGGAGTGTCCTCCGTCGCCTACGTGATGCTGTGCTGCGCAAGACACCGGAGTTGTGATCAAAAGGAAATTGGTGCATCCATCACAATGCTCCTGCACATTCCTCGCACTTGATTCAGACTTTTTTGGCAAAACACCAGACTCCTGTAGTTCAACAGGCTCCTTACTCTCCTGATATGGCCCCCTGCGACTTCTGGCTGTTTCCCAAAATGAAGAGGCCATTGAAAGGAGCGTGATTTCAGACAAGAGAGGACATTATGGCTGCAACGACAGCTGAGCTAAACTCCATTCCAAAAGAGGCCTTCTCGGAATGCTTCCAACAATGGCAGCACCGCTGGGAGAAGTGTGTGGAGTCCCAAGGAGACTACGTTGAGGGTGATTAGGTTTCTAACACTCCAGTTATGCCAGTTTTTTTCTTCGGCCAAAGGTCGGATACTTTTCGAACAGACTTCGTACAAGCTTCGCTTGTACACAATTGAAGCAGAGTGTGTCGTCCCAACACAAGGTGAAGGCATTGGAGCACGAAGGATACGTCAGAGTGCACGGCAGGTTTTAGTACTCCCGGTTGATTTTCTTCTGAGCGCAGCTCTTAGGCTGTGGTGAGCGTCAGCGTAACCGAGCACAGCGAAAGGCGAAATAGTGAACGCGGTGCACATTGAGGGGATGGAAGACACGAGGCGGAAAGCAGGGAAGGGCATGGCGAAAGGGTGAGAAAAGCGCAGTGAGGCGACGATGGCTATGAGATGGCGCCAGAGTAGCGCACATTTTCTGGGAGGTCCATCAGCGATGGCTGTTGTGAATCGCGCCAACACTCAAATGTACACCCTTTGGGGGTGTACACCTGCCACACAACAACAATTGTCATCTGTCTTGCTTGTGTCTCCTTCGTTGAGAATGCTGCGCTCACTAAATTCCCGTGACTTGGGAATTACCGGGCTCACCGCATTGAGGGAAGGAAATGCGGACAAGACAGGTGACGATTATTGTTGTGTGGCAAAAGGGTGTAATTTTGCTTAAGTGTGCATGCGTCACCCATGCGCTGGTTCTGCCAATCTCCAGTGGCAGAGTGGCATGGCAATCTCGCCACACTTTGATCCGTTTGCAATGTGCCGCACGAGACAGATTGTCCGCACCTGCCAATATATTGCGAAATGAAAACACGTATAGAGCTGTGCTCAAATTTTGCATTAAGGAGTAGTTTAATTGTCCATGAATTGTTTTCATATTAATTCGCATGGAGGAAGGAAAAAGTTCCTCCCATGTCAGCAAATATCGATCCTTGCTCCATGAGCTCGACGCAAGAGGTCACGTGTTGGGCAGACACTGAGCAAAGGGACTAGCATCATGGAGCATTCGCTTGCCAGGGCTAGCTGCATGACATAATGCTCCCCTGACTTTTTCCTTCCTCCGTGGACAGCCTGCTGACCCTTGGCTGCAGACGACAGAAAAAAAAAGTGGGGGGGGGGGGAGGATGTTGCATAAACTTGCCATGGGCCTCCCCATTGAGAACTCTTTACTGCCAGCGCCGACCACGGTCAACATTTGCAGCACAGATGACTGCGTGGAGCGGTGCTATGTGACGTCATGAGTATTCCACGCTTTTGTCTGTTGCGCAGACTGCACGACCTGACGGTAACGCGCAGAAACCACCTGCCATAAAAATAAAATACCATCGTCTTTTCTGGAAGAAAACTGGAAAGCAATACTTTCTAAGCAATAAAAGATTGCCAGCCCCATTAGTATTTAGTACAACTTCCCTATTTTTCAGCTTCAGAAGGAGAAAGCGCTTAATTCTATTTGACAGACATTCTATCGATAAAAATATATATTCCGGACCTTCATCATATACAAACTGAGTCATCAGTACTGGCATAGTAATTTGTTGTTCCCTTTAATTGGAGCAGAGCACACTATGCATCTTGATTCATAGGTACAGTCAACCACAAAAGTTTACAGTCCACAGATTTAAAAACGTTCAATTTCGAGAAGCCTGCAACAGTAGTCAGTAAAACCGAACATCACAATGTTGTTCACATATAATAGTAGAGGCTGTAATGTGAATACTAGGCTGTGTTGTGAGGCTGCACAGATATTCAGCTTTTTCTGATTTCGTGGCTGAGTGTAGTTAAGTTACTGAAAGCTAGCAAGATTCTTGCTAAGTAATGTGATTAGGCTCTTGAGCATGTCACACAAAATTTGGAAGCATAAAAGTATGTGTTAAATTTTCTGATATTCGATATTGGTCTTTTTTTCTTGATTTAGTTCGATATTTGATTTGAACTCTACTATTCGCACATCCCTACTTTTTTACCTATTATGTTAGCCACGTGAACACGAGCACAGACGATGAAGGACTTAAATGGGTGTGCTCGTGTTCACGCATGTTGTCTGTTTAAACTTTGCAGCTCTGTATTCTAATTATGCTATTCCAACTAGCCTCAATGCAATCCTTAATCAAATTAAACACACCCTTCCCTGCAGGTCAATGAATGTGGATTCACAGTTTCTAACCTGGCTCGACATGGATGCCTGGCACCGTAACCACCACACAGGGATCACGAATGGCAACGGTGAACTTCCAGAGTGAACAGCTTTGATGTCACGCGGACCGATAAAGCCCCACACACCCGAAAAAACCAACAGTGAGCATGACATTATTAGCACCTTATTAAACAATGCGGTCACCAACAGCCATTGATGACCGGAAGACCCACATTTTTTCAGCAACCTGAGCTTCTAAAATCAACTAGGGAATGACGTCTGCTGGAGCCTGACTGGCTCAGCTTGAGAGGAGAAGCAGTGCTATGTAGTGCCCCCAATGTTATCTTCTCTTGCCTTCCATGCATGATGCTAGCAGTGATGTTACGGCATAATAGTATAAAAGGCAATCCTACTAAAAAAAGCACATCCTTTCTTCTGTTGTTCACTCAGCCTGCGGCTTGCAAGATATTAAACAGCACTTGCTGCACATATACTGCACAATCATTTCAATGTTTCCAATAACATTTCAAAGATTCCAGTAATGTGCATTGTTACACTAAGCTGTGGAAGAACCTGTCATGAAAACTGGCCGCTGTTTCAATGACCAACTGAGGGAACACGTGAACAGTTTAAAGGACGATTTGAGCGCACGTCTTTCTGCATATTGTAGAATTTCTTCCTATGAATTGCCTTTTTATGAAGTGAGTATCTTGGGTGGAAATAAAACTAAAACTGCGCAGGAACTCAAATCAATAGTCAAGCCTGTGTTAGCCAGACCTTTGTTTCTTTGTATGTAGAAACTAAATTGCTACCATATTTATTCGCGTATAAGCTGGCATCAATTCTAAGTCAACCCTAAAAATTTAGGACATCAGAAAATAACTTAAAAAAGAAGAGATCAACCCTTCCCGCACCGGAAAATCCTGCATGCACCCGACCTTCATCACGCTTCTGTAACCCACAGGTGATAGTGCCGGATTGCTTCGGCCTCCCACTCCCTCAGCTCGGGATCTTTTTCTCGGTGCTGTCGGATTGCTATCGACGTGCAGGCAAGCGTCGTTAGACGCGTCCAGTTACATTGGCGAAGCCAGTGCGTCAAACCATTGGTCGAACTATAGATGCTGTTGTTCTCGCCAACATAACATAACGTGTGCGCGCGCTCACGCTACGTCGGGCTATACTTAGGCCTTAACAGCTGGATCGGCATGCCAACTGCGAGGCCTTTCACGGGTGAGTACTCACCGCCGCTCATCGAAGGCTGCCAGTTCCTCGGGGGAACGCACAACGCATGGCCATCCCATCTATCTTCTGAGAACAAGCTGAACGAAAATGAAGCCGGCACAGCCTGCGAAGCCCTTTCCCTCCCTTGACGGAAGCCAAACAGCTCGCATGAGCCTATGCAGCTGGAATCCTGGCTGACGCTGGTGCCGACGCAGCTGTCCACTCATCAAATCGCGCTTCCCTGCAACTGCTCTGCTCTGAGAGCAGCAGGGATTTTGTGCGACCATATCGCCACTGAAACTCGTGAGCCAATACAAGCTTTGCTTGAAAACTTTCCTTGAATGCAAGCCAACTCAGATAAATAGTAAACAGCTGCACAAGGTAAATAGCATTTAATACCAGCACCAAAATTGTCCAAATTCACTTGCCCGTCTGTGCTGGGCTCATTGTCGTCATCTTCTTCATACACAGCCCACAATCTTCAGTGCCCTCAAGTGCGTTCAAAATGCAGCACTTTCTAAATGCATGTCTAATCAGGTCTCCTGGGATGTCGTCCCTGGCAATGGCAATTGAGCCTACACATGCCTGCACAGCATGCCCTGAATCCCCTCAATACACCGCCGACCGGAGTGGCATGTGGATAGAGAGGCTTGAGCGCTGAGGAAGGAAAATTTAGAATGCAGCTATTTTGCAGGCACTCAAGGCGGCCAAAATGGTGTCGCCTGTGCTTCGGTCGGCTGCCCAGCAGATTGTGATGGCTACAATGATGTCGTTCACAGTGGCACTAGTGGAGTGTCACTTTTTGTTTTAATGGGTCTTAACAAAATCCTTGAATCTAAGCAGACTGTGGAGTTTCGCAACTCAAGATTCTAAAAGAACTAGTGGCTTAGATTCAAATAAATAGGGTACATGATGACTCTTACTCCTTGTTGCCCCCTGTTATGCATTATGCCTAATAAACAGCAGCTAGTATAGCGCCCGTCTTACTTTCTGCTCTTTCCATCACTAGTTTTCTTTTTCCACTACAAAAATTGTCACATGACACTTGATGAAAGTAATGCATGTTCACATGAACAAGCATGCATGCACCACTGCGACTCCTCCAGACACACACGCACACAATGCTGCGTGCTGCACCAACCAGGCTCTCCTGGCTTAAGCCACAAGCTCTATTGAGTGAATATTTCGCATGGAGGTAGCATTTCATAGTGCACACAGCCTAATACCATGCTTGGGTGCATAATGTTCCTGTTTAACAACAGTAAGTATATAAAGTACGCATCATATGTACTGACACGAAGTAAAAAAAGTATAGATCTTGCAGAAACATAAAGCTGCCGTCCTCTGTTACTGCAATGGCAAAGTGCGTACACAGCAAGTGTGCAGTGTTTCATACTGACAATGCTAGAGACGCCACCATTTTAGTGCAGTGAAATAATTTTTTTGTTTGGTGTTGCTGCAAATGCCGCCTACTTCCAGTTTGTTCAAGATGAAACAACAGTTGATGCATACTTCCAATTTGTTCCAATATGCTCTAAACAAAACAGCAAATAATTTGCCCAAATGAGACATCAAACTGCATGCACCATGAAAGTGGTTCTGGCTGTAGTATGAACATAAACCCTACATGTGAAAAGAACAAAACGAACAAAAAATAAAGACGACTGTCCTAGCAACTGTGCAGTGGAACTGGGACAGATGCCATGAATAACTGTCGATGCCAAGCAGGTGTGTGATGATGGTGAGCACTTTTTATCATTTTGGCCGCCAAAAGTTGGTGACCAGAGCCGCAGCTGAGGAGAGCAGACTGCTGCTGGGCTGGGGGCTGCTGGGCCGCCACTGCAGTAAGGGAGACAGAGCCACTGGATCATTCGAGGATTCAATAGTGGCCACACAACTTTGAACAAAACCACGGCAGACTTCCGTGAAAAGCCAACTGCAACAAAATTTCAATTTCGCTAGTAGTAGTATATAACCCCGAAGTAATCTGGGAAAAGCTGGAGAGGTGGTAATTGCCAAATTTTTTTATTACCAGCCTTTTAATAGTGCCCAAGGAGACGACACGCGCAACTGGTGGGTAGTGGCTATAACATAAGGCTCAGCACGTCACCTCTGACATTTTTTCCAGCGTGCGGCAGGCAGCCGCAAGCCATGTGCCACTTCCGGCGAGCAGTAATGGTGGCTTAGTTTTCTCCCAGTTTTGGTATCAAGAACAGCTGCTTTCAAAGCCTGTCGTGATGCATTGCCTCATTCTTCTCAAATGTAAAGGTTTGCACCAACGGTGTTCTGCATCTAGGCTTTCTACCTGGCTCAAAATTTTGTTGCAGTTGGCCTTTAAGACAGACTTGGTGAATCTCAATTTTTACAAACAAGAAAAAATGTGTGAACGTTTTGCTGGTTTCCCATAGACTAAAGAGAACATAAATCTGCTTATGCAAGATTTTGAGGCAGCACAGAAGTTTACACAGTGTGGGCAACCAACAATCTCACAACCGCATAACGAGCCCCTCACTAGGAAAGGCCATGTTGAGCTGACAAGCGTGCAGTGTGCATTAATGATCGTGCCTGCAAAGCATTACACTGTTAGACGCCGCGAAAAGAACTGAAATTTCAAATCAAACGCTGTGCACACTTCTCCTCATGGGCGCCGTGCTCCCAGCAGCAGCAACAATGTTAATTTTAATTGCACAAGTACCCTACATAAATTTTAGTGCTGTAACGTCACTCACAGTGAATTCGAGAATTATTTAAGGCAACATCAGTTATTTGTTTGATCTTTTGCTTCAATAGACAATTTAAAGATTAGAGAAATAATAAAACTTACAAACTGAATGTCTGCGAGTCTGTGTTTTACTCCGTGCTTAGCAAGAGGGACGTACTTCCATTTTGTGTTTTGTCTGCTTGTTCCCATGCCGTGCAGTCACATGCTCGAAAAACGAAACTATCTGCCATTTTCTACCAGGCTACAATGCGCGATCACGCTCTTTCATCTGTTTGTGTCTGCCTCAACGCTCGTAACTGTTGCACTGATTTATACCACTAACGGGTGTTCCCATGCAGAGCGCGCAAAATTGTGCACTGCACAAAACAAGCCAAACACAATAGCTTGCACGGGAGACCGTCTCCAATAGTGCGCCATTAAGCAAAAACTTGCGTTTGTATCTTCAGTTTTGGTTTCAAAGTGTTTGATCACTAGAGTTATGTTGTGTGACATTTGGTCATGCCTGCTGGCACAGTGTGCCGTGCCACGTTGCCCCAGCCCTCTGGCTGAATAAAGTTAGTCATTTGATTCCGTACAAGGAATTCATCTCCTTTTCTGCGGTGCTCCATGCCCCAGCCATCAGGCCACAATTCGGCCGGTGTTGTACCGATGCCCTACACTACAGCACAAGAGAAAAAAAAAGTAGAAGACGGGACCCATGACATATCTGTCACACGATCCTCCGGCTCCGGTATGGGGGAACGTAGGGAAGGAATTTCCCTTGCAGAGGCTAGATGGGGGAAAGTGGAAAAAGTGTATGTTGCCAGTGACACTTGCCTCCTGAAATCATGGGTTTACGGCACTTCAAATATTTCTATCTCTGCTATTGATGAACTAATATGAAAAATTCTTGTGGTTGAACACTCTGTAATGATTGAGTGGAGTGGTGGGGGCATAATGTTGGGACTACCAGACACACAGCTGAACAGTGGCAGCTCCAAACACCCTCCAGTAGCCGACAAAAAAGACGATGTTGGCGGGTGGTGACACGAGCTGCAATAGGGAGAAAAAACTTCAACCAGTCAGAGGTTGGTATGAAACCAGGGGTATGAGGAACAAGCACAGAGGAGAGATTGCTCAGAGTCGCCGGGGTCCAGACCCAAACTTAAGAGCATCGACAGAACCAGGACAACCCCGAGTAGTCCTCGAGAGATCCGCCGAGCGTAGGACTCAACTATTCCTGCTGCACCTGTTGCTGTTGGGGTTTCTGCTCCTGATCCTGAGCCACTGTGCAGAGAGCAGAGGACACCTGAGGGTGACCAGAGGTCCGCAGCAACACTTGTGAGAAGCTCCCAAGCAGAACCGCAAGCCAGGGGTAAGCACAGGCACCACTTAGCTGTAGTGGTTGCAGTTAGACAGCCTTGGACTCCGCCATCCAGGTTTGGCTTTACCGTGCCTCCCTCGTCTGCCACTGCCCGCCATATCGCTACTGCAGTCAACGCAGGTGCCACTGGTGTCAACCCACCACCACCCGAGTAACTAAGACTTCCTATGACTGTTTTATTTTTCCTTGTTATAGAACAAGAGTGATTTGAACTTCTCGTATGGACCAACGCGGCTAACTGTACTTTTCTTTGCTTTCTTTTTGTTTCTCCAGGAAAATAAGAAGGTTCTTTTTTGTCATTGGGCTTCCATGAGGTAGTCGGCAGCTTTTGCAATTTTCTCAACCCTCTGGCAGTTCCGCTCGCAAAGAAACAGTGAAAAACGACTTAGGCAGTTATTCAAAAGCTGTTCAGCGACAACAGAGTCCCAAGCCATGTCAAAAGATTTCCCTTCGACAATCATCTCTACCCATCTATCGAAAAAACACAAAAGCCTAGTAACGTACTGCTTGGCTGTCTCATTGTCATAGGGCTTACTGTGACAAAATTTTTTATTATAGGCTTTGGCAGTTGAACGAAAGCGCTAGAGCCCTTTTTACTTCCTCAGGCGTGCCTTAGTCCCTGAGGCATGCCTTGGTTTATTTCTCTTTAGGGCATTCCTGACCAGTGGCGACAAGCTTGAATCTCTTTATATAAGTGTCTAAGGCATCTCGATTCTCATTAAACACTGGAATTAGGTTGTTAGGGTTCATAAACGATGGGCAAGTTCTCTCCGATTCACAGCCTATTCCCGTGCAGCCTCCTGCCTCGGCCAAATTAAGCCGTAGCTCCAGTGCTCCTTCCAAGTTCCAAATGTTGCTTCGTTGCCTCACGTTCCGAGAGCCATTTCTCATGTGCTTTCGCAGCCTCCTCCTGTGCCCTGTAGGCTTTCTCATCGACCCATTTTCTCAGTTCTGCCCCCTGCAGACCCATACACTTGCCCAACGCCATAAGCTCTGACAAACTCATCTCGATGAGTATACAGCCATACAAACAGGAACAAATGGCTTTGTACTTTCCTAGTGGTCACCAATTTTGCAATGACAAACTCCTTCATTGCGAGTTGTCAAACTCTGTTCAGCTCAATATTGATCACACACAAAAAAAAAACAATAACGAGAGAATATCACACAGCACACAGAAAGCACAGAAAAAGAAAAATACAGTTGGCCGCATTAGTCTATGCGAGAAGTTCAAATCATTCTCAGTCTATAACAAGCAAAAAGAAATCTAAAGTCATCAGAAGTCACTCGGGCGACGGCGCATTGACAGCAATGGCACTTGCGTTGATGGCAGTAGCAGTGTGGCGGGCAGTCGCGGACGTGACTGGATGTCCGAGGCTATCCAAGTGCAACAGTTGAGCACTACCTGTGCTGGTCCTGCTGGGCCGCCTCCCATCAGGCCTCTGGTCGACGCCAGGCAATCTCTGCTGTCCACAAGGTGGATCAGGAGCAGAAACCCCAACAGCAGCAGGTACAGCAGGAATAGCTGAGCCCTACGCTTGGCGGATCTCTCCAGGGACAGCTGGGGTCGTGCTGGTTCTGTCGAGGCTCTCGGGTTCGGGCCTGGACCCCAACGATACCGATCTCGACACCACCGATGTTCGAGCCCCACGAGTTTCTTCTCTCCACTCATTCCCCGTACTCCTGGTTTAGTGCAAACCCCGATTGGTTTTATTTATTTATTTAATTATTTATTTGTCTATTTAGAAAATAGTGCAGGCCAAGGAATGGCCCGAGCAGGAGTGGGGATGTTACAGAAAATATGTACACAACCAAGTACACAATAATACAGGTGGGGCAAAATAACAGACAGGTATGTAATATAGTAAAGTACAAGATCAAAATCGCAGTTCTGACGAATTATCAATGGATTTTAGTATGCTTCCGGAAAAAATATGGTGCAGAGGTTTGTTCCTATTTGTTATCGTGTGAGGAAATAAAGAGTACTTATAATTGTTAGTACAGGCAAAGATAGGGGTCAAGTTGTGTGAATGGTATCGTCTTGTGGGATGCGAAGATAATGGAGCAAGGATGACTGTTAGGTCTAGAATACATTTTTTGCTAGGTAGGTGGAAAATAAATTTTCGTCTAGCTATTTTCCTTCGACATTCCAAAGATTGAATTTTATTTTCATTCATTAGCTCAGTTGGGGAGTCAGAATGGCAAAAACCGTTGAAAATAAAACGAATGACTAACCTTTGGATTTTCACGAGATTGTTAATATCTTTTTTCGTGTGCGGATCCCAAACCTCAGATGCATATTCCAAGCTAGACCATATTATTGTGTTTTATGCGAGGAGTTTTGTGCTAGGGGGAAAGCTTTTAAGTTTATGTCTAGCAAGCCTAATGTCCTGCGTGCGGACGAACAAATTTTTTCAATATGGGAGGACCAAGTGAGTTTGCTGGTGATGATTGTGATGCCAAGATATTTATAACTGTCTGTTAGTAAAATTTGACATTCTTTCTCCCTCGTCTGACAGCTCATGCCCCCACCTGCCAACATTGATTTCTTTGACAGCCACTCGAGGGTGCTTGGAGCTGCCGCTGTTCCGCAGTATTTCGTCACCGCATTTTCAACAGTCCCGACTTTACGACGTCCTCAACTCATTCACTGCACACTCCTGAGAGGGCACGCAACTTCCAGTGCGTAACCAAAACTTGCGAAGTGGTGTGGTGAGGGGCCCCCTTTAACTCCCACAAAGCGTAGACAATATCAAGGAACAAATTGATCACCTTTGTGTCTGGCCATGGAGAGTGCATTTATACCAAAAAATAAATAAAATGATATACAAGATTCACTAATATATCAATTAATTAGTATTTCATCTGCTGTGTTTATAACAACTTCAATCCAGCTTGTTAAAAACACTAACACATGAGCTTTGCATGATGTTTGCCACGCTTAAATCATCAACATTTTAAGTTATCAGACTCAACATATCAAAAATGATATGTTGGGCGTTGTCGAGTTAAGAATACACAGAGCAATGTTTAGCATACATCACACAAGCCCAATGAATGTTTCTTTTACATGTGCATTTTGGTTCAATGTGATTTCATGCATAGTATTGAGTCACATATACTTGGGTGTACTAGGATTAGGAGATTTTCTGTTTTCTAGATCATTCCAGTTAAGAAAAGCTTCTGATAAAACAAGTTTGTCTTAATGAGAGCCTCCTGTGCCAAGAATGGAACATGAAGACCACACAGTCTATGACACCCTGTTGCTGAGAACAAGGTCGCAGGTTTGATACCTGGCCATGGCACATTATGCATAACAGCCATGGTATGACTTGGCCACAGTATGGAAAATCACTTGTGTGCCATGCTTTTAGGAGCACGTAAATTGACCACAAGCAATAAAAACTAACATTGACTCCACCGCAATGGCATCTCTCATGTTCCCCGAGTTAAATTTGCATGTTCAGTCCATATAATCTGTTAAAAAGACTACACAACACTGTGTGCCAACACTGGTAACCGGATAACAGATTAATAAAAGAACCAAAAGTTAATAATTTTTTAAAGGAGTACTGATAGTTATTTTATCCCATTTTTAACTTACTTATTGGGCAGCTGCTAACCCTGTAATTGCATTATGGAGTCTCCATTCCTCCGTAGCGCAACAAATTACTGACAGTACCTTCTAATGCGTCCAGTTCAAAATGCATGCCAAATGCAGTCCAGCTTCGTACATGACAAAGGAGACTACTCACACCACCAAAACCTGATGTGGTGGTCCCACGGTACCAGAGAGCACTGACCTGTGTACTTGATGGGGACAGTGGTTTCCTCTGCGTTTCCAGGAGAGGCGCACAGTTATACTGGTGTTACAAGGTGACTTTTGATCACCCGATCTGGATCAAATTTCTTGACTGTGATTCGCTCCCTCCCGCAGCTTGTGCAAAAGAGCCAACTTTGACTGAAAAATCTGATCCACATTGGGCTTGATCGCAATCAAAAGTGCGCTGTGTGACACCCGTATTAGAGTGGGCAGCTTCTCGGAACATGGTCAATGTGTGGCCTATTGCACTGGTTTGCTCTTGAGTTCTTTGTGACACTATGTGACCGTCACTCTTGGTGATGTGAAAGGTCTTCTTTTCTATGTCAGATGCTGACAGTGTGCGCTTTGAGTGAGTCCCATAAAAGGTGCAGCAATGAACTATTTGTGGTGCTATCAAGAATTTTGCTAATACTTTGCTGTACCATAATTATGGAATCAACGACTACCTAGAAAAGCAAACAAGGCAGCGTGCATAATTTTCATGTCAGTACTCCTTAACATAAGAAAAAAAGTGGGGGACAATACTCGTATGTATATGTATATGTAATGCTGCCATCATATTTACTATATACTTACCATATAGCATATTTATATGAATATAAGGTGACCTTTTTCCCAGAATCCTTAGCCTCGAAATAACCCCCCCCCCCCCCTATCTTAATGCGAGGCTGATAGATTCAATATTTCAATATGGTGGCAGCAGTGCGACATTTCTAGCAATCTAGATTTTAGACAGCAGCTCAAGCTCTAGGAACTAATAAGCCTTGGCAGGTGAGGCAGTACCACATTTTCGGGTGTACCGCCTGTACTGAGAATTATAAAAACGTAACAGTAAAGGCAGTGTGCGAGTTATATGCAAATTTAATGCTGTGGTGTGGCTTCACAGCTGCGTGCGAATCATTTTATGGTGAAACTTCTGGAGATTGCAACACTACAAAGTATGAATTTGACCAAACTACAAAGCTTTCCAAACTACCAATTTGACTAAGTAGCAAGCTTGGCAATGTTTTTAGACCCTCATTCTAAATTGAGTACAACCAAGATGCTTCAATGGCAAACTGGCAAATGGCAAACCCTTGCTTCAAAAGAAGCAGGGAAAAGTTCAACACCAAGGAACCCAGATATGTCATCAACAACGAAAGTTTTTGTAGAGGCTGCTTCTATGTCAGCACTGTGGAAGAAAAACATTGATAAGCTCATCAACTAGCAGCAATCTTCGCTTGCTTCTGGCAGCAACATTTACTGCCACAAGGACAAGTTATAAGATATGTGCATGATGAAATTTTGGGCCAAAAATAAGGTTCATGTGAGTGGTGGTGTAAGCATGGTGTGCACTGTTGGCAAGGCTTGCGAAGAGATACCTTTCTTGGCTATGAAGCGAGAGCTACGGAGACGAAACTCCTGCATGTGACTGTACACATCCACAATGTGGTCCGGGCAAGCTCAGCACTGGTTTCGGTTTCACACTGAGGCTCAGCGTCAATCAATGTTTATACACATTTCATACGTACCGAGTCTCAAAGAGCGAGGAAAGCAGCCTGCATCAGAACCCCGAAATGGCTATATGACCTCGGCATCGGCTGTGACATGGGCGCGCAACGGATGCTGCCGTCAGTAGAACTGGCGCTGCAGTCAGCTCCTCCCTCATTTGTTCATGTCGACAGTTTCGATTTTCTGATGGATTTGATTGGTTTATGCATATACGCTGCAAGCACTTGTCCTGTGTGCTTCGACAGTCTTTTGTTGCTGAAGTTAGTCAACAGCCTTTCAGGGGTGTTGATTGGCAGGACAGCAAGGATGAATACTCACTGGAAGATGCAGGCACCATTTTGCCTTTGAGCAATATGCAAAACATGAGGGGGTCTTGTATGCAGTTGATACCACTTATAACGATACTGGTTTTAACAATATATGGGTTATAACAATGAAAAGCTGCTGGACTGTCAACTGTATGTTTTCTATGGGGAAATAACTCACTTACTACAATGTCGCCATGCTGCATTATCGGTTATAACGATGAAGTCTGGCTGCTGGGTGTCCATGCTGAAAAGTAATGGAAAGCGAAATCCTCAAAAAGAAAAAAGGAAAAGTGAAATGCGAGCCACTGCATGATCACATGCCACCCCAACTGCCGCCGCGCGCTTCTTTCCATGAGAGAGCACGCCACACTCACATGCATCTCTTCCCTTGCCCTTCCACCCCTCCAAGCACAAATGAGCTGCGCACACAGCTCTGCACCATGCCACCCTCAGAAACATGAATGGACCATGCCAACTGCACTGCCGGCACTACCGGCACTGCTCCCAGATTGCTCGCTGGGGCCTCATAGTTGGTTCTTTATTCTATGGCCATCATTTTGCACAATTCTGCAAATGGGTTAAAGGGATACGGACACAAAAATTGGTGGGTGGTTTTCTGCGCCAGAACAAAAGTTGAACTGTTAAAAATGACGAATACAACAAGCTGCTTAGAAAAAAAGAACGAGAAACACCTTTCTTTTGTGATTTTCTGTTGCGCCTTGCCTCCAAGCGGCCGCCGGGAGAAGCTGAAACTTGACGTCACGACACCCCCGCGTGCCCGCGCGCGCGCGGCCAAGGTCAGCCACAGCCGGCACAGTCTTTCCGGAGTGTCGATCCCTTGCAGCGTTTGTTTATCGCCGTCGGCTATGTTCGCACGTGGTCTGTCTGAAACATTATCCCCGTCAGCGCTCCATGCAGGTGGTGCATCTTACACACGTGTTCGCACAGTCGTCGATCGGTATTGAAGCATTCTTCGTAGAGGAAGAAAATGTCCAGACATTACTGCGCCCACGGCTGTTATAACAGCATTATCGGTCGTGACACGCCGTCGCGCACGTCTCCCAGAGGCAAGGTGCGTGAACTTTGCATACGTGCCTGTCAGCCACCACACCCAGCATGGAGACTTCTAAAAAATGGCTTCACTTGCGCGGACCACTTCGTGAACGATGCTTATGCGACCGGGCTAGCCCGGCTGTGCTCAAAAGCCTTGGCATGCCGCTCAAAAGGCTCCTGTTGAGGCAATGCAATTCAAAGAGCGGGTGCTTAGTGACGCATTCGTAACTGTTAGCTGTGTTCGCCAACTTTTGTTGTTCTTGCAACAGACCCTCTCTCTTTCTGTATGCATGTAGCCGCAGCAGTGACCGCAGGAGTGCCTGTTGAAAGAAGGGAAATTACCCTTTCATTGGCTGTGCAAGAACAGATATTCTCGGCTTGTGACAGAAATTGTTTACCCTGCGGATGCATGTGTTTATCACAAAACAAAATAGTCATGTTGTGTGCACTCTCGCTGCGTCTAATATTGAACGACAGCATACGAGCGCTCTTTTAATTGATCAAATATACAAAACACAGCCTGTGAATGAACGCCAGACAACAGCATACATGTGTAGTAATCTAAAATGCGCAGCACATTTATCTACATTGCCGTTTCACACGTTGCTTTTCAACCTCAAGCAAAAAATTACGGATTTTCATAGGTCTGTGCATAATCATGCGTCGGGTTTCATGACTTGGTTGTACGCGCAGCACTTCCCTATTGAATGTCACAGCTAAAGACTTTCCTTTGTCTATGGCCACAGAATCGATGTAGCTAAGTGATCTGGTCGACGGGTCCCTAGCGCAGCCGCCCATCTCAACGAGTTCAACCAGTAAATGGCTTCTAATGGCGTGTATGTGAAAGTAGCCGTAAACACAGGGCTATGAAACGGCTGGAAAATTCTACACATGCCATGCCTTGTCGCGTAAAAACGAAGTGTGCAGCGATCGAAAGCCGACAGCGTAGGTAAGCACAAAGCGACGAGCTACGCTACCAACGATTCAGCCGTAATAGCTCCCTTTCTGCCTCAACGCGGGTCATGAAACTAGGCATTTTGCATCCTACGTAACATAATTTTAGGAACTGCTGCTGCTGCACTTCAAGTTTACTAGAAAAAGAAATTAACATTTTGCTGGCCCGGACTGCCTGACCGGCACGTTCAAGGCCGCCTGCTCTTCTTTGCCGCTTGACGCGGAAGGCTCGTAACCGTAAGCGATTATATTTCTTGCTAAGTTGGAACGGTCCTCATCTACAGACGTGTACTCATCGCTGGTAGAGGCACCAGAACCCGAATCCATGCTCGCGATTGCGGCGGCGGCGCACCTCGAATGACCGTGGCCGGCCGGCTGGCTATCCGACGGGGGTGTCGTGACGTCACGCCTTCCAACTCGCTTGGGCCGGGCGGCGTTGCGCGCGCTCACAAAAACGCCAAAAATAAAGCCATCCGCTGAAAAATGAGCGCAGTGACTACTTGTTTTCGGTGTACTCGCACACTGAGGACTCATTTTCTGTATTATCGTAAAATGTTCAGATTTTGTGTCCGTATCCCTTTAAGTCGCTCTTGCTTGTCTTTGTTTGTTGCGACAAAGTCGTTCCTGACCATGTTGTTTCTCAGCCTCGTTTGATTCGCCGTTGAAATGGAAGATGCCCGATCCGCCCGCTCATCTTTGGCAATGCACGACGTTGCCGGTGAAAAGAAAGCGCACTGCTACAGATTTGGAAACGAAGTGCTTCTAACCGATGAGGTGATTGTCGCGAACGTACTTGTATTGTATAGGGACAGTGACGGCCACAACGGCAGTGCTGATGCGGTAGGGCAGGCTGCCTCTACATAGTACCTGCAGGAGGTCCTGTAGATGATTCAGTCCCTTATGGCGTTGCTTTCGTGAGGGACCTTCTGCTCCACTACATGGAGCACCTGGATGCCATGGAGAAAAATGTCGGCAAGCTTCGAGTAACACAAGCAAGGCTGACGGATGTGCGGTTTTCTAGTGCAAGCCAGTGGGAAGTACGTGGCGAGATGCTTATGGCAATCACGTCCCAGCGTTTCTTCTGAGATGCTGCCACAGCAACCTTCCCGAATTTTTTAAAAGGCACCTTTTGGTGCTACCAAAGCGATGCCTCGGCAGTGCTCATAGATCACTTGCCACCCGTGACCCCTCTTTGCAGTTGTTATAGCAGTGCCATTCTTGAATGCCAACAGCCATGGCTTGTGAACAACACGCGATCGGAGCGCTCAGGAAGCAGAGTTAAGCACTTAAATGAGTCAACACAATCAGAAGCCAGATGGACGAAGGTGTTGGAGAGGAAAATTGGCCTCCCCAATATTATACTTTTCTCGGAACAGCTACGCCATCCCCCATTTTTATTTCTTTTTCATGCAACCTCGTCATAACAATGAAATTTTCATGACACTTCAATGTTGTTATATGTGGATTTGGCTGTGTACACACACACACAGCTTATGTGGGCAAAGTTCTGACTGGTGTTGTAGAAATCAGAGGGCACTTGTTTTGTCGCGACAACACATTGGATAATAAAGGAGGTGATGCAAGATCTCCGGGGCACCCAAGAAGCCGCAGGGCAACCAAAGCCGAAGCCCTGACTGGTCTGTGGGTTGGGACTCGCCGAGGCACAACCCACGGACCAGTCCAGGTTCTAGCTTTGATGTCACCATAGCTGCATGGAACAGGTACTGTGAATAATGCAAAATGATGACGCACTGTTAGAACTACTAAAAAGACAATTAAAAAGTATATTTGTGCTCAGCTGCCAACTTGTGAAGGCTGTTTCACATGCTGTGACTGGAGCGAAAAAAATTGGTGCAGTCACATGGGTCACAATGCGATCTTTAAAAGGCTCATTTTAAACCATTGAGATTTTAACAATGGGGCCCAAGGTTGCTTCGCTGGCGGCTTTTTTGGCATACACCGCATAATTTTTTCAAATGTAATGCGTGTTAATATATATAACATGTGTGCCTTGTAACTTAAAAATGCTACGACAGTGAAATTTGTTTTGGAGTGTGCAACGACACTTCCTGAGGTTGAGTGTGAGGAGACATGGAGGACGTAAACAGCTGCTCACTCTTGGTTGTTCAGCACTGTGTGTTGTTTCGTGTGCCTTCTATGCCCATGTCATTATGCCTGTGCTACAGGAAATTACAAGGGGACCTATTAACAAGACAGTACAGTTATTCTCATCCTCACGATCCGCCCAGGTTCGTGAACGAGGGAGGGCTCGAGGCACCCTCCGTTATATAGACACTCTACAGCGTGGTAGTGATGAAGGATGACTGACTGCTGAGCAGTTGTGCTCGCCGGTGTTTACTGGTGCGGTAAACAATGTTGCCTACCAAGCCTGGCAGGCCACCGAGCCTGGCAGGCCAACGAAGACTATGCCCAAGGGGGCATCACATGCTTGTCACACCCCCTTATCCCCAGTTTGTTTGTTAAAAGAAACAGACATCCAAGATCAGGGCATAAGGCTCTGCCACCATCTCAGTCAAGTCGACGGTGCCTGCTATCCAGGCAAGTAACGATCCGGCGGCCTCCGTGGCCGAGTACTCTGCCTGGGTGCTGCCTAAGCCAGCCTCACTCCGTCGGGAGGGTCTGCAGTGGTCGGCCTCGTGAATGGTGCTGGACTAAATGCCGGCCCAACGGGCACCCCACCAATGGCAACGTTTGCCGCCTCCAAGGTGGGCAGTGCTTCGCTGGAAGCGACTGGCGCTGCTGCTAGTCCTCCTGCGGGCTAGAACTCTGAAGTGGCAGTTGAGGGTGCTAACCAGGTCCCAAGGTGATGCCTAACATGGTCGGCGTGTCTGTGCCACGTGGCCCTGTCTGGCATGCAGACGAGCAGCAATGAAGCGCTGGCTGGAGACACCACCTGTCTGGCAGATCAGGGTGGGCCAGGATGGAAGCTCCTTGTGAAACTGGAGCTCCCAATTATGGCAAAGGCCAGGGACGGCACTCTCAGTCAGCAGCCAGCTTCTACTTCAGCTGCTTAAGGAGCACTGTGGATCGGAGGTCCGGGTGCAAGACGTCCAAGGGTGTCTTAACCATCTGATCCAGCAGGAGCTTACAAGGGGCACGGCCAGTGACATCGTGGGGCGTGGTCCAGTACTGGAACAGTATCCGGGCAATCTGTGTCCTGAAATCTCCAGTCTGCCTCTTCTTAAGCTTGTCCTTGATGGTTTGCACCACCCGCTCGGCTGCACCGTTTGAAGCAGAGAGGTATGGCAGAACAATCATCCGGCGGATTTCGTTCTTCGTCAGTCAGGCCAGGTACTCTGTGCTGGCGAAAGCAGGACCATTGTCAGACACGAAGGTGTCCAGCAACCCTTGGGCAGCGAAAACCTGTCATAGCGTTGCAATGGTTGTGCCTGCTGATGGAGTGGTGACAGGTAGAACCTCCACCCACTTCGAAAAGGCATCCACCACCGCCACGAAGTAAAGGCCCTTGAAGGGCCCCCCAAAATCCACATGTAGGCAGGACCAGGGTTTCTGTGGGAATGGCCAGGGGGTGATTTCCACATAACGTGAGGCCCGCTGATGCTCCTGGCAGATTTGGCAGCTCCGCACCATGTGAGCAATGTCCTGGTCACCAAACCAGGACGAGGCCACCAGGCCACTAAACCTGGGACAAGGCCACCATCTTGGTCTTTTCCACGCCAGGATGACCCGCGCGCAGCAACTGCAGGACCCTGGATGAGAGATTTTGTGGGATCCCACGCTGGAACCCCTCAATGGGCAGCCCTGCTGCAAGCTCAGCTCGGCGGCCTTGTGGCTATAGGCCTGCTGAACCAATTCCTCCCCACGGGACACCGCTTTGACCACCTGAGACAGGACTGGGTCCCGGCTGGTCGCTTGTGATACTACAGATCTGGAGAGTACCTCGGGGTATGCATGCTCCAGCATGAACATTTCAGCAGGTTCTGGAACAGCGTCGGGCACCTCTGGCAGGGGCAGGCGGCTCGGGACATCAGCAGGTCCCAGGTCCTTTCCCGGACGGTAAACCAGCTGGTAACTGTAAGCTGCCAGCCTCAATGCCCAGCGTACCACTCGAGGTGATTCCTGCACGAGAACTGCCCCAGCAGCCCCAACGGCAGTTTGTGGTCCGTGACCGCCTTGAACTTTTGGCCCTACAGATACTGGTGGAAGCCTTCGACATCGAACATGAGGGCCAGGCCTTCCTTGTCCCGCTGGCTGTAGCGTTGCTGTGCAGCATGAAGCCGACGAGAAGCAAACAACACAGGGCGTTCCAGGCCCTTCTTGTCCCGGTGTGCCAGGACGGCTCCCACACCGTACGGCAACGTATCTACGATCAGGACGACAGGCATGGCAGGATTGAAGTATACCAGTACTGGAGCCTTGGTGATTAGCTCCTTGCTGCGCTGGAAGGCCAGGTCCTGCTCCTTCTTCCAGACCCACTGCTGACCATCTTGAAGCAGAAAATGGAGCAGCTGTAGATGCTTTGACAGGTTTGGCAGGGAACTCCTGTGGAAGTTGGTGAGGCCGAGGTACCTCTGAAGCTCCTTCTTATTCTGGGGCTTAGGCAGCTTGAGCACAGCATCAACTTTGCGGGGAGCCGGGGCTAGGACAGCCTGGGAAATGACATTTGAAGTACTCAGCACTGGGGTCCAGGAAAATGCGTTTTTCCAGCTTGAGCTTGAGACCAGGGTCCTGCAGTCGTGCCAGGACGTTGTGCAGGTTCTGCAGGTGGTGCCCGTCATCGCTGCCAGTAACCAGGCTGTCATCCAAGTACACCGCCACATGCCTCATGCCCCTAAAGAGGTTGTCCATCTCCCTCTGAAATATGACTGGGGCTGAGGCCACGCCAAACGGTAAACACGTGTACTGGAAGAGCCCCAAAGTTGTCGATATTGTGACATACTTCCAGGAGGCATCCTGGAGCACCAGCTGTTGGTCAGCACCCCTGAAGTCGAGCTTGGTGAACTTCTGTCCAACGGACAACACTGAAAAGAGATGTTCTATCCGGGGCAGCAGGTACTTCCCGACGGTAGCGACGGGGTTGATGGTAACTTTAAATCCCTGCAGATCCTGACACTGCCGTCTCGCTTGAGGACTGGTACGATGGGAGTGGCCCATTCAGACGTCTTGACGGGCACCAGGATGCCCTCTCACTGTAACCGTTGCAGCTCCTGGGTGACCCTGTCCATCAGAGCGAACGGCAGTGGTCGCGAGGCTTGAGAAAATGTGGCCAGGCTCTGTCAGGTACATAGATACCATGATCTTGGCTTCTAGCGCAAAGTGAACACAGACACAGAAAGGAGCAGACAGGACGAGCGCTAACTCTCAACTAAGTGTCTGTGTTCACTTCACGCTAGAAGCCAAGATCATGTTACCGTACCAACTCGCCCAACTGTCTATCCTTTTACATAGATACCAGCCGTCGTGCCGGCGAATGTGCCCACCTCTGGCTGGATCAAGGACTTGAACTCGGTCAAGAGGCTGGGGACGTCTTTCACCAAATGCAGGCAGGCTTCCTGGTACTCGGGCAGACAAACGCCCAGTGCATGAATCTAGTTTCGGCCCAGCAGTGTCGGCAACAACCCCTTGGTTCTGTAAAGGGAAAGGGTTGCCTCCCTGTCACCAAAGCGAACGGTGACCTGGCCCTGACCCTGGACCTGGGAGAGTTGCCCGGATTATCTGCACAGCATCACGCCTGAAGCCTTGACGGACACGCCGGGAAAAGTACGCTTGAAGAGTTTCCCGGCCATTAATGGCACGCTGGCCCATGTGTCGAGCTCCATGAAAATGGGGTGCCTGCAGACTTCGACGGTCAGCATGTACGGCGGCACAGACGACAGAACAAAGCCTGTGTGCCACATGTCGAAAATTGGCGGGTCCTCGGTCCACGGAAGAACTCGAGCCTGCTGCCACACGCCCCCACCGCATATTCTTGTGATGGCTACCCTGGCCGTGGGCTTGTGCGGTACCTGGGCTTGAACCAGGCTGCTGCTGCTGTCCGCTGTTCGTCCTCCCCCTTCGGCATACCTGTGCCAGGTGCCCAGTTTTCTTCCCACATGTGAAGCATTGTGCTTGAGAGGACTGGCACTGTGAGGGAGAGCGGGCACTACCACAGCGACCGCAGGTACTGCCCTTTGTCGCCAACTTGTTGACTGCCGCTTCCGCCGATGGTGAGCCAGTCGCACAGGCAGTATCGCCGGCGTCCTTGGCGGCAGCTTCCATTGCCAGCGCTGCCTTAAAAGCATTGTCCAGCGAGGGGTTGGGAAGCTCCAGGAGTTGCATCTGCATGGCGGGGTTGTTGATGCCGCAGACGAAACGGTCCCAGAGCAGCGAGTCCAGCTGGTCCCCAATAACGCAGGCACTCGCTAACCCTCGTAGCGCAGCAACGAACTGCCGGAGGGTCTCTCCTTCCCGGCGGCTCTGGTTGAAGCGGAAACGCTCCATTAGTGTGGATGGTGTTGGGTTGAAATGAGAACGCAGTATGGCGAGCAGCTTACCCAGTGTCTTAACATGCGACGTGGCCGGCTTGAGAAGGTCGAGCAGGAAACTGAAGACCCGGGTCTCACAGCTGGCCAGGAAAATGTCCCGCTGTTTGGCCTCGAGTGTGTCATTTGCCCGGAAGAACACGTGGACTTGTTCCTCGCAAACTGGCCAGGCGGACCCAACTCCCTCGAACGGCTTGAGCCTTCCGTACAGTGGCATGGCGGTAGAAGTGGGGTGTGCGGTGTTTTGTCGCTTGCAGCGGCGTGGGACGATCCGTGGGTATTCGTCGACAGTGTCACAATCTGCCTGGGTTTGTGAACGAGGGATGGCTCGAGGCACCCTCCGTTAGACTACTTACTGGTTACTATTTGAAAACGTGTCTAGGCTTCAGAAGAAAGAAAAATACATTTTTTTAGATCAAGATTACATTCATTGGAAGCTGAGAAACATTTCTTTTTGTAGTATACTGTCTGCAAGCAGACGACAAACGAGTCAAGTAAACTTCCGGGGAGTTCACCGCTTGCTGATTGGCTGCTCTCTCTGCCCCCTTCTCACAAATTTTGCATAGTGCCACTTTGTAACATTGCAGCAACAGAACAGAACGCGTATCGAAACAAAGATCTCCCATCACACCCCTGGCTTAGGTGATCATTCACTCATTACTTTTCAGCAAACACTTCACTGCCTAAAACACGAAAAAGATATGTTTATTATAGATTACAAGAATGCTAACTTTGAGGCAATTAACTGTGAGCTCTGCACATTTACAGGCATAACCACTTCAGTGTTCAATCTAACTGGAGCATGTTTATAGCTAAAGTGGCTGAATTAACCAAGAAATACATCCCTCTTCACCGTATAATTTTAAATCGCAATGCATCATGGTTTAATGTTAACCTTAAGCAGCTAGAAAACAAAAAAAGGCGGCTTTATAGATTAGCTCGGTTACATTCTAGTGATATGTGCTGGAAATCGTACAAACAGGCTTCTGAAGAATACATGACCTCCCTTAAAGACTCTAAGCAAAATTATCAACAAAATACTTTGCCATGCATGTTGATAACTGATCCGCGAAAGTTCAGCTGCTCTGTAAATCCCAAAGCTGATAACACAGTAACTCTTATTGATAGCTCTGGTGGTGCCATTTCGCCTGAAAAATATGCATCCATGCTTAACACCGTTTTTTTTGCTGAGCTTTTCTGATGGCGTAAATGTTGCACTGCCAGAATTTTCATGCTCTGAATACACCATTACGTTTTCTATAAAAATTCATTCTAGCAGTGTTGAAAATGTAATTACCAATTAAAGCTTTCCTCTTCACCCAGCTGCGATAAAATTACCATAAAGCTTTTGAAAACCACAAATGTGTATTCCTCAATTATATTAAGCAAGCTATTTCACCTTATCATTGGACACAGGATACCTGCCAGTTAATGGAAGATCGGGAAGGTGATTCCACTTTTCAAGTCTCGTAATCAGCAATCACCATTAAATTACCGGCCCATTTCCCTCACAAGCATTCCTTGCAAAATATTTCAGCTTATTTTGTTTTCAAACCTTGCTAACTTTCTCGAATCGAATTCATTTTTTTCACCATCACAACATGGTTTTTGAAAATCATACTGTTGTGAAACCCTACTAACATCTTTTACTCGCAAACTTCGTGCCATCCTTGATCGTTCTTCTCTAATCGACTGCATTTTTCTAGACATTCCTAAAGCATTTGACAAGGTATGCCATAAACTGCTTCTCTACAAACTGCGCCTGCTTAACATACTCTAAAGTGCTCTTTTGGCTAGAAATCTTTCTTACTAACCATTCCCAGTTTGTGTCTGCAAATAAAGTAAATTCAGAGCACACTGCTGTTCGATCTGGGGTCCCTCAAGGAACGGTACTAGGCCCTTCGCTCTTTCTTATTTACATTAATGACTTACCTTCCTGTGTTTCCTCATACATTAACCTATTTGCCGATGATTGTGTTGTCTACTGAGAAATAACCTGTGTTGAAGATACTAAGACCCTTCTATCTGACCTTGGCGCTATTAACAAATGGTGCAACATACGGTTGGTGGAACTTAACATAAGGAAATGCAAACATATGCGCATATCTAGAACATCATATCTGTTTTGTCCATTTATCGCATCACTAATTCTGCTTTGGAGATTGTGTTCTCATGGAATTCACATTATATCAAACCTCTCTTGGGCAGACCACGTTTCATATATAATTAACAAGGCTAATCAAATTTTGGGATACCTCCGTCGTAACTTCGCGAAATTACGTGCATCTTTAAAATTAGTCATGTACAAAACACTAATTCGCTAAAAACTAGAATATGCCATCTCTGTCTGGGATCCAAGACATGAAAACCTAATCTGTTCAATACAAATGGTTCAAATTAACTCTACATGATTCATTCTTTTAACTACGACAGAGCCACAAGCATATCTTCCATGTAATCAAATCTTGACCTATCATACTTCGTATCCCGTGGTAAGTTATTTCATTTGAGCCTTTTTCACGCCATATTTCATCATCCTCATTTCCACAATGAGTTCATATCACCTCCTCAATATGTTTCATCCTGCTTAGTTCACGCACTAAAAGTTCAAACTCCTCTTTGCAAAACTGATGCTTTTTTTCATTCATTTTTACCACAGACATCAGAAGAGCGGAATCGCCTTCCTCCACATGTAAACTCCATCACAAATAACCACCTGTTCAAGAATACCTTAGTTAACATTGTACAGTTAGAATTTTATCTGTTTGCTCGTATATATATTGTTACGGTGAAGGGAAGAAAGATGTTGGATTGGACTAGAGGAAGACGAAGTCTGGCAGTTGCCTGAACGCCAAGTATGGACAGCTGGGCTAGTTGGTTATGATTAGCATTATGAAACATCGTTCCAGTGCACAATTGAACAAGGACGAGAAGAGAAAGACAACACGAACGCCGGACTTCAACTGAATTTTATTCATGGAAAGCAGGGCTTTATGTACACAGGGGGAGGGAGTGGGGGGCTGCTAGTGCGCAGGACCACTCAAAAATATTTCCTTGGTCTAGGCAACAGTCATCAGAGGTGTCAAACCAAAATAAGAAAAAAAGAACAAACTTTTCCCTCTCTCTTTTACATCACTCAGTGCAATCTTGCTCATCTCCCGCTCTAACTAGCTGATTTGACACACCCGTTTGCCCTGAGATAATCAAGTTCTTTTTTCCCGAGTACAACAGAAGGAGCACTGACACAGTAATCATTTGCATTGGAGATACAAAACGCTTCAAAAATTTCCCGGTTTTTCTGATTGCTATATTTGCGCAACACACGTGTTCATTCGAAAAACGCCTTGCATGCTGGCTTGTGCGAGCAGCGGCAAATGTGGCCGGCTAAATGACCAGCGCCACTTAGTGAAGTAGCATTGCTGCGATGCTCTAGCAAGCGTTCATTCAGACAGCGCCCGGTTTGGCCAATATAGCATTTCCCACAGGCTAAGGGAATAATATACACAACACCGACGTCACATTCAACGAGGGCTTTGGTGTGCTTTGTTTTTCTGGCTGGATTCTTCTGGGATTCGTTTACTAGGCGACACATTCATCCCAGCTTTTCCGGTGCTAAAAACACAACACGCACCCCGCACCTGTCGCCAACCTTCTTGAGGCGGTGAGAAACCTGGTGCCAATAGGGCACTACGACAGGGCGCTTTTGCAGGCGTGCGTCTTCTTTCAGCGTGCGCCTCCCACCAACCTTTACCTCGCGAATCTGGCTCTCTACCACCGAGGCCACGATTTCTCCGTGGAACCCAGCCTTCTCCAGACGCCTTAGCTGGGCGTCGATGCTCTCACGAACTTGATGTTTGCATGACTTGGTAGATAGCCAGATTCGCGAGGTAAAGGTTGGTGGGAGGCGCACGCTGAAAGAAGACGTACGCCCGCAAAAGCGCCCTGTCGTAGTGCCCTATTGGCACCAGGTTTCTCACCGCCTCAAGAAGGTTGGCGACAGGTGCGGGGTGCGTGTTGTGTTTTCAGCACCGGAAAAGCTGGGACGAATGTGTCGCCTAGTAAACGAATCCCAGAAGAAGCCAGCCTGCAAAATAAAGCACACCAAAGCCCTTGTTGAATGTGACGTCGGTGTTGTGTATAGTATTCCCCTCGCCTGTGGGAAATGCTATATTGGCCAAACCGGGCGCTGTCTGAATGAACGCTTGCTAGAGCATCGCAGCAATGCTACTTCACTAAGTGGCGCTGGTCATTTAGCCGACCACATTCGCCGTTGCTCGCACAAGCCAGCATGCAAGGCGTTTTTCGAACGAACACGTGTGTTGTGCAAATATAGCAATAAAAAAAAACGGGAAATTTTTGAAGCGTTTTGTATCTCCAATGCAAACGATTACTGTGTCAGTGCTCCTTCTGTTGTACTCGGGAAAAAAGAACTTGATTATCTCAGGGCAAACGGGTGTGTCGAATCAGCTAGGTAGAGCGGGAGATGAGCAAGATTGCACTGTAAAAGAGAGAGGGAAAAGTTTGTTCTTTTTCTTATTTTGGTTTGACACCTCTGATGACTGTTGCCTAGACCAAGGAAATATTTTTGAGTGGTCCTGCGCACTAGCAGCCCCCCACTCCTTCCCCCTGTGTACATAAAGCCCTGCTTTCCATGAATAAAATTCAGTTGAAGTCCAGCGTTCTTGTTGTCTTTCTCTTCTTGTCTTTGTTCAATTGTGCGCTGGAACGATGTTTCATAACGCCTGAACGCCATTAACCTCGGTTGTAAATATACATTATTTTACACTCGTGGGCCTGCTTTCTTCCTGCAACATTTTGGTGGAAGGTGCGGGGTACAATCACGAAACTTCGCAGCAGACGGCATCTACCTGCCGCCACAATGGCAAATCAACCGACACAAGTGACAACGCCTCAGCAGCCCATGTCAACAGTCATCCTCGCTCATCCACGGGACCCAGGGACATTTTGTGGCACGGACAACGCCGACGTCAAGGACTGGCTTATGATGTACGAGCGAGTGTGCAACAACAACAGGTGGGATCCAACAATGATGCTAGCAAATGTGATATTTTATCTGAGGGGATCTGTGAAGCAATGGCACGACAGACACGAAGCTGACCTAAGGAGCTGGGATGTCTGCAACGAAAAAATGCGAGACCTGTTTGGCAGACCTGTCGGTCGTCAGCTGGCAGCAAAAAAAGAACTTGCGTGCCGCGCTCAGACGTCCACAGAATCCTATGTCATGTACATACAGGATGTGCTGGCCCTCTGTCGCAAGGCTGATGACAACATGACCGAGGCAGACAAGATTGGTCACATACTGAAAGGTGTTGCAGACGATGCCTTCAATCTCCTGATGTGTAAGGATTGTGCCACTGTGGATGCAACTGTAAAGCAGTGCCGGCGCTTCGAACAAGCGAAGGGCCGCCGCTTCGCTCAAACTTTCGACCGATTGCCCAATACCGCCGCAACATCTTCTTGCGAAGACCCGCCGCGGTTTGTTCAGCCCGCAGGACCGAAAGATATCACTTGCATCGTTCGCCGTGAGCTTGAGGCATTGGCTCCTGCTCCAGTTCGTCCCGACTGTCGGGAAAGCGTGCCCGCTATCTCCCTTATACAAGCGGTCGTTCAGGAGGAAATAGCAAGTTTGGGCATTCCATCTCTCTGCTCGGTCCGCCATACAAACACCTACCAGATTTCTCCGGCCGCTCGCTCCCAGACGCAAAGCTTTCCGCCACCCCATCGCAACACAGCTGACTGGCGCACAGCGGATGATAAACCCATCTGCTTTAATTGTTCCGATATTGAACACATCGCCCGTCATTGCTGCAACCACTGGTCGTCGCCTCCGAGTCACTACCGCCAAGTACCAGACAATCGTACTTTCTTGCCCTATACACCGACTAGGAACATCATCGCCGACAGTGCACCACCAAGATCAAGTCGCTCCCCGTCTCCGCAAGGTCGTAGGTCCCGTTCGCCTCTCGTTCACCGCTCTTCATGCCCTACTGCAACCGGTCGCTTCACTTTGGGAAACTAGGCGGTGCAGCTCCCGGAAGTGAAGCTGCAACTCCGACCCGGCCCACAAATCCTCTGTTGACCCTGCCTACATGTGGAAACCTACTGGACATTGAAGTTGATGGCGTTCCTGTTAGATCTCTCGTTGATAGAGGAGCGCAGCTTTCAGTTATGAGCGCTGCTCTCCGCCGAAGGCTCAAAAAGGTTCTGACACCCGCCATACCGGGCACTGTGCGAGTCGCCGATGGGAGTACTTCACCGGTCCTTGGAATGTGCACAGCACATGTGACCATTGGGGGCGATTATACCGTTCTATTTATCAGCCTTGAACATTGTCCGCATGACCTAATTCTCAGCCTCGACTTCCTTTCGAAACACTCTGCCCAAATTGACTGCTCCGCAGGTGTTGTACAGCTGGATCTGCCACTTCCTGCCGACGCAACAACTTGTGCTTCGCACCGCTTATGTTCGGCTGAGTTTGCAAGGCTGTCTCCACTCTCCGCAGGTGGCTACAAATGTCCTCCTGACGCCCTGTCCTCCCGTACCTGATGGCGAGTACGTCGTGTCGCCGCTTACTGATGTGGTTTTGTCGCGCAATATTGCCCTGCCGAGCCCCTTAATCCGGATCCGCGAGAACTGCACTCACGTGCCCATCCTCAATTTTGGATTTTCGTCGCATGAGCTGCCACACGGTATCACCATAGCACATATCACTCCTTTGGAAGGATTTGAGGTTTCTTCTTTGACCTCTGAATCCTTCCTCAGTACTGTAGTATAGTGTCGCCCCCTGTCAGATCTCTGTGTCATCATACATTTATGTTTCATAGTAGTTTAGCTAGATGGCGCACCCCCCTTCTGTCATGTGACGAGCTGGGACCAATCAGGAGGTGTCATCTGGCGTGTGAAGTTCTATTTAGTAATAAACGGCCGCAAGCCGGCTGAGTCTTCGTTCCGGTTTTGATCAGGAGCAGTTAGCTCCGAGTCTTCTTCACTGTGTCGGCGCTCGCCGTGCATTCTCTGGCCGGGGGCGCCCACTTGCCTGCCGCTGCCGACACAACATCTTTTGGCGACGAAGATGGGATTCCTGCTGCGGTTCCGACCGAAGCCCTGGGAAACCAATGAGCTTCGTAAGTGAAGCGTCTCTTCCTGTGTCTGCACGGCACGCAAACGCCACCGACGCACTTGGCGTCGCGAGGCTTCCGAGCCTAGGCCTTCTCGCCCCCTTTGTTCCGCCCTGCTCCATTCTACTCGAGCTCCGGCTTGTCTTCTGCACTGTCCCCCGCACGCTACCGGGCATGGCTTCCTTTACGGCGAACCTTCCCGTTTTTCTTGAATTGCCCGGGCCACCGTTAATTCCATGGTATCGATGGAAAAAAATTTTTCAGGCCCACCTCGAAGCAGCCGGCGGTGGCGACTGGACGGACGCACGACGAGCGTCCGCGCTCGTCAGCGCTCGTCAGCGCTCTCGGGCGTGAGGGACAACGGAAGTACTTTGCAGACGAGGAGCAGGAAGCAGCAAGGCAGTCGCCCGGCACAGCGTCACCGTCAAGCGAAGCAGAAAGGCAGTCGACTGGCGCAGCGTCAACGTCAAGTGATGCGGTCCCGCCAGCGTCAGAGTTCCAGGAACTCTTGCAGCGGCTTGATCAGCTGTTCGCCGCGTCAACAAATGTTCTGGTGGAGAGGCACGAATTCACCAGTCGAAGGCACTTTGAGGGAGAAGGATTCCTGGAATTTGTGACCGCATTGAAGGAGAAGGCGGTACAGTGCAACTGCGGCACAGCCTACAACGAGAGCGTCCGAAATAATACATGGGGTAGCGAACGTCAGCGTTCGCGAAAAGTTATTGGCTCATGGCGAAACCCTGTCCCTGGACAAGGCAGGAGAAATTGGACGCTCTTTAGAAGCCTTGCAGCGAGCGAACCGCGCGTTCGGCTCCGAAAATGTTCGAAGAATCGAGGCATTTCAACTTGGCGTTCCGTCAACGGGCCAAGATGACAGACTTCTTCCGGGAAGCTGCCAAGATGGCTGACTTAGTCCGGCAGGCCATGAAGATGGCCGACTTCTTCCGAGAAACCGCCAAGATGTCCGACTTCTTCCGAGAAGCCGCAAAGATGACCGACTTCTTCCGAGAAGCCGCCAAGATGACCGACTTCTTCCAAGAAGCCGCCAAGAGGGCCGACATTTCGCACATGGCTCCTCCGGGAACCGTGGTGCATGCGATCAGTGTGGCAGCACGAAACATATTGCAACATACAGGAATTGTCCAGCAAGGAACCGGCGGTGCAACGCCTGGCACACGTTGGGCCATTTTGCATCAGTATACCGCAAAACCCGTATTGTTCAACACGTCTCTTCCGCAGAGACGCTGTCTTCAACTTCCGCAGGGCAGCCGTCCGCGTCTGTCTTGACGGTAAGCGCTTTTGAAACTAAAAAAGATTTGGAAGTTCCGGTCGTAGTTAACAGCATCTCCATGCGACTGCCGGTGGATACGGGAGCGTCTGTCTCATTGATGAAGGCCAAAGATTTTGGAAAGCACTTTGGTCGACAGCACAGACTGTCACAAACAACAATGGACTTGAAAAATTTCTCCAAGCAACGCATCGACATGCAAGGCCTGTTTCAAGCCACTGTCCAGTTTTTCCAAAGGTCATGCTCCGTCACGTTCCACGTAACGACTACAGGAACATCACTGCTGGGTTTAGACGCCATCCAACTCTTGGGCATACAGATCGACGGTACGTCGCTGATATGTCGTCTACCATCGCTTCCTTCAGTACAGAGCCCCACAGGTGTGCCTCCGGGTTTTGATCACCTCTTCAGTGACGAGTTGGGTCTCGTCAACAACTTTGTGCACCGAATTCATCGGTAGCAAGATGCGAAACCAGTATCTTCAAAGTTGCGCCGACTACCCCTGGCTCTCCGTGACCAGGTAACAAATGAATTGCGACGTCTCGAGGACTGCGACGTCATCGAGCGCGTCGAGGCTTCTGAGTGGGTGTTTCCACTCGTGGTGGTGCGCAAGAAGGATGGAACCATACGGCTCTGTGTAGATCTACGGGAACAGGACAGTCTTATGTCTCAAGTTCAAGAAAGAGTCTTGCAGAAACAGTGGCAGACTAAACAGTACGTAGACAAACGTAGAGGTGCTCAGGCAACTCGTGTCAAGGTGGGAGACACCGTCAGAATTAGATTTAACAGGAAAGGATTTTTTAAGTACAGTAAACCTCGTACAGTTAAGGCCCAGATAGGACCATCTATTTTTGTACTCAGTGATGGGAAGACGTGGCATGTGTCTAAGTTAACCCAAGTGGTGAAGGATCCAGCAGGCAGTACATTGTGTACAAGTGATAGAGATTTTTTGTACTCATATTCAAATCTGGATAGTCATTCTGATGACTCGTCTGTAGTGACAGCGTCTTCTCATAGTTATAAGCATCAGCTAAGTAGTGCGTCTGACTGTATCACTTCCGAGTCTGCACAGTCAGCAGTCGTCTCTGATTCCGTAGGGGAATCGGTAGCCTCCCAGGACTTGTTGGGACGTCGAGAGGAGCTTCCTGGGCAACCCTCTCCAGCTTTGAGCGACAACCACATTCAATTGTCCAACCAGGGGGAGGGAAATAGTAGTGGGACGACTGGGTCTTTAAAGTCGACTGATACGCGTTGCAACCCCCAAAGTTCTGAGGTACGCACGCGTCGTCATCGTGACAGAAAACGGCCTCCGTGGCTTGATGATTTTGTTTTCTGAGTGTAGAGCGTATTGCCGTCTCAGGCAATTCACATGTTTCATTAACACAGGTATAAAATGTGTTCCTTGTTGCAGTGCAGTGAGTCTTGTGCCGTGTTCCTTGTCAGATTTTGTTTTGACTGACTGCCTGTGTTTTGGTGCCCAAGTCTGGTGCGCGTGTGTGTGAACATGGGGGGAACGAAATGAATTTGTCCTTGGACTTAAGTGCGCGTTTCACTATATGCTTGCTTTGTTTCCAGGGGGGGATGATGTAGTATAGTGTCGCCCCCTGTCAGATCTCTGTGTCATCATACATTTATGTTTCATAGTAGTTTAGCTAGATGGCGCACCCCCCTTCTGTCATGTGACGAGCTGGGACCAATCAGGAGGTGTCATCTGGCGTGTGAAATCCTATTTAGTAATAAACGGCCGCAAGCCGGCTGAGTCTTCGTTCTGGTTTTCATCAGGAGCAGTTAGCTCTGAGTCTCCTTCACTGCGTCGGCGCTCGCCGCGCGTTCGCTGGCCGGGGGCCCCCACTTGCTTGCCGCTGCCGACACAACAAGTACCAACGGACCTTTCTCGCCTACTCCTCTGTACTCGACGCCTGCAGACGATGTTTCTAAGGTGATCGCCCCTGACCTTCCTTCCGAGCAAAGAGCAGCTCTTCGTCACCTCCTGCCATCCTATCGGGACATCTTTGATTTGGACGAACGTCCACTTGGCCAGACATCTGTTGTCACGCATCACATCAATACCAGTGATGCCAGCCCCATTCATAGGCGGCCCCCATATCGTGTCTCCGCAACAGAAAGGGCCATCATACATAAAGAGGTAGACAGGATGATGGACAAGGACATTATTGAACCTTCCAGTAGCCCGTAGGCATCACCGGTTGTCTTAGTAAAGAAAAAGACAACTCGTGGCGCTTCTGTGTTGACTACCGTCACCTCAACAGGATAACAAAGAAGGATGTTTATCCCCTGCTTCGCATTGATGACGCTCTTGACTGCCTTCACGAATCCCAATACTTTTCATCAATTGACCTGCGCTCCGGCTATTGGCAGATTAGCATCGATGAGATGGACCGCGAGAAAACCGCCTTCGTCACACCGGACGGTCTGTACCAATTTAAAGTCATGCCCTTTGGATTATGCAATGCGCCAGCTACATTCGAGCGCATGATGTACTCTCTCTTGCGCGGCTTGAAGTGGTCTACATGCCTCTGTTACCTCGACAATGTGATTGTGTTTTCGCTAAACTTTGAGAGCCACCTGCGGCGCCTCACAACCATACTCTCCGTGTTTCGCAGGGCTGGCCTTCAGCTGAACTCCTCCAAGTGCCATTTCCGTCGCTGTGAAATTAACATGCTCGGCCATCTCGTAAACGCCGCCGGAATCCAACCTGATCCACAGAAAGTTAATGCCATGCGAAATTTTCCTGTACCTTGTTCCATAAACAATGTCCGTAGTTTTCTGGGCTTATGCTCTTATTTGCGGCGATTTGTGAAAAATTTTGCCGACATCGCTCACCCTCTCACTGACCTTCTTAAGAAAGACGTCTCTTTCTCTTGGGGACCACTGCAGGAGAAAGCGTTCTCTACCCTGATTGAGCGGCTTAACAACTTCCCCAACTCTGTCACACTTTGACCCTTCTGCGCCCACTGAAGCATGAACTGACGCGAGTGGTCATGGCATCGGCGCTGTCCTCGCTCAGCATCAACAGGGCCAAGACCGTGTCATCGCTTACGCTAGCCGCCTTCTTTCCATGTCCGAGCGAAATTACTCCATTACTGAGAGAGAATGTCTCACGCTCATATGGGCAGTCGCGAAATTTCGGCCATACCTTTTCGGTCGGAGCTTCTGCGTTGTAACCGATCATCACGCCCTCTGCTGGCTCTCTTTGAAGGACCCAACAGGACGACTTGCACGTTGGGCCTTGTGTCTACAAGAATATACGTTTTCTATTATGTATAAGTCAGGGCGCCTGCATAAAGACGCCAACTGCCTGTCCCGCAATCCTGTGGATCAACCGGACGATACTGATGCAGACTCGGACATCAGTGTTCTATCCCTCTCCGGCTTCCTCCATATCGGCGACGAGCAGCGCAAAGATCCTGTTCTTCGAACACTTATGGAACGCCTAAGCTCCTCGCCCAATGACCCGTCCCTCCGGATGTTCACCTTGCGCGATGGAACTTTATACCGTCGTACCGTTCGTCCTGACGGCCCAGAGCTCCTCCTAGTCGTTCCCAAGCACCTTCGACTAGCCGTGCTCCAGCAACTTCACGACACTCCTACTGCTGGACATCTGGGCATCACTCGTACATACGACCGCCTGCGGCGACGCTTCTTCTGGCCCGGCATTTATCGCTCTGTGCACCGTTATGTTGCTTCTTGCGACCTGTGTCAGCGCCGGAAGACGCCTGCTATGCCTCCCGCTGGTTTGCTGAAACCAATTGATATCCCTACAGAGCCCTTCTTCCGTGTGGGCCTAGACCTCCTTGGCCCCTTTTCTATTTCCATCAAAGGAAACAAATGGATTGCTGTAGCAACCAATTATGCCACAAGATATGCCATAGCACGAGCGCTACCAACCAGCTGCGCTACAGATGTTGCCGACTTCTGACTATACGACGTCATCCTGCACCACGGCGGCCCTCGCCAGTTGCTGACGGATCGCGGCCGCTACTCTCTATCGAAGGTCATCGATGATCTGCTCCGCTCCTGTTCTACAGAACACCAGATTGCTACTGCATACCACCCTCAAACAAACGGCCTCACCGAGCGACTCAATCGCACGCTAACTGAAATGCTGGCCATGTACGTTTCCGACGATCACCGCGACTGGGACGTCGCTCTACCATGCATCACTTTCGCATACAACTCGTCCCGTCACGACACTGCCGAATTTTCACCATTTTACCTGTTGTATGGCCGCGACCCCACCTTGCCCTTTGACACGTTGCTACCTTCCGCAGTACAATCACCCAGCACTGGTTACGCTCGCAATGCTATTGACTTAGCCGCCCAGGCACGAGAAGTCGCCCGTCATCACCTCACAGTCTCGCAAACTTTTCAAAAGCGACGCTACGACCTTCGGAACCGAGACTCCCATTTTTAACCTGGTTCCCTTGTCCTTCTCTGGACACCTTCACGTCACGTCCAACTACTTTCCTATTATTCTGGTCCATACCAGATCTTACGCCAACTGTCCGACATGACATACTAGATCGCCCCAGTCGGTCAGCCTTCAGTGCCTCCCAACGTCACCAGCGATGTTGTTCATGTTGCCAGGCTGAAGCCCTATGTCCCCCCATTAAGTGAGGCTCTATAACTTGCACCAGGACGGAGCTACCCTGCCGGGAGGGTGATGTTACGGTGAAGGGAAGGAAGAAGTTGGATTGGACTAAGAGGAAGATGCAGTCTGGTAGTTGCCTGAACGCCATTAACCTCAGCTGTAAATATACATTATTTTATGTATACTTACATAATACAGGCGAGACATGACCAGAGGCCCCAAGCAAGGGGAGTGGAGAGTGTCCCCGTTTATTCAGCAGCTGTGTATACAGTCGCCGACTGATTTTTCGGACTCCAAAAATTTGGACATGCTCGATTATTCGGTCTGCTTCGCAGCACTGCCATTCTCCCCATAGACCATAATGTATAACAACTGCCGAAAATTCGGACACCTTGCAACCTCTCGTCTGACTTTTTTGACACTCCTTGAGCCAACTCAATCGAGAGCACCATGCACTGACTCTGACCGGTGCATGGTTCGACTTGCTGAACGCCATTTTAGTTTTGAACGGAGCCTACTTGCTGCCCCACGAAGTGGCGCTACTGCAAATCCCCGCTCATCATCATCGTTTCTGCCTAATTCAATAGAGTGGCTACAGCAGTTCCGGTTTCAGCTTAGTATGCCATGTCAACACATCTTGGGTACTAGGCGCGAACACACACAAGACACAAGGAAGAAGATTGGGACAGAGTGCCACTTACAACTGCTTTATTCGGAGGCACACCACACACTTATATACCCGTCTTAGATGCAAGGAACACAATCAGTTCAAGATTGATATAGAAGCGAACTGGTTAAATATTTCTTTTCAGCCATATATTAAGATATTGATGCATCGCTGATGCACATGCACACACTTCCTTTCTTTCCGATAAAGACAGCTCCAATTAGTTCCCAAGCTTTTTTATCTTTACTCTTTGCTAGAATCCGCGCCCCTGCAAAACATGCCTCCCAAGAGCGTGACGAGCAGGACTTAATGTCCTTGGGAATGTTTCGCCCTTCTTTATCTTGCTCTACATTTCTTTCATGTTCTCTAATTCGGTCATTAACGCAGCACCCAGTTTGCCCTATGTAAGAGCAGCCACATGAGAGGGAGATTTCGTACACGACACCTTCAGCGCACTTCATAAACGGTCGCCCATGCTTGGTGCCGCATCCATATTTATGTTCTCGTATTCTATCGATACGAGAACAAAGACTTCCTAGCTTTTTGGGGGCTGAAAACGCAAGCGGCACCCCATGTCTGCTAGCAACCTTCTTTAAGTTGTGGGCCATATTGTGTACATAGGGCACCACCACATGCCTCACCACCTCATCTCAACGGGGATGTTCCCCAGCTCTCACAGCCGCACTCTTCATCTTTTATAGTAGGCTTTCAGCTACGCCATCACAATCGAATCGGGTAATCCAGCTGAAGACAGTCTGGCCAATTGGTTCTGGAAGCTAAACTGCATCCTGTGAGAGCACAATTTTTCAAGGGCGAATTTCAGGCAAAGTGAAGCAATCCCCCTTTTTTATTAACTTCGAATGGGTGGAGTCGTATGGCAGAAGCCCTTCTTTTGCATGAGGTACATATGCCCAACAAATATGATCCGCACAAAACTCAATATTTATATCTAGAAACTGTAGGCAGTTACCCTCAAGCACTTCAATGGTGAATTGCAAGCCATTTCCATGTTGTCGGAATATGGATAAAATATCATGCACATTTTCTTCGAAGTTCAAACTTCCGTCCTTACTAAAGAATATCAAAAAATCATCCACGTATGTAAAAACCTTAAAAACGTGCCTAGCCAGTAAAACCTGATGTAAAACTTGATCCATATGCGAGAGAAAAATATTACACAATACTGGCGCCACACAGGATCCTATACATTTGCCGGCTTTCTGCAGAAAATACTGCTGGTCAAATGTTATAGAAGTCGATTGCAAGTAAAACTCTAAAAGGGTTAAGAAATTGTCAATGGAAATTCCTGCATTGCTCTGAAAGGAAATGGGTTCATTTCTTTCTTCAGTACGCTTTCGGACTGCTTCAAACAGGACCTTGTGAGGAACAGAGTAGAATGAATCCACCACATCGACGGAAAAGGCGCGCCCAACATTACATTGCGAATATAGGAAGTCACAAACTTCGTCAGATTTCTTTATAAGAAATGGGTCGTCGACTTCAAGTGTACTCAAATGTTTCAACAAGAACTGGCTTAGTTCCTTCTGCCACGACCCTTTTTCCGTGACTATTGTTCTGAACGGCATGCCCTGCTTACTATGCGTTTTTACTGAAAAGAAGGCTCTCAAGGCATTATTGTTGATTTTTGCTATCTGTTTGCCAAGATGGTCTAAACCAAACTGCTCAGATAGCACAACAGCTCTGCTCTTAACTCTAGTTGCTTTAACTTTGACAGGCACAAAATTCTTTTCTAGTGCCTGCGCAGCTCTTTCCGAAAAATTACCTTCAGATAACACGACAAACCCTTCCTCCTTATCGGCTTGTAAGAGCCTTAGGAGGATATTTCTGAAGTACGTCACAATGGCTCCAGTTGAAGTTTCCTTTTGATGTGAACGCCCCTGGTCGCAGGACTTGAGAAGGAAGTTAACGCCTTCCAGAAGGCACATCTTCCAGAAGGCAAAATTTGGGCACGGCGGCACCGCAATGAACATGTGGTCCTCAAACCCCTTCGTTTTTCTTCTTCAGACAATACCGGGAATCCTGCTGACGACCCAGAGCAAGCAGCACGTTTTGCAACTTCCCAAACAAACCATCGATGGAAGTACAGGCACGGAATTCTGCGACGTTCCATGGGCGGATCTGTTTGCCGACACACAAGCATATCAACTGGACAGCTGTCATACCGTGATACCAGGCTACATGGCGTCATCAACGACTGACGCTTATAAAGAGAACAGCTTACAGGATTCCGGAATTGGGCACAGCGGCACCGCAACGAACATGTGGTCCTCGAACCCCTTCGTTTTTCTTCTTCAGGTGAGAAAATATTTTGGAAAATGCTATCACACTAATGACCCCTTTCTTCTGGTGCTGCCATGCCCTCGGCCAATGTGTTTTATAGCATTTTTAAAACTGCTATTGTTAGTGGATGGCGATATCGAGAGCAACCGTGGACCTGATACGCAGGCGATTTTGGCAGAGATTCGAAATGTTGCCTCTGATCTAAATACTATCAAAGAAGAAAACAAGAGAACCAATGCTATACATGCTATACAAGCCAAGCTCGACAAGCTTGCACTTCTAGGAGATAGTATAACTTCTGCTGAAGAAAAGGTATCGTTGATGGAACACAGTGTCAATCGCATGGCTAGACAAATCTATGAACTTGAGAACAGAAACAGGCGGTCTATTTAATAGTATTTGGCATTACCGAGACCGAAAGTGAGACTATGGCTACTCTCGAGGCGGAAATTACCGGCAAACTTCTCAGAGAGACCCTCAGGGTGACAATATCGGGCTTTGAAAGAATTCATCGCCTCGGTGCAAAAAAACCAAACAAAATAAGACCAGTAATATTCAAGCTTGTTGACTTCAGAGACAAATCCAAAATACTCAGAAATTGTTCGAAACTAGAAGGTTCCAAGGTATCTATCGGTGAAGACTTTTCAATGAGAGTATGGAACATAAGAAAAAATCTCTGGGCTAGCAGCAAAACAAACAGAGATAGACAAGAAAAGGTTACGCTCGACTTTGACAAAATTAAAATCAAGGATCAGTTATTCACTTGGGATGAGAAGACTAACACCACAGTAGCAGTCCCAAAAAACTAAGCAAAGAACGTAACCACTCACCCTACCAGACATATGAAAACTTTACCGTCATTAATATCAATGCCAGAAGTGTCGTAAACAAGGTGGTCGAACTGGAAGCATTCCTTCTTGAGCATAGTCCTGATGTCGTCACTATCACCGAAACATGGCTCTCCCCACTTATATCATACAGCGATTCTTCCCACTGGGCTACGCAGTGCTACGCAGCGACAGAAGTACTCGTGGCGGCGGAGTTGCAATTTTAGTGAAGGGCGACATTCGAGTAACGTCCCACTACAAACCGATGGCGCCGAAGCACTTTGGTGCAAGATTAAGAAGGTGAACTTATCTGCCGCTGTTGGAACACTGTATCGCGCACCTAACTCAGGAGTAGATGGGTTACAAGTTTTGACCGAATATATGCAAATTCATCTTAAAAACGCAAAACAAATCGTTCTTACTGGAGATTACAATCTTTCTGACATAGACTGGAATTTGAATTGCAGTCGGCACACAGAAGTAGCTTCTGCAGAAACACTGCTCGAGACAGCATTCAACTTCGGTTTACGACAGATGATTCGACAACCCACTCGCATCACTTCCACAAGCTACAGTAATCTGGATTTGATATCTTTAGGTGACAATGTCCTTTCAGACAGTGCCACGTGGGAAGTATTGGACGGCGTATCAGACCATAAAGCAACAAAATGGTCTATGTTATTGCACTCACCAAAGCGTAAGGATGAGCTTTTTACGAATGTTTTAGACTGGTCAAAATGCTGATGACGTCAGCACTATTGATTTTCTTGAAAGCTGTTATTCGTATTTTCTTCATGATTACCAAAATGATACAGTTCGAGCAGATGACTTGAGGGTATTTTTTAAGAACATTCTTCAAAACTGTTTTACATCATTTGTACCCATAAGGAAAAAGATAGTGCATAAAAAGAACCCGTGGATAACCCGTGATATAATACACATGAAACGTAGGATTACAAGGCTAAGAAAAGCTAAAAATAAGTCTGACGAATCTCACTTAACTGAACTAATCCGCAAGCTCTCCCATTCTCTAAACGCAAATATAAGAGCAGCTAAAGATAGATACCTTAATGTTACTTTAAATAACTTTATCAAAACAGCTCCCCATAAATTCTGCCGGTATTTGAACTCCCAAACTCATAAAGAAAACAACCTACCACACACTGAAGCTTTAAAGAAAGCGAAAATGTTTAATGACTACCTCAACTCTGTTTTTACCAATGATAATGGCGTTTTACCACCTATAGGAGTTGATGAAGGAACTAGAAGGAAACCAATGGGCGAGACAAGTATTACGGAACCAGGGATCTTTTCACTGCTTCTTAACATTGATGAGAAAGAGTCCAGTGAACCTGATTACATTCCAAATACCTTCCTGAAAAGATACGCCGAGTGGATGGCCAAATACCTCTCACTTATTTATCAACAATCAATGAACACCGGTGAATTACCACGTGAATGGAAAACTGCTAAGATTATGCCGATCCATAAATCTGGAGATGTCACAAATCCCGCTAACTACTGGCCAATTTCTTCAACCTGTACTGTTTGCAAAATATTTGAACAAATAATACTTACACATCATGCAGTTCGTCAACGACAACAAGCTTCTATGTGAAAATCAACATGGGTTTAGAAAAGGCCGGTCGACGACAACGCAACTAATAGAAACAATCCATGATCTCGCAACCTCCATCAATGACCACGGACAAACTGACATTGTCTTTCTTGATCTATCAAAAGCCTTTGACAGGGTATTGCACACTAAGTTATTCTGGAAACTTGATAACTTATTTGGTAATTGCAAGGTCACAAAATGGATTAAAAATTACCTTTCAGACAGGACCCAGTATACTCACTGCAATGGCTACTCATCTGAATGCTCACCTGTTCAATCTGGAGTGCCACAAGGCACAGTACTAACTCCTATTCTTTTCCTCATTTTTATTAATGAATTAGTTGAGAACTCGGATGCGCCAGTCTGCATGTTCGCAGATTATTGTATAATGTATAAAGAAATCAACAATACTACAGACCAAGTTATTCTGAATAATGCAATTAGAAACGTTATGAACTGGTGCCGATCATGGAAGATGAATATTAATCTAGATAAATCTGTCTGTATGACAATATCAAGAAAACAGAAGCCTTTGACGTTAAAAGTCGTTGAGCATTACGAGGGGTAAATATTTCCACAGACTTAAAATGGGATAAACAAGTGTCATATACTTCAGGTAAGGCCTTTTCCGCTCTTTGCTCGCTAAAACAGTCCCTTCCGACTGCTTCACCAAGCACAATACTATTAGCACATACATCATTCGTTCGCTCAATTCTTGAATATGGTATCATATGTTGGTTTCCGCACACGAAAAGATGTATAGATAAATTACAAGCAGTACAAAGGAAAGCAATTAGATTTGTGTACAACAAGTATCGACGCCGTGATTCGCCGTCTGAACTCCCTGTGAGAACAGGTCTTTTGACAATAAACAAACGTGCAAAGCTTCTACGCCTCAAGTTCGTATTCCAGCTCTTAAATAATGAAGTAAACGGAAATAGCCGACGACTCCTATCATTCTCAGACACCAGGCCCACTAGAACACAACATTGTAGACACTTGAAAGAGTATAGATTCCACAGTGATGCATTTAAGTTCTCATTTTTCCCACGGACAATAACAGAATGGAATGCACTACTTGAAAACGTCGTCGGTAGTAGTTCAACTGATATGTTTCTCTCAAGACTAACCAATTATATTTCTCTACTGCCTTAGCTTGAAAAATTAAATGTATGTATCGGTGTTTTCCATGTCAGTAATAATTCGTGGCAAGTTTTCTTTCTTTTAAATATATTTATAGTGCTATTTATACTTTTGTGTATACAAATTGCATACATTGACATTACTTGCAGGAAAGTGTCTGTGCTGCCCTTTATTCTTTGTCCACAATATTTGGAATTGCTATTAACGGAAACTGTTAACCATGTCTGATACCACTTTCACAGTTGTATTTGTGTCCCAACCCTGCTACAGCCTTATATATAAGGCTAGCAGTATGTATTAAATAAAAATAAATAAAATAAAAATAAATAAAATAATATAAACTGGGCAGTGCCCAGTTTGCCCTATGTAAGATAGGGCAAACTGGGTGTTGCGTTAATGACCGAATTAGAGAACATGAAAGAAATGTAGAGCAAGAAAAAGAAGGGCCAAACATTCCCAAGCACATTAAGTCCTGCCCGTCACGCTCTTGTGAGGCATGTATTGCAGGGGCGCAGATTCTAGCAAAGAGTAAAGATAACAAAGCTCGGGAACTAATTGGAGCTTTTTTTATCGGAAAGAAAGGAAGTATGTGCGTCAGCAATCCATCCATATTTTTATATATGGCTGAAAAAAAATATTTAACCAGTTCGCTTCTATATCAATCTTGATATGATTGTGTTCCTTGCGTCTAAGACGGGTATATAAGTGTGTGGTGTGCCTCCAAATGAAGCAGCTGTAAGTGGCGCTCTGTCCCATCTCCTTCCTTGTGTTTTGTGTGTGTTTGCACCTAGTACCCAAGATGAATTGTGACCAACTTGCCCAACAAGACTTACTTTTAAGCTAATGTCAAGACAATCCAGCAGCTGATTTGTTTCTTTCTTCGTGCACAATGCTGCGAGTAGGCGTTTTTCGTTTGTGCAACACTGCGAGTAGGCCAGGGTGTCTACCAAGCTGGCATTTCCAAATTCCCTGAGTTTTCCAGGTTTTCCCTGAGTGCCATTGCAAATTTCCCGGAGTGAAGCAGAACTATGTTTTATGTCAAGACGGACTGAAACCATATCGCCTGATGCCGTCACTCTCTAGTAAGCACATGAAAAAAATAAAAACGTGACTTAATCCAATTAGAATACTAAGGAGCAGTGTTTATGTTATTCTAAAAGAGAATAGAAGGCATGGGTTAGTAAAATGCACAGCAAATGAAGTGTCTTCGAAGAAAATTGCAAATGGGGTCAGACATTATCAAATACGAATAAAAAGGAGATGCATATAGAAGCAAATATTTTCGAATATGAGCTATTTCTATCAACTGATAGCAACCTCAGCGGGATGAGGCCCGAACTCTGTCACAATTGACATTCTCTCTCAACAGCTCGTAAGTCAACCTCAACTGTCCTGACAAACTCTCAGCCTGCACACGACGCCCGAGTGTTGTGTTTCACTGCTTTAAAGAGTTTATTTTGGTTTGGATGAGGGACACCTGCATCTCGGCATCAGCCAAAACTTTATTTTTTGAGCTCAAGCTCCTTCAAAACGGCGGCAGCAAGCTTCCATTCCCGTTTATTCTTCAATGCGTAGGTCATTTCTGTTCTTGTCCGCCTTCCGCCACTCGTTCGCCCCAAGGGCCATTTGAAGCATCTTGGTCAGTTGCACAGTCCACGACCGATTTTTCAGATTTTTCGACCTCCTTAGGGGCCGCGAAAACGTCCGAAAAATCGGCCAGTTGGAAAAAAAATCTGTGTCATTTACTGCCCTTAGGGGCTCAAACCGCCACAGGCACGTTCGAAAATGCTCTGAAGGCCTGTCGGTACACATATTAGGCATATCGATGCTCGTACTGTGACAGGAAATAGCGGGTGCCTGCGTGTATAATTAAGGAATACATACTGTGTTCCGTGGCCCCTTCTCACGCTTGTTATGCTTCCCGGCAATACTTTTGCGAAAGCTTCACCAAGTAACATTTCTGTACAGAGACGAAGCTGACTTTCAGGAACCAGCATTATGCAATGCACCCTGTTTTCCAAGTTTCTAAGCCAATCGCGAGGACCACAAAGGCGGAGTCCGTGCCATTGCTGACAGCAGCTAATTCTGTCAATAAAAAACTCAGCACCCAACGGCAAGAAGCTTCATAGCGGACGTCGAAGCAGCTAGGCCTAGCGTTGCTGCAGTGGTGGCAACGGCTGCCAGCGAATCTGCGTGCGAGAGTGCCGGTTCGAGGTGGCGAAGTAATCAAAACGGCAGTGGTGATGCCTTTGATTATTGCCGCTTCGGACCTGCGGTCATGGCAGAACATCCGAAAATTCAGACGGCGAAAAGTTCTTGCATCGGAAATTTCACACGTTTTATACGTTGACTCTATGGGATACGTGGCGGGGCCGCGAAGCCGTCCAAATTATCGGGAATCCAGAAAGTCGCTCGTTGACTGTACACTGGCAACTCTTCCTGCCGACGACAGGGCATCAAAGACGATTCATTACGATTCCTGTCTGTTACTCGATCCAGCATTACCGCGACTTTCGACCCCTTCAATAAAATTGCCGCTAATTTTCCCTGATAGAGGCCCAAATTCCCTGAGTTTTCCCTGACTTTTTCCCAGACAACTCAAAATCTCTGAGAATTCCCGGTTTTCCCGGTTGTAGACACCCTGGTAGGCGTTTTTCGTTTGTGCGACTGGTGTCGGCGTGATGGCGTAGTGGTGTTTGCTTTGTGTGCTATGTCGAGGTTGCGGTGATCCAACGCGGCATAGTACGGAAACATAGCATCAAGTGTCTAATGTCTAATGGTGCCGACAGTGCCCGCGCAAACTGCGCTGGGGAATACCGGCAAGCGGGTGCCAGGAGGCCTAGGATTTGTCGCCTTCCGATGTGCTCCCTACTGACGCCGAAAATGTTCTGTCGAGACCTGCGCAGTGGTTGCATCGCGATTCCGGATACCGCCTCATTTGACAGTTTCACAGGTGCTGACACTGCTGTACTGACATGCGCTAAACTCGACGACGGTGAGATCATTCGTCAGGTTTCTGCTGCACCGCTGGACGATGACTCTGAGTTGGAAGATGACGCACCATATGCTACGCTGCCGACGCATGCGGAACGTGTACAAGCAGTGCCTGTGCTCCAAGATTCAGGTTTATCTGATTGTGCGTAAACGGAACAGCGTGCAACGGTGCATTCACGATTTCTTCAAGCCTACTGCTGAGCCCAAATAAGTGCGTGGAAATAAAGGATTTCCTTTTTTTTTCTTAATCTGCTTTTTCGGACACCTGTTTATTAGGACATTTCTGCAGTCCCCATGAGGTCCGAATAAACGGTCAGCAACTGTATATTGTTTCTTTATTTAGTTTTACATAATGTTAGCATCATTTTAAAATTATTACTGGCATAAATTAAGGCTTTCGATTACATATATTCACTGAATGTATCGCTATTACTGCTTTCTGTATGGTCTCTAGGTCCCCTCAAGTTGTCTATGACAGCATTTTGCCTGGATTTCAAAGCTTAGATGCTTTGGTAATTAAGTTGTTTGGTTTGGTAATTGTCGCAACTACCATCTGAGGTAGCGGTGCGTCGGCTGTTGTTACCATATTATATCTGCCATTATTTTGCACTGAGAACAAGACGTAGGCAATGTTTGCATTGCAGCAAGTGGCAACACACAACTTATTAACGACCTGCCTGTACATGTATCCTCCCATATACGTTTATTTGCCGACAACTGTGTCATCTATCGCACAATTACAAAGATTTCAGATCAAACTGCACTCCAACATGACCTTAACCTTGTGCAACAGTGGTGTGATCTTTGGTTAATGAAGCTTAATCCCACTAAATGCAAGCTCGTTTCCTTTCATCATAAGCTTAATCCCTTATCATTCTCATACCTAATCTCTCACTCCACTGTCAAACAAGTTAAATCATATATTATCATTCAAACATTCAATCATACCTTATCCTCCGACCTTTCATGGAACACACACATCAGCAATATCATATCATCTGCGAACAGATCCCTCGGTTTTTTAAAGCGTCATTTGCATCACACACCATAAGACATAAAAACTTCTCGCGTAAAATCACTCATCAGATCGAAACTAGAATATGCAGCGCCAATCTGGAGCCCGACCAGGTATACTTAAGAAACGAACTACAATCTGTACAAAATCGTGCCACTAGGTTCATCCATTCTTCATATTCATACGACATAAGCATATCATCCCTAAAACGTAAAACTGATCTTGCTAATCTCTCTGTGTGTTGCCACGTCGCCAGTCTTTGTTTGTTTCACAAATTATTTCACAGTTCCCTCAATCAAGCACCATATATCATCCAACCAACGCGCATATCTTCCCGTACGTTCCATCCTTACTCAATCACACGCGCACATGCTCGCACCATTACTTTTGCAGCCTCATTTTTTCTTCGCACAGCAGTGGACTGGAATGGCCTTCCCCGTGACATTGCAGTCATCACGTGTTCATCAACTATTGCGAACAACTACATTTCTTTGTCAAGAAGATCACTCTCTGTAACCTTTATTTGTAAACCCACCCCTTATGTAATACCCCTTAACCGGGGTCTTTAAGGTAATAAAGTGAAGTGAAGTGAAGCTGGCTTGGGCCTTGGGCCATGCATTAGCCGCTACTCCAGCATAAAATGCACTTGGAACTGTTCTCTTACCAGCAAGCAAACTGCTGCTTTGTGGGGAGGCTGCATTTGTTGGCAGCAAGCATCTGTAAAATGGCGGACATCAAGATGCCGCACAGCTAGTTTGTACCATTACCTGTCAATGTAGTCTTTTTTCACTCTCAATCGTTTAATCACTTCTGTGATTTCCTCGAGATTTCCATTATCAAACACTATATGGCAATATTAATGAAGTCTAGCCATTTCACAAAATAGTGTAGCCACAAATTTGGATAAAATAAGTTTTCGAATGTGATGAACATTTCGGTAGGATTATTAGTATCCATTTTAACTAACACACTGTCAACTGTAGTGGCATACAATGCTGTCTTATCTGATGCATGAAGTCCCTGCATCATCACAGTGCTAATAAAGTTATGGGATCTTACGTGCCAAAACCACGATCTGATTATGAGGCACGCCGTAGTGGCGGACTCCAGAAATTTGGACCACCTGCGGTTCTTTAACGTGCACCTAAATCTGCGTACAAAGGTGTGTTTGCATTTCGCCTCCATTTAAATGCTGCTGCCATGGCTAGGATTCAATCCCGCTACCTCATGCTTAGCAGCCCAACACCACCCAACACCATAGCCACTAAGCAACCATGGCAAGTACACTGCTAATAGTGCTACCTACGAAACTGTCAGCCACCTGACAGTTTAGGTCACAGTGACAGAACTGACCTGAATGTCGGCCTTTGGCGAGTCTTCTGTGACATCTTCCCAGTCGTCGTTGTCATCACTGTCGGGGTCACTTGGTTGTAACTCAGGCCCCAGACTCTCCTCGAGTGATGCCCACAAATCACTACTCATCTCAAATGGGCCCAGCCTGCAAGCAGACAGAAAAGTGCACAGGGTTTCTTGCATGAATATCAGAACCATACTGTCAGCACCTGTGAGTGCACGACAGCAGCAAAGAGCTGTTTAATGCACGTCTTTTTTTTTTTTTCCTTGGTGAATGTAGAAGTGTATTGCATCCTTATCTTTTTATTTTTTGCTTGTCCTTTTTTGTCCTCTCGGCTCATTTTGTAATCACGAAATACAGTCAAAACCCGCGGTAACGAAATCCAGAGGCAGCAAAATTCTCGCCGCAACGAAATATTTTCGAATCCCCGGCGAACACCCATAGGAGTCAATGCATTTTCTATCTCGCGACAACGAAACTTTTTTCTACAGCAATCCCTCATTAAGAAAATTTTTTGAAATGACAGTCCGCAAATAATCTACTCATGTAACACTGTGTCCAGAAACTGCTCAAATGCTTTCGCTGTGCTCTTAAATTGCATGAACTACCACCACAGCACACTTTCGTGGCCGTCGCCATTATTGTTTACAATAAAAAAAGAGCCTTGCAACACCTTGTGACAGGTGACAGCGATGACGCTTTCTCAGTGGGCTTTGTGTTACCGCCGCACATGGTCGTGTGCTCAACTGTGTGTCTGTGCCAATTGGACCATTTGCTTTGCCAGCCTGCTAAGATGCCGCCTCCAGCCAAAAAGTGGAAATTTATGACACTGCATGATAAGGCTGGTATTACTGCCCAAGCTAAAGAGGGCAGGAAGAAAATGGATATCGCTGATGAATTTGGAATTGCGTGCAGTTCGATATTTACGATTCTGAAAAACAAGGCCTCCATTCTCGGCGCACTCAGAAATCATGTGAGTGCGAAGAACAAAACGGTGGGCGCTGCAGCATTTCCAGATGTAGACAAGGCGGTATTCGCGTAGTTTTGTGAACAGCATGCTAACAAAGTGCCGTTGTCTGGCAGAGTGCTTCAGCAAAAGGCGCTGGACTTCGCGTGCATTCTCAGACATGCTGATTTTAAGGCTAGCCCTGGCTGGTTGAGCCGTTTCAAAGCCCGCCGCGACATAGTGGCCAAAGTCATTTCCGGGAAGGCAGCAGCCGTCAGCCCTATGGCAACGTCGTCGTGGCTGCCAACCAACAAAGAAGTATTGGACCAGTACAAGCCCTCGGACATTTATAACGCAGATGAGACGGCCTTATTCTACGAGATGCTGCCATTGAAGACCCTGGACATAAAAGGCCAGAAATGCTGCGAGAGGAAACGCAGCAAGCGGCGTGTAACAATTTTGTTGTGCACTAACATGGAAGGCGCAGATAAACGGCCACTGCTTGTAATCAGCAGAAGCAAGAAGCCCCGCTGCTTCAAGGGAAATCGTCGGCTGCCCATACAATACACCGCGAACCTGAAGGCACGGATGACCCGGGCCATATTTGGCAGCTGGCTCGAGGCCTTCGATACGGACATGCGGAAGGCAGGCAGGTCGGTCTGCCTTTTTTTTTTTTTTGGACAATTGCAGTGCCCATCATGTTGACAACGTGGAGCTTGGAAACGTGCGCTTGGTTTTTTTTTCCACCAAACTGCACTTCTGTGCTGCAGCCACTCGATCAAGGCATTATTCGTAGCGTCAAGTGTGCCTACAGGGAGAGGCTGGTTCAGCGTCTGCTGCTGAACCTCCAGTTGAACCATCCCACCTTAGTGGACATGCTCATGGCGCTTGAGATGGTGGCCGCCGCATGGGTTGCGACGTCGCCAGCCATGATAGCTAATTGTTTTAAACATGCCGGCTTCATTGCCACTCGGCAAGCATCATGCACTGATCCAGGGGCATTACAAAAAGATTCGCCTGAAAGAGCACTCGATGACAGTGCTGACGGCGCAGTGCCGCCATCGCTGGCCCACGCATGCGATGAACTTTCTGCCATGACAGACGGTGTTTTGGATGGCCTCAGCATCGATGAGTTCGGATGAAGGTGTTGTCATGCATGAAGAGATGACCGATGAGGTCATCGTAGGTAGCATTTGCGAAGGTGCCGATGACGCCGACAACCACCAGATACCTAATCATGAGAAGACGGCGAACCCGAGAGATGTGTTGAATGCCTTCGATGTAATTTGTTCGTTTTTCAGTGAGCACTATGATGACGTGGAAATGGACCACTTTTCCAGTGCGAATCGAGAGCAGGAAAATTGCTGCAAGGCAAGGCTCGGCAAAGTAAGCTGACTGACTTTTGGCAATACATTTTTTTTGCAAGGCAATTCCCTTCCCTCTCTTTCCTGCCTCATTCTCGCGCTAATGAAATTCCCGCAAAAGCGAAATTTTTTGCTTTTTCTGGCGATTTTGTTATTGCGGGTTTCAACTGTACTGTATTGATTCGTGTAATGAACCCGCCCACCCACTTTTCACCAAAAGAATATACTTTTTTTTAACCTTAGGTAAAAAGATTCGCACCCGACCTCCAGGCCTGCATTCTGCATGTTTGCAAGTGGCTGGTGTCATTGACTACAGCAAAATTGTAGGATCACAGCGTCATGCAGCAAGCACCTTTTGAAGCAACTGTCGGTGAGCAAACCACCAGCGACACAAATGCAGGTGATGCTTGGCCCTGCGAGCACAACTTGTCAACTGCATGACTTTCTTGATGCACCCTGCTCGATCATCACAAACGTTTTCGCATATAGTACCACGCCAGTATAGCAGTGACTGAGGTTAGGCAATGCACTTGGCCAGCTGTTCGTCCTTTCGCCACAGTTGATCGGGTGCCGTGCCATGATTTTGTCTTTATTTCTGGGATGCTGAGCATCTGCTGCCCGTCGCGGGTCGTTATGCCAGTTACATGGCAGGTTTCAAACTGAAGGTCGTAGAGCATGACAACTGTGCTGCTGTACAACATTCCAATGACAACCCTATGTATTTGCACTACTGGAGAAAACAAGAGGATGAGCTTAAAGTTATAAAGAACGATCATCGCACATTTCGAAAACTGAAGCAAGGTAAGTATTAGAAAACACAGTTTTAAGAAAATAGGCATCTAAACATTTAAGAAAACTGTACCTGGATGGTACTGAAGATGCGCCGTGGGCTGACGATGACACACACTACTGAGACCAAGTGGCCAGTGGCATTTTGTGAATAAATTAACTTTTTATTCACATTGCATACCTGTTTTGCTGTAAAAATAAAATTGTGATCACAATTTTGTTGCTATCTACATCATCATCAGCTTCTTCATTTTTTTGGCTACTGCAGGACAAAGTCTCTCCCAGTGATCTCTAATTATCTGTGTCTTGTGGTAGCCGATTTCAACTTGCATCTACGAATTTCCTAATTTCATCACCCCATCTAATTATTTGCCATCCTCAACAGTGCTACTCTTCCCTTGGCATGCAGTGAGTAACTCTAATGGTTTACCGGTTATCCACTCTACGCATTACATTGCCTAACCAGCTCACAACCCTCCGTGGTTGCTGAGTGGCTATGGTGTTGGGCTGCTGAGCACGAGGTCGCAGGATCGAATCCCGGCCACGGCGGCCGCATTTCGATGGGGGCGAAATGCGAAAACACCCGTGTACTTAGATTTAGGTGCACGTTAAAGAACCCCAGGTGGCCTAAATTTCCGGAGTCCTCCACCACGGCGTGCCTCATAATCAGAAAGTGGTTTTGGCACGTAAAACCCCATAATTTAATTTTTTTACCCAGCTCAAATTTTTTTTTATTAATGCCAACTAGAATATTGGCCATTCCCATTTGCCCTCTGATCCACACCTGTCTCCCTTCCAGTCTCTTAATGTTATGCCTAACATTTTTCATTCCACTACTGTTTGCTCGGTCCTTAACTTGTTCTCAAGCTTGTTTCTTAACCTCTAAGTTACTGCCTCATATGTTAGCATTGCTAGAATGCAATAATTGTACACTTTTCTTTCCAACGACAGTGGCAAGCTCCCAGTCAGAATTTGGTAATGCCTTAGTGCCTCGCTACCTTATAGGTAACGAGGCACTAGAAGTGGTAAGAGAATACATCTACTTAGGACAGGTAGTGACCACGGATCCGGATCATGAGACGGAAATAATCAGAAGAATAAGAATGGGCTGGGGTGCGTTTGGCAGGCATTCTCAGATCATGAACAGCAGGTTGCCATTATCCCTCAAGAGAAAAGTGTATAACAGCTGTGCCTTACCAGTATTCACGTACGGGGCAGAAACCTGGAGACTTACAAAAAGGGTTCTAGTTCAACTGAGGACGACGCAACAGGCTATGGAAAGAAGAATGATGGGTGTAACGTTAAGGGATAAGAAAAGAGCAGATTGGGTGACGGAACAAATGCGAGTTAGTCATTTTAGTTGAAATCCAGAAAAAGAAACGGGCATGGGCAAGCATGTAATGAGGAGGGAAGATAACCGATGGCCATTAAGGGTTACGGACTGGATTCCAAGGAAAGGGAAGCGTAGCAGGGGGCGGTAGAAAGTTAGGTGGGCGGATGAGATTCAGAAGTTTGCAAGGAAAACATGGCCACTATTAGTACATGACCGGAGTAGTTGGAGAACTATGGGAGAGGCCTTTGCCTTGCAGTGGGTGCAACCAGGCTGATGATGATGATGATAAAGGGCCCCACACCAGGTCTGGCCATTTTGAGCTGGCAAGCACAGAGCATACAATGCACGCTAACGATCGAGTTTCCAAAGAATTACACAGCTACGCGCTGCGGAAAGGTCTGAAATTTCAATCCGAATGCCATTTTTCCTTTCCATCGCGGCAACCGCGCTCCAATCCGGACAGTGATGTACTCGTGTACCTGTGCCTACGTACTGGTGTCCGCAGTGTGACGTCGCTAGTGGTGGCATGTGACTTCGAGAATTATTCAAGACATCATTTGTTATCTGTGTGATCTGTTGCTGATCTGATCTGTTGATCTGATGGAATGCCTACGTGTTTTCTGTTTTACTTGGCGCCGAAGCAAGAGAGATGTACTTTCGCTTCCCACGGTCGTACAGTCACAAGCGCAGGTACCGAAACTATGCAATTTTCTACTATGTTCCAGTGCGTGATCATGCTCTGCGATCCGCTTGCTCTGCCTCAGTATTCATGTAGCACTGAATTATTTATTTTTTATTTATTTATTTACGCATACTGCAAACCTAAGAGGGTTATCACAGGAGTGGGGTACGAAATTTAGGGTGCCAGACACACAACAAAAGCAGGTACACAAGTCAAGGGTACAAGGCACACAGCAAAGCACTAGTGAACAAAATATGAAAAAGAAAAAAGAATGGTCTCAATACATACATATATGTATATAAACATGGCATATAATACATGGTCCTAGGAATCATGGGCATGAACCAGTTTAACAAAATTATAAGGTGTCAGTTGTAATATGTTAAGGGGAAGCTGGTTCCACAATGCAATGGATCGGGGAAAAAAACTATATTTGAATTTCTCAGTGCGGGCATATAGGGCCGTTATATTTAGTGGGTGAAAATTCCGTGTGTCAGACACTTTAGCAAAGTTAATGTATTCCAATGATGAGCAATGTTCAGAGTTAACAGTGGTGTAAAACAGTTTAAGACTTCCTAAATTACGCCGCTCTATAGCAAAGAGAGGTTCAAGCAGGGAAAGTTAGAAAAGGGGGAGAAGTCGTTGTCATAACGCCGGTACATAAATCGAATAGCTTTCTTTTTTTTTGGACAGATCCGAGTTTTTTTATGTCGGATTTCAGGTATGGATTCCAAATGGTGCACCTGTAATCCAAGATGGGCTGCACTAGGATTTTATAAGTGGGCAATTTTGTTTCTTTGGGGGCTGCGCTCAGAGAACACTTTAGGTAGCCTAGACGTCCTAGAGCTTTAGAACAGGTTGCTTCAATATGTTTGGACCAGGATAAATCGTGTGTGAATAGAATGCCAAAATACTTATATTCAGAAACATTTTCTAGAGGAATACCATTGAAACAATAAGGAAGATGCAGTTGTGTAGTACGCGTCAAGAAGGACATAGAGACAGTTTTGCGAAAATTTGTGTTCATCTGCCACTCGTTACAACAAGTACAAAAGTTGGAAAATGCTCTATTCAGAATGGCGCGATCTTCATGACTGGTAATTGTGTGATACATAATGCAGTCATCGGCGTAAAGACGGATTTTTGCTGGTAGCACATTTCTAGGTAGGTAATTTATTAAATACAAGTGGAAGAGAAGTGGGCCTAAAACAGAACCCTGCAGAACAACAGAGGTAATGGCCACCGCAGGTGATCTTGCAGAATCGAAACATACGTACAGTGACCTACCTGAGAGATAACTAGAGATCCAGGTAACTAGGCTAGGATTATTTAAATTACTATGTAGTTTATGCAGAAGCTTGGAATGTACAACTGTATCAAAGGCATTAGAAAAGTCTATGAAGCATCAATTTGAAGGCCTAGGTCAAGTACGCAGCAGATGCCACGAGCAAATTCAGATGTTTGCGTAATTGTGCTGAGGCCACTGCGAAATCCATGCTGGAAGACTGTTAAAATATTGTTGGCCTCAAGAAACTCAATAATATGTTTGTAGAGGACATGTTCTAAAAGTTTACTGCAATTAGAGGCTAAGAAAATCAGTCTGTAGTTGGATAGGTCTTGTTTAATCCCAGACTGGTGCAAAGGAATAACTTCATTATACCGCTAGTCATGTGTCCTTGTGCACAGCGCGCAAAATCGTGCGCTCCGCAAAACGATGACAGCTCGCGTGCAATGCCGAAAAAAAAGAAAAAAACAAGGAGAAAAATAAAATTAAGGCAGGGCCCGTGATGTTTCACACAATCCTCGAGGTCCGGCATGGGGAGTGCAGGGAAGGAATTTCGCCTGCGGAGGCTAGATGGGGCGAGTGGGGAGAGCGCCTTGCTTGGCCGTGGAGCCCGCCTGCCGAATCCCCCTCTTGGACTTCATTAGGTCAGCAAATCTTTTTTTCATTCATCCTTATTCACCCCCATCCCATACCCCTGTATGCCCTAAGGCATTTACCCTTGCATTAGAAAAAATGAAATCATGGGTTCATGGCACTGAAATTTTGCCGAAAACCTTTTCACCAAAACGCTCCCTAGAGGACACTTAACAACTTCTAGCGCATAACTAAAATTTCCTATGGGGCCTGGTGAGGGACCTTTAAGGTTTGAATAAAAGCGCAAGGATAGCAGAGGGGACAGAAGAGAGAACAGAGCACAAATTTCCAACAGTTTATTTTCTTTTCAGAAAGCATAGCAAGTTATATAGCCACACATTGGCACAGCAACCATCCCCAGAACACCGCGACAAAGTCATACAAAATTCAACATGGCATTGATAGCCTGAGGTATCTGACCTCCTTGTCAGTTAGTACAACAGAGGCTGAGGCACGCATCCTTTAAACATAGAATTTTCCCTGCTTCGATTATTTCACGTGTGACATGATCATTGTGTTTTGCAATGATACTACATTTTTTGTATCTTGGCTTGCATCCACACATGCAGAAAGCCAACCCTGTTTAGCGCAGTCAACACTGTACTCGTGCTCTTTCAGTCTTTCATGAACGCATTGGCCCGTCTGCTCGATGTAATATTTACCACAGGACAGGGGGATCCAATAGACCACATTGTTTGTGCAATCTATGAATTTATTCTTGTGTGTAATAAGGCATCCTCATTTGGGTCTAGATGCTGCGATGGTCCTTTTGCAAAGGTTGCCTAATTTTTCAGGGGCAGAGAAGACAACTTTAATGTTAACAACCTGAGTGACCTTTTTCAGATTGTGCACTATTCTATGCATGTATGGGATTACCGCAATTTTTTGTTTATCCCGAGTTCCTCCACCTCGATTTTCATTCACCACAGATAAATAGCTGTGCAGCAGGCCTTCAGCAACACAGACCTGTACGAGAGATGGATAGCCTGTCGAAGTTAACTGTTCAGACTCCTCACAGCTGTCGATCATTTTACCTTGGCAGGAGTTTCTCAAGGAATTTTTGAAACATGAGCTAACAATGCCACGTTTTACAAGTTTGGAGTGTGTGAAGTTGAATGAAAGTGGCTTGTTGCCACGTGGGTAGTACATCCAACAAGAACGGTATTCATGCAAAAATAGGTTAACATTTAGGAACCTTATTACACCATTCTCAGAAAATTCATGGTTTAGTTCAAGTGGTTTAAAACATTTATGCATAGTGTCCAGAACTAAAAAAGCATCAGATTTGTGCAAACTAGCATCACTGTCAACAAAAACTAAAAATTAATGCACATATCTAAAAGCAGCTAAGGCGCTAGTGTTGATGAAAGCATCTGACACAGGTCTGTCCAGTTTCGCTAAAAACAAATCACTTAATATGGCAGTGATGCATGATCCGATGCAAATGCCTTCTCTTTGGAGGTGAGGTTTACCATCCCAATGTATGTACGTCGACTGTTGATAAAAGTGAAGTAATTCTAAAGAACCACTGACACTGATACCAGACTGAGTCTGGAACTTTGAAGGGCTAAGTTCATCAATGCATTCATCTATGCAGTGAAGTAGAGAAACATGTGGTATAAAATAATAAAGGCTCTTAACGTCAACTGAAAAGGCAAACAGGTTTTCATTGCATCGTGAGCTGACAAATTGTTGGACTGCACCAAAGTTCTTTTACAAGAAACAGACTGTCCACTTTTAAATAATTTAGGTTTTCCTGTAAGAAAAGAGCGACACAGATGGAGCAACTCGGGATAGACAGAAAGTTTCAGCAATTTCAGCAGGTCACTCAGCGTGTTAACATCAAGGTTGTCTTCTCTGCCCCTGAAAAATTAGGCAACATTTGCAAAATGATCATCATAGCATCTAGGCCCAAACAAGGGTGCCTTACCACACAAGAATAAATTCATAGATTGCACAAGCAATGTGGTGTATTGGTCCTGTGTTAACCATTACATCGGACAGATGGGTCGATGTGTTAACGAAAGACTGAAAGAGCATAAATACAATGTTGACCATGCTAAACAGGGTTGGCTTTCTGCCCACTGCTGCATGTGTGAATGTAAGCCGAGATACAAAAAAAATGTAGCATCATTGAAAAACACAGTGATCTTGTCACATGTGAAATAATCAAAGTGGGAAAAATCCTACGTTTAAAGGATGGGTGCGTCAACACACCCTCTGTCACACTAACTGAAAAGGAGGTCAGCTACCTCGAGCTATCGATGCCACATTGAATTTTGTATGGCTTTGTCATGGCATTCTGTGCATGGTTGGTGTGCTGGTGTGCGGATATAGAATTTTCTATGCTTTCTGGAAAGAAAATAAACTGTTGGAAGTTAGCACTCTGTTCTCTTTTCTGTCCCTTCTGCTGTCCTTGCACTGTTATTCAAACTTTAAAGCATGTTTCACCAACAAGCCCAATCCTACACTTTTGGTAGTGCCTGCTGTATGCACTTCAACCCATTTTTATTCTTCTCATGGTCAGGGTCCTTCATGAGTAACTGACCTAGACAAACATACTCCTTCACAGACTCTAGAGGCTGACTGGCGATGTTGAACTCTTGTTCCCTTGCCAAGCTATTGATCATTATCTTTGCCTACTGCATATTAATCTTCAACCCTACTGTTACACTCTTTTTGTAAAGGTCCTCAATGATTTTTTGTAACTCATCCCCACTGTTCCTGAACAGGACGATGTCATCTGCAAACTGAAGGTTGCCGAGATACTCGCCGCTGATCCTCACTCCTAAGCCTTCCCAGTTTAATAGCTTTAATACTTTTTCTAAGCATGCAGTGAATGGCATTGGAGAGATTGTGTCTCTTTGTCTGACCTCTTGCTTTACAGGTATCTTCCTACTTTTCTTGTGTAGAATTAAGGTAGCTGTGGAATCTTTGTAGATATTTCCCAAGATATTCACGTATGCATCCTGTACGCCATGATTATGCAATGCCTCCATGATTGCTGGTATCTCCACTGAATCAAATGGATTTTCATAATCTATGAAAGCATTATAGAGAGGCTCATTGTACTCTGCGGATTTCTCAATTACCTTATTAATGACGTGGATGCGATCCATCGTAGAGTATGCCTGCCTGAAACCTGCATGTTCACCTAGTTAGTTAAGCCAAGTGTCACCCTGATTCTCTTGTAAATTAGCTTGGTGAATATTTTACACAATACTGAAAGCAAGCTAACAGGCCTATCATTTTTCAACTCTTTAATGTTTCCCTGCATATGGATCAGTATAATGTTGGCGTTCTTTCAGCTCTGTGTGTGGTATACATGAAGTCGTGAGGTATCGCTTATAAAAGGGCTGCAAGCTTTTCAACCATAATATCTTCTTCATCATTGATTAAATTGGCGGTTATTCCATCTTCTGCCACATTTCCTTGGGTCTTGTCTTGCAAGGCCATTCTAACTTCATTGCTATTCATAGAAAGGGCCTCTGTATCCTGTTCATCACAGCTTCCAATGAAAGTTGCGTGGCTGCTCTGGGTACTGTACAGGTCAGTGTAGCATTAATTAATTAATATGTGGTTTTTATTGGCACAAGGGCCAGGTATGGCCAAAGAGCGCCATGACTTGTGATGGTTTCTCAAATTATGAATGGAGTGGACAGCGAGTTGCAAATGGCAGATGTACCGTGGCTGTATAGGGGCCTTAAAACAATTCGCTGTAAATTGCGTTAAATACACGAGTATTAAAAGAATGACAATGACTAATGATTTGGGCTATGATCCCCAAAAGTTCCATTAAAAAATGATGACATAATAAAATATGGTATGTGCATTAGTACCGTATTTACTCGCATAATGATAGCACTTCTTTGTCAGCAAAATTGACGCAAAATCAGAGGTGTGATCATTACACGGGTTAAATTTCCCGCGAAAAGAAAAAAAAAATTTTCGGCCCCCGTTTGCTGCGGGACACAAAACAAAAATGGCGGCCGGCGGGGCAAGCCGAATGCGCCGAACGCAATTTTTTTTTTCCTTCTCGTGAGTACATTATGTGCATTGAAAAAGTTTCTTCCGTATCAGTAATGAATAGTATCATTAATATCGGCAAGTTTGCGGCAACAACGTAGCCATGTCCACTTTGCGGGGACAGAAACAGATGGGTACGCTTAGCTGCCAGTGACATAGAAACACATGGCCGGCATGCTGCGGAAACTGCGGCATCTGTCTTCACTACTATCCTAATAAGGCACGTTTCCGCTAAGGGTGGGTGAATATCTTGGCTGTGTTACAAGCGTTGCCGTATGAATAACGTATCAGTGTATACGCGGCTACTATCGTTGCCACTTGCGATTTGTTGCGTGCCCACGAGTGCAGGCGAGAAGAATCCAAAGGCGCCTTTTTTGTTGTTGTTGACCACAACCATTATAAAGCCTACACATAATAAAGGCAAGTTAGGTTGCAGGTTTTTTTTAGTCATGGAAGTGGGGAAAGTGATGAAAGTAATGAAATGAGGCATCTACTTAAGAATGTTTGGTGCGTGCAGACCGCTTGGTTTGTCTTGAAGAGTCGTTCGCGTAGCATTCGACAGATGGTAAGCGCGATCAATATCAGCTAGGCTTGGCACACGACATATCGCTGCGGCAAGTTCGGAGTGCGATCATTACACGGGAAATAAAAAAAATTGAATTTTGACGACAAAATTCAGGGGTGCGATCATTACGCAAGTAAATACGGTACTAGTGCCTAAAGGCACATGCTGTAAAACCATCTTGCACTGCAGCTGCAGCCTGCAAGGCGAGGCTGCACTACAGGTAACCTGGCCAGATGATTTGCAAGGCGTTCACATCTGCTAAAAGCTTTAAGACTGTTTTAAAATCAAAAAGCAACTCATGGTTCAGAAACAATGCTGGGTGCAGAGGGATGTGCTCACGGTATGCGGGATAAAAGTACTTTGAGGACTGTAAGATTGTCGCCACACCTATCACATGTCAGAGGATCACTGCCAATAAGACAGTAAGAGCGTGTTCCATAGGTATGTGTCATCCTTAATCTGGAAAGAAGCACTTCCTCGTGTCTTGTTTTCTCAGATATCCATTTCTCTATTTTGGTTTGATCATATGTATTTTTTTTTACACTTCAGTATCCCACTGCCTTTGCCAATATTTCCACAAGTCATGGCGCAGGAAAGGCTTTAGGTCTGTGGGAGGGATAGCTATGTTTGTGTCTGCATATCCAAAAATTACTGGCGCGGCACTTTCATCTGCAGCTACATTGCCTTGCATACCTCTATGTCTGGGTACCCAGCATACTACGATGTCACTGAGCATGTGTTCGTGCTCATTGTAAGGCTCATAAATGCTCATTAGTGGTAGTGCTCATTAGCGCTCATTGTAAGGCTCACAAGTACATTCCAGATTTTAATAGAACCTGTGTTTTGAACAGAGCTGATGATCAATAGACAAGAGAGATATTGGAAGCTATTGACACCAAGAAGCGTGGTGATGCGTGTATCAGTGAACCCTCAGTTTCTTTATCGACAAAGGAACTGGCATATCTTGGAAGCAGCACGTAGAAGCTGTTCTGTATCGTGTTTTCATTGTGTGATGCAGATGACAGCACTGTTTTTCTTGTTGTTTTGATTCTTGGCAGCAGCTATTTATTCCTGTGTCAAAAAATAAAATGCTCAGTTGTTAGTGCACCTACGTGGTTGTCCTGTGTTGCCTTCCTACGTCCGTTGTGTTATTTGGTGCCTTCGTTGTAATACTATGATGACTTGCTTGCCCATATAAGCTGAGCATAACAAGGCATACAGTTCATTAAAAACTGGATTCTTGTGTTTGCATAGATTCATCAGAGCTCTAACGATGCTCAGTGAGTCTGTGAACACCATTGCTTTCACTACAATCATTAGCTTTATGTGCTTAACTGCCGAGAGGATTGCATATGCTTCGGCTGTGAAAATACTTGTATGTGGATTTAGTGCACTGGACACTGAAGAAGACGGTCCGAAAGCTGCATAAGCAACACAATTAAGAGATCTCGAAGTGTCTGTATAAAATTTTGCACATGAGTACTTCGCCTGAGGTTTGAGGAAATGCGAATGTATACGAGTCTCAGGTACACGCTTAGAAACCTATATAAAACCTATATATATTGAAACCTCTATAAAAGAGACATCACACTCAACAGTCTGCCACTCTCAAAGCGGTGGAAGCCGACTGAGAGCCATTAGGAAATCCTCATGAAGTATTACCGTATTTGCTCGATTCTAACACGCCCTCGATTGCAATGCGTACCCATTTTCCATGACAAAAAAAGGGAAAAAAAACGGCCCTCAATTTTAATGCGCATCAATTTGCTGCAACCTAAGAAAAAAGTCCTTTACAGTACCGCGCACCTCATTCTTTCATACACGAATACACCTTTCTCTCATTTGGAAAAACAAATACTTACTCCCAATACACTAAAGTTGTGATAAATAAAAAAGTCACAGTTTCACCCGAAAAGCAAAGCATTGATTACAATAGCAAATCAGTAGACAGCTATAGAAAGTTAAGGACAGTAGTTTTATCGGCCATATAAACTTTAACACATTCGCTTACTAAATTAACAAGCATTGTAGCACGTGTGCACAAGCAAGCATGAACACATCTCACGCAATGACCATGGAAACTCTTTATCAAAACGCTGCAGTGGAGAAGTGCGGTAGCAAGAGCAAGCGAATTGACCTTTGTGTGGACTCTTGCTTCAACGCGCACTAAGCGACGAGACCACAGCGAGGTGAGCCTAGATGCATCTCCATCGCAGATTGCTTTCAAGATAGAGGCCGCACAGCCACGCCGTACGTAGCAGCTGCCGGAGTAGGAAGCTTCTCCCGTTTGCACCAGTCCCGCATGCAAGTTTCGGGAACTATGAATGCCCGTGATGCGACCCGAATTCTGTCCGTCTCCGCACACGTGATCACTTTACATTTAATTGCGGCATCGTGATGAACTCAGCATGTCCTTGCAGTCGGCACTTACATGCTGATAGAGCAAACGCGAAAAACTGGAAGACCGGGAAGACGGACGGTGCACTAACTTAAGCACACATACTACGGCACATGGAGAAAAATACAGCAGCTAGGCTAAAGCGAACTAGACTATTGGGTATAAAGCTAGGCTCAAAGCGCGTGCAAGGCGGCCATTTTTTAAATGCCGATGACGATATCGTAACGCAGATTTATGGTCGTACTTGATTCTAACGCGCAGGCTATTTTTGGACCCGTTTTATTGGAAAAAAAGTCCGCGGTAGATTCGAGTAAATGCAGTGAGCCTGTTTCCTCAGCCAGAGCTTATAAACGCATGGACAAAGGAGTCTTGACAGACGGATGGTTTCGATAAAGCCTGGCAGTCGATATGTCACTCATAGTGGTATGGCATGGGTGTTCTACATCTGCCTTTACCTTCAGGAAGTAACATAGACTTAAATACGCTCTTTGGAGATGCAGCGACCATTCGTCCGACCTAACATACAGGCTTTCTACAGGGCGAGTCCTGAAAGCACCTGTAGCAAATCGGATACCAAGGTGGTGAACGGAGTCTAACGTCTTTAAAGCACTAGGTGTCACAGAGTTATAAACTATGGCTCCATAGTCAAGGCATGATTGTATAAGGCTTTTGTACAGGCTTCCCCATGATGTGCGTGACAGGAGCTTCAATAGGTTCACAGTCTTGAGGCAATTTGCTTTAGTATACTTCAGATGAGGGATAAATGTCAGTTTCCTGTCTAAGACAATATCTAAGAATTTATGTTCGGAGCTCAGAGATAGTCGTTCTCCATTAAGGTCTATCGCGATAAGTGTGCCAGAAGCCATCGTGTCTGCCCGATTCAGGAGTGTCGTGGTACAGATGAAGAATCCTTGGAACCATAGTTGGTGGTACGTGATACTTTCCATTGATAAACTGGAACTCTTCTGTACCTTCACACAGCTTAATATGATTGATTGCCTCTGGATTCTTGCTTGATTCGTGTACAAGTAATCTTGATAGTGCGTCAGTGTCAGTGAGGAGTAGGCCAGGACGGTGCGAAATTACAAAATCAAATTGTTGCAGATAGCTCACCCATCTAGCAATGCAGCCTCTTGGCTGGGCCATGCTCAGAAGTTGAGTCAGTGCTTGATGGTCAGTGAAAAGTCTGCATTTGGCACCTTCCAGGTAAGTACGAAAGTATTGCACAGCTTTTAAGATGGCCAGAGCTTTCTTTTCTGTGAAATTGATTTCAGCGGGTTTCAGGGTATAGCTACAATACCCCACAACATAGTGTTTGGTTTGATCAGCTTGTTTTGAGGGTTTCTGGTATAGAACTGCACTGGTAGCATAATGTGATGCGTCCATGTTCAGCACGAAAGGCGGAGAAAAATCCAGTATTCGCAAGATGGGATCCGACGATACTAGTTTTACAAGCTCACAATAGACAGCTTTGCACTCATCGTCCCATTGATAAAGCACATCTTTCTGAGGTACACATGTGAGGCATCTTATTCTCAGTGCGCAGTCTTTGATAAGCGCTCGGAAGTGTCCTGCTAGACCTAGAAAAACGCACAGGGAGTGCATTTCATAAGGCTTTAAAAGCTTGGAGGTTCTCTCTACAGATTCTTGCTTAGTGCTTTTAATGTGTCTATCAAACACCCTGCCAAAAATACTACAATGTCTTAAAAAAACGCACTTTTCTTGAAGTTGCCTTTGAGTTGGGCAAGACTGAGAGCGTGAAGAACTTTTGAAAGATGACCATGGTTATAACAAGCATGTGACACCCCCTCGGGCATAATCTTCGATGGCCCGCCAGGGTCAGTTAGGCAACATTGGTCACCGCACCAATAAACACCGGCGAGCACAGCTGCTTAGCGGTCAGTCATCATTCGTCACCACCACGCTGCGGTGCGTCCGTCTTAACGGAGGGTGCCTCGAGCCCTCCCTTGTTCACGAACCCAGGCGGATCGTGACAATGATGTTCCTACTTTGTCTTTGAGTAGATGATGATGTCGTTGATGTACGCATTGCAAAATGTGCCAAGGTAAGGTTTCAGAATATCAGTCATAATCTTCTGAAACCACGCAGGGGAGTTTTTCCAACCAAATGGTAGATGGTTTTACTCAAATAAGTCAAGTGGGGTTATGAATGCGGTGTACTTTTTCGTTTCTTCACCTAGTGGAATCTGCCAAAAGCTCTTGCAGAGGCCTCGCCTCTGCAATCTATTCGTGAGATCTATTCGTGAAAAACAATGGCAACCACCAGTTCCGTCAATGATGTCGTCGATTCTCAGCATTGGATAAGGTATCAATTCGGTTTGACGATTGAGAGCCCAGTAGTCTGTGCAGAGGTGGAATGTCCCGTCTTCTTTTGGTGCAATAGTTATAGGAGAAGCAAATGGGGATACAGAAGGCCGGATGATACCTGCGTCCAACATTTCTTGCAACTCCTTTTTCAGCCACACCTTTTTATCTCTCGACATATATATCTGGACTCTGGACGAACCACTGTTTTATCTGCGAGCTTGAAAGGAATGACATGTGATTTCATCGCTGGAGGATAGCTCCCCATGCATGGGTACTTTGTCTTGATACCTTCCTGGTGAAAAATTAGCCTTGATACACTAGGTTCTTCACCAGGATCTTCTGTTCTTATCGTGTCATTGGCCATTACTTTGTTGTCCCAATAGAGGTTTATCTTATGTTTTTTCATGTCTGAGCGGGACAAAAGAAAATCATAGGTGACATTGGGTATTGCCAATACGTCACAGGTAATAGCATGTTCTTGAAATTCAATAGCTAGGGTTGCCCATTCGCTATGCATGGTCACTGACTCATCGTAGGCTTGGACACGCAACATCCTGCCAGCATGCAGACGACCGGCATCCACTCGAGTCTTGTTGATAATTGATACCGAAGCTCCACTGTCAAGGAGAGCCTTCACTTCAATGCCATCTACCGTAATTGGGGCATACAATAAGCTTGACGACAACAAATGCACTGTCTCAATGAAGCTCTTTTTCTGGGGCATGTAATCCACGGTAGCCAGATTATGTGGAAATAGGTCGCCATGAATAGCAGTAATTAGTTCTTCACCATCCTCATAGTCATGATTTACGCTTCCCAGGGGTTTGTTCACGAAGCTATATTCACATTCAGATGACGGCAACGACTTTAGATGTTCACTCAGCTTATGAGAATCAAGTTGCTCTGTTCTACCACCTGGCTGTCTTCTCAATATAATTCTTGACAGTGAGGTCTGTAGAAAGTTCAGAAGGTCATCAACTATTCTTGGAACTTTGAGCTGGACATGGATCTCGATACACAACCCTTGCATTATCAAAGCTACAACAGCAGGAGACGACAGCTTCGGTTCTGCAGAGTACAATAGGCAACGCTTCTAAAAACAGTACTCAAGCAGAGAGCCACCTCTATACCGTATTTATTTGAATCTAGGCCAATAGTTCATTTTTTTTTTTTTTTCATATAATCATATTCCAAACTCTAGGGTCGGCTTAGATTCGAGGATATTAAAAGAAGTGCCAGTTTTTCATTGAAACTGCTAAATATGGTGCATAGCTAGCACCATCTAGAAAAGTCAGTATTGCAGCCGCTACTAGCCGTGCCAGTAGCCAACCATACACAAGCGAGGTCACCATTTTGACCTGTGTCCTGTCGGCCGTATTGGTGTGCGGCATGGTGTTATCGCGATGGCACCAGGCAGGACATGCCACTACAGTGCCGCTTTCAAGCGAAAAGTTGCGATAGCCACAGAGGCATCGTCGAACCTTCAAGCCGGGCGGGACTTCAGCGTCGACAAGAAAAACGTCCGTCATTGGAGGGGACAATGACAGCAGCTTTTTGCATGCGCAACAATGAGGATGGCATTTAGCAGACCAAAGAAAGGCCGTCACCACGAAGTGGAGACGGTTTTGGCTGACTTTGTTCGGACGCAGCCAGCAGCTGCCCTTCCAGTGACAACAGAAGTGCTCCAAGCGAAAGCTAGGGAACTTTCGAGGGAGCAAGGCCTAACGCCAAAGCATTTCAAAGCCAGCCGGGGCTGGCTGCAGAAATTCATGAAGCGCTTCGGCTTCAGCCTCCGATGTCAGACTTCAATCACCCAGAAGCTGCCAAGCGATTTCGAATTAAGGTGATAGCTTTTCAGTGCTACGTGCTGCGAAAGAGAGAAGCGGCAGGCTACAACCTTGGGCAAATCGGCAACGCCGACCAGACGGCTGTGTATTTTGATATGCCAGTGGCGTACACCATGAATGAAAAGGGTGCCAAGGAGGTGAAGGTGCACTCTGCGGGCTACAAGAAGCAGCGCGCAACTGTGATGCTGTGCTGCACAGCTGATAGACATAAACTCCCTCCTTATATGATATTTAAAAGGAAGACACTGCCTGCTCGAGAAACTTTTCCAAGAAATGTCATTGTGCGGGCAAATGAGAATGGGTGGATGACGGGTGCGATGGTGGAAGAGTGGGTTAAGATTGTGTGGTGAAGGCATCCAGGAGCCCTTTTGACAAAGGACTCGCTCCTTGTCATCGACTGTTACCGTGGGCACTTGACCAACAACGTGAAGGCTGCGCTCGCCCAAGCGAACATGGACCTCGCTGTCGTACCGAGCGGCATGACGGGCGAGTTGCAGCCACTTGATGTCTGCATCAACAAACCTTTCAAGGATCGTCTGCGAAAATATTGCACGGACTGGTTGACTGACGAAGACCACATGCTAACGGCAACAGGCTACATCAAACGTGCATCACTATCGCAGCTGGCGGGCTGGGTAGCTGCAGCATGGGACGACATCCCAGGTACTTTGACCGTGCGCGCTTTTAAAAAGTGCAGCATATCTAATGCGCTTGATGGTACCGAAGATAGTGCTCTGTTTGAAGGTGACAGTGACAAGGAACACTGCGATGAGTCTAGCAACGACGACGACGTTGAATGAGCTCTGCACGTTCAGATTCAATAAATGCTGTTTGCATTTTGTGAACGCTGTCCTCCCTTTTTTTTTGTTCGACCTAAATTCCGAGTAAATACGGTACCTGAACCGTAGTGCAGCATCCAATCTTTCTACTGCATTGCCTTCGAAAGCCGCAAAAAGTTGCTTTTCCACAGTTCCCAACATGTTGGTCCATAATCCATGAATTGCACATCATACCATTTTCTGGCTATACTGCCCAGATAGCGGCGCATATTCAAAACCTTCGTGTTGTCAGAGTGCCACATATTCTTGTCACAGGCATACTCGAAAAACCACAGCCAGCAGTGCGCACTTTCCGAGTTTCCTTCAAAAACGTCCGGTTTAACTATACCCCGTGCTGGTTTCTCTCGATTAAGCACTTGGACCAAAGTTCTCATTATTTCATTCTGTTGCATAAAGTGCCTTTGCAGTTCCATAACAGTCAAGACTAGGCTCACCTTACTAGCAGGCATTTCCTCTTAGAGGGTGCCACATGGTATGGGTTCTAGAACGAGTTCGCTCAGTGCCTGGAGCTGTAGATTCACTGTCCTCGATCCAGTTTGCACGAGGGCGTGGCGGCTGATTGCAGCTTGTTGCAGCACCAGGTTGATCAGCGCGGTAGAACTAACTTCGAGAGGAAGGTCCGCCGCTGGCTCACCGTGCACTTGGTATCGGGTGAACACAACAGACTCCAATGACGCCTGGTCAACGAAAAACGTCAACCGCATGTGTGGTCTTCGAAAGCTGTCGGCTGCACCGAAATGTATAGTTCCTAGCTAGAATGGCAGTAGAAAAGACATAATCTCAGTGAGATGGGTGTCGTCTGCCATTTTATTCCAACTGCTTTGTTCTCACTTCTCCGCTAGCCCACTTCTTCGTCTTATTTCATGCATCCAGCGCAGACCGCTTCAAGCTTTTTTGTGGGTTTAGCCTAAATCCATTCTCTTCCGCCCACTTAAACATCTTATTGAGGCCAAGTTGCAACTGTCGCTCGCAGATAGCAAGATTACAAGATTGCAAGATTTGTATCCGATTTGCACATCATCTACGTACACGGAATAAAACATTGTATGTGGTATGACAGTATGGAGGGAGTTCATTTTTACGACAAATAGAGTGCAACTCAGTACAGCTTCTTGTGGTACACCAGACTCTTGCATAAATGGCCGAGATAAGGCGTTACCAACTCGAACGTGAAATGTGCTGTTCGAGAGGTAGCTTTGAATCACGTTGAGCAAGCTGCCCTGGATGCCCATTCCAACCAAATTACAGAGGATTCCAAAACGCCAAGTGGTGTCATATGCTTTTTCCATGTCTAAAAACACCGGTAAGAAAAGCTGTTTATGCACAAAGGCATCGCAGATATATGCCTCGATGCGGACAAGGTGGTGTGTTGTGGATGTACCTTCCCTGAAACCACATTGTAAGGGATTTGGTGTTGTGTTAACTTCAAGAAAATGGATCAAGTGTCGGTTAGTTATATTTTCAAAGAGTTTGCATAGGCAACTTGTTTGGGTTATAGGCCTATAACCGTTAGCTGAAGTTGGGTCCTTGTCCTCTTTGAGAATTATTATTGCCTCTTTCCAGGCAGCTGGGATGTACCCACAGCAGTATATGAAGTTAAACAGCGACAGAAGTGTTTTGTGGGTTTCAGGGTATAAGCGTTTGATCATGTCATAAGCTATTCTATCCCTTCCTGGTGCTGACTTATTGCAACAACTCAGTGAGGCCTGAAACTCCGCCAAGGTAAATGGACGGCTGTAAGATTCATCCTTTGTTATTTTCCAATTCAGGGGCAATCTCTCTGCTTGCCACTGTACTGTAAAAATGTATCTGTGTAATTGGCTGAAGTGGAAATGTACTTGAAGTGAGCACCTAGAAAACCAGCCTGGTCTTCAAGAGTGTTTCCCTGAGTATTTGCTAATGTTAGAGGATAGGTTTGCAGCCATTTAATTTGTTAATTCGGTTCCATGTATTCCTTTCGTCATTGTAAGAGTTTATACTTGATATGTGCTTTTGCCAGCTTTCCCTTTTGGCATGGCAGCACATTCTTCTACCCTTACTCTTTGTTTTCTTAATGTTTGAGATTTTCCGTGATTGGACAGTCACGAAGGCGGCTCCAAGCCTTATTTTGCTTGCTTCGTGCTTCCTTACAGTCATCGTTACACCAGGGAACACGTTGTTTTGAATGCTTTCCTTTTGTTTCTGGCATGCATATGGACGCTATACTCACAATGAATGCTGTGAAATATGCCACTGCATCGTTTATGTCTAGTGTACAGATGTCATCCCACGTCAGGTCGCTGAGCTCTCTGTATTGCTTTCAGTCGGCAAAGTCAAAGGAAACCCGTATGGGTTTCCTTTGTAGCAATTGCTACGAACGGGTGGATGTCTGATTTTCCCTTTATCAATTACTTCTCTCCACCTTGCGGGTTTCCGCAGAACTACTACGTCAACTTCTGAAAGAGAACCGCTCGAACTGCGACTGCCTCAAGGGGAGTTCGAAGTACCATATTTACATGACTGTAAGTTGACCTATTTGTTTTAATTTGAAAATCTGAAGTGAGGGGGTCGACTTACAATCGAAACCAAAGCATGGCACTGCCAAAAAAGCGAAACTAACAGGAGCTAGAACGTAGTTACAATATGATGTTTGGTCTTGGCCCTACCCATATCTTTTTGCGATCCTGTGCATTTGTTCGCTTTTCAGAAGAGTTTTTCAACACTTTTGAGAGTTTTACAGTGCACACAACACTCATGGGGGCTGTCAATAGTTGATGGAAGCACTGATGTTCCATTCACAGCGGCACCTTCAGAATGGCAGCGCTTGCGAGGAGTATCAGTAGTTCATGGAAGAGCAGAGACCGCTCACGTGTTTCTCTTTCTCTGTAGCTCTTAGTTGGACCAAAGGCACTAGTTTGACGCGTTTGACTTGACTGCCAGCATGACTGCTGGCTATGTGCTACTTCCATGCTTCCTTAGTCGTCCTGCGTGCTCCAGGCCCACTAAACATTCGGCACTCATTCACAGCAGCGTTCAAGAGGGTTGCCATCCTTTATGCCGAAGAAATAAATCACTGCACAGCGGGCCACAAGTTCAATGTTTCTGAACAGGTGGTGCAAGAGTGGCGACTGCAGCGAAGCAAAATTTTCACCTATGACGGCAAGTGAAGAATTTTCCACAGTCCGAAGTCTGGACGCTTGACGGAGCTGTAGGACAAGCTTGCAGCGTACGTTGCTGAAATGCATGATCGGTCCCTGTCAGTAAAGTGCGACATGGTCATGAAACAGGCCCGGATCTTTGCCTTTTAAGGACCTGCGCCGCCGTGAGTACAATGAGTGGCTGGTGGCAGAAAACAGCGAACTTACGCCAACCGGACCTGTCAAAAGAGCCTCCCCTATGGCCGGATGTTGTTGGGTGCATGTGGCATGGGCTGCTGTTCCACAAGATGTAGTGGTGCGGTCGTTTGCCAAATGTGGAATTTCGCTGGATGACGATGCACTGTGGGACCATAGCAGCGATGACGATGGCAGCACTAGTGAGGATGGCGCAAGTGAAGTAGTCCAGTGACCATGCCAGCAACTAATGAATTTTCGTTATCGAATGCGCCCTCGCGTATGCTCTTCTTTTTTTCCCTGTCACACGCGATATGGGGGGGTCGACTTACATTCGAGTCGGCTTACAATCATGTAAATACAGTAGCTGCCGACAAGCAACACCTTTGTCCACTATAATTGCGACACCGCCCGACGAAGCGAGTGCATCATCTGAATCTTTTCGGAAAATGGTGTCTTGTCTAAGGAAGTTACTTTGTGTTGGTTTTAGGTGGGTCTCTTGAACACACAGCAACTTAGGATTGTATTTGTGCAGAACTTCCTTAATGCCATTGTGCATTAGACCTCTCACGTTCCAGTGTAATATTCGTGTATCCATATTGTTTGTGTTTTTGTGCTGTGTGTCAAGAAGTTGTCAGTTGGCTTAAGGAGCCTTTCCAGGTCCTGTAATCCGTGGTTTGTTTGTCTTGAAGCAGTCGCGAGAATCACACTGCTCCCGAGAGGCTGTCTGCGCCGTCTGGCCTGGAGTTGTGTCCATTGACTCCTGGGAGCTGCTGGACTTCCGCTCAGTTGAGCGGGGTGGTTTCGGGGTAGGCCTTGCCTCGAAAAGCAGGACCTTGGAGGCCGCAAACCCAGAGCTCGATGGGCCTTCCCTCAGAGTTGGCGCAGCAGCACTGGCTGCTGTCGCCTGGGGGGCTGGTGGCACTGCCACAGCTATGCTCTTTTTGGGCCAGACTGGTGTCCGCTGTGACGTTGCTCCCTTATGCACCGCAACAGCATACCCTGCGGTATGAAGAAATGAAACCCATTTGCGTGCTTCCTGAAATGAGATGTTCTCTTTGACCTTAAGAGTGAGGATACCTTTTTCTATTTTCTACGTAGGGCATGAACGAGAGTAGGCTGCGTGTCCATCTTCGCAGTTAGGGCAGTGGAACGTGGCACTACAGTTGTCAGAGTTGTGTTCGTACTCGCCGCATTTTGCACAGGTCGGTCGGCCTCGGCAACTTTGCGAGTCATGGCCAAAGCTTTGCAATTTAAAACATCTACGTGGGCTAGGGTTGTAAGCTCAAATCCGTGTCTTTGTGTACCCTGTTTCGAGGGAATCTGGTAGCGTACTCGATGCAAAGGTGAGAATGAGGTGCTTGGTGGGAATTTCTTTGTTTTCACGCTTGATCTTTATTCTTTGGGCTTTTATAATGTTTTGATTCTTTCATCCCTCGAGAAGCTCTTCTTTGGCCAGATTTAGATAATCATCATCTGATACGACTCTTCACCAAATACCACAAGGTTCAACAATTTTCCATGTTGTTAGATGTCGCGAACCTCAAGTAGGAGGTCGCCACTAGCCATCCTGGTAACTTTGTATCCAGGTCCTGTAGTGTCGCTAAGGCATTTCGCAGCAATGAAAAGAGATAGTGTTCCCACAGTTTTTTCAGGATTCAGAAAGTGCATGACATGGAAACGAGGGAAGTTTCCTTTTTCTAGACAAATAATCTCAAAGTTTCATTGGTGCGCCCTCTTTTAGAAAGAGTGTGGCATAATCGTTGCTGTGTTATCGTGTTTAGTTCTTGTCATGCCACGGCCCTTGATGCTATGACCAGCGCATGCGTGACATGCACACATATGTATATATACTACGGAGCAATAAAGGCCGGGGTTCATTCCCGTTCATGTTCAAGACAGTGTCGTTCGTCGCGGAAACACGGCATGGTGTCAGAAGTGGTCTTCGCAAATTGGGCGGAACCGCCGGCGACGTAAGAAGATACAGGTACGGCTGACCTCCATCGCTGGCGTCCTCGGCTCGGACACGATAATGGAACAAGAGCTTCGAGCCATGGCGAGTGAGGAAAGTGGTATTTCATGCCAGCTCTTTCCGGTACAGCCACTAACGAGCTTCAACTTTGACAAAGCGTCAGAGTGGCCGGCGTGGGTGCAAGAATTCGATGATTATCGATTTGCTTCCGGCATTAATGAGCGAACTCAAGAGGCTCAGGTAGGCACGCTGCTGTATACCATGGGGCGGCAGGCATGCAACGTATTCAAGACCTTTGAGCTGTCTGAAGAACAGTCAAAGGACTATGAAGTGGTGAAAAAACGTTTCGACGCCTACTTCATTGCTACGCGCAATTTGGTCTACGAAAGCGCATGTTTTCATCGTCGCCACCAAGTTTCAGGCGAATCGGTGGAATAGTATGTAACTACCCTACTACATACTTCAGCAGATAAATGTGACTATGGCGTGATGAAAGAACGGATGATCCTCGACCGTTTTATGGTTGGACTACGTGACACAACGTTGTCCGAGGCCCTACAAATGAATGCTGCACTGACTCTGAAAACGGCACTGACAAAGGCAAGGATGAAGGAAGCGGTACAGCAACAACAACAGGAACTTCACAGCAGTCTATACCACCAACCAGCCAGCGTAGAAGTCGACATAATTCATCAACGAGCAAGCCGGGGACGTCCAGAGGACCAATGGGCCAAAGAAGACATCCGAAAGTGTGCGGCTTGCGGCAGGGCCCGTCATTTGACCTCATCGTGCCCTGCAAGGGGGGCAATTTGCTACAGGTACCAACGACGGGGACATTTCGCCGCGGTCTGCCCACGAAAGCAGAACTTCACAATCGCCGAAGCAAGCGCATCCGAAGTAGATTTGTGCAGTGTTCCCCAGACAGCTACATTGAGTGAGCAAACAGTGTGTGCCATCTATTTTGTTAGGACTTTAGCTGGTACAATTGCAAGAGCTTGTTTTGTTCAGGTCGCTATTAATGAGGTCACAGTGTCTGCTAAGATTGACATAGGAGCAGAGCTAAACGTTGTTCCAGCATCGTTTCCTGGCGTACCCAAAACTATAGAGCATTCCAATGTAATCTTAAAGGGGCCAGGCAATGAAGTGTTAGATCTGAAAGGACAGTTCACTGCGGACATTCTGTGGAAACGATGTTTGGTTAGGCAGGACGTTTTCGTCATTAACTGGGCGAGTAATGTCATTTTAGGCTTGCCAGCAATAGAAGCTTTGGGAATAGTGAAATTTGTAGACGAAGTTTCGATCCACCAAGCTGTGCAAACGTGCTTCCCCCCTTTGTTCTGCGGTTTGGGTACTACGAAAGGAGAATACTGTATTAATCTCAAAGCAGACGCGGTGCCCTATGCCATTTACAGCACTCGTCGTATACCCATCCCGCTGAGGGACGGCGTGAAACACGAGCTAGAAGAAATGGAAAAGAACGGAGTCATTTGTAAAGTAGAAGGGCCAACCGAGTGGTGTGCTGGCATAGTGCCCGTCTTGAAGCCGTCCGGGCAAGTGCGAATATGCGTTGACCTAACTCAACTCAATAAGTGGGTGAAACGAGAGCAATTTGTGCTCCCCACTGTTGATGAGACACTCGGGTTACTAAGCGGAGCAGCTGTGTTTTCTAAACTTGACGCGAACTCGGGATTCTATCAAGTAATGCTAAGCAAGGATTGTCAGCTATTGACCACGTTTATTACTCCCTTTGGACGTTATTGCTTTGAACGCCTGCCGTTTGGCATAACCTCTGCTCCTGAATATTTAAAGGCAAATGTGTGAAATTCTTGATGGAATGCCGGGGGCCGTAAAATTAATCGACGATGTGTTAGTCTTTGGTTCTTCACAGAAAGAGCATGATGAGCGATTGTTTCAGACTTTAGAACGCTTGACAGAAGCCGGCATATCTTTGAATCATGAAAAATGTCAGTTCAGTGTAAAAGAGGTATGTTTTTTGGCATGCCGAGTGAGCAAAGATGGCATACTGCCGGATCCTGCAAAAGTTGTAGCGATCACTGATATGAAGCCGCCTGAAAATGTTGCCGATATGCGGAGATTCCTTGGTCTTGCAAATCATTGCTCGCAGTTTATTCCAGACTTAGCTGAGAAGACTGCGCCGTTACGTCAGTTGCTGCACAAGCACAGTGAGTGGATTTGGGCTACGCCTCAGCAGATGGCATTTGACAGCATAAAACGTGCTATCTGTTCTGATAGGTGTATGGCAAAGTATGATCCACGGAATCAAACCATTCTTTCTGCAGATGCGTCATCGTATGGTTTAGGTGCAGTTTTACTTCAAGTACAACCAAACAAAGAGAGACGGTATATATTTGTTTCAAGATCACTGACTCCAACAGAGATGTGCTACGCGCAAATTGAAAAGGAGACCTTAACTCTAACATGGGTGACTGAGCGTCTCGAAAGTTATGTGCGTGGACTGCACATAACGCTGGAGACGGATCACAAACCGCTAGTGACTTTGCTAGGAAAGACTCCCCTAGATTTGGTATCACCACGCATTCAGAGATTCCGGATGCCTCTGATGCAATTCAGTTTTGAAGTCGAATATGTTCCTAGGAAAAATTTGGAAAATGCTGATGCACTTTCTAGAGTGCCAGTGCGAGGGCAAAAAACCAAGAACTTCCTTTCTGTGGATGAAGTGAACTCGTTTGTTACTGGTCCATTATCCGAGTTGGGTGAATCGGATCACTTTAGACTGGTCACCGAAGAGCAGGCAAAGGACGAGACCTGCCGTATGTTGGGCCAGTACATTCGTAAAGGCTGGCCGGGCCCAACTTCGCTATCAAGCGTTATGAGGCCATATTGGCAGTATCGTGCAACATTGAGCGTGTGTAAAGGGGTTCACATGCATAGCACTCGCCTCGTTGTGCCACTCTCGCTCCAGAATAGAATGTTAAGTCTGCTTCACGAAGGTCATCAAGGTATTGTGAGATGCAGGGTGAGAGCACGGGAGTCTGTTTGGTGGCCGGGCTTGAGCTCTCAACTTGCTTCTTTGGTTGTTGATTGCCGCGTGTGTCCGCAGTTCCGAGAACAGCCGAGTGACCAATGATGCCAACCCAGACACCTATTCGACCTTGGCAAAGGGTCGCAGCAGATATCTTCCATCTCAACGGCCGTAACTATTTGCTCTTAGTGGATTTTATATCTCGATTTCCAGAATTTTGTTTACTGGAATCGCTCACCAGCACTGGTGTTGTTGGTCGCGTCAAAGACGTGCTTGTCACGGATAACGGTGCTCAATTTGTCAGTGAAGAATTTCAGCAGTTCGCGAAGGCCTATGGATTCAAAGGTGTGACGTGTAGCCCTAGGTACCCGCAGGCAAACAGAGAGGTCGAACGAAGGGTGAAAACGGTAAAAGGGCTACTGCTAAAGTCTCATGATCCCTATTTGGCTCTGTTAGCCTACAGGGACACCCTGGGACCACTAGGCAAGACGCCAGCGGAGCTCCTCAGGGGGCGGCGGCTTCGTACAACTCTGCCTCTCCATCCGACAGGCTTGTACCAAAGACACCCAACCTGAAAGAGGTACGGAAGAAGGATGCAGTTGTCCAGGAAAAGCAGTGGCAAAATTATGACCGCCGTAATGCAGCCCGACACCTGGTCCCATTGGCACCCGGTGATTCTGTCTGGGTCAAGGACTGCAGGCGGGAAGGCATCATCAGTCGGCGGGCAAAACTGCCGCGGTCGTATGTTGTCGCGGTAGAGAGCGGCATCGAGATCAAACGCAACAGGAAATTTCTAGTCAAGCAAGCGCCAAGCAGAATTACAGACTCGTACAATGAGACATACGAGTTTCCCCCTAGCCTGGAAAATGCAGAAGTTGGCGATCAGCCTAACTTCCAAATCAGCCCTCCAAAGTGACCCCAGAGAGGATCAGGGTAATGTTTTGCCGCAGGTACCAGGCGAATACATTACACGATTCGGTAGAGCTGTAAGAAAACCAAACCGTTACGGGATTTCTGAATGTAATGCAGTACGTTTCTTTTGACTGTGTTTATCATTATTTAGTTGGTTGTTATTTTGTTGGAAAAGGGGAGATGTGGCACAATCATTGCTGGGTTATCGTGTTTAGTTCTTGTCATGCCACGGCCCTTGATGCAATGCCCTGCGCATGCGTGACATGCACACATATGTATATATACTACGGAGCAATAAAGGCCGGGGTTCATTCCCGTTCATGTTCAAGACGGTGTCATTCGTCGCGGAAACACGACAAAGAGGACTATCAGGAAGTGGAGGGAATGACGTTTTAGCCATAAAAATTTATTTTATTTCAGCAGTTATGCTAGCTGCCCACGACCGAGCCTAACAAGGGGACGCTCCAAGACACTAAGGAAACTCAGAGGCCAGCTGTACATAGCTACTATTGACACGTGCACTTGCCTATCTTTATTGGGCGACCACGTTTCGCCGCCTAACAAATGTTATCACACAGCGCGGGACACGCCTGCATGTATCGGAAGTTTCTGGAATGTTGTCGATGCTTCTATCCACTGTCTGTTGTCGCCGAACCCTGTGTTATCTGATTTCATCGTGTGACGCGAATGGTGTACAACTTTGTACACCATTCGCGTACACATTTGTACACGACTGTTCTATAAAAGCCAATGAGCTTGACCCGCTGATCAGATTTTCGACGATCGCCGAGTGTGTTCGCCGCTACCGTTGTTCTTTGAGTGTAGCCTGTTTTTGAGGGAACAAGTTCGCCCAATAAAATACTTGTTTCGTTAGCCACAGTTTTGCTGCCTTCTTAACCGTCACTACCACGTGACATCTGGTGGAGGTGTTTTACGTTTATGCACCGGAAGCCCCCGACAAGCCGTAATCCAAGCCAGGACCAAAAAGACAACACCAACGTCGTCCCGGAACATCGGGCAAGCCGCCGGCTACAGCAGCTGCCCCCGGAACACGGTCTTCTACCAGATACGACCAAGAAGACAGTCCAAGAAAATCGTCCAGAAACGACCAAGAAGACAACCCCAATGGCAGCCGCAGCGGCCCCAATAATTCTTCAGCAGCCCAGAGAACCACTGACATTCCGCAGTTCCACATTTTAGAACCCAGAAAGCTGGCTGGAGACGTATGAGAGGATCGCTTCGTTTAACAGCTGGGAGAGCGACAACAAGCTGCGACATGTCTATTTCGCATTGGAGGACGCTGCCAAGATGTGGTTCGAGAATCGAGAAGCCATCTTGATGACGTAATCGCCAAGACGTGGTTTGAGAATCAAGAAGCCACCTTGACGACATGGGACCTGTTCCGAAGCGGCTTCCTGCAAACATTTACAAGAGTCGTGCGAAAAGAGCAAGCCCAAGCTCTACTGGAGACCAGAGCGCAGCTGCCGAATGAGACGATCGCAATCTTCACTGAGGAAATGAGCCGTCTGTTCCGCCACACCAACCCGGAAATGTCTGAGGAGAAGAAATTCCGCCTACTGATGCGTGGTGTAAAGGAGGAACTTTTCGCCGGAATGGTAAGAAGCCCACCGGAGGCCGTCGACGAGTTTCTTCGTGAGGCGACGAGCATCGAGAAGACACTGGAAATGTGGAACCGGCAATTCGACCGCCGCACCAAGCCAACAAGCTACGCCAGAGTTCAATCACTGGCCACCGACGACTTGCGCGAGACCATCAGGGCAGTCGTACGAGAGGAGCTTCAGAAGATCTTCCCTTCATCGCAACCTGAAGTGGCCTCAATCGCCGAAATTGTCAAAGAAGAAGTCCAGCGATCGCTTGGAGGCCCCGAGGTGCAACCACAATCATCGCAGCCCCCGCCAGAAGCGATGACCTACGCCGCTGTCACCAGCCGTCAAGGTCCTCCTCCACAACCGCGCCAGGGCCCTGTAACGCCGCAATTCTGTCGACCACCGCCGCCACCGCCACCGCCAGCACGCCCACCTCACCCAGCGCAGCTACCCGAGGAAGACAGACGTTTGGCGCGCTCCTGACCACCGCCCGCTCTGCTACCACCGCGGAGAAGCGGGTCACATCTACCGACGGTGCCCATACCGGGCGATGGGACTGCGAGGGTTCGCCGTCAACGCTCCGCGCCCGCAGCCAAGGTGAATGCCCTCGCGATATCGCCGACTACCTCGCCGCTACTCGGTGGAGCTCTCGACAACCGTCGCGTTCGCCATCACCAGGCCGCTACCTGTCGCCGCAGCACCACTGGCCCAGCCCGGGGCCGGTCAGCGAGCCTATATCTGGAAAACTAAAAGCAGCAACCGACGGAGGTGCGGTTGCTGTTTGTGGAACTGACGAAGATCCTCCGCCGCCGAAGAAACTACCTCGACGACATAACGACACGCCACTGTCTGGACGAAGTCTGGAAGCAAAGAATACGACGACACAAGACAACCTGATGACGTCACATACCAGCCACAGGTCAACGCGATGCAGCTGTGATCTGATGCCAAGACCGAACTGTAATGCAAGACAAAGAACCACCGACCTCGACGTGCTTCTCGACGGCCAAGCAGTCACCGCCTTAGTCGACGCAGGGGCTGATTACTCCGTTATGAGTGGACACATCGCCGCCCAGTTTAAGAAAGTTAAGGCTGCATGGGAAGGCCCTCAAATTCGGATCGCTGGAGGACACCTCACAACACCGACTGGAATGTGCACGGCAAGAATTACCATTCACAACCGGACTTACCCTGCTACCTTCGTTATCCTCCAACAGTGTTCACGAGACATCACTCTCGGCATGGACTTCCTGAACCAACATGGCGAAATCATCGACCTGAAGTCGAAGTCAATAACGCTGTCGGAAGAACATGCGATACCGCCGGAGAGCCTTCCTAGTCACCGCGCCTTGAGTGTGCTCAAAGATCAAGTGAGCGTCCCGCCTCGCTTGAGCATTGTTATTTCGGTCGGCACCGAAACACCTGCTGATGTAGAAGGTGTCATCGAGGGCGACCAACATCTATTGCTCGACGTAGTAGTTCTGCGGAAACCCGCAAGGTGGAGAGAAGTAATGAATAAAGGGAAAACCAGACATCCACCCGTTCGTAGCAATTTCTACAAAGGAAACCCATACAGGTTCCTCGAAAGAAAAGCCTCATAGTTGAAGAAAAATTCGTCCTGGTCCAGGACAAACTCAAACCAGGACAAAGGAGACCCATATGGGTTTCCTTTGTAGCAATTGCTACGCACGGGTGGATGTCTGATTTTCCCCTTATTCATCTACTGCCCGACCATGAAATTTGCGTCGCAAGAGGGATTGCTCGACTCCATGGAGGGAAAGCTGAAGTTATGCTAACCAACTTCAGCCAAAAGTTCAAGCACATCAACAAGGGCACAACAATCGCGTACATCGAGGAAATTGTGGAAACCAGCAATGCCTTTGTTCTCTCGGATTCCGCCGCATCTACCCCAACAACCGTAGTTCCTGAGCCAGACTTCGACATAAATCCAATTCTAGCCGTGATTAAGCAGCAACAGCTCAGAAGTCTGCTTCGACGATACAAACAGTGCTTTTCGATGTCATCAAGGATTCGACGAACGCCAGTTGCAAAGCATCGCATAATAACCGAAGAGTGCACTCGACCTCTCCACCATAGCCCTTACCGAGTTTCGACATGAGAATGTGAAGCTATAAGGCACCAAGTCGATGAAATGCTGTGCGACGACATCATCCAGCCGTCCGAAAGCCCATGGGCATCTCCTGTAGTCTTGGTGAAGAAAAAGGACGGAAGCCTACGTTTCCGCGTCGATTATCATCGTCTGAACAAGATCACGTATACCTCCTCCCACGAATAGACGACGCATTGGATCGGCTCTGCAACGCTATATATTTCTCGTCGATGGACCTTAAGTCGGGCTACTGGCAAATAGAAGTCGATGAGAGAGATCGCAAAAAGACCGCCTTCATCACGCCAGACGGCCTCTACGAGTTCAAGGTCATGCCATTCGGACTATGCTCGACGCCTACAACATTTCAGCGCGTTAAGGACACGGTGTTAGCAGGATTGAAGTGGCAGACGTGTCTTGTTTACTTGGATGACGTCGTCGCCTTCGCCGGAAATTTGGACGATCACCTCTGGTGGCCTGCGACAGTATTAGAGGCCATCAAGTCATCAGGGCTCACTCTGAAGTCGGAAAAGTGCCACTTTGCTTACAATGAGCTTCTGTTCCTAGGCCACGTAATCAGCAAATCTGGTGTCTGCCCAGACCCGCAAAAGACTGCTGCCATCGCACAGTTCCCGCAACCCATCGACAAGAAGGCAGTGCGCAGATTCCTTGGCATGTGTGCCTACTGTACTGCCTACTTGGCGTGTGCCTACTGCATGTACCAGAAGCTTCTGGAATGTTGTTGATGCTTTTATCCACTGTCTGTTGTCGCCGAACCCTGTGTTATCTGATTTCATCACGTGACGCGAATGGTGTACAACTTTGTGGAAGACACGCGGGTCCCGGCGATTAGTCTGGAACATTCGACGACTATTGTACAAAAGCCGACGCGCTTGACCCACTTATCAGATTTTCGACGATAGCCGAGTGTGTTCGCCGCTACCGTTGTTCTTTGAGTGTAGCCTGTTTTTGAGGGCACAAGTTCGCCCAATAAAATGCTCATTTCATTAACCACAGTTTTGCTGCCTTCTTAACCGTCACTACCATGTGACACTATAACCTATAACCCTAAGCTGGATACATTACTCATGGTTAACCCTTGCTGACCGGAAGACGGAAGTTACAGCAAGAGAATAGAAGAAAGGAAAGATGGAAAAGTCGGAGAGAAAGAAAAAAAGATTGAAGAAGGGGATAGGAAAAGGCGACTGCCGATTTCCTCCAGATGGGTCAGTTCAGAGGTGCCGTCTACGTGAAGCATAGGGCTAAATAGGTGTGTTGCCTCCACGAGGAGGCCTTAACAGTCCAAACACCCGGCATCAGCTCAACCCCCAGAATCCCCCTTTCCCCAGACACAGCTGAACTGCAAATGGTTAGACGCGAGAGGGTCCAACCCTCGTGTGCTGGGGTACGTGATGTAGCAACACACCAAACGCCTGCTGATGCAGACAGCCCAATGGGGGGGTCAGTATAGGATTCTTCCCCTGCTTTTAGTATATCATCGAAATTACTGATGACATTACCCTGATGACATTACCTGGTTATCTTCCAGTGCATTACACCTTGCCTTGTCCTATGCCAAGTTTTTTCTCACTAATTTCACGCTTCTCAATGATTTCACGCCATTTCTTACTGCTTTCTCAATCTTTCCCATATTATAAATTTCGACTGTCCCTTACTTTGTTGTTCTTGATCAGTTTAGACAGTTCCGTGAATTCTATCTGATCTCTTGATTACAGACTTTCATGCTTTGTCGTTGCTTTATTAGGTCCTCTGTTAGTTGGGACAGCTTACCAACTAGCTGCCTAGGTGCCTTACCTCCCACTTCAATTGCTGCTTCTGAAATCAGCCTAGTTACTGTTTCATTCACTACCTCCATGTTGCCTTCATCTTCCTGTTCAAAAGCTGCATATTTGTTTGCGAGCAGCAGCCTTGATTCATCTGCTTATAGCCTAACTACATCTAGGTTGGCCTGTTCTTTCTTGAATAATTTTGCCCTTTCTTTCCTCAAACTGAGAGTGATCCTAGACCTCACTAACCCATGATCACCGTCATTTACTCTGCCCAACACTTCTGCATCTTGCACTATGCTGGAATCGGCAAAAATTATGAAATATATGTCATTTCTTGTTTCTCCATTAGGGCTTTTCCAGGTCCACTTCCCATTACTGCGCTTCCTGAAGAAAGTATTCATTATTCGGAGCCTCTTCCTTTCTGCAAATTCTACCAACATCTCTCCTCTAGTGTTCCTAGAATTGATGCAGTAGTTGCTAATTGCTTGTTCACCAGCTTGCTTTCCTCCCCCCCTTATACGCTGAAGTCGCTCATGACTACAGTATACTGAACTCACACCTTCCTCATCGCTAATTCAACACCTTAATAAAACTGTTCTATTTCTTCATCATCGTGACTGGAAGTTAGAGTGTAGGCTTTTGCTACCTTTAATCTATCTCCCATTTAGTTTCATTACAACTGCTACCCTCTCAAAAATGTCATTGGTTCATCAATGTTGCCCGCTATGCGTTTTTGAATTAGGAGTGCTACCCTGTATTCTCTCTTATTTAGAATAACTCTGTAGCAGAAGACATGGCCATTAGTCAGCACTATACATGCCTCACCAGTTCTTCTAACCTCACTAAGGCCAATATTTTCCCAGGCAATGCCTGATAATTTCTCAAAGAACCCTGCTAACCTAGCCTCACTCCAGAGAGTTTGCATGTTAAAGGGACACTAAAGGTTACCAGAAACTCAAGTTAAAGTGGTAGAGCAATGTTCAAGAACGTCTAAGGCGTCAATATAATCGCGAACAGAGCTTTAGTAACCGAGAAATTGAGGTAAATGCATGACACGATTTGAGACCCCCCAGCGACATTCCGGTACTAGCCCGATGACGAAAGGACTCCTCATAATTTGTGTTACTAATACTCAACTACTCGTATTAAAAATATCATTTCATTCGATTATAAGACGGAAAAAAATGCTACTTGTTTACGTCTATTCGATTCTAAGAAAAAATAACATTTTGACGCTACCCTTCAGTAACATGGGTGTTCGAAAGGTTTCGTTTTCGCTCGACTCTGCGCCGCGCACGCTTTGGAGTTTCAGTAGTTTCGTTATCGCGTCGTGCTGTGAGGGTTCTGCTGGCTCGCGAAACTTTCATTTGGAACAAGCAGCGAGAATGCCACGTCCATGTGATGTCGTGGGAAGCCCTCGTTGCTTTCCCGCTCCGGAGAGCCGGTGTCGAGGCCGCCGTCGTAGTACGCAACGACGCCGGCAGTGCGAGCCCTCAGCAGCAGGTCGCGCTCGTCGGTGCTCAAATCGCTGAAGTTGAGCGCACCATCGCGAGCCAATCTGTCGGTGTCAGGGTCCATTGCGACGAGCGTCGAAGTTAGCGTCATAAAATGAAGAACCAGCTTATGGGCGTCTTGCGCTGGAGTTTGAGGTATAGTAGCGGCGCCTGGTGGCGGTGCGGGAAACGACATCTGGGTCGTGCCAGCTTGGGTCGTATTGAGCCCTGGCTGTGGCGAAGCACGTTTCTAGGCCGAGTTTTGCGTCGATTCGCACATTTTTATGCCCTGTTGCGAGTGCGAAAAGGCTCGTCGCTTCTCATAGACCACGCCGACCACGCTGCGAGCTCGCCGCAGCCTATATTTTAACGAAAACGGACTCTCCGTGTGCCGTGGGACGTAATGTGGGACGTAATTCGTTTCTCCTTCCGCTAGCCACCATACTCCCGCTTTCGCTCTGCTGTCGGCTCTGTCTTGGCTCTGTTTCTGGCCGCACGTTCGCGTTTTGCGCAGAAAAGCCGTAGCGCCGTCTGCGGTCGCCGTTCTACTCACCGATGGCGCAACGTCACTATGAGACCATGATGTCAGTACTCCTCGATAGGAGGGCGGGCGATTTGAACTGCGCTAGAGGTACGCGGACGCTTCAGAACGCATTTTCTCTTAAAATAAGTCTCTCCTTGGCACGAAACAAGCGTTTCGAGGTTTCTGTGATGGTATTTCAACAGTCCACGTTGACTTAATAGTAACCTTTAGTGTCCCTTTAAATGTTGCCAGGTTCAGTTTCCAATGGTGGCCTGTCTGGATCCAAAGATTCTTAGCACCCTCTGCTGCGTCGCAGGTCTGACCGCCGTCTCAGCCAGGTGCTCCCGCAGCCGCTAGGGACTGAGAGCCATGGGTTAATTGCAAGAGTCATGAGGGAGGTAGTGGCTGAATACTGCACAAGGGAGGCCAATTCCTGTTCTCATGAGGGATTGTCTTTGTTGATGCTTAGTGGGCCTTCCTAATTTGGTTGCACCTGGACTAGTAAGAACCACCACTGGCTCTTCGCAATTTTTTTTTTTTTGCCGGTGTCACACGCCACTACGTGTGAAAATGTAGTTGACTGGACAAGGATTTGTACTTACAACCTTCAGATTAGAAGCCCGGTTTTTGCCTCTGCTCCATGCCGTCACACTCTACATAGTGCTATGAAATTTCGATTATTACAAAAATATGTCAACTTTTCTTCCCCGAGTAATGAACCTTCCCCCAAATTCTTCAAGTAGCAGGAGTCTACTTGGCAAGAACCCGACTGGCAACTGACCGACAGATAGATAAAACCAACCGACCTAGGAGACAGTAGACGAAGAAAGCTTTGCTTTAATAAATAAATGGTAAAGGCATGAGGAGAAACTGTTTCCTTCTCTCTGGCACAGGATTGTCATACAACCAAGAAATATTTGTTGGATTTGCAGGATCGTGCCGCAAAAGTATTTAAGGGCACCTTCAGTGATCAGGGAATGTGAGAGAGTTGAAATTTTCTACAATGCATTATGCATACCTGATGTTGCCTTGATGCTGCACCAGAAGTGCGAGGTTGCGCAGTGTAGTCCTGGGTCGGAGCAGGGGTGGTTCCAGGCCCTGGGATGCGCACAGATGCAACACGTTGCTGTTGAGCCGTGCCACCAGGTTGCGGAAGTCGTCTTCATTCTCGTCTCGTGCACCAAACTGGCTGCAGGGAGCAAGCCAAATGCCTTTAACTTGACCCAAATGCCTTGAACAATAAAATTAAATTCTGGGGCTTTACGTGCCAAAACGACTATTTGATTATGAGGCCTACTGTAGTGTGGGAATATTGACCCCCTGGGGAGTATTTTGGAGGAGAGTCCACTACGTGGACTCTCCTCCAAAATACTGCTGCTGCTGCTGCTGCTGCTGCTGCAGCAGTAGTGTTTTTTGCATTTTGCTGCCATCGAAAGGTGGCCGAAATCAAACCCTCAACATCGAGCTCAGTTGCACAACTTCATAGCAACTAAGCCCCCATGCTGAGTCCAATTACCTTTGTCATAAAGGTCATTGCTGCTAAGCTTAGCAGCAGATTGCTTACTAGTTGGTAGTAGGATACATCGGAGCAGTGAAAAACATGTCCAAGGAAAGGAAGCTAGCTAGAACAGAAGAGGCAGCATAACACTTCATTTGTACCAAATGTAGAGTAAATAAGCGTATATATATATATATATATATATATGTAAGAACCTACCTGCCATTCTGTGAGCTTCCAAAATTGGTAAAAAATCCCGCAGACATGACAATGGGAATCGAATGTATATTTTTTTTAAAGCTTGCCCCAGACAAATACTTTTTGTGGGATACATATGCGCTTTATTAATGGTTTACCTCTAAAAATGCAATGTAAAGCATAAACAAACTTGGCAAGCAAGAGACTGCATTTAGATCACTCACTTTCAGTAACTTTGCTGGTGCTGATTTGGCCTGTTTCAGGAAATTGTCTGAATAAACTCATTTGAAGCGAGTACCCCTCAGACACACAGTGTCTTGGCGCCCCACAAAGAGGGTGGGCGTGAGTACCACCAATATTTTTTTTTTCACAGTGAACCTTCATTAACATGAACTATTGACATCTCAAAACATTCATTTAAGTGTATTCATGCCATGGTGTCAATTCCATGTTTCTCACCCCTTATCTCTAAAGGTTTCTGTGCCAGACTAGATATTTTGAAATTATGACTGCAAAAGATCAGGGAAAGTTCACTACCCGAGGGTTTATATACTTAGTGCGCAGCTGCATTATCACCAAAAAGTGAAAACATAATTCTGCAGCCACGGCAACCTCTGATTAATGGCATCAACAAATTTTTGAATGCACCTTATCATTGCACCAGCTTGCACACTCTCCTGCAAGAGAGTCCCTAACATCACTTCACTTCTGGTGAAGTGTGCCTCCGCAATTTGCATCACGCTGACCAAAGTTAGAGAGATCAAGGTCAGAGAGAGTAACCCTTAGCAATCATTGCTATTTTCCCTATGCATGAAAATGATGCATGATTTCGACCAAACTTTGCAGTTGATCTCGGATTGTGGAGCATCTTTTATAAGAGTGGAGCCGAACCACTTGTAACAATATTGAAGTGCCCAAAAAAATGACACTGTTGTGACCGATTAATGCCATAACCAGGTTGCACAAGAATAGCCGAGGGGCAGACATTCAAACATTTTAATTAATCAGAAAGAAAGTACAGTCAAACCCACTTATAGCATTACTGGTTTTAACAATACTTAGATGTAACAATGAGCAGTTGCTACATCCCAAACTTTTCTGCATGTTCTATGGTAAAATAAACCACTTACTACGATGCTCCCATGCCTCATTATTGGCTGTGCATTCAATGACCGATTTTTCCAACACGCCCAATAATTCGGACGGCTTCGCAGTACCACTACATACCCCATAAAGTCAATGTACAAGAATGTCCGAAATTTTTGATGCAAGAACCCTTTGCCACCTGATTTTTCTGACTTTTTGCCATGACTGCAGGTCTGAAACAGCATTGATCAAAGCCACCACCGCCTTCATTTTGATTATCTTACTGCCCCCAACGAGTGTTCTCGCACGCAGATCCACTGGCAGCCGAAGCCACCACTGCGGCAATGCTAGTCCTGACTGCTTCGACGTTTGCTACTAAGCTTCTTGCTGTTCGGTGCCATGTTTTTCATTGAGAGAATTCACCGCTGCCAGCAATGGCACCGATTCCGCCTTTGTAATCCTTGCCACGGGCTTCGAAGCTTGAAGGCACAGCTCGATGCATAATACAGTTTCAGTCAGCTTCGCCTCAATATAGCAATGTTACGCGGTGAAGCGTATGCCAAGCATTGCGGTGAAACAAACCATGAGTGGGAAGGGGCCGTTGTCACGGGACGCACTATGTATTCTTTAATTATACAAGCGTACCCACCATGGTTGCTCAGTGACTATGGTGTTAGGCTGCTGAGCACGAGGTCGTGGGATCGACTCCCGGCCATGGCGGCCGAATTTTGATGGGGGCAAAATGCAAAAACACCTGTGTGCTTAGCTTTAGGTGCACGTTAAAGAACCCAAGGTGGTCAAAATTTCCGGAGCCCTCCACTACGGCGTACCTCATAATCAGAATGTGGTTTTGGCACATAAAACCTCATAATTTAATTTTTCTTTAATTATAGAAGCGTGCACTTGCTCTCCACAGTCAGATTACGAACACCAGTATGCCTAATACGTGTACTGGCAGGCCTTCAGAGCTTTTTCGGACATGCCTGTGGTAATTTCAGCCCTTTGAGGAAGTAAGAAGCGTGCATAAACTTTTTCGGACATTCTCGCAGCCCCTAGAGTGTCTGAGAAATCGGACATTGACTGTAACAATTAAATCTGGCTATTGGGTGCCTGTACCAAAAAGAAAAGGTACGTGAGAATTACGGGAAAAAAAACAACAAAACACCACAAGCCGTTTCGCCACATCTGCCTTTGTTCTGCGCACCCCACACAGCATGCCTTCGTCGCCCCTCTCCGTTCCAACCCTTTGAAATCGGAGAGAGGGCAGAAAGTAGATGGGAGAGAGGCACCCAAAGCCAGTGATGCGATGCAATGAAGGAAAGCTGTGTGGGGTGCGCGTCACAAAAATGAGCGTAGCAAAACGGCCTTGTGCCTTCTTCCTCCCACTTGTCTACCCTGTTCTTCAAAGCAATGTGGCAAAGGCGTGCCATGGCAAAGGCATGCCGTGAAGGGTGCGTAGCACGAAAGGTGATGTAGTGAAGCGGCTCGCTAATTTTTAGAGCGCAGCTCAGAAGCGTGTTTCACATGCGAGTGATTTTGGGCCATAAACACCACGGCATCCGTCACATGAGCAAGCCTCCTTTCCCAAAACCAGCTTTCTGAGTAGTGCACGCCGCTGCGATCACGACCAAGGAGGTGTAAATAAAACTTGCTGGAGCAGAGGGGGCAGGCACCCTTGAGCTGAAGCTGCGCGCCACCAAAAGCCGGTGAATACGCATTCTTGTGCCAGTTGATATCGCCGGTGCGGAGCGTGAATAGGAAAACACACCATTTGCTATTCGCTGAAATTAGATGACTCCCTATATTTCGTCATTGGTTGCTGTGTTGTCTTAATTAAAATGGTTGCTTGCTTGGTAGAGGTCAAATAGAATGCTTCGTTGCATAGAATCTCTTGGGGGAAGCCAATCTGAAAGAACATTTCCACCAATCCTTCGGCTATTGAGGTTGTGTCAATGGAAGGTAGAGGAACAGCCTCCTGGTATATTGTGGACAAATCCATCAGCATCAATATATACTTGTTTCCTTTAGATGAGAAAGGAGATAGTAAGCCAATAATGTCGACAGCTACTGGCTTGAAAGGTGTGTATATCAGTGGCATGCGTCCCAATGATGCTTGGCCCAGTCTTCCTTTAGGAATAGTCTGTTGGCAAACATCGCATGAGCGTATGTATTGGCAGACGTCTTCTTGCACTCCAGGCCAGTAAAAAGATGCAAGGACTCGGTCCATTGTCTTTTTGATGCCCTGGTGTCTGGCCATCGGGGTTTTGTGTGCGAAAAATAGCACAGGGGCTCGCAGACACTTTGGAACCACGGCTTGCTGCACTGATTTACCCAAACAAAGCTGACAACTTCTACACAAGATGCCTTTGTTGTAAAACAATGTCCAAGTTGTGTTTCTCCCCCTGACAGCGTCTTCCCAACTTTTCCTCTACACCCATGTAAAGATTTTGACACTTGTAAAGAGGAGACCTACTTTCCGGTCTCCCGTGGCAGTCTGTGCCCAGACAACAGATGAAGCCACCTAACGCGGATTCATCTCATCAACGGATGCGTTCCTGGCTTGAGATGTAGAAAAGCCTGAAGGCATCTTCCACTTGCAGTCTGGATTCGTTGGTTCACGAGATCCAGTGACATTTCCAAAGATAACATCGCGCAAAGGACTTGCCAAGCACTTAGCTACCGTGGTGCCTGAAAAATATGGCAAATGAATTTTTGCTTGAGCTTCTGGGACCTGGATACTATGGCCATCTGCCAGTAGCATTATTGCTGTTGAGCCCGTTAAAGCAGCATCGAGTATGAGAGCACGGCGCACCATCATGGCCTTGCTGCTGGTGTCCCATAGTACGGAAACTACTAGGCTGAAAAGTTCACCACTTTGCAGTGGCATGTCATAGGTTTATAGCGGCAGGTCTGTTTCATCCCTCTGTTTGTTACAATGTAGAGCATACGAGAATTCTTGTTTTCTAACTTTGTTTTCTGTGACATACAACAGGCTGCAGCAGAACTTGCCGCACTTTTTTTCCGGCAGACCTGCGAGTCATGTCCCGGCCGCTGACAATAGTCGCAGTAAGGCTTCTTCAAGTTCACCTTACAGTCAGAAGGCTTGTATCCCTTGTTATTGCAAAGGAAGTACTTGATTTGGTTTCTTTCTGCATTTGATTCGTCCTCTCTCATGTAGCGGTCTTCTGTCTTCTCCTCGAATGTGAGTAAATTGTTTTGCTGCTGTGCTTCCAAGAAAAGATCAATGGTTTCTGTGATCATCTCCATCATGATCATCAGCAGCCTGGTGATGCCCACTACAGGGAAAAGGCCTCTCCCATACTTCTCTAGCTACAGCGGTCATGTACTAATAGCCGCCATGTTTTCCCTGCAAACTTCTTAATCTCATCTGCCCACCTAACTTTCTGCCGCCCCCTGCTACGCTTCTCTTCTCTTGGAATCCAGTCTGTAACCCTTAATGACCATCGGTTATCTTTCCTCCTCATTACATGTCCTGCCCATGCCCATTTATTTTTCCCGATTTCAATTAAGATGTCATTAACTTGCATTTGTTCCCTCACCCAATCTGCTCTTTTCTTATCCCTTAACGTTACACCCCTCATTCTTTTTTGCATAGCTCGTTGCGTCATCCTCAATTTAAGTAGAACCCTTTTCGTAAGCCTCCAGGCTTCTGCCTTGTACGTGAGTACTGGTAAGACACAGCTGTTATACACTTTTCTCACGAGGGATAATGGCAACCTGCTGTTCATGATCTAAGAATGCCTGCCAAATGCACCCCAGCCAATTTTTATTCTTCTGATTATTTCACTCTCATGATCCGGATCCGCGGTCACTACATGGCCTAAGTAGATGTATTCCCTTACGACTTCCAGTGCATCGCTACCTATCGTAAACTGCTGCTCCCTTCCGAGACTGTTAAACATTACTTTAGTTTCCTGCAGAAGAATTTTTAGACCCACCCTTCCGCTTTGACTGTCCAGGTCAGTGAGCATGCGTTGCAATTGGTCCCCTGAGTTACTAAGCAAGGCAATATCATCAGAGAATCGAAAGTTACTAAGGTATTCTGCATTAACTCTTATCCCCAATTTTTCCCAATCCAGGTCTCTGAATACCTCCTGTAAGCACGCTGTGAATAACATTGGAGAGATCGCATCTCCCTGCCTGACGCCTTTCTTTATGGGGATTTTGTTGCTTTCTTTATGGAGGACTACGGTGGCTGTGCAGCCGCTATAGATATCTTTCAGTATTTTTACATACTCAAAGCAGCCAAACTGGGAAAGACGAAACTAGCGTTTTATTGGGCGAACTTGTGCCCTCAAAAACAGGCTACACTCAAAGAACGGCAACAGCGGCGAACACAGTCGGCGATGGTCAAAAATCTGATCAGCGGGTCAAGCGCGTCGGCTTTTATACATCAGTCGTCGAATGTTCCAGAGTAATTGCTGGGAGCCGCGTGCCTTGCACAAAGTTCCACATTATTTGTGTCGCACACACATGCAATCAGATTACACAAGGTTCGGTCACAGACAGCGGATGGAAGCATGGATAACATTCCAGAAACTTCCGATACATGCAGGCGCATCCTGCGCTGTGCGATAACATTTGTTAGGCAGTGAAACATGATAAAGACAAACAAGTACACGTGTGTCAAGAAGTATGCACAATGTACAGAGTGCAAGAGCAGACGAGATTGCGGCCGTCCTCAACAAGAGGAAAAGAAAGACAAGGGAGGCTCGTGCAGTGCATGAGGCTTGCGCAACCGGGATCGTTGGAACGCCGGCACGACTAGGGCCACCGGGCCTACGGAACCCACATCTACCGGTGAGGTTCACTTGACCGGGCGTCCGTCTTCGGGACAGGGAACGCTTCGGATCGTTGCACGGCACGAGACCTTGGAACGGCCTGCTGCAGCCTCGAACCCGCATCTACGCGCGAGGTTCGGGAGAGCGAGCGTTCGTCATCGAGACGAGGAGCGCATCGGGTCGTTACTTTGCACGAGGCCTCAGGTCGGCCTGCCGGCATCTTGGAAACCACTTCTACGCGCGAGGTTCGGGTGACTGGGCAACCGAGTGGCCTGTTCACGTCTACGGAGCTGTGGGCCGTCCACCTTTTCCTGCCCCATGCTGCTGCATCTGCTCTTCCACGCCGGTCATCACTCTACGAGCGAGTGTTCCACCTCAAGGACTCTACGTCTCACCCCACTCCGGACTTAACCGCAACCTCGTGAGACTACATTTTTTTCTACGAACAACCTTGTATGTGTGGGTCTAGTTTAAGATATTCTTCGTGTTGACATGCCGTCTAATATAATTCTGTGTTTGCTCATCATGCAGCGTCTCCTCCATCTTCCTCGCGTCACACGCTTTGCAATGTGACGATCCTAACCCATCACATATCTGGCGTCCGCGACAAGACCGCTCTTACGCTATCGAGAAGAGCAGCACATTGCATATGCGTGTCTGACGGGTGAGGATGGAGACAGACAAGCTTACGGCAATTGGAAAAGAACTGGGGTTGACTGGCCCGGCACTGAAACAATGGGTAGACGAAGAGCGCGCATGCGAAAGAGAAGCGCGTGAAGCATGTCTGGCTGAACGCAATGCAGCAAAAGAAGCTGATGCCGAAATGCTAGCTAGATTAAAGGCGGAAAGGGAAGTGCTCGAGCTCAAGTTAAAGTTGAGGGAGTTAGATGCGACAGCAGGTAGCACGACTACTGGGCAGCTTACAGAGAGTGTGCACGCAGGTGCTACCGAGAGCTACCAAAGTCCGCACAAACTAATCCCACCATTTAACGAAGAACGCGATGAGTTGAATGTATACATTCAACGATTTGAGCGCGTCGCAAGGAGCCAGGGCTGGCCACAAGACAAACGGGCCCTATCGCTGAGCCTCTGTTTGACAGGCATAGCTCCAAGTGTTGTCGGCACAATGGCACCGGATCATGCCATGGACTATGCGACACTAAAACAGACGCTTTTGCAACGCTTCAGGTTCACGGAGGAAGGCTACCGAAGGAAGTTTCGTTCGGCGAAACCCGATAATTCCGAAACTGGTAAACAGTTTGCTGGTCATCTATTGGGATATTTTGATCACTGGAAAGAAATGGCCAATACGGACCGGACATACGATGCTCTGCGGGACAAGATTGTCTCAGAACAGTTCCTGATGATTTGCCATGAGAAACTGGCAGTCTTTTTGAGAGAGAGGAACTGTCAGGGACTTGACAAGCTAGCGGAAGCTACTGATCCTTACCTGGAGGCGCAAGGGTTAGTCAACCTTGGCAAAGGTAAAAACGAGAGAGATCCTAGCAAGCCACCAGGTCAAGCTCGAACTCCTGAGCGACAAGAAGAGAAGGAAAGACCACGCTGCCTTCTTTGTGGTAAACGCAGTCACAGAGCTGCTGATTGCTGGACCAATACGAAGGGTCCAAATACAAATACATCTTTCTGTGGAAAGTGCCGCCGCTCTGGGCATACGACTGGTTACTGCCCCAAAAAACCCAGCAGTACCGAGAAGGCTTCGTGCTCGATGCAGCAAGTAGACGTGTCCAAGGCTGTTAATGAAGAGACGCAGACCTTGCGTCGAATTCCTAGAAGTTCAGAACATGGGAGAATGCAAACGCATAAAGGAGACAAAAAGTCTATGCCTACTGCCGAAGGTGTGCTTGAAGGACATCCCGCTACTGTCTTTCGAGATACAGGATGCGACTCTATTATTGTAAAAACGTTCCTCGTACCAGACAGTAAGCTGACAGGAAAAATTTCCTCGGTCTGTTTTCTGGACAGAAGATTGTTGAAGCTACCTGAAGCAAACGTGGAGATCGCGTCACCATTTTTCACAGGCAAGACTCGGGTTTTATGCATGGACAATCCTTTATATGATATTGTCCTGGGAAATGTGAAAGGTGTACGGAATGCCTCCAATCCTGACAATGAATGGAAAAGACATCTTTATACACCGAGTGCCGCGGATGAATCATTTAGAGCAGAAGGTGGAAACTGTTCTACCAATGAATCCATCTCTCCTGACATTTTATCATCGGCTGCTAGTGAAAAGGGACAAGTCGGAAGTGGCGGCGACAACCAGACAGCCAAGATCAAGTTCGCATTCGTTACAAGTACCAGCTATAAACCCCCTAGACATCAGCCCGATAGACTTGAGAACCAAGCAAAGGGAGGACAGCAGTCTATGTAAATGGTTTGAAGTAGTGGACCAAGAAATTAAGACGACGTTCGCCGATGTCCAGTCCTTTGTAAAGGAGGGAATTCTTTATTGAAAATACACACTGCGGTCAAAGAAACAAATGGAATAGCTTGTCGTGCCCAGAAGCCTTCGTCATTTTGTGATGAAAATGGCTCATGAAGGGATCCTTGCAGGACATCAAGGAATAAAGCAAAACACAGACTGTGTGAGCGAACAGTTCTACTGGCCCGGATTCCAATCAGACATCACCCGATTTGTTAAATCGTGCGATACGTGCCAGAGGACTTTTCCCAAACATTTAATAGGCCGAGTACTATGGGGAAACACTCCCGTCATTGATACCCCGTTTAAAAGAGAGTTGCCATTGACATTGTGGGACCATTGTCTCCCATGTCAGAGAAAGGGAATAAGTACATTCTCACAATGGTCGATATGGCAACGCGGTATCCTGATGCTGTAGCACTGCCTAGCATTGAAACAGAAAAAATAGCTGAGGCACTTCTAGAGATGTTCTCTCGTGTGGGAGTCCCACAGGAGATAATCAGCGACAGAGGCACATCATTCTCGTCACGCCTGATGAAGGAGCTAAGCCGGCTTCTCTCTTTTACGCAGTTGCCAACAACTCCATATCATCCGATGGCAAATGGCCTTGTGCAGAGGTTCAACGGCACCCTTAAACAAATCATAAGACGAATGTGTCAAGAGAGCCCGAAAAAATGGGACCAGTACTTGGCACCATTGCTTTTTGCTTATCGCGAAGTCCCTCAGTCAAGCCTGGGTTTTTCACCCTTCGACTTGTTGTATGGCCATTATGTCAGAGGACCCACGGCGATATTGAAAGAATTATGGACAGGTGATCATATTGATGATGATGCAAAAACCTCATACGGATATGTAGTTGAGCTACGGAAGCGTCTTGAAGACACTTGTCGTTTGGCCAAGAAGGAGCTTCAAAAAGCAAAACTTTTACAGAAGAAACACTACGACCGGAAGGCCAGACCATGTCATTTAGCTGTTGGAGACAAGGTTTTGCTACTGCTACCTTCGGACAACAACAAATTGATTCTTACGTGAAAAGGGCCATTTACTGTACTTGAGAGGAGAAATGACGTCGATTACGTTATTGACCTCGGGACAAGGACGACACTGTTCCACATAAATCTACTGAAAAAGTATGGGGAACGACCCCCTATATCACCGCCATTAACGAAAGCGTCAGCTGCTTGTCACAACGATGACACCAAAAATGATCATGCGTACCGTTTGAAGGAAAAGAATCGGCAGCCGATGGGAATCTATTGGCATCGCTCTCTCATGGGGTTTTAAACATGGTGTTTCAAAAGCATGAACTTCAAACTGCTGTAACTTTAAGGTCGAGCAACATTTGCTGGCATGTTAGTTTTGTGCATTTTTTTTCCCCTCTATCGTGGTGTTGTGACTTCTTAATGTTGTCATCATGCCGAGTGTGCGGTGCTCGGAACTGTGGTGCAGTGGTAATACTCTTGTGGTGCACGTGTGCTACGGTGGACCAGCAGATATCGAGTACCCTCAAGTTCTTTGAACGAAAGAACTTTCTTAAGTAGGGGGTGATTGTGAAGAAGTACGCACAATGTACCGAGCGCAAGAGCAGACGACATTGCGGCCGTCCTCAACAAGAGGAAAAGAAAGACAAGGGAGGCTCGTGCAGTGCATGAGGCTTGCGCAACCGGGATCATTGTAACGCCGGCACGACTAGGGCCACCGGGCCTACGGAACCCACATCTACTGGTGAGGTTCCCTTGACCGGGCGTCCGTCTTCGGGACAGGGAACGCTTCGGATCGTTGCACGGCACGAGACCTTGGAACGGCCTGCTGCAGCCTCGAACCTGCATCTACGCGCGAGGTTCGGGAGAGCGAGCGTCCGTCATCGAGACAAGGAGCGCCTCGGGTCGTTGCTTTGCACGAGGCCTCAGGTCAGCCTGCTGGCTTTTTGGAAACCGCTTCTACGCGCGAGGTTCGGGTGACCGGGCGACCGAGTGGCCTGTTCACGTCTACGGAGCTGTGGGCTGTCCACCTTTTCCTGCCCCGTGCTGTTGCGTCTGCTCTTCCACGCCGGTCATCACTCGACGAGCGAGTGTTCCACCTCAAGGACTCTACGTCTCACCCCACTCCGGACTTAACTGCAACCTCGTGAGACTACACTTTTTTCTACGAACAACCTTGCATGTGTGGGTCTAGTTTAAGATATTCTTCGTGTTGACGTGCCGTCTAATATAATTCTGTGTTTGCTCATCATGCACCGTCTCCTCCATCTTCCTCGCGTCACATGCTTTGCAACGTGACGATCCTAACCCATCGCAACGTGTCAATACACCCTGATTTCGTAATGCCTCCATGACTGCTGAGGTTTCGACTGAATCAAATGCATTCTCGTAATCAATGAAAGCTATATACAAGGGTTGGTTATATTCCATACATTTCTCTATCACCTGATTCATAGTGTGAATATAGTCTATTGTTGAGTAGCCTTTACGGAATCCTGCCTGGTCCTTTGATTGACAGAAGTCTAAGGTGTTCCTGATTCTATTTGCGATTACCTTAGCAAATACTTTGTAGGCAACGGACAGTAAGCTGATCGGTCTATAATTTTTCGAGTCTTTGGCATCCCCTTTCTCATGAATTAGGATTATGTTTGATTGTTGTATTCATATAGGAGGTTGTGTCCAAGTGCTGCCCCAGGATGGACAATCCTGCTGTGGTGAGGGAGTGCGTTACCGGTTCTGCTCACCGGGATCAGGATGCATTCCAGGCCGGTTTACGCAATTTTATCAACAAGCAGATTTTTTTTTTTAATCCGGTGGAAAATTGCGCAGCACCGGGATACAAACCAGGTCTTCTTGCACACGAGGCAGATACTCTACCTCTATGCCACTGCTCAGTCTCAACTGTTCTGCAATTTCTTTCATGCAAGAACAGCGTTAACTGGCTATGGCAATTAGTCATGAACCGCTTTGCAAGAACTAAGTCACAAACCACATCAAAAGTCTTTCTTCATTGGAGAGTTCGACCCATAGGTCAAATAAGCTAAACAGTTTGGCAGCGTACTGCTTACCAATCTCTCCATCTTGGGGCTTGTTGTGACGAAATTTTTCGTGGTAGCCATCTGCCGTAAACCTGAAACAGTGTAGCAATGCTAGTTTGGTCTTGTCATAGTCGAGAGAATCCTCCAGAGACAAGTGACCAAACACTCGCAACGCTTCACCGTTGAGACATAGGCCGAGAGCTGTAGCCCACTTCTCTTTTGGCCAACCCTGTCTGGTGGCTACTCATTCAAGCCGCTTCAGATATGCATCCAAGTCATCGCAGGTTTCATTGAACAGAGGGATTGTGTTGTGCGGATTTACAGAAACCGAGGTTGCTGGTTGCTTGCATGCGACTGAGAAATACTCGTGTGACTGTCTGCTCCACCCATCTCTGCTAGCATTATGCGCAACTGCAAAATCTTTTTCTTGTGCTCTAGACAATCCTTGGCCACCTCACATTTCACTACACATTCCTCACGTGCCCTTCTCTGTTCATCAATCCACTCTTTCAGTTCTGGAACAACAAGACCCATGCGTTCAGCTAACGCGCTAAGCTTGTGGGTACTCATTTTATATCTACTTGAAGCACACTGTGTCGCAACTGGCTTTGTCCTATCACCGCAGACACCACTTTGTAATTTCAGCTTCTTGGGAAAATATCATGCACACAAGGGTAACCTTGGTACGAATAATAGACAAAGCCATTTGTACACAAAATACAATCTTTTCACACTACTCTCATGAGATCGAATAGGCTATACAGTGAAACCTCGCTAAACCGTAGTTGGCCGGAGCTTGGAAAAAGTATGTACTAAACGGTAGTACTGCTTAACCGATATAGCACGAGATCGCCCACTTACCTGTCAAAAACGGAAGAGAGAGTGTGATGAAAGGAGAAAAACATGCAGTATTTATTTACTTCGCGTGACAAAAGTGTTATTTTCGTTTGATGCCACCGCAGCCTAGCAGCGACGGCAGTGGCCTCAAACTGAAGCTGCGAGCCAGCTTTTCAAACAGATTCTCGGCAAACACTCGCACTGCAGATTCCTCGTTACTGTTGCATATTCTCCTTGCGTGGGCACGGTAGCATTGCAGACGTCGCGGGGCACCTTTTCATTGCGGGGTGCTGTTCTCGTCGAGACGATTGCATTCATGAGGCTGACATAATGCGCAGCTTCTGCCACTGTCGGGCCTGAATCAACCATGCTGTCACTTTCCGTGGCATCCTTATCACTTCGCTAGGCAACACTTCGGCAAAACAGAAGCAACGACGGCGAAAAGTCGAACCTCAGAGCCGACATCAGTTCGCGGTCGCAGCAGCGCTGCCGAGCAACTTCGCATTCCAAATGCCACACACCGTAGTCAACAGCAGATCCCTGTTGCATGCCAGCGCCGACTTCTTCGTGTCACATTCGATAGCACAAACGATGTCTAATTTTTCTTCTATGCTGAGTACCCAGCGTCTTTTTTATCCGAGCTTACACGCGAGTCCTCGCTTACGCGACGCCACAACGCTCTCTGGGACGGCGCCGAAATGATGTTGATGTGGCTTCACGCGCAAATGCACAGAGCACTTGAAGGCCATTGTTCAGATCTCTGAGGCGTGTTGTTCTGCCGGGGCACCCGATAGAGAGGAAGTACCGCCATGTTTTCATGGCGAAAAGTGGAAACACTACGTGTTAACCGATACGTACGCAATAAGCTGGTAAGATTTATGCGGATACAAAACACAGTATGTTCAATGGCCGCTGAGTCGGGGATTTGACTTTACTACCTTTAAAATGAAACTACTGTTTATGCGGATATGGTTTAATGAGGGTTTACTGTATTTACAACACACAAGCATTCAGCAGCAGCGGCACCGCAGGAGCTGCTATCCGGACCCTAAAAACTTCGCCCTAAATTGCAGGAGCCGATTCCGTACGCCTAGCCTGGATGAGCTACCGAAGATTGACTGGCTATCGGAAACGTGCCATGGAAACTGGCTGCTAGTATCAACGTAGCTTCTGACGTAACCACCCAGCAGCTATAAAAGCAGCTCGCCACCGAAGACCTGCTTCACAAGCATTCAGCAGCAGCGGCACCGCAGGAGCTGCTATCCGGACCCTAAAAACTTCGCCCTAAATTGCAGGTTGGTCTTCTGCATTTTTTGCAATTTATTTTCTTTTTCTTTCTTTTTTTTTCCCCTGGTAGCCGCTGCTGCTGATTGTTCGGTCTGTGACGATCGAAAAAATGACTGACACATGTCTTACATGCAACGAAGAGCTTTCTGAGGATGCAGTGTTCCTAACGTGCTTGGAATGTCATTTTGTGTATCATATTGGCACATGTTCAGGGGTAAATGAAGCCGCATACAAAAAGAAGACAGGAAGTGCAAAAAAGGCATGGAAATTCCCAACATGTAAAACAGCTAAGGCTCGAAGCAACCAGAGCGGTAAGAAAACAAGCGAGGAACCGGAAGCAAATCTTGCAAGTGAAATTGCAGATATTCGTCTCGTGCTCACAGAAGTACTTAAGATTAAGTCAAAAATAGATACACTAGGTGAGATAAAGGCCACTGTGGATGGTATTGAGCAGTTTATGCAAGAAATGGCCACAAAATACGACGAAGTTCTGTCAAAAATAAAACAGCAGGATGCAGACATGTCTGCCCTCGGAAAGCGAGTGGAAAAACTCGAGGCTCGGGTAACAGAACAAGAAAACCAGGAATTAAGGCAACAAGTTAACGAACTAGAGCAGTACAGCAGACGTCGAAATTTAGAAATAGTTGGGCTTCCCTATCATGATAATGAAAACTTGCTGGAAAAGCTTAATGTCTTGGCCACTGATCTCGAGCTTCCACCCCTTTCCGAGGCAGATGTTGAGGCTGTTCATCGATTGCCCTCACGGTCTATCAATGACATTGAGGTCGGGGACAGTGCTAAGAAGGTTGCATCTGTTCTTGTTCGCTTCGTATCCCATTCAACCAGAGACGCATGGCTTGCAAAAAAAGGACAACTAAAGGAAACGAAACCTAAAATTTTTTTCAATGAAAAACTGACAGCACAAAACAAGACGCTTTTCTGGAAAATGAAGAAAATGGCGAAAGAAAAAGAGTATGTGTTTGCCTGGCTAAAGAATGGAAAAATGTTTGTTCGTCGCGGCCCCCGCAGCCGAGCTATCAGGATTAGGACGACAAATGATCTGGACAAGATACGTTGAGAAACGGGCGGTACGCGCATCGCGGTATCTGATAGCACTGACACCCTTGAAAATTACAGTCCCGTTCACATATTCTTATCATGATGCTGATTCGTTCAAACATTCAAAGCACCTACGAGAAAAAAAATTTTCCTTATTCCATCTCAATGCTCAAAGCCTTCGGAAGAAACAGGATTCTGTGGAAATCTTCCTAAATGAATTAGACCATAAATTTGAAATTTTAGCTTTCACTGAAACTTGGTTCACCAACGATTATGATGTTATACAGTTTCCAGGATACAAATGCGTATCAATTTCAAGGAGTGATAAGACAGGGGGAGGTGTGGCTATTTATATAATGAACTACCTAAATTATGCCACCATAGAAGAGTTTTGTATAATAAATGAACACTTTGAATGTCTCATGTTAAAGTGTGCTGGTACCATACTTGCCGTTGTATATAGGCCGCCTTCTGGATCACAGGCTACTTTTTTTAGAATTTCTTGAACACATGCTAGAACAGTGCATGCAGTTTAAGTTGCCTTTAGTTATTTGTGGTGATTTTAATATCAATCTTTTATTGCTTGATTGTAATCAACAAAGAATGCTTGATATTTTTTTCTCGTTTGGTTGTGAAAATGTAATACATATGCCAACTAGAGTGACAGACACGTGCCATACTTTACTAGATGTGTGTTTTACAAGTTACAAAAAAGATGATGTGCAAGCAGGTGTACTAATAGCTAATATTAGTGACCACTTACCTATTTTTATGTTCTTTAAACCCTACTGTACACCACAGAGTCTTTCCAAAACATGTGCACCCATTACATACAGAATCGTTAATGAAGCTAAGACCACAATATTTAGAAACTTAGTAGCAGAAACAAGCTGGGCAGATATTCTTCAACTATCTGACCCCGTCGCAGCATATGACGTCTTGATTAAAACAATTACTGAGCTCTACAATCAAGCCTTCCCTACCGTAGAAATCAAAAAGTGTAAAAAAGCCAGAAAGCCATGGATAAATGCCGACCTTCTAAAAAGAATTAGAGAACGTGACAGACTATTTGCCTCTTTTATCAGAACGAAAAATATGGACTGTTTGACTGAATACAAACAAATTCGTAATAAATTAAGCTCCGACATTAAAAAAGCCAGGACTAGTTATTACGAACATAAGTTTACTGATATCTGCAACAACCCTAAACAAGTATGGAATACAGTAAACCAGTTAATGTCCAACAACAAAAGAGACGGCATCTCTGAACTCGTTATAAATGGAGTGCCTTACACAGGGGCGTCGCTTGCTGACAAACTTAGTAAGCACTTTCTTATATCAGGGGCTTCAAGTAAACCTCAGGCAAGTAATTGTGATTTTACAACGTATATCACGTCCAACATCCAAAACTCAATCTTCATGTTTCCCACTACAGAATTAGAAATCTGTACAGTAATCAAAAACCTAAAAAATAACAATGCATGTGGTGCTGATGATATTAAAGTTCAACCTATAAAATCCATCAGTCACATGATTAGTCAGCCACTTATGCATATATGCAACCTGATTTTGAGTACCGGAATATTTCCAGATAAATTAAAAATTGCAAAAATCTCTGTCATACACAAGGGAGGTGATAGAAATGACATAAATAATTATAGGCCAATTTCAGTCCTACCAATCCTCTCGAAAGTAGTTGAACAAGTTGTAAACATCAGGCTACTAAACTTCTGCAAGCGAAACGATATCATCGCCGAGCAGCAATACGGATTCCAGATTGAGAAATCTACTGAAATGGCGCTAATAAAAATTAAGGATAAGATAATAGACAACTTTGAGCAGAAAATATATACAATAGGTGTTTTCCTAGACTTTAAAAAGGCATTCGACTCCATTAAGCACCCTGTTTTACTGTACAAGTTATATAAATATGGCATTAGAGGAACGGCTCTCACATTAATAAAGAATTACCTCCTAAATCGTCACCAGTACACGAATATTACGAATGCAAAATCCAGCTTAGGTCAGATACATTATGGAGTTCCACAAGGATCAATCCTTGGGCCGCTGTTATTTCTGCTTTATATAAATGATATAATTAACGTGCCCTCTACACCAGAAATAATAATGTACGCTGATGATACCAATGTATTCTTCTGCGGACAAGACCTAGAAGTCCTCCAAGTAGAAACCAATGTATGGCTGGAAAATTTGTCCACGTGGCTCTACGGTAATGAATTAGAGTTAAACACTAAAAAAACTAAGTACATTATATTCCGCGCTCGTAACAAGTGTATAAAACAAGAAATAGTTATCCAATTTCGCGATGATTTTATCGAACGTGTACCAACACATAAATTTCTTGGTGTCATCTTTCACGAGCATCTTGACTGGTCACCTCACATTGAAAAGTTCGCACTGGTATATCTAGGTCCATTGGTATCATGTATAAAATAAAGAGCCTTTTGCCTATCTGGCTAAAGAAACAACTATACTTCACACTGGTACATTCGCATTTCCACTATTGTCTTCTTGTCTGGGGCACAGCACCTAAAACAAGCATAGAAAACATATATTTATTACAAAAGAAATTTTTGCGCCTAATAGATAATGCACCATACCTTAGCCACACTGCCCCATTGTTTAGAAAACATCAACTGCTTACACTGTGGAATGTTATAAACAAAAAGATAGCATTAGCTAGTTACCTACAAATGCATTCCGATCCTACGGCTTTTTTTCAACAATATCTAACGAAAACACACACCTACAACACCCGGCACATATGTTACAATAAGGAAAAAATACGTACAAACTACGGCACCCAGAAACTTAGCTACAGAATTTCCAGTTTTTTAAACGATCACCATCCTGCTGTAAACATTATCCAAGAAAGTAAATCATTCAAAGCTTTAAAAAATAACATCACTATGTATCTATTGTCACTGCAGGCATAACCACTCCTTTTGTTCTGTTTTTTCTGTTGTTTCTTACAGCATTTTACCAATTGTATATAAATATTCAATATGAAATAACTCTCGTTTCAATGTTACCAATCCACTCTGTATTTCCATCTCGTTTAGTGTTTATTTCATGCGCTGAATGTCTTGTGCTCTCGAATGGGAGCAAGGGCGCAGACTCGTTGTCAGGCAACCACTTGCCTTTTGGTCTGCGCCCTAGGCAACTGTACCACACGTTGTCTGAATAAACTCTTTGACTCTTTGACTCTGACATCCAAAAGCACTCAGTAGAAAACATAGTTATAGCTGGTAGGAACAAATAAACAGGGTGCGATCAAAGTTGTAGAGGTGCTCTAAATGTTTTTCTACTACACCTGTTAACGACATAAGTCATAAAGTCACACTGATGGTATAAACACAAGTTCACCAGGAAAAAATTGCATCGTCTCAGATGACGGGACAGTTGACCACAATATAGGGGGAAGAGAGTTTCAACACGTAGAGTGCGAGTCATATGCAAATTTTGCTCTTGATGTGGCTTCATTGCAGTGCGAAATTTGTCTTGTAGTGCGACTCCATGGCATCATGCTGCCATTAAGCCACACTACCATGCCTGCCAACCTGGCAATATCACAAAACGGGAGACTTTTTATTCGCGCCAACGGGGTAGCAAACTTTGCTTACTTCAAAAATTTGTCAGAGTAGCTTTGCTCAAAACATGGTCCAGAATGACGTCCCTTCACTAGCAGCAGGTGTTGGAGGGTTGTGTTGCACAATGATGAGTGGAATTCAGTCCTAGTTTATTGCATCGTGCTAAAAATCTCACGCTCTGCCCTGCTATGCGGTATCACGAGTAAATCAAGCATCACTTTAGCAACTCAGTGTAACATGTTTTCCATGAGTGTTTTCAACTTTTCCAGCCATAGACCACTGCACCTTTCTTCATTCAGAATGTCCTCTTGAAGACTGCATGCCTGCAGTGTGGCAAACTCAGCTTCGAGAGCATCTAAAGCGTCTTCAGCAGATTCATTGGAATCTCGGGGCAGCAGCTGAGGGAAACTCTGAATAAAAAAACGAAGACTCGAGAGCAATGCCTGTGAAATAAATTTAAGGTTGGCCACCTCCGCATTCTTCAGAGTTGCGTCCACATCTATAACGCTTCGCCTCATTGCATTTCGGAAAGTTTCCATAGAAGAGGCCCAACGTGGTCGCATGACACTAAGGGGTAGGTTGTGTTCGACAAGGAATCCCGTAAACAGGCACTCCACACGTACGACACTGTTGTCGCAGTTCCGGAGAAAGTTCATTATGTTGTCTTGCTGCTCAGCAGTGCAAACATAGCTTTGATGCTTCGCCGTGGAAACGTGCAGTTTCAAGTCGCCTTTGCCACCGTGAGACACGCTGTCATCGCATCCACACATTGTACAAGATGCAAAATGTTCCCCTTTTCTTGATGTCAAAAAGCATTGAAATTCAGAAGTATAAGATCACAAAAACTTCTGCTAATACGTTTTCATGGGCTTTGATAGCGCCATGGCATCAAGCACACAAAGATTGTAACTTTACACGGTGCACAGCACATACATGGCCTAGCCAACACTAATCATACACACAAGCAGCAGCAACAAGATGCACCATGGAGGAAGGCATGCATGAAATGCGAGAGCTACATTGGCTCTGGCTTTGGTTGGCTTACTAGGCACCGTAGTCAGCTGCTTAGTCGATGATACCTATGGTGCTAGTGCGGCCGTTGTTGGTGATGCTGACGATTACGTTGTGGTTACGTTGTGGTTGTAGATTCCACAGTGCTGGTTTCGGAAAAACCATTATTGCGCGAACAGAGACCACTTTTTGGGAGATATAAAACAGTGATCATACAATCGGAAAGTTCAGTCATAAATCGGGAGTCTCCCAGGCAAATGGGGAAGGTTGGCAGGTATGCACTGCTTTCCACTTTTAATCAAATATAACAATATATCGGTTATAAAGATGAGTCAACGTAACGGTGTCCACTTATGCATTAGGGCTACGAGAAAAAAACATACAGTGGACCCGTGGTTATACGTCCCCCGGTTTTGCGATGACCCGGGTTTTACAACGGATTAGCACAGTCCCGGCGAAGTCCCCATAGAAGCAATGCATTAAAAACCGCGGCTATCCGACGCAATTTGACGCCTGACCCATGTTATACGATGACTCTCGCGAAGCACGGGACAGAACGGTGGACGAAAGTGCTGCGGGTCTCTTTCCTTACTCCGTGTCTCCCACCAGCAGCCGCCTGTGACGCTCGCTGTGCGGAAATAGCACCTTCTCCACAATCACTTTCTCCCTCTTCTCGGTGGCGTCGCCTCTCATCGCATTGGGGAAGCGCTTCTCTCCCCGTCACCAGCAGCTGCCCACGATGCCCACTGTGCTGAAATGGCGCCTTTTCTTCTCCACAATCACTTCCTTCCTCTCTTCTCGGCGGCATCACCTCTCGTCACGTTGGGGAAACGTTTCTCTCCTTCCAGTTTCCCAGCAGCAGATCGCCGACAAGGTAGCGTGGAGAGGCTAGTTTATCGCATGTGTTCTTTGCCGTTATCTTAGTGGCCAGCATTCAGCGGAGGTTTTCAGTTGTGTGGAGCAACGCAACGCACGATGTCCCGAAAGCGGACAGTTCTGTCGCTCGGCGATAAGCTGAATATTATCGAGGAAGCAGAAAAGTGGCATGGAGCCACGAAAGCCAGCATTGCCCGGGACCTTAAGATAATATACCCGAATCTTCGCTTAAGACGACCTTGGCAAACAAAGCGGTGATATTGCGGAATGCCAACAAGTTCGGGCTCAAGAGGAAAGCGGCAAAAGAAGGACAGCATGAGAAGTTAGAAAAAGTTCTCGTCGAGTGGCTGCATCAAGCACGGAGCTCAGTGATCAACGTTGATGGCGCCATTCTGAAAGAAAAGGCGGACCTTGTGGCATTGCGTCTGGGCATCGACGACTTTCAGGCATCGAACGGGTGGCTAGATCACTTTAAAAAACGAAACAGGATTGTGTACTGCCGCCCCTACGGAGAAAGCACTTCTGTGGACATTTCAATGGTCGCTCCTGGAGATGATTGCTGCATGCAAGCCCTGCGACGTTTTCAACGCCGATGAGAGCGGCATTTTTTCTCATATGCAGCCCGAGCGAACCCTTGCCTTTAAGGGTGACAGCTGTCATAGTGGCAAGCATAGTAAAGAGCGTGTGACGGCACTATTCTGTGCTAACAAAGACGGTTCAGAGAGGCTGCCCATGCTCGTTGTTGGAAAGTTTGCAAAGCCACAGTGCTTTTAAGAACTTGAAGATGCTGCCGTGCCACCACAACTTCAACAAAAAGGCGTGGATGATGTCTTCGCTCTTCAGCAATCTTTTGCAGCAGCTGGATAACAAAAGAGGTGCTAAGGCGAGCGAAATATTGCTTTTCATGGACTAGGCACTGTGCCACCCACCCGATACGTCCAGCCTGAGGAACATAAAGCTTGTTTTTTTTTCGCCCAACTGCAAAAGCGGGCTGCAGCCGCTGGATGCCGGCATCATTAAGTGCGTCAAGCAAGGGTACTGGAAGCAGTTAGTGCAGCATTGGCTGGCGGCTATGGAGCACAGCGAGTCAGAAAAAAATATCACTGTGCTCGACGCCATGCATTTTATTGCCAGTTTGTGGAACGTGGTGTCGCGAAGCAGAATCGCTAACTCGTTCAAGCACCGTGGCTTTAAGCGAGAGACTGCCTCCTCTGCTGGGGACGCAACAACCTCGATGCCGCTTGAGGCTGATGCAGGCTTCGCCGAAGACGATTTCAAGGGTTTAAACTTCGCCACAACCTTTGCCGAGTATGTGGAGGTCGACGACAACATTCTGATCTGCGGCGATGTGTCGCTAGATGACACCATCGAGGAGGCTTTGCCTAGTGCCAACACCGCTGCGACATCGGACGAGGACAACGACGACACGACAGATGCCATGCCTGTGCTTACCACGTTCGCCGAGGTGCTACGGCACATAGACAGCATCCGCAACTTCATCTGTCTGCGTGACGCCGCAGAGGACCTCCTCTTGGATGTTGCCCAACTAAAGTGAAAGCTCTTGGTTCACGGATCAAACAACGTCCAAAAGAAACTTACCGACGTTTTTTTTTTTAAGTTCGCGCAGCCTGGCAGGAATCATGGCAATGAGCAGTGGAGTGCTGTAAAGGTTCGTTTAAATAAAGCATGATCGGTACCTGTACTGAAGCATTAATTTTTATCGCATTTACTTTTTGGTAATTTGGGTTTCCAAGCCCTGCAGAGTATGTTTGTAGTTTACATTGAAGTTTCTCGTAAATCCGTTGCGCGAAATAAGTAGTATTTTTATAGGCATAATTTACGTTCCGATTTTACTACACTTTTTCGCGGTTCCGAGAAAGTCATATAATCGGGATTCCACTGTACATAACAGTGTGTTATTTGCTGCATATCGGATATAACATTTGAAATCTTGCCTTCAAGATGGCATTTTCCATGCACAATAATCTAATCATGACATTTGCATTGCTAAGTTTCCTTAAAAGAATGACGAGGCAAAAGGTATGCCTAGGCAAGCTTGTGTCTGCCACCATATGCAGCATGTCCCGCCCATGTGCCAATTGCGAAAACCATGGTGAGCAGTGCGAGTTGGCGCAGCATGCCACAAGGTGCCACCAGCTGCTTTGCGACTGTGTCACCTATAATCAGGCTCCATTATTGGCTCCATACGTGTCCAGAAAAGGGAGAGAGAAAAAAGAAACGAAGGCAAAGCTTCACGTGTTGTTTCTACAATCTCTCTCTCTCTCTCTCTCTCTCTCTCTCTCTCTCTCTCTCAGCAAACACAGAAATGCCCCGCGGAAGCAGCCTTGTACAGCTCAGTTAGTAGATATTGACGCCGATAAAGCACAAAGCTGTGTCACTTGAGATGAAGCTACAAATTTTGCAAGACTCTGAGAAGTATGAGCTCACGCAGTCAACAATACTGACAATTCGAGAGAAACTGGGAGCACAGTGATCATGAATGCTGGAACCAGTGCCATGCCGACGGGAAAGGCGGGCTTTCTGCACTAGGGTGAAACCCCGAATGGGTGAAACCAACACGGCGAAAGTGGCTGACATTACTGGGCTCTGGGAGCATCTCGCTACTAATAATAAAACAGGTGGTGCTTCGATGAAGGATTTTCTGAGTGCAATAGTGCTGCCTCATTCTCAAAGTGACCTCCGACGGGGTCAACCACAGCAGTGGCTGTGACGACGAAATTGACAATGAACCGTCTTTGACACCCACCCCGATGTTCACAGAAAGTGCACTGTCATCGATTGAGTTGCTCATTGGTTTCATACATGCTAAATTGTTGCTGCCAGTGTTCACGCAGCAGTTGGACACGATGCACACTGCGGTCGGTTGTGCACCTGAAACTCACACAAAAGCAAATGCAGATTTCCAACTACTTCAACGTGCCTAACACTTGACACGCTATTTAAAAGTATAAACAAAGATTTTATTTTCTACAATGGCTACTTTTTAGCGCAAGTAACGAATTTGGTTTTGGAGCTACAAAAGTATGTTTGCCAGCATTTTTTTTTTTACGGCAGTCCAGGTATAGCGATAATCGGTTATAACGATAGCATTTTTCGTTCTTCTTGATATCGTTATAAGTGGACTGCATTGTTGTAAATAAAGAAGAAGGGGGCCAAGCACAAGCGGCCATGGGCGCTGCTCGTTCAGTTGCTACCAGATGACAAACGAGTCAGACGTCTTGGCCTAATCCGTGTTGTTGTTTTGCTACATTTCAAGTGGTGTCAAAATCGACCCTATCATCTGGTCCTTGAGTTCCGACAATGAAACAACTCTGCCCTAAACGCGGCTTCGTCTGGAGTGCCATCACCAAGGCCATTTTTACGATCTACGTGTGTTGATAGCACCTGTGCCACGTGTCATGTGTCTGCGTTATCGGGCACTCTCGCCCTGATGTCTGAAACGTTGTCTGTCCGTGACGTCACTTGTCACATGAGTGCTTGCTATATTGGCGGCGAGGAGTTACGGAGTCGCCATCTATCGGAAGCGCCTCGCTGGCGTAGTATGAGGGATCACGTGGCGCGCTCCTCATAGGTTTTGCTGTCAGCGCTCACTGAAAACACCACGCGCGAGCTCTCACGGACATTTCTGTAAGTACTTTCGAAACGAGAGAAGTTTCTTACTGTCTAAATAATAATCTTGGGCAAACTGAAAGCACACAATCGTTTACAGACGCTATCTCTTTACCGAATACGTACAGTGAACGCCACTGCGCGCCGTCGGCGCGATGGAGTCTCCCGAACCGGCTTCTTGTGTGAAAGGTAGGTAAACGCTGAGAGAAAACTATGTGAAATATGTTCTTATAGTGTTTGTATAACTAAATGGAGTGTAATAGAACGAAGCCTCAATGCAGCGATCGCGAAGATTCGCAGCGACCGACTGCGCGTCTGCATGCTTGTCCGCGCACTGTTTCACTTTCTCCGCGCGCGCGTTTTCGCACCGTGCCATGAGCTTTAGGCCGCAGAATATGAGCATTTGACAGTATACAAGCAACCATTGTTGCGTGGGTGCTATCAGAGCTGTTCAAAAATAATTTCATTGTAGAGACTTCGACGCCTACGGGGACTGTGATGTGCCGTCGCGATGATTCAATCTTTCTTTTCTTCTAAATTCTTTGACCTTTCAATACTATTTCTCGAGTTGCGTCGCACTGCATGTTTATCGGTGCTCTCAGCATGCAATTTCCCTCTGCTCCTTTTTTGTAATCCTGTGCATTAATTCATAACACAAACATGACCATATGCCATGTTTTGTTTTAAATGTGCTTCTTACCGCTGCCTTTCCACTCCACTGAACTTGCCAGTATCTATAGCATCGACAAGTTCATACACCAAACCGTCATGACATTAGTCGGGCAGCGGACTCGGGCGAGCGTCTCAGTGCGCGTTTTCAGAACATCGCAGACCGGGCGCCGTAGCAGAAATCTTCCTCGCGTCTGTGCTTGCTGCATACCCGAGTTGCAGCCGATGACTGTTTGCTGGTTTTATGTTTCGCGAGCCAAGCTTCACGCAGCTTCTTGTCCTGCGGCTACGTGTGAATAAGGCTGACACTGGCCTCCGTTACGTGCGTCCGGCCCTGCGGCACCGAGCAGTAGCCTACCATGTTGCGCGCCTTCAAAGGCAGCCACTACCTATTGTAGTGCTTTCAAGCGTTGTAAAGGAGACACTCGAAGCAGAAAAATTTCGCCACTAAATGAGGACCACAGCGTTCGAGGGAATTTAAACTCGTTTTCAGCTCCCTTCGGTGCGCCCGAAGCAGCCGACGCGGCCGCTATGTCTACGTGATCCCTCCTAGCACGTCACGCCGACGGTGGCGCCAGCTTTTCCAGTGGTGGAGCTCAAGGCCAATAGATATGCTGCCTGCGTGAAATAAAGGCTGTTGTTGTTATCGTGCCGGGATCGGGGGCCAGGCTCAGTTCCTTTCTGCCCGCTGCCCGGCTGCGCTAGGCGTCCGGCTAGGGCCGGAACACTACATGGTGTCAGAAGTGGAATCCTCTGGCATTCGAGGGGTGTTGCCTTAACTTTGTCAACCGCAGCCATGTCAGAAGACAACGCCGTCAAGCCCTTTAACGGCATGTTCGCGGTTCCAGCTCCGCCAAGGTTTCACTTCGATCAGACGTCCGAATGGCCTTCTTGGATCCAACTCTTTGATGACTACCGCTTCGCCTCGGGCCTAAATGAGCAAAGTGAAGAAGCGCAGGTCCGCACGCTACTTTATATGATGGGCAGGCAAGCAAGAGAAATTTTCTCTACTTTTGCATTACCCGAAGAAGAACAGAAGCAATACGAACTCATCAGAAAGAAGTTCGACCAGCACTTCGTCGCCACAAGGAACCTTGTTTATGAGAGTGCATGCTTTCACCGTCGCATTCAAGAACCTGGAGAGTCAGTCGACCAATTCGTTACCGCGTTGCACACGCTGGCGGACCGGTGCGACTACAAGGAAAAAGAGCGCATGATTTGCGACAGGTTCGTGATCGGCCTCAGGGATGTGAAGCTCTCCGAGTCGCTTCAAATGGATGTGAATTTGACTCTCACCAGTGCTTTGGCAAAAGCGCGCTTAAAGGAGACCGTCCAACGACAGCAGCAACAACAGCGAGTAACACAACGAACCCTTGGTAGCGGCGACCAGCAATCTTGACGCGGTCAGCAAGCAAGGGCAGCCCAGAAAGAATTCTTCAGGACAGCACTCGGGCAGCTCGTCAAAGAACTGTTCACCTGGAATACAAGGTCCGCGCCCCAGAGCACAGTCCTACCGACCAGGCACACCCGGGTCATGTCCCAAGTGCGGTCAAGAAGCGCACCCCAGAGCCTCGTGCCCAGCAAAAGCAGCGAAATGCAACTACTGCGGTTGTTCCAGACACTTTGCAGCTGTATATCGAAAAAAGACTGCACGTGATCGAAAGAAGGTACAACTTTCATCTCTCCATATGGACAAGGGGGCGTATTTCGTTGGCGCGGTGAACGGGGAGTACAGTCGCCGACCGTTTATTCGGACCTCACGGGGACTGCGGAAATGTCCGAATAAAAAGGTGTCCGAAAAAGCAGATTAAGAAGAAAAAAAATTAAATCCTTTATTTCCACGCACTTATTCGGGCTCGGCAGTAGGCTTGAAGAAATCGTGAATACGCCATTGCACGCTGTTCCATTTACGCACAATCAGATAAGCCTGAATCTCGGAGAGGGTCGTACGGTTACTATAGGCGGCTGAAAGCAGTCACTGTTTGTGCACGCTCTGCGTGCGACGGCAGCGTAGCACATGGTGCGTCATCTTCCGACTCGAAGTCATCGTCTGGCGGTGCAGCAGAAACCTGACGAATGATCTCGCCATCATCGAGTTCTGCGCATGTCAGTACAGCAGTGTCAGCACCTGTGAAACTTTCAAATGAGACGGTGTCCGGAATCACAATGCAACTACTGCGCAGGTCTCGGCAGAACATTTTCCACGTCAGTAGGGAGCACATCGGAAGGCGACAAATCCTAGGCCTCCTGGCACCCGCTTGCCGGTATTTCCCAGCGCAGTTTGCGCGGGCACTGTCGGCACCATTAGACATTAGACACTTGATGCTATGTTTCCGTATGCCGCGTTGGATCACCGCAACCTCGACACCGCACACAAAGCAAACACCACCGTGCCGACACCAGTCGCACAAACGAAAAGCGTGGCCTACTCGCAGCGTCGTGCGCGAAGAAACAAATCAGCTGCTGGATTGTCTTGACATGGCTTACTAAGCTGAAACCGAAACTGCTGTAGAGCCACTCTATCGAACCAGGCAGAGACGATGATGATGAGCGGGGATTTCCAGTAGCGCCACTTCGTGGGGCAGCAGGTAGGCTCTGTTCAAAACAAAAATGGCGTTCAGCAAGTCGAACTATGCGCCGGTCATAGTCGGTGCATGATGCTCTCGATCGAGTTGGCTCAAGGAGTGTCCGAAAAATCAGACGAGAGGTTGCAACGTGTCCGAACTTTCGGCAGTTGTTATACATTATGGTCTATGGGGTAAATGGCGGTGCCGCAAAGCTGACCGAATAATCGGGCATGTCCGAATTTTTGGAGTCCGGAAAATCGGTCGGCGACTGTACTCTAATTCTCGGTATGTACAGGTCGTCATTAACGGCACTCCGGTGTTCGCTAAAGTAGATTCCGGTGCTGAAGTTTCCGTTGTGCCCTCAACGTTTCTCGGTTTGCCTACCAGGCTAGAAAAGTGCAACCTAATCCTAACAGGCCCGTCAAATGAGCCACTGAATGTTTTGGGAAAGTTTCATGCCACTATCCAGTGGAAACAAAACACTGTCCAGCAAATCGTGTACATGGTCTCGCTATTACGCTCCGTACTTTTGGGTCTCCCAGCGCTTGAGGCTCTAGAAGTTATTAAATTCGCAGACTCGGTCAGTAACGCAACAGCCGTCGAAGCTTCCTACCCGCAGCTTTTCAGTGGTCTAGGAGCGATAAAAGGAGAATACAAAATTCGACTAAAGCCGAACTCGATACCTTTTGCAATTCATGTTGCGCGTCGCATAGCCTTACCCTTGCGTGACTGAGTTAAGCAGGTGCTCGAGCGTATGGAGCGAGATGGTGTGATCCACAAAGTAGATGAACCAACAGAATGGTGTGCAGGAATTGTGCCAGTTCTCAAACCAACTGGAGCGGTTCGTATTTGCGTTGACTTGAAGCAATTAAACAAAAGTGTACTTCGCGAGCGCTATGTCATGCCGACAGTGGATGATAGCCTCGGTCTTCTAAGTGGGGCCTCCGTGTTTTCGAAGTTGGACGCCAACTCTGGCTTCTTTCAAATTAAGTTGTCGCCCGAAAGCCAGTTGTTAACTATGTTCATAACACCAATTGGGCGATACTGTTTTCAAAGACTGCCGTTTGGAATAACGTCAGCACCCGAGTTCTTTCAGAAGAAAATGCCGCAGATACTTGAAGGAATCCCAGGCATGATAAACAAGATGGATGATGTGCTCATTTTCGGCAACGACAAGGCTCAACATGACGAGCGCCTGCGTCTTACTTTAGGTCGTCTCGCAAGTGCCAGCGTTACGCTAAACAAAGAAAAGTGTTCTTTTGGGGTAACTGAGGTAAAATTTCTTGGCTGTGTGCTTAGTCGAGATGGCATCAAGCCGGATCCTGAAAAAGTTCGTGCTATCAAAGAACTGGCGACGCCAGCTAACGTGTCTGATGTTCGACGGCTGCTCGGTATGGCTAATCATCTGGCAAGATTCACACCAGATTTGGTTTCGAAAACAGCGCCTTTACGTCACTTGCTTTTGAAGGGTTCCGAATGGACGTGGGGACCAGCCCAAGAACAAGCGCTGTTGTACGTCAAAGACGTTATTTCTTTGACGCGCGCCATGGCCAACTATGATGTAAAGTACCCTACGATTCTTTCCGCTGACGCTTCATCATTCGGGTTGGGGGCCGTACTGATGCAAGTTCAGCCAAACAATGAAAAAAGACCTGTTGCATTTGCGTCATGCTCGTTGACGCCTGCCGAAACAAGATACTCTCAGATTGAGAAGGAAGCGTTGGCAATGACTTGGGCGGCAGAACGATTCGAAGGGTACATCAAAGGTCTTGAAATTTTGTTTGAAACCGACCACAAACCACTTGTAACGTTGTTGGGAAAATCACCTTTAGATGCTTTGCCACCTTATATTCAGCGCTTTCGCATGAGGCTTATGCGGTTCAGCTTTGCGGATGTGTGTGTCCCGGGTAAGAGCCTCGTTACTGCAGATGTATTGTCTAGAGCCCTGATTCAGAGAAAACAAATTGATGCTCATGCGCTGAATGTTGGCGAAGTCGCCAAGTTCGTTTCTGGCTGTGTGACAAATGCTGTCGAGGCTAGCCTTTTTGAACGAGTCAAAGCTGAACAGGCAGCAGATGAAGTCTGTCAAGCTCTTGTAAAATTCAGTCTGGAAGCCTGGCCAAAGTTCTCATCGCTGTCGATGGTCTTTCATCCATACTGGCAGGAAAGAGCAACGCTGACAGTCGCTGAAGGCGTGCTACTCAAAGGTGCACGGCTGGTGATCCCACAAAAATTACGCGCAGAGGTCTTGATGCGCTTGCACGAGAGTCACCAAGGAATTGAAAAATGCAGAGCTCGAGCCAAAGAGTCCATATAGTGGCCTGGGTTGAGTTGCCAGCTGAGAGCTTTGGTGACCAATTGCCCAGTGTGTGCGGAGCACAGGGAACAAAAGTCGGAACCAATGATTCCGACAACCACTCCACGGCGTCCTTGGCAAAAGCTAGGCATTGATCTTTGCCATATTGAGGGAAAAGAGTATTTGGTGGTCGTGGATTATTTTTCTAGATACCCAGAGGTAGCCTTGCTATCTTCGACAAAAAGTGTCACTGTCATTATGCACCTCAAGAGTTTCTTTGCAAGACATGGCATACCAGAGGTTGTTGTAGTGTAGTGTCGCCCCCTGTCAGATCTCGGTGTCATCGTACATGCATGTTTTGTAGTTGTTTAGCTAGATGGCGCACCCCCCTTCTGTCATGTGACAAACTTGGAGGTGTCATCTGGCGTGTGAAGCCTTTACTAGATATAAACGGCCGTGGGTCGGCCGAGTCTTCGTTCCGGTTTTCATCGGGAGCAGTTTGCTCCGTGTCTCTTTCCTGCGCCGGCGCTTGCCGCGCGTTCGCCCGGTCGGGGCCCCCCGCTTGCCTGCCGCTGCCGACACAACATCTTTTGGCGACGAGGATGGGATTCCCGCAGCGGTTCCGACCGAAGCCCCGGGAAACCAGCGAGCTTCGTAAGTGAAGCGTCCTTTACGTGTCGGCACGGCCTGCAAACGCCGCCGACGCACTTGGCGTCGCGAGGCTTCCGAGCCTAGGCCTACTCGCCCCCTTGTTCTTCCGTGCCCCATTCCTGCTGCGAGCTCCGGCTTGTTTTCTGCACTGTCTCCTGCGCGCTACCGGGCATGGCGTCTTTTACGGCGAACCTTCCCGTTTTTCTTGAAGTGCCCGGCCCACCGTTAATTCCATGGTATCGCTGGAAAAAAATTTTTCAGGCCCACCTCGAAGCGGCCGGCGGTGGCGACTGGACGGACGCGCGACGAGCGTCCGCGCTCGTCAGCGCTCTCGGGCGTGAGGGACAACGGAAGTACTTTGCAGACGAGGAGCAGGAAGCAGCAAGGCAGTCGCCCGGCACAGCGTCACCGTCAAGCGAAGCAGAAAGGCAGTCGACTGGCGCAGCGTCAACGTCAAGTGATGCGGTCCCGCCAGCGTCAGAGTTTCCGAGACTCTTGCAGCGGCTTGACCGGCTGTTCGCCGCGTCAACAAATGTCCTGGCGGAACGGCACGAATTCACCAGCCGAAAGCAGTTCGAGGGAGAAGGATTCCTGGAATTCGTGACCGCATTGAAGGAGAAGGCGGTACAGTGCAACTTCGGCACAAGCTATGACGAGCGCGTCCGAGACCAAATCATACATGGGGTAGCGAACGTCAGCGTTCGCGAAAAGTTATTAGCTCATGGCGAAACCCTGTCCCTGGACAAGGCAGAAGAAATTGGACGCTCGTTAGAAGCCTTGCATCGAGCGAACCGCGCGTTCGGCTCCGAAAATGTACGAAGAATCGAGGCACCTCAACTTGGCGTTCCGTCGACGGGCCAAGATGGCCGACTTCTTCCGGGGAGCCGCCAAGATGGCCGACGTAGTCCGGGAGGCCGCCAAGATGGCCGACTTCTTCCGAGAAGCCGACAAGATGGCCGACTTCTTCCGAGAAGCCGACAAGAGGGCCGACTTCTTCCGAGAAGCCGCCAAGAGGGCCGACATTTCGCACATGGCTCCTCCGGGAACCGTGGTGCATGCGACAGGTGTGGCAGCACGAAGCATATTGCAACGTACAGGTATTGCCCCGCAAGGAACCGGCGGTGCAACGCCTGCCACACGTTGGGCCATTTTGCATCAGTATGCCGGAAAACCCGTACTGTTCAACACGTCTCTTCCGCAGAGACGCTGTCTTCAACTTCCGCAAGGCAGCCGTCCGCGTCTGTCTTGACGGTAAGCGCTTTTGAAACTAAAAAAGATTTGGAAGTTCCGGTCGTAGTGAATGGAGTCTCCATGCGACTGCCGGTGGATACGGGAGCGTCTGTGTCATGCATGACGGCCGAAGATTTTAGAAATAACTTTGGTCGACAGCACAGGCTGTCACAACCAACAGTGGACTTGAGAAATTTCTCCAAGCAACGCATCAACATTCAAGGCCTGTTTCAAGCCACTGTCCAGTTTTTCCAAAGGTCATGCTCCGTCACGTTCCACATAACGACTACAGGAACATCACTGCTGGGTTTAGACGCCATCCAACGCTTGGGCATACAGATCGACGGTACGTCGCTGACATGTCGTCTACCATCGCTTCCTTCAGTACAGAGCCCCACAGGTGTGCCTCCGGGTTATGACCACCTCTTCAGTGACGAGTTGAGTCTCGTCAACAACTGTGTGCACCGAATTTATCGGCAGCAAGATGCGAAACCAGTATCTTCAAAGTTGCGCAGACTACCCCTGGCTCTCCGTGACCAGGTCCCAAACGAATTGCGACGTCTCAAGGACTGCGACGTCATCGAGCGCGTCGAGGCTTTTGAGTGGGTGTCTCCACTCGTGGTGGTGCGCAAGAAGGATGGAACCATGCAGCTCTGTGTAGATCTACGGAAACAGGACAGCCTTGTGCCTCACGTTAAAGAAAGGGTCTTGCAGAAACAGTGGCAGACTAAACAGTACGTAGACAAACGTAGAGGTGCTCAGGCAACTCGTATCAAGGTGGGAGACACCGTCAGAATAAGATTTAAGAGGAAAGGATTTTTTAAGTACAGTAAACCTCGTAAAGTCAAGGCCCAGATAGGACCATCTACTTTTTTACTCAGTGATGGGAAGATGTGGCATGTGTCTAAGTTAACCCTAGTGATAAAGGGTTCAGCAGGTCGTACATTGTGTACAAGTGACAAAGATTTTTGTACTCATATTCAAACTTGGATAGTCATTCCGATGACTTGTCTGTAGTGACAGCGTCTTCTCATAGTCATAAGCTTCAGTTAAGTAGTGCGTCTGACTGTATCACTTCCGAGTTTACACAGTCAGCAGTCGTCTCTGATTCCGTAGGAGAATCTGTAGCCTCCCAGGACTTGTTGGGACGTCGAGAGGTGCTTCCTGGGCAACCCTCTCCAGCTTTGAGCGACAGCCACATTCAATTGTCCAACCAGGGGGAGGGAAATAGTGGGACGACTGGGTCTTTAAAGTCGACCGATACGCGTTACAACCCCCAAAGTTCTTCTGAGGTACGCACGCGTCCTCATCGTGACAGAAAACAGCCTCCGTGGCTCGATGATTTTGTTTCTGTAGTGTAGAGCGTATTGCCGTCTTCGAAATGCCACGGCTAGGGGCCTCGCTGTGACATTCAGGAGACAGTCCACATGTTTCAATAACACAGGTATAAAGTGCTCCTTGTTGCGGTGCAGTGAGTTTTGTGCAGTGTTCCTTGTCAGACTTTGTTTGAGTGACTGCCTGTGTTATGGTGCCCAAGACTGGTGCGCGTGTATGTGAACTTGGGCGGGGACGGATTGAATTTGTTGTGGACTTAAGTGCGTGCTTTGTGTGCGACTGGTGCGCATGTGTGAACATGGGGGGAATGAACTGAAATCGCCTTTGGACTTAAGTGCGCATCTTGTGTGCGCGTTTCGCTGTATGTTTACTTTGTTTCCAGGGGCGGATGATGTAGTGTAGTGTCGCCCCCTGTCAGATCTCGGTGTCATCGTACATGCATGTTTTGTAGTTGTTTAGCTAGATGGCGCACCCCCCTTCTGTCATGTGACAAACTTGGAGGTGTCATCTGGCGTGTGAAGCCTTTACTAGATATAAACGGCCGTGGGTCGGCCGAGTCTTCGTTCCGGTTTTCATCGGGAGCAGTTTGCTCCGTGTCTCCTTCCTGCGCCGGCGCTAGCCGCGCGTTCGCCCGGTCGGGGCCCCCCGCTTGCCTGCCGCTGCCGACACAACAGTTGTCATGTCGGATAATGGACCACAATTTGTATCTCAGGAATTTAAGTCGTTTGCTCGTGACTATGGCTTCCGCACTGTGACGACGAGCCCCAGATACCAGCAGGCAAATGGGGAAGTAGAAAGGATGGTCCAAACAATTAAACAGCTGATTATAAAAGCTAAGGACCCCTATCTTTCACTGCTAGCATACAGGGACACCCCAGGGCCACTTGGAAAAAGCCCTGCAGAGCTTCTGATGGGCAGGCGGCTATGCACAACAGTTCCTGTCCCTCCCAAGAGCCTTCTGCCCCAGAGGGTGAGCCTGAAAAAGTTCAGAGATCGCGATGTAACCATCCGACAGCGTAGGTACTTCAATAGTCGTCGTAGGGCTCTTCCGCTGCCAGTCCTCAAACCAGGAGCGGAAGAATGGGTGACAGACTGCAAAGTGAAAGTGCGAGTCTCGCGTCTTCCACAACGTCTGAGGTCGTATGTAGTTAGAACTTCTACTGGTGTAGTTCTAGAAAGAAACAGGAAATTCCCGGTTCACTTTGTTTCCCAGCAGAATGACTGCGAGGAAGCAGGAGGTAGCTATGACTTTCCGCAGGCATATGATAGTCGGGTAGAAATGGAACGGGAAACTAATCCATCTAAAAACAAGGCACCTGCCGATCCATCTAATACTCCTTTGCCACAAACTGACCCTCCTGGATATAGAACGCGATTTGACCGTCATGTCCGACCGCCAGATCGATATGGGTTCAGTGACTGACTGTTATTTTGTTTTCAGCGTTGGTTGCTTCAATTAAAGTGTTCATCTTTTGTTGGCTGCAGTGCTAAGTTTCGTTGCAAATGCCGATGTATCTTTTCAGAAAAAAGGGGAAATGTGCTGATAGCGCCTGTGCCGCGTGTCTTGTGTTTGCGTTATCGGGCGCTCTCGCCCTGATGTCTGAAGCGTTGTCTGTGCGTGACATCACTTGCCACATGAGTGCTTGCTATATAGATATGCTGCTTGCGTGAAATAAAGGTTGTTGTTATCGTGCCGGGATCGGGGGCCAGGCTCAGTTCCTTCCTGCCCGCTGCCCGGCTGCACTAAGCGTCCGGCTAGGGCCGAAACACTACACTACGCGCTGCTGACAGATGAGGGCACCCCTATGCGAGTGCTGGACCAGCACCTCTAACTTGTCTTAACGAAGCAGGCAGAGCTCATCGAGTTCGACCACACAATACAATATAAGTCCTGGAAGTGGACCTCACCACAGCTTTCGAATACAAACAAAAATTCAGCTTTACCAAGACTAGCATGCCACCGACCAGTGCCCACAAATCATTACTGTCTCCGTTAACTCCACTGCGAGTCCAACTGTGCAACTTGTGTGGCCACTTTACTCAGCTACTCCTTCCGCCTCACCCAGAATGTCACCCGTGGCTTCATTCTACCGCATTGCCCTGCCAAAGCTGCACATCTCAATCTTTTCTGGTGAGCAGCGCGATTGCCAAGGCTTTCGGGACCAGTACCAGGCAATCATTCACAGCAATGACTCGCTATCCAAGAAAGACAAATTTAAATATCTGCCACCGTACTTGTCCGGGTCAGCTAAGACGGCAATTCAGGGTATCCGCCTTGCCGAGGCAAACTATGATGTCACCATCAAGGTGCTATCTGACCTGTTCGGCTATTGCAACATGCTGGTCAGTGACCATCTGGACCACCCACTCGCACTGGCACTCATTCACAGTTCAGCTTATCTTGACAAGCTTCGAAACCTCTACGATGATATCATTTTCTGCAAAATGCACTGGAGAGCCTTGGCACCAGTGCACCAGACGAGTATGCCGCTGTTCTGCGATGCATCATCATGAAGGCCTTACCACCTGACCCTGGTATCCTGTACCATCAACAGCTGAAGGAGGCTTCTTCATCAAACCACCCTGACAGGGCAGCAGTTACAGAAGACAAGTCCCAGCAGGTGAAACATCGTTTAACCTTCCTACGAATCTAAGTCTAGGTGATGGAGGAAAGCTGTCTCGACGAAGCCAACTCATCTGTAAGCCAGTGGCATCATGAATGTGAATCACAACCTCTTGAGCCAAATCTGCCCTCTGCAGCAGCTCTATCAATTGACTTATGCTTATGCTTTTGTCCCTGCCTCCTGTGCAATGCATAGAACCATTCAGTTCAGGAATGCTCCATGTCACTCACCTTGAAAGAAAAACACAGGAGGCTTCAGGTACGCAGGCATTGCTTACCCTGTGCCAAGCGCAACCACGTTGCCAGTGAATGCCTAAGCACCAGAAATTTGCAATGTGCTCACTGTGCTGGACAACACTTGATATCGCTGTGCAATTTATGTACTCCGAGTCAAAACCAATCAAATTGTCTGGGCAATGCATCTATGCCATCCGTGCAAAGTGCAAGCAGGCCAGAATCCATCAACACACCATCTCGACCAACCTCCGTGTATATAACTGGTACTGGACTTGTGCCCGTACAGTTGCCAACCGGTTTTCCAGACCTTGTGGGGACCAAAAAATAGTCCAAAAAATTGAATAGTCCAAAAAATTCGTTTAACCAAAAAAATAATATTTATTAGGCCTAGAGCAGCTTCATGGGATAGCCGAAAGTGGACGTGGAGGAGCCCGAACGGCGAGACTAGAAGTGAAATAGACCTCATACTCTGCGCTAACCCTGGCATCATACATGATGTGGACGTGCTCAGCAAGGTGCGCTGCAGTGACCATAGGATGCTAAGAACTCGAATTAGCCTAGACCTGAGGAGGGAACACAAGAAACTGGTACATAAGAAGTTGATCAATGAGTTAGAGGTAAGAGCGAAAATAGAGGAATTTCAGATCAAGCTACAGAACAGGTATTCGGCTTTAACTCAGGAAGAGGGCCTTAGTGTTGAAGCAATGAACTACAATCTTGTGGGCATCATTAAGGAGTGTGCAATATAAGTCGGTGGTAACTCCGTTAGACAGGATACCGGTAAGCTATCGCAGGAGACAAAAGGTCTGATCAAGAAACGCCAATGTGTGAAGCCTCTAACCCTACAGCTAGAATAGAACTGGCAGAACTTTCGAAGTTAATCAAGAAGCGTAAGACAGCTGACATAAGGAAGTATAATATGGATAGAATTGAACATGCTCTCAGGAACGGAGGAAGCCTAAAAGCAGTGAAGAAGAAACTAGGAATTGGCAAGAATCAGATGTATGCGTTAATAGACAAACCCGGCAATATCATTACTAATATGGATGAGATAGTTCAAGTGGCTGAGGAGTTCTATAGAGATTTATACAGTACCAGTGACACCCACGACGATAATGGAAGAGAGAATAGTCCAGAGGAATTCGAAATCCCACAGGTATCGCCGGAAGAAGTAAAGAAAGCCTTGGGAACTATGCAAAGGGAGAAGGCAGCTGGGGAAGATCAGGTAACAGCAGATTTGTTGAAGGATGGTGCGCAGATTGTTCTAGAGAAGCTGGCCAACCTGTATACGCAATGCCTCATTACTTCGAGCGTCCCGGAATCTTGGAAGAACGCTAACATAATCCTAATCCATAAGAAAGGGGACGCCAAAGACTTGAAATATTATAGACTGATCAGCTTACTGTCCGTTGCCTACAAAGTATTTACTAAGGTAATTGCAAATAGAATCAGGAACTCCCTAGACTTCCGTCAACCAAAGGACCAGGCAGGATTCCGTAAAGGCTACTCAACAATAGACCATATTCACACTATCAATCAGGTGATAGAGAAGTGTGCAGAATATAACCAACCCTTATATATAGCTTTCATTGATTACGAGAAAGCGTTTGATTCTGTCAAAACCTCAGCAGTCATGGAGGCATTACGGAATCAGGGTGTAGACGAGCCGTGTGTAAATATACTGAAAGATATCTATAGCAGCTCCACAGCCACCGTAGTCCTCCATAAAGAAAGCAACAAAATCCCAATAAAGAAAGGCGTCAGGCAGGGAGATACGATCTCTCCAATGCTATTCACAGCATGTTCACAGGAGGTATTCAGAGACCTGGATTGGGAAGAATTGGGGATAAAAGTTAATGGAGAATACCTTAGTAACTTGCGATTCGCTGATGATATTTCCTTGCTGAGTAACTCAGGGGACCAATTGCCATCCATGCTCATTGACCTGGAGAGGCAAAGCAGAAGAGTGGGTCTAAAGATTAATCTGAAGAAAACTAAAGTAATGTTTAACAGTCTCGGAAGAGAACGGCAATTTACAATAGGTAGCGAGGCACTGTAAGTGGTAAGGGAATACATCTACTTAGGGCAGGTAGCGACGGCGGATCTGGATCATGAGACGGAAATAATCAGAAGAATAAGAATGGGCTGGGGTGCGTTTGGCAGGCATTCCCAGATCATGAACAGCAGGTTGCCATTATCGCTCAAGAGAAAAGTGTATACAGTCCACTCCCGATAATTCGAAGCCGCTTAATTGGAATTTTCGGTTAATTAGAAGTGAAGTGCTGGTCCCGTCAGTTTTGCATGCAATCCTATAGAAGAAATCGCTCGATAATTCGAAGTCCTCATCCAGTAATATTGTTTAATTGGAAGTTAATTTTCAGCCGGGATCCTCGAGGTGACCGTCATTCTTTGGTAGAATGTGCAATTTTTCAAGTGTTGCAACAGTTCCGTGCTCCGTGTTGGTATCATCGCCACCGCAGCCGCCCGCAACGCCATCCTTCTTGGAGCGGCGCGATTATTCATTGCTAGGGCTGCTGTGGCCTCCGCGATAAACTCCGGCGGGAGGCGAAGCGGCTCCCGCCGGAGGCCCCGCTCGGCTGCCGCGCGTGGCCGGAGCTGATCGCGGAGGCCACGCGGGTGCCATAGGTGCACGCAGCGCTGCATACTGGCAGTGGCGAGATTGTGCGAGATTAGTCTTGCAGCGTGCGCAGCGTATGTCGAGGCGTGTGTTGGTCGAGCGCCTTTGTGCGGGAAGCTCGTAGGCTAGGTTGTTCCACGAGTGATTCGGAATTGACTGTACCTAGTCGCGCAGTTTATAGCCATGGCAAACCGTGGCTCTTATCGCACACTTGACCTGGCAACGAAAGTCGAGGTTTTGAAGGAAGTTGAGAAGGGAGGTGCCGCCAAACAAGACATAGCGCGGAAGTACGGGATCAAGCCGAACACGCTCTCTAACTTACATCAAGAACAAGCGCACAATAATGGATGCATTTGAGAATGACAAGTTCAAGACTTCTCGGAAGCGAATGCGCACCGGCGCTTACCCAGAGTTGGAGAAGGCTCTGCTGGTTTGGATTAGGGAGGCCAGGAGCAACAAACTTCCTCTCAGCGGAGACATCGTTGCGATGAAAGCCCGAACGCTTGCAGCAATGTTGGGGATCGATGACTTCGTTTCGCCAGATGGATGGCTGACGCGCTTTAAAGATCGCCATGACCTGGTTTTCAAGAGCGTGTGTGGTGAAAAGGCGTCCGTTAACCAGGAAACATGCGCAACGTGGAAGGACGGAAAGCTGCACGAATATCTCACCGAATACAGACAGGAAGACATCTTCAATGCAGATGAGACTGCACTCTTCTATCCGCTTCTAGCAGAGAAGACCCTGACATTCAAGGACGACGACTGTGCTGGGGGCAAACGCAGCAAGGAGAGAGTGTCGGTGCTGATCGCGGCAAACATGACTGGCACGGAACAATGTCGGTTACTTGTGATCGGGAAAGCCGCGAAGTCGAGATGTTTTAAAGGCGTCAGGACGCTGCCTGTGGACTATGAGGCGAACAAAAAAGCGTGGATGACGGCCGAAATCTTCAAGAGATGGATAAGCAAATTGGACCGCAAGTTTGCTGCTTCGAACCGCAAGGTGTTGTTCCTTGTCGATCACTGCAGTGCTCACGTGAATGTGCCAGCCTTGAGTGCAATACGCCTCGCATTTTTGCCTGCAGACACAACGGCAGTTTTGCAGCCAATGGACCAAGGCATCATCAAGAATGTTAAAGTCCTGTACAGGCGGCACCTCCTCGAGCGCATGATTTTGTGTATGGATAGCTCCACAAAGTACGAGGTGAGCCTGCTTAGTGCCATCCACATGTTGGCGCGAGCATGGGATCGTGTGAAGCAAGAAACAATCGCAAACTGCTTCAGGGCTTGCGGTTTTGTGGCAGCTTCTTCGGAGGATGCCTCCGAAATTTCAGCGGAGGAAGCGTCAACAAGCGAGCTTGACGGCACTGATTTTGGTGATGCTCTCGGGGACGTCAATTTTGAAGATTACATCGCCGTAGACAAGGCGGTCGAAACGTGCGGTGCGCTGACGGATAGCAAAACTGTAGAGATTATTCGGCCCCAGGAAGCGACCCAGGAAAGCGACGATGACGTTGAAGGCGAGCCGCAACCTAAGGCTGCCGATGTAGCTGCGGGCCTTGCTCTTGCGGAGCGCTTCTTTGCCGCTGAAGGTAACGCGGAAGAAGCGTTCCGCCACATCTACAGCCTGCAGAACTTGCTTTCAGCAGCGCAATTCGGCAAGAAGAAGCAAAGCAAGATGACCGACTATTTTTCTTAGAGAAAATACTCAATTTCGCCACAAATAAAGTGCTGTTTTTTTGCGTTTTGTGCTTAATTGGAAGTTCGTTTAATTCGAAGTTTTTTGCGGTCCCCGTGAACTTTGTATTAACGGGAGTCGACTGTAATAGCTGTGTCTTACCAGTAGTAACCTACGGGGTAGAAACCTGGAGGCTTACGAAAAGGGCTCTACTTAAATTGAGGACAACGCAATGAGCTATAGAAAGAAGAATGATGGGTGCAACTTAAGGGATAAGAAGATAGCAGATTGGGTAAGGGAACAAACGCGAGTTAATGACATCTTAGTTGAAATCAAGAAAAAGAAATGGGGGCATGGGCAGGACATGTAATGAGGAGGGAAGATAACCCATGGTCATTAATGGTTACGGACTGGGTTCCAAGGGAAGGGAAGCGCAGCAGGGGGCGACAGAAAGTTAGGTGGGCGGATGAGATTAAGAAGTTTGCAGGGACGACATGGCCACAATTAGTACATGACCGAGGTTGTTGGAGAAGTATGGGAGAGGCCTTTGCCCTGCAGTGGGCGAAACCATGCTGATGATGATGATGATGATGATGAGCAGCTTCAAGAAATCTCTTACAATGCCCTGCCTCGTACAACGCTTGGAGGCAATCAGATTTGCTTAGATTTGTGCAAGAGTGGCATCTTTCCCTTATAGTCACCAAAAGCACCACCATGTTGGTGATCACTGCCAATGGAGATGGCCATAAAGATCTATGAAACAAGCCATGTTTCTTCACACCACTTCGCTTTCGAAAAGGCACAGGAAGCGGCACCGTGCAAACAAATGCGCAGCCCCGCAAACACACAAAGATGCGACGTCTCCGAGACACACTTGCTCTGTGGGCACACCACCTGCAGAACGGCGACCAAAACTTAAAAAAAGAACAAAAGAAATAAAAAAAGACAAGATCTCGCACTAAGTCATAATGATGATCATGCCGACTGAAAAAAAGAAAAAAAGAGAAAAAAAGGTGTCTCCTGAAGCGTTCTGTCAGCCACGGAACTGGAGGACAGCACGCGCCTCCAAATCTTACAGGCTATAAAGCAAGGCCATTGGAAGCCAAGCCAGCGGATTATCCAACACGGCAGCCTCCAAGATTGGGAAAGCATGGCTCAGAACAAGTGATTTAGTCCGGAAAATCGAACTTTGCAGCCTAAATTCGGGCATTAGCTCTATGGAAACCCTGACGGTGCATTAAGTCCGGAATATCCATCAAGCCCGAATTTTTGGAGTTCGAAAAATCCGTTGGCAACCTTATTCCTACACGTGGGCCAAGCTTGGGCTGTCGCACCAGCAAAGTCAACTTTGCTGCGGTTCCTTCTAGACATGGGAAGTCAGCGCACTTTTGTTCAGCACGACATTGCTTGACCACTTCATTGTCCTTTTCAAGGCATGGAGCACCTCAACCTATTCACTTTCAGGAAAACACATTGCCCTGTGACCTTTACATGTAACCGAGTGTGCGCCACACTCTGGAGCCAGCACAGTACTAATGAGAACCTGCAGCTGCGGCATCACTGTGGCTGTGCCTCATCACAACATACGCCGCCGCTGCTGCATGGTATACCTCTATCGAACGACAACAGCATCTGCTTTCCATAGCTCATATGGCGAAAGCCTTGGAAAATTATGCAACAAATGAACAGCGCCCAGATTAACCATGATATCTTGACACCAAGGTCTTGCTGGTCGCCACAATACGCCACCTTGCACAACCATACCTGCATCTGAAACGAGGCAGAATAAATCTGCAAGGGCAACAATGCACAGTGACGGTCGCAGTTCTCCGCCACTGCCACCGTTGCCCGTGGTTCAGCGACACCGTCTTCAGCGTCATTCCCCTCAACAGCCCCTGAACCCTCGGCATGCACTAAGAACCGGTCGATACGCGGCAGGTTATATATCGGCCAAACAGGCTGTTGCGCCAATGATACAGCAAGAGAACATGAGTTGTCGGTCATGAAAAAGATTAGTACCTATTTACCTACCCAGTGTGATTCCTGCATGTGTGGGCCAGGTCTTTCCAATATCCGCATATTTGGTAGAAGCAATGATTCCTTGACATGGGAATTAGTGGAGGCCTATTTTATCTATATGAAATGTGACGTCTGTGTTCACAATATGTCTATGGCTTTGCGCAGCACAGAACACCAGTTCTTGGACTGAATATTCGCATATAGATGCAAATTTGTTTCTGATTACTGTGTGCAAACGTGTTTGCACTCCTTGGCACTTTCTGCTATAAATGTGATTATGTCTGCTTCCAATAAACTTAGTTGCAAGTGACGTTTTCTTTCCCGTCCTGAACTTTTTTCTTAACATCGCATAACAAATGTAGTGCAACAGTAATTGGTGCAAAAGTGAGCAGCAGGTTGACAAAGAAGTAAAAAAATAAAGCTCAAAGGACGACATAGCAAGCACATGTCCGTGGACTAAAATATCCGTGAACAACGTATCGTCAAAGCTTCCACTGTTTCTTTTTTTTCAGCACCCAGTAAACAGTCTATTGTAAGCTTGCCAGCTGAATTGTTTGAATATGCCAAGTGTTTTCTACTGGATAGGCTGGTTTTGATGATAGCCAATGAAACCAATAAGATAGCATCATTGTAAGCACGCGCATCTAATGTGACAAAGCAAAAAAATCCTGCATATATTCTTTCCATAATTTTTATTGATTACAAGCAAATAGTTTATACTTTTCTACTATGGCATACAATAAACTTCAGTAATTACTCTTATTTTTTCTATGTATCAGTTAACATTTACTGAATTAAAATCTTGATTTGTAAAACAAGGATACTCACAGTCAACAATAAAACATATAAGCATTTTAAGTGAGAAATTAAAAACAAATAAATGGCTACGGGGTTAGGTGACTTCCATCAAACTGCTTTTACTAAAGTAGTAGACATAAAAAATATAAATACAATTGCAAATTACAAACTAATGCATTATCTCAGAAGTTTTCAGGCATCTTGGCCCAGTATTTTGGTCGTAATGTCAATTTTATATCACATATCGGTGAGCTGTATTTTTACTGATGAATGCGCAAAAAATTGCCTTTTTCCATGATGTGAAGTTGCCATTCTAATTTTTTGACCGCAGCCATCTTGGTCTTGTTTGAAAGAGCCACTCTTCTCTTTAAGTTTGCACGCCACCATTACTCTGTGCGCTGAACGGCTATGAAGAAAAAGGCCGTGAAAAAGCCGTTCCCATGCGCAATTACATTCGTCGATTGAGGCACAGGACCATAAGCATGCTACGTCATTGGTGTATTTTCACCGTGTGCTCAGACATGTGAAAATCGGCACGAAGCCATCTCAAATTCAGTTTGCTACAAGCCATAAATTCGGCGAACAGAAGAAGAAACGAGGGTTGTTAAACTTTTTAAAGTGTGCAGTAGCTTTGCAAGATGCTGGCACTAGTTTACTATTCGTGCCGACCGCCGCCGGAGCCTCCCTCCATGACTGCGGAATAGGCTTAGAAGATGAAAGCAGTTCTGCCAGCGACCAGTGTTCATGTAGCATTCCAGCACAGCTACTGAAGCCAGATGATTTGGAGAAAGTGAAGAAGGTTCAAGAAAAACTGCAAGTCTTTGCTTCAACACCAGCTACCAAGCAAAAATTTGATTTTCTCACTCATGCTGATGCAGCTGCAGCTGGCTTGGATGTGATGTAGAAGCACTTCATTATTGTAAACTGCGATTCTATATATGTTCTGCTGTCTTGTGTGACCCACAAGTTGCGGTGCGGCATCGGGCAAAGGTGAACGTAACTGCAGTCTCGCCAAAGAGATTGTACAATCTACGGCTATGCTGCGTCGGCGCAGAGTTCGCTGCACGCGAGCGGCGGCCAAATGTCCACCTCATTCTTCGTGAACAATCTCGCTGTGCACGAAATGCGGAACAGCGGTAATTAGCAAACGACACTTTTTCTTCTTTTTTGTCGATAAATGTTTCACACTGGGGCATACATACTGGGGCATGTGCTAGGGGTATATTAGCCTGTTACAGCTGGTAACATGTAAACACTTCATTATTATATATTCCTGAATAAGTCGAGTTGTCGGTTGCTCTCAAAGCAAATATTTTTCCCAGCCAGCCTGTTTGTGGCAACAATGGAACAGCTACAGCTGTAATTCTTTCTTTTTTTGCTATATGAAGCTAAATGCATTAAGCTTGAAGTGCTGCAAGCGAATTACTGCGGAGCTTACTAGTCAATTTTGAATGTAAATATGTAAATAGCCTTTACTGTATCGCACAGAGTAAAGTTGCTTTTTTCTCCATGCAAAAAAGAGGTGAGGCATGCAGGCAGGACACAAGAGTAGAGAAGTGGACAACACAAACGCCGACTATCAACTGAAGGGAGCACTGCGGCGAAAAAAGAAAGAAGACACAAAACTCATCTGTGCAATCTCAGGAATGCCACGTGTCAGTTGGGTACGTGTGCCGGTCTACATTGTGGGGATGCGCGACTCTCCCGTGTCCCCTGATATGTTGTTTTCCCGCATGGCTCCTGTCTCCTGCAATCCGGCTTTGCCGCGTCGCCTGGGGCCCACGGCGGTCAGTGTGGTTGAAGCGCAGTACGAGAGATGGCGCGAGTGTTGCACTGCTAAGAAGGGTGGTGGCACTGGGCTACTATGGCATCAGGATATGCAGTGGCAAAGTGTAGATGATGACGGTGTGGATCACCTGTGGGCCCTGGGGGAGGTTCTGGGCAGGCCTACTGCTGCATGTGTGGTGTATCTGTCAGTCGGAAGCAAGCAACACACGGCCAACGTTCAGCTGGTGGAGCACATCCTCTGGGATGCAAGAAAGTTGGCAGCAGATAGACAGATCATCATTGTGGGTGACTTTAATGGGCACACAAATGAACTGGATGGGTTCACAGATGGAAACGGACAACTCTTGCTTCGAATGATCGAAGAAATGGAACTAGCTGTGGCGAATCTGGGACCACACTGTCGTGGCCAGGTAACCTGGTGTGCCCGCGGCAGCTCCACATCCATTGATTATGCACTGGTGTCAACAAGCCTTAACAACCTTCTTAGGCAGATGGACATTGACGAGGAGGGTTTATACAGCCTGGGCAGCGACCACAATAGACTACTACTTGAGTTCAGCTGCTCGAGTAACTTGGTGCCTCATGCCCAGTGTCCAAAGAAACGGGCAAGTACTTGCCCAGCCGAGCTGCTCCAGATGTCGTGGATGAGTTTGAGATGAGTGCACTGAGAACTAGGGCTGAGACCTACGATGATTTTGTGGCAGCCTTGCACTCAGTCATGCAAGGGTATATGGTGTGGGAAAAGTGCGGTACACGTGTAGTGTGCAAACCTTGGTGGGATGCAGAAGTGAAAGCTGCATGGCAAGCTCGCCAGGAGCTCAACTGCTAACATCGATCCCTTGTCAAGAAGGGAGACAAAGAGGCATGCTTGGTTGCCTGGGCTCACAACCTTGAACTCAAACACAAACTGCAAACGCTGATGCAGTCAAAGGTCACCAAATAAAATGTTCACCCATTTTCCTCTCTAAAAGCGGAAGGTAAATCTGCAGGGCAGAAGTTCTGGCAATATGTCGAGTCCTTGGATAGGACTGATAGACCCCCTGTTCAGTTTCGAAATTCAGTCACCGGAGAACCAATTACAGAGCTTGAAAAACACCTCACCTCCCACTTGCGCCGCTTATATGGCCAAGATGAGGGAAGCGAGGCCGCAGCTGGAGGAGAATCATCCCATGTGCCTGAACACGAGACTTTTCCAAGGGAGTTGCCAGACGAGGGTTTGGGTGTGCGGTGGCAAGTCAGCGGAGGTGAAGTTGATCGTGCATTGAAACATGTCAGTGCCCGTACAGCAGCTGTACTGGATGGCCTGCCAGCAGGAGTACTAAAAGGTTTTGGTAAGGAGATAAAGAAACAGTTTGCTGGACTGTTCCCCAAGATCATTGAAGGTGCGCCAATCCCAAGGGACTGGCAGCTTGGCCGTGTGGTTTTTATACCAAAGAAAGGAGGCCAAGTTGATCTTATTGAAGATTACAGCCCACAAACAGTTACTAGCGCGCTCTACAGGCTATTTGCAGTAATCTTAAAAGAGTGGATAAGCAGGTGGGCAGAGGCAAGGCATTTGCTTACAGAAATGCAGAATGGTTTTCATCCAGGTCGACGACTAGAGGACAATTTGTTTGTGCCTAGTGAGTGTGTGGCGATTGCCAAGACAGAACAGCGTTCCCTCCTGTGCTGCTTTCTAGATGTGGAGAAGGCATATGACAATGTACCACACGCTGCACTTTTTGACTGCCTGTCTGCAATGCAAATCCCGGCTACATTAATATCTATAGTGCAGCGCCTGTACAGAAACAACATTGCCATTGCTCACTTTGGGGATCCACTATGTGCACCTGTCAAGGTGACGAAGGGACTACGCCAGGGATGTCCTCTATCCACACTGCTACATATCCTGTATGTGGCCAATCTAGAATGCAAACTGCTCCGCAGTGGTCTCGGTTTTCAGCTAAAACTTAGTACAATGGGCATGGATGAGCGGTGTAGACTACCTGGTCTCGCCTTTGCTGACGATCTTGTATTGATGGCAGAGTGCCTGCAGGACCTAAAGGCACTCATTAACATCTGTCAGGCAGAGATAAAGTGCCTTGGGCTCTGCTTTAACTGCAAAAAATCTCCAATAGTCCCCCTCGTGGGTCAAGGCGTGGATGAGGGCGATATAAGGCTGGGAAAAGAGGTTCTGATGGTGTGCTCGACATACAGATACCTGGGAGTCCTAATATCAAGTGAACTGGGGCTCTTGGGCCACCAAGAGGACATCCTCCGCCAGAAATCACTTCGGGTGCAGTGCATCCTTCGTCACCTATGTCTGTGGGGCAGCAACCGGTTTGTGATGGTCCACGACCTATGGAAAATCGTCCATGTACCGGCACTAATGTTAGCAAATGCTGTGCTTTGCCTCTCAGCGCCCACACGGGAGTGGCTGGAGCGACGCCAGCGAGAGGTTGGTCGGATAGCTCTTGGCTGCCGTGGTGCAGTGGCCAACGAGGCTATACAGGGCGACCTTGGCTGATCGAGCTTTGAGGCTTGGGAGGCGGTCAGCAAAATCGCATACCGTGGCCGCCTGCTCGACATGCCTCGAGAGCGGTGGGCACGGCGTGTATTCGATTACATGTCAGTGACATGTATGCGCATGCCGTGGGTGAGGCGCTTATACCGCATAGAAAGTAAGTATGGCCTGTTTCGCTCCTCTATCAGTGCAAACTCACCGGTATATTGGATAAAACAGGTGAGGCAACGAGCACAAGATGAAGAAGAAACACGTTGGATACGAAATATGGCAGCAAAGTCGACGTTGGCTGTGTACCGATGTCATAAGAACTCTATTGGCATGGTGCACCTATATGACAATTCCCTCGGGAGTGGGTTGCTATTTGAAGCAAGAGCTGGTGCGCTCCGTACACTTGTGCGCCTTCGAAGCATAAACAGTGATGTGAGTGATGTGCGGTGTCGGGCGTGTGGAAAAGGGACAAAAACATTGAACATGTGGTGCTACGGTGTGAGGGCATCGGGCCATCTGCCGCGCAGGGTTTATCTCTGGAGGCTGCTCTTGGTTTCGATCAGACTAGTAGAGAGGACGGTGCATGCGGTATAGACAGAGCCATAGTCGCGGAGACGAAGAGGCGCCTTGAATGCTGGCGAGCGGCACTTGCAGATGGACCCCAATGACTGCTTATCAGTGTAGCGCATTCTCTCCTTTTCTCTTCTCTTTCTATTGGTGTTCTTTCCTTTTCCTACCTGTGCCTGCTTTGCTCGATAGGTAGGCAATAGAGCATCACTCTGGCTTGGGCGTGGTTGCTACGTCAACTCGATACAAAGGGTTGGCCACAACATCATCATCATCATCATCATCATAACACCGCCTACTGGCGGGGTTACTTGGGCGCGGAAAGACGGTGCTTCCTCTTTGGCTGCGGGTCGGCGAATGCCGCGGACGTCCCGCGCACGCACCGATCCATGCTTCTGCAAGACCGTCTCCAACGCCTCCTTTGAACGCGCCACCGTTCACGTGACCGTACCCGCGAACGACCAGGCATTGGGATCCAGCATGGGACAAACATATTCGCTCACTATCCGGTCGCGGTGAGTCGGACTTCTAGATTTGTCGCGCGCCCATAGGCATGTTTTGTGGATAGCAACTCGACTAGCAGGCAATGATCTATGAAAGGTGAAATAAATGCCCTAGTAATTGTTTCCACTACTGTGTTGTCGTTCCTTTGACCCAAGAGCACGGATGAGAACCCCAAACATGAGAGATAACTGATAAGGCACTTAATCTCTTCTTTACGTAAAGTAATCGAAGGCTGACTCACGCACACACTTCCACCATTATAGATATGCCATGCCTCTACCATAAGACGCATATCTTCATTCTTATGCCTGTACAATATTGCGCATTCATCTAACTCTGGCGTGCAGCTACAATCTTGGCAATGTAGGGAAAGATTAGAAGGCGATCCAGCGGTTAACAACCTTTTGTGTTCCATTAGCTTCTGACTGATGCACCGTCCCGTTTGCCCTACGTAGAACTGGCCATAGCTAAGGGGAATGTTATAAACCACCCCCATACGACAGTCAGTAAAACTGTTGTTCTTATGTGCTTCACTGGACAAATATCTGTTCTTTTTTTGCCTTTTACCTGCTCCTTTTTTCTCTGTATGGCAGCGCATATGTTACCTAGCTTATTGGGAGCAGTGAAAGCAACAATAACATCATATCTACTTGTGACTTTTTTAAGCCTGTGCGATACTGAATGAATGTATGAAATAGCCACTACTCTTTTTTTGCTATTACTGCTTTCTGTAATCACATCCGTCCCCATCCCCCTCGAAACCGACTTCTTTAGGCGCTCAGCCACAGTGGCCACTGCTTCACTAGGATAACCTGCTTCTAATAGGCAGCGGACCCGCACATTAAAACTGGCACTCATTTTGTGCATGCAGGATCTGGTGAGGGAAAACTTAAGGCACGACGTGGCAATTCTGTTTTTTACTACTTTGGGATGCTTGGATTGAGAGTTTAACAACGGCTTCAAAGATCTTGGGGAGTACTGCCAAAAAACATGATTTTGTTCTAAGACCAAGGAAATGTCAAGAAACTGAATTACGCATAGCTGAGGAAATTCCTTGGTAAACTTTAATCCCCCTCCATAAAGTTTAAATTGCTCACTTACTGAGGTAGCAGCGGAATCGAATTCTTCCCCATTGCAGAAAATCAGGTAATCATCAACGTAACGAAATTACTTGATAATGCTATCACCTAATGCTTTTTTCTAAGCAGCTGTCAACCTTACTAAGGTAAATATTGCTAAGGGGGCAACCTTTGAGCCAATACAAATGCCTGATTTCTGCAGAAAAACGCCATCTTTCCACCCAATCAGTGTCGACTTCAAGTACATTGAAAGAATTTCAAGAAAAGCTCCCGTGGAAACACCGCATATGTCAATAAAAGCCGACTCTTGCACTTGTTCTTTAATGCACTCATTTACGGAATTTAGCAACCCGTCATGCGACAAGGAATAATACAGGTCTTCGATATCCATACTAAAAGCTCTACAATCCCCAGGATTTCCCTCTCTCAAGTACTGAACTAGTGCCTGAGAATTACGCAAGCAAAAGAGGTCTGAAAAAACTAGTGAAGCTAAGCAGTCCTGTAGGTAACTAGCGACACAGATTTGCCACGTCTCTTTCTCTGAACCTATAGCACGAAAAGGAATTTCTTGCTTATGGGTCTTTGCAGAGTAAAACAGTTCTAAGGTGAGGGATTTTGCTTTCTTGACATTAGAGACAACCCTATCAAGATTATGTCTTGACAGGAGGTCAACCGCACGTTGCTTAACTACCGAAGCCTTGAGTTTTACTGGCTGTAAATTCTTTTCTATGACTGAAATCGCTTTTTCTGAAAACACGTCATCTGGCATAATTACGAAATAACCCTCCTTGTCAGATATTACTGGTCTAAGTTTATGCTCCACAAGGTGATTAACTAACAGTCGGACAGGGTCAGACGTCTTAAAAAGAGAATTTGATTGTTTAATGCTAGCAATGCAATCTGAAATACAGTGCGAGCATTCTTCTTCCGGGACGAACCTGGTTATGCAGCACAGTATGCTTAAAACGTCACCGGGTTTTATGTTAGGCTTAAAACAGTGCTAAGGACCTAAAGCATGGGTTTTTCTATGGGTATCACTTATGATGGCTTCTCCAAGAAGCAGTACGTTATTTGATGGTGAATTACTAGAAAGGTGTTTCCTCTTGCTTTGTTGGAGCTCCGGAAGTTTCATCCTCCACAGGAAGTCTGCGTGTTGCATGGCTAACCTATTCCAATCGGCGTAGGGGCGGCTCCAATGGCGACCATCTCCCAGGGCCGTGCAAGAGACCTTTAGACACTCCTGATAGAACCTAACTTGGCGCCATGATTCAACGGAAACAATAGCTACAGTCCTCCTGGCATGCCCAGTTGATGGTTGAAGGAAGCCGCACATCATTTGAACTTCCAATGGGACAACACGATTACGACTAAACCACGACATGGTTCTAGCGTGAAACATACACATCGCAATTACGGAAGCTAACGAAGCAGGATTGTGCAGATAAGTAGAGGAACATGGAAAAGGGCTCAGAGTACAAGAAATGAAGCTTAGAACAACAGAAAGCTGAGCTAGTTGGTAAGGATTCATTATTCAAAAAAGAGGTGAGGCATGCAGACAGGACACAAGAGTAGAGAAGTCGACAACATGAACGCCGACTATCAACTAAAGGAATGACTGAGGCAAAAAAAGAAATAAGACACAAAACTCATCTGCACAAGCTCAGGAATGCCATGTGTAATAGCAATAGCAGTAATAGCAAAAAAAGAGTAGTGGCTATTCCGTACATTCATTCAGTGTCGCACAGGCTTAAAAAAGTTGCAAGTAGATATGATGTTAATGTTGCTTTCACTGCTCCCAATAAGCTAGGTAAGATAGGCCCTGCCGTGCAGAGGAAAAAGGAGCAGGTAAAAGGCAAAAAAAGAACAGATATTTGTTTTACTGACTGTCGTATGGGTGTGGTTTATAAAATTCCCCTTAGCTGTGGCCAGTTCTATGTAGGGCAAACGGGACGGTATATCAATCAGAGGCTAATGGAACATAAAAGGTCGTTAACCGGTGGATCGTCTTCTAATCTTTCCCTACATTGCCAAGATTGTAGCTGCACGCCACAGTTAGATGAATGCGCAATATTGTACAGGCATAAGAATGAAGATACGCATCTTATGGTAGAGGCATGGCATATCTATAATGGTGGAAGCGCATGCGTGAGTCAGCCTTCGATATATAAGGAAGAGATTAAGTGCCTTAACAGTTATCTCTCACGTAGACCGGCACATGTACCTGACTGACAAGTGGCATTCCTGTGCTTGTGCAGATGAGTTTTGTGTCTTCTTTTTTTTTTCACCTCAGTGCTCCCTTCCGTTGATAGTCGGCATTCGTGTTGTCCACTTCTCTACTCTTGTGTCCTGTCTGCATGCCTAACCTCTTTTTTGCATAATGAATCCTTACCAACTAGCTCAGCTTTCTGTCATTCTAATATTTTTTCTCATTTTCCTGAACACATGGTTTTCGGTCACTTTGCTTGTTTGCTGTATCAATATTGTTACATAGGAAGATGCAGACGAAACACTATATACAAGTATATTTACAACGTAATACGCCACACTTGGCCAAGAGGCAACAGCCCGCGCTAGCCTCCAATGGTCGTCGTTGTCTTCAAACTGCTTGCCTCTTTGTCATCGCAAATGCTGTTCTGTAGCACTACCCCCGGTGGCAAAAGTGCCGTCCCGGAGCAACTAAAGGCCGGACTTGGAAGCAGTGTAGAAGGTCTTGAGCCTACTGACGTGCACGACATCACTAGATGCCAGAGTAGAGGAGGAGGTTGAGCTCACAGGAGCACTCTCGTACGTCACAGACGTCTCCTGGTGCAGCACGCAGTAGGGCCCTGTGTATAGCGAAAGGAGCTTCTCTGAAAGTCCGACGTGACGAGAGGGCGACCACAGGAGCATGATAACTGCATGAGCAGGCGATAACTGTATGTCACGGTGGTGGGCGTTGTACTGACACTGCTCAGTGGTTTGCGAGGCCGTCAGGGGTATGGGCAAGCTGGCGTGCATGGTCAGTGAGGGCAATGGCGTCGTGCGCATACTCGCTTGTTGAGATCACAGCAGAAGGAAGTGCCATGTCAAGGGGCAATGTCGGTTCCCGACCGTACAGTACATAAAGTGGAGAAAATCCGACGTTGTCATGCCCGGAAGAATTATATGCAAATGTGACGCAAGGAAGGGCAATGTCCCAGTCGTGGTGGTCCTTGGAAACGTACTTGGACAGCATATTGGTAACAGTACGGTTTAACCGCTCTGTCAGGTTATTGGTTTGAGGATGGTATGAGGTAGTCAGCTTGTGTTGAATGGAGCAGGAACGCACAATGTCGGTGATAACTTTCAAGAGGAAGTTACGACCACGGTCGGTAAGCAGCTGTCACGGGGCGCCATGAAGCAAGATAATGTCACACAAGAAAAAGTCCGCGACATCAGTGGCGCAACTGGTAGAGAGAACCTGCGTGATAGCATATCGGGTGGCGTAATAAGTTGCGGCGGCTACCCATTTGTTCCCAGAGGATGACGTAGGAAAGGGACCAAGGAGGTCTAATCCAACACGAAAGAACGGTTCCACAGGGACAGTGATCGGCTGGAGATGACCGGCAGGTAGCACCTGAGGTGTTTTCCGACGCTGGCAGGGATCACAGGCAGCAACATAGCGTTGGATGGAGCGAGCGAGACCAGGCCAATAGAAGCGGCGGCGGACGTGGTCGTCCGTGCGGGTTACCCCAAGACGTCCTGCAGTGGGTGCGTCATGCATTTCAAAGAGCACAGTCTGTCGTAGATGTTTTGGCACGACAAGAAGAAGATCAGATCCGTCAGGGAGGAAGTTCCTTCGGTACAGAATTCCGCCCTGGAGGACATATTGGCGAACGGATGTGTCGGTAGGTGTAGAGCGCAGACGCTCGATGAGTGCTCGCAGCGATAGGTCTCGGTACTGCTCATCGACGATGTTAGCAAAGGCAGACACAGAGAAAATGCCGTTGGCGGTACTACTGTCGGAGTCGTCGGGCTCGTCTACCGGGTAGCGAGACAGGCAGTCAGCGTCTTTGTGTAGTCAGCCAGATTTGTAGGTGACAGAATACAGATATTCTTGGAGGCGTAAGGCCCAGCTACCAAGTCTTCCTGTAGGATCTTTCAGTGAGCATAACCAGCAAAGCGCGTGATGGTCTGTGACAACGGAAAAGGGTCGGCCATATACACATGGGCGTAACTTCGCAACCGCCCAAACTAGGGCCAGACACTCACGCTCAGTGATGGAATAGTTGCGCTCTGCAGGTGAGAGGAGCCTGCTGGCATAAGCGATAACACGGTCGTGGCCGCGCTGGTGTTGTGCCAGTACTGCGCCAATTCCATGACCGCTGGCATCAGTACGAACTTCGGTAGGCGCAGAAGGACCGAAATGGGCCTGAAGGGAGGCGTTGTGAGAAGGTCGATAAGATGCGAGAAAGCAGAGGCCCCGTTATTGCCCAACTGGAAAGGGGTGTTTTTTTTCAAAAGCATGGTTACTGGTCATGCTATGGCCGCGAAATTTTTCACGAAATGGCGGAAGTACGAACAAAAGGCTGATGAAGCTGCGCACATCCTCGACAGACTTTGGAACAGGGAAGTGCGTATCAGCATGGATCTTGCCTGGGTCCTGTTGCACTCTGTTCACGTCAACGAGATGTCCAAGGATGGTAATCTGGGGACGGCCGAATTGGCACTTCGATGCGTTGAGTTGCAGACCAACTCGAAAAACGTCCAGGACTGCTGAGAGGCGCTCGAGGTGCGTAGCGAACATTGGGGAGAATACAATAACATCGTCCAAGTAGCACAGGCACGTCGACCATTTGAAACCATGAAGAAGGGAGTCCATCATGCGTTCAAAAGTGGCAGGAGTGTTACATAGACCGAACGGCATCACTCTGAATTGATAAAGACCATCGGGTGTTACAAAGGCAGTCTTCTCGCGGTCGAGATCGTCCATGGCAATCTGCCAGTAGCCGGAGTGAAGGTCAATAGAGGAGAAATAGCAAGCACCGTGGAGGCAGTCAAGGGCGTCATCAATCCAAGGTAGGGGATACAAGTCCTTTTTGCTAACCCTGTTAAGGTGCCGATTCTCCACGCAAGAGGGCCATGATCCATCCTTCTTTTTTTACCAGTACAACAGATGACGCCCATGGACTACATGACAGTTAAATAATGTTCTTGGCAAGCATTTTGCGAACTTCGGCATGAATAACTTGACGCTCAGCCGGTGACACTCGATACGGGCGGCGATGAATAGGAGGGGCATCGCCGGTATTAATGCGATGTTTAACAGCTGTAGTTTTGGCCAAAGGACGATTGTTAAAGTAAAAATATCGTGGTAGGAAAACAACGTGGTAGAGCTCACGAGCGTACTCGGACGGCATGTCGGGCGCAATCACTTTCTGTAAGTCAGCGATGGTACAAGTTGCCGACTGCGACGGTAGAGGAGGATCGCCTGAATGGTGGTCTACTGAAATCGATGCTACAGAGTGATCCTCGAATGAGCAAAGCTGGGCCAGAGACATCTCGCGTGGCAGCACTTGTGTCGTCAAGCCAAAATTGACCACTGGCAGGGAGACGCAATTCGCTGTAATAGATAAAACTGTATGAGGTACTGTGATCCCCTGTGTAAGGAGGACGTCTTGCATAGGAGCCGCGATGAAGTGACCGTCAAGGACTGGTGGGGATGACACGAAGTCAACCTAAGTCAGTGCCGAAGGTGGCAAGCGAACGAAGTCGACGGAACTGAGGCGACTGGGGTGTGGTTCAGCGGGATCCAGAACAGGCAGGTCAAGGCAGAGAGTACTGGGGTATGGTTCAGCGGGATCCAGAACAGGCAGGTCAAGGCAGAGAGTACTGGCAGAACAATCGATGAGAGCAGAATGTGGAGAGGAAGTCTAAGCCGAGGATGATGTCGTGGGGACAGTGGGCGATGACTGTGAATAGCACGATAGTGGAGCGATCGGCGAAGGAGGCACGGGCGGCACACATACCAATTACGGGGGCTGTTCCGCCATCGGCAACACGGACAACAGGTGTCGTGGCGGGTGTTATTATTTTCCTCAGCCGGCTACGAAGGTCAGTGCTCATTACCAACAAACATGTCCCAGTGTCTATAAAAGCAGATACAGAAACACCGTCAACTTGCACGTCAAGAAGGTTCAGATGAGTGGGCAACGCCAGTAGAGGATTTGGCGGCGTAGGGAGCAATGCAGCATCACCTCGAGACACTGCATCGTCTAGTTTTCCGGCTGGGAGTGGCGTCCCAAGGGAGTCATCGAATAGGAGCGACAGGGCTGAGGGGGAGCGAGATTGTCGTCGTTGGGGTGAAGGCGAACGAGAATAGGGCCGGTTCAGCGCAGCAAAATCAGTGGCGGCATTATCGGAGCAGGCGGCACAGGGACGAGAAGGGCCACCTGAGGGGCGTGAGTAGGCAGTATAAGTAGACCGAGTCGGGGAACTCCAGCGACTGTGACAGTGCCGAGAAATGTGCCGAATTCGATGGCAGTGAAAACAAATGGGCTTGTCGTCAGTAGTGTGCCATTCAGATGGGTTGCGGAAACGTGGTGAGTAAGAAGATGCAGGACAGTGCGGAATCGAAGAAGGCGGGTGGGTATCAGGGCAATGGGCCAAGCAAATGGTGTGAAGACCCATGTTTGCAAACTCCTGGCGGACAACTGCCTGGATCAGGGAAACCGTGACTGCAGGTGCGTTGGAGGGGCTGGAGTCGAAGGCAGGCGGATAGGCGGCCTTGATCTCACGCCGGACGGTCCTGGTAACATCGCCAGTGTTGTTGGGACGAGGAGCATCGGCACAGGAAGATGTCGCTGGGGTGTTGGGCAGACGGGCAAACTGCTGGTCAATACGTGGGCTTTTAGCGAGTTCCAGGCGGCACTCTTTTATAACTGCATCCACCGTCGCCACGTTGTTGAAAACGAGCAAGCTGAAGGCGTCATCGGCAATGCCTTTGAGGATGAGGGAAACCTTGTCTGATTCAGTCATGTGTGCGTCAACTATGCGGCATAGAGCCAAGACGTCCTGAATGTACATGACGTAGGGCTTTGTTGACGTCTGCACACGGCCGGAAAGCGCCTTCTGCGTGGCAGGTTGGTGACTATAGGGGTTTCTGAACAAGTCTCGGAGTGTTTGCTTAAGCGAATCCCAACTGGTGAGCTCATCTTCATGCGTCTGACACCAAACTCGAGGTGTGCCACCGAGGTAAAAGACTACATTAGTGAGCATGATAGTAGGGTCCCATCGATTATTGCGGCTGACGTGTTCCTACAGGCTGATCGAGTCCTTGACGTCTTCCCCATCTTTGTCCGAGAATATGCCAAGATCACAGGGAGCGAGGAGAGTGATGTAGGTCGTCGAAGCGGCAGCCGGTGGAGTCAAGTTGTCGTCGCCGGGAGCCATGAAGGAAGCCTTGACGTACTGTCCACTGCAAAGCTCTGTGACTAGGTACAGGGAACGTTCACCTCCACCAGATATGTTATATAGGAAGACGCAGACAAAAAGCTATATACAAGTACATTTACAAGTAAATGCGCCGCACTTGGCCAAGAGGCAACAGCCCACGCTAGCCTCTAATCGTCGTCATCGTCGTCTTCACCCTGCTCGCCTCTTTGTCATCGCAAATACTGTTCCGTAGCAATATCATTGGATCTAGGAGCTAGAGCTATTGCTTTTTTTTTTTGCAGCACAAAGCTAAATGTACTGAGAAAGCAATGGTGAGAGCAAATTTTCTTTATTTTCAGCTCCAACTTTTTGTTACTGACATTTACATTTGCTCTTACTATTGATACTGTGAACATAGAATTTCAGTAGGCTGTACAATGACAATTGTTCAATTTCGAATCTGTTTTGTGGACTATTTGTTGACTATTGATAGACTAGTGTCTGTCTGAAAAACTTTATTACAGATATATTACAGTGAGGGAGTTTGAGGTGGCCTGGAGGGGGCCACCTCTCACAAGCAATAGGTGGGCTCCTCATTACAGGAGCACATTGGTGGCGGCCATGGCTTGAGCTCGGTTAACCAGGGCCTTCTAGCTTGCCAGGTTGGAGCATCCAAGCAGGGCTGCCTCCCAGTCCTCCAGGGTGGGGTTGGATTTTGGGGTGAGGTTCGGGGTTGATTTACATGCCCACACCATGTGGAAGATGTCCAAAGACAGTGCCCACACAGTGAGGGCACTTTCCTGTACAGGCAGCATCGAAGTGTTTTAAAATTGCCAGGCGCAGCAGTATTTTGGTGTAAAGACAGAGGAGTGTGGGTTCCTCTGCTTTTGTAAGGCCCCTACAGTGCTTAGGATAAATTGTGTGGCTGAATTAGTATAATTGAGTAATTTCTCGAAAAGTAAGGAACGGATCGGGTTCAGGATCCGTTTCGGATCTGTTCGGGATTCGTTGCTCAGAGAGTGAGCGTGTGGGCGGCATCGTCTGCTGTTTAGTTGCCTTCGAGGCCCATGTGAGCAGGAGCCCATATGATTGTTTGAGACACGGGGGCCCCGAGGTAGTTGCTGTTTTGAAGGATGTGGTATGCAAGGAGAGGAATGTACCCTGTTCAATATTTCTGCAGGCTCCTCTCGAGTCGGTGATGATGACTTGTGAGTCCTCGTCTGCGGCAGCTAGTGCGATGGTGACCTCTACCACATGTGTTACGTCTTGAGCTCTAAACGTTAGGTCATTCACCGCAACCTTTTGGTGGACAACAGCGGCCGTGTACCAACCCCCATGGCGAGGGCCAGAGGTGTCCACATAGAAGATTGTTTCTATAGTGGCGGGCCAGCACTTCCGCCTGCACAAGGCGCCTGCCACTGGGGTCGTCACATGTCATGTTGGCTGGGAGAGGGCGCATGTGCAGGGCGTATCTCCAGACTTTGGCGATGCGTACGCACTCTTCCGTCACTGTTTGGTGCTGTATGTGTAGTGGGGCTAATAGGTGGCGTCCCGACGGCGTCTTTGAAAGTCTTGTATGTTGATTGGTCAAGTGTGCTTCCCGGAGCTTTGCGAAGGCATTTACCATCTCCAGGCACAAAAGGTGCTGGTTGGACGTGTTCCTAGGGAGATTGAGGGCTCACTTGTACATCTTTCTGAGAATCACCTCGAGCGCGTCCTCATCAAATTTGCGCAGGTAAGGAGTCGAGTAGAGGACTCGACTGGTCACAAATGCATGCACCAGCCACAAAGCGTCTTTCCACCATAACTTCCCACATTTGTTGGAAACTCCGCGGTCCATGCGGCCTACATGGTCCCCTACCTGGTGCAGTTTGGCTAGTGTTGTATCAACCTGCTGATGTTTGTGGATAAAGAGACCAAGCACTCTGATTTCATCGTGTTCAGGTATCAGGCCGCTGGCCAGGGATAGTTCCATATGTGGTGCACTAAGGCGACAAGCGAATGTGCACATATTCAGATTTGTATGGGGAGCATTGAAGGCTGCAGCGGCGGGCGTAGGAGTCCATGATCTCTGCCGCTTGCTGCAGGTTGGCCTCAATGTCTCCAACCTATCCCTGTTTGGCCCAGATGGTTATGTAGTCGCCATACAGCACATGGAGGATGCCTTTGACCTTTTGCCAGCTGAGCCGGGAGTTTCATCATGGCCAGATTGAAAAGTAATTGTGAGAGGACCGTGCCCTGTGGGGTTCCTCTCGTTCCAAGTTGATAAGGGCCGTGTTCTTCGTTTTGTAATCAGATGAGAGACTGACGATCCGAGAGAAATTGCTTGATATACTGAAAGGTGTTATGTCCACAGTTGGTCTGGGAGAGATGTTGCAGGATAATTTCATGTGTGATGTCGAAAGCTCCCTTCAAGTCTAGGGCGAGTACTGCCTTATCATTGTGGGGGTATTCAACAGGGTTGAGAATTTCTCAGTCGACTTGGAGCAGACGATTGTGTTGCCTTGTGTAGGTTACAGTTTTCGGTGACAGTGTCTTGGAGCAGCTAATAGCTGCATTTTGAAAATGTGCTAAAATAGCAGCTTGGGCTTGTTGGTTTTCCATCCTGCTAGTAACAGCGCAAAATGTAGACAAGAGACGAGACGCTTGTCGTGTCTTCTTGTCTCGTCTCTTGTCTACATTTTGCGCTGTTACTAGCAGGTTGAAAATGTGGGCTTAGCACCCCCACATTTCATGTTCTTCTGATGGTGACGGCCGGGGATAGGCGCAACGCTAGAGTGCCATCCATTTTCGGGGCTAGTTGCTTCGGCAGGTGAAAGTCGGAATCCTTAGCGGATTCCGACTTCCATGGCCACCGTCCTGCTGTCTTAAGCAACCAACACCCTTCATGGGTTCTCATGAGCGTCCCGACTTGGGCGCGTTACCCTGGCGTTTGGTTCATCCCACAGCGCCGGTTCTGCTTACCAAAAGTGGCCCACTTGGCACTCTCATTGCAGCAGGAGGCCTCAACCCAGAAGGCCTCCCGTACACCCACTGAAAGTTTGAGAATAGGTTGAGGACGTTTAGACCCCAACGCCTCTAATCATTCACTTTACCAGGTGTGACTGCTCTCCCATCGAGCGCCAGCTATACTGAGGGAAGCTTCAGAGGGAACCAGCTACTAGAGGGTTCAATTGGTCTTTCGCTCCTATACCCAATTCTGACGATCAATTTGCACGTCAAAATCGCTTCAGATTTCCACCAGAGTTTCCTCTGGCCTCGTCCTGCCCAGGCCTTCTATCACATTACTAGATGCCGAATTTGACTTCTTGCGGAGCCGCCTTTGATGTGCATGTGCGTGTTCTCTTCTGCTTGGCGTGCGCATGCGTGACAAGAGGATATATATATGCACCATCCTTCCTTCCATTAAACAGTTGTGAGTAGCACTTGTCCTTGTTCGCCTTTCTTGTTTCCATGTTTTGATCGCGCTAAGTTACTACTTCAATTATGGATGACCTACTAGCCCAACAATCAACTCTTTTACATCTTGGAGACTATGTTCTTTCTCTGAGAGGTGTTCTGCGGAGAAGCGGCCGCAGATAATGTCTAATAAATGGTAGCCATGACGTTTATTGGCACTTGCAGTACTAAAGAAGCATAGCCTTTAAGTTTCGTGGCTATTATTCAAGGGAAAGCATCACTTCGATACGTGTTTGGTCGCCACCTATAGCAGCGTTCAGCCGGCGCAGCTGCAAAAGTACCATGTGCGTACCATACGTAGCATGTGCACGCACGCTCATGCTGTGCCTGACTATTATGCACCTTAACTGAGCAATTTTTTTTTCTGACTTTCATTATTTTAAATTTTGTATAATTCAAATTTTTCTAGCATCCCCGCAGAATTCAAATTAACAAGCTTTTACTGTATCGTCTTCCTTGATTTTGCAAAAGCGTTCGATAAGGCAGCTCATCAAAGCTTATTATTAAAACTCTCTCACTTTAACTTGCACCCTAATGTCCTAACATGGATAAAATAATTTTTTAGTAACCGATCACAGTCTATCAGTATTAACAAAACTACTTCACAATTTCTTCCCATAACATCAGGTGTCCCCAAGTATCTGTTTTAGGTCTCTTCATGTTCCTAATATACAGGAACGATTTACCATCGCATGTTTCCTCCCAGATTTGTATGTACGCTGGCGATTGCGTTGTCTATTGATCTATCGCTAACAATAATTACTAGACATCTGCAGAATGACCTGAACAGCATTACAGACTGGTGTTACCCTTGGTTAATGATCCTAAACACTAATAAATATAAATCTATCTAAATTTCTCGCAGCCATAATCGGTGTCACTGTCGCTACACAATTCACAATAATCCTGACTTTGAGAGCTGTGTACCTTTCTCTTTGTGACCACAGAGTACGAACTGTGGTGTCTTTTTTTTATATTGTGTATCTTCTTGGTAGTGCTTTGCACTTTTACTCTGTCCTGCTGACTTTTGATTATATTTTTGTATTATACTGTCTTCTACCATTTCACTGTGTTTTTTAAAATTTCTTTTGTCAACTACTTTTGTTAGGCACCCCTGCTTGGTCTTTCGACCGCAGTATGTTGTAAATAAATAAAAACAAAATTAATTACTGACATCCCAATCAACACTGTGGACTCAACTAAGTACCTAGGTATTGCGATCATGCATGACCTAAACTGGTGCTCACATGTGACTAACATCACATCATCTGCTAACAAAACCTTGCAATTCCTTAAATGCAACCTTCACAACGCTCAACAGGTAAAATTACTAGCATATAGAACACTTGTTAGGCCTAAATTCGAATATGCATCACCTGTGTAGCACCCTCCCTAGATTTACCTCAGCAACGCATTAGAATCCATACAGAATTGCGCCGTAAGATTCATCCACTCGTCATACTTATATGATATCAGCATTTCACGGTTAAAAGTAGACCCTGGTTTGGATACGTTAGTGCACCGTCACTGTATCGCGAGCTTATGATTATTTCATAAATTCTACACCAGTTCCTTTCGCCACAAACCTTACATTTTACCACCTTCACGCATATCTCTGTGCACAGGCCATCCACTAAATGTTGCTCGTCCTAGTGCATGTACTGTCGCCTGCTCGCCGTCATTTTTTCTTTGCACAGCTAAAGACTGAAACGGCCTTCAACCCCACATCACCAACATCACCAATTCATCTGCCTTCACGGAAGAAGTAACTGTTGTTATAATACTTCATCGTTGTTGTCGTTCATGATCGTTCATGAAGGCACTGCAGCGTTTGATGCATATACTGTCATTTATTCTTCATTAAAACTTCTTCAAGTTGCAGTTATACAAATAAGTGCACTTCCTTTAACACCTTAAGATCTTGTAAGGGTGGTCATTACAAGGAGCTTGCGCACCAGCTCCTATGAGTCGTTATGCCTCCGTCTGCTCTCCCAGCTTCCCACAGCCCAGCCTGTGCCGCCGAGACGTCCCCCCACAGCAAAACCGACCAAATTCGTAAATTTGAGGAGAGTCTCGGGGTATGGGGAAGCCGTCAGCGGAGGGAAGCATTGTTCTGTTCTTATGGCAGAGCGTCTGGGGTATCTCAATTCACAATACAAACAGAAGAACCAGACAAACACAACAAAAGAAGGGTTGAAATCTGGGCCAGTTGGTACATACTTGAACGAAAAAACCAGTCAAAAACACAAAGGACAAGAGGAGAGGTTCACACCACGACGACTGTTTTTTTTTTTTTTTTCTATCAACTGAGGTTTATTAGAATCGGTGTAGTCGCAGCAAGGCCAGCAGAGCATGCGCAACTGCATCATCGCTAATCACATAGTGTGAAAAGACAAGAAACGCTTCTACCGTGACCGACTTAGAAATTTAAATTCTTTTTCAAGTAAGCGCACCGAGGTTGTACTAACGCAGTCATCACCTAATAAACTGATGTAGTACGCTTCCAAGATTTCCCGCTCTTCTTTGCCCTTGCCCCTACCAAGAATCATCACATTGCTAAACAAAGGATAACAACCACACTCATTGCAAAGGCGAGGCAAGTTTGCACTGTTATCTGACCCCAGGGAGGAGTGGTGCTCACGCAGGCGGTCATTAATACATCGACCGGTTTGGCCTATGTAAAATCTTTCGCACGTGTGAGGGAACTTATAGACAACCCCTGCAGCACATGCCGTAAAACGGTTTTCATGCTGCGTTGTGCAAACGTGGTTCCTTGCCCTGCCTCGAGAAATGCGCGAGCACAGACCCGAAAGCTTACAAGGGGCAGAAAACACAACACTTACTCCCTGCTTGGCGGCAACCTTCTTGATATTGTGGCTCACTTTATGCACATACGGCATAACTTCAAGTTTCCTACGTTCAGTTGCCCCACCATCTGCCAGCTTCGTACATTCCTTCTTTAGCCTCTGAAGCAGCGATTCAGCCACCGCTTTCAAAAGAGGCGGAGGGAACCCTGCGGCCTCTAAACGTTGGGATTGTGCGTCAAAGCTACTTTTAATGGCGTGGTGACAGCTTCTTTCAAGTGCATTGCGGAAACAATTGATTGCAATCCCTCTTTTTAAAATCTTTGAATGTGCAGATCCAAATGGTAAAAGAGCTTTCTTGCCCCTAGGTGAAAACATCCAGCACAAATGCCCGTCATCAAAGAATGTTAGTTGCAGTTCTAGGAACCTGATGGAATGATTGCTAGGAAGTTCATGAGTGAAATTAAGAGTGCGTGAAGAAGCTTTAAAAGCAGTCAATACATTGTCTACTGCTGCGGGCAGAGTGTCATTTGGTAAAAGCTCTAAAAGTACTAAAAAATCGTCGACATGCCTAAAAACTTTGCATACACGCTTGTTTAAAAGGAAGCCTTGAAGTTTCCTGTAAAATTTTGCTAAAAATATCTGGGAAAGCACTGGGGCAACACTAGAGCCAATACATATTCCTTTTTTCTGAAGGAACAAGGAACCTTTGAATTCAACAACAGTGGATGACAGATAAAAGGACAGGAGCTCTAGAAAGGCATCCACCGACATACCAGTCGTTGTGGTGTGAACCTCTCCTCTTGTCCTTTGTGTTTTTGACTGGTTTTTTCGTACAACAAAAGAACATTAGTGAGCACGAATGTCACTACAGTAACAAGTGTTCTGTAAGATAACATCATCGACAACCTTCTGTAATATTTTTTTTGGACAGTAAAACCTCGTTAAACTGCACCCGTTTAAACAGTAGTTTCGTTTTAAAAGTAGTAAAGTCAGTTGCCCGACTCAGCGACCATTGAACATAATGTGTTTTGCATCCGCATAAACCGTACTAGCTCATTGCATGTGTATCGTTTAACACGTAGTGTTACCACTCTTCGTCGCGCAATCACGGCGGTGCACCGTCCCCATCGCGCGGCCCGGCAGAATAAGCATTAAGGATGAGAACAATGGCCTCCGAGCGCCCTGTGCGTTTGCGCATGAAGCCACATCAACATCAACATCATTTCGGCGTCGTGCAAGCAAGGACTCGCATCATGCTGAAGCTCGGATAAAAAACACCGGGTGCTCAGCATAGAAGAAAAATTTGACATCGTTCGTGCTATCGAACGTGACACGAAGAAGTCGGCGCTGGCAAGTGACAGCAATCTACCGTTGACTATGGTGTGTGGCATTTGGAATGCGAAGAAGTTGCTCAGCAGCGCTACTGCAACCGCGACGAGAGGTCGGCTATGAGGTCGAGGCCAATACCCCTGTCAAGTGGGCAAGTGCACTTACAGGAAGTTCACTTCGGGACTTTGAGTGACACTTTAGGCTGTGTGGTGCTAAACGGAAAAAGAGAGCGCACTCGCACTAAAAAAAATTTCGACAGAATAAAATCATGTTTTTTGAATACGTAGATTAAAATAAAAAAACTTCTAAAAAGCGATTGCTTTAGTTGCATAATAAATAAAAATCAATCTTGATCTATATTTACTCAACAAAAAACGAAAATATTTCCATCACAAGTCAAGGGCAGCCAAGACAAACGCCTAGCCAATCCAGAACAACATGGCGGTGTGTGATGAGGCGGCATTTGATCCTGCTAGAACAGAATATCAGCGAGTTCTGTTTGATTATTTTGTTAAAAGCTTTTCAACAGCTAGAATGAACTGTGTCCTTTTGCTATGCATTACATTTTATATTGTTGAAACTGCCGGCGGTGAGGCTACGCACTCGACCAGCAAAGTGCGTTCTGTGAACGCACTGCAACCAGAGTGCACTTTTCTGTGAGTACACTTCTCTTGTGGCATTTAGATTTAGGAAAGTATACTTAAAACTGAATGCACTCTCCATAAGTGCACTTAACTTGCCCGCTTGACAGGGGCATAACAATTCTGTTGCCCGAAGTGAATAACTACTTCATGTTTTTGCCCTTTTATCACACTCCCTCCGAGTTCTGTTTTTGACAGGTAAGTGGGCGATCTCATGCTATCTCAGTTAAGCAGTACTACCGTTTAGTGCGTACTTTTTCCGAGCTCCGGCCAACTACGGTTTAACGAGGTTTCACTGTATATAGTAAAACCTCCTTAAACAGTACCCACTTAAACAGTACTTTCATTTTAAAAGTAGTAAAGTCAAATCCCTGACTGGGCGGCCATTGAACATAATTTGTTTTGTATCCGCATAAACTGTACCAGCTTATTGCGTACGTATCGGTTAGCACGCACTGTTTCCACTTTTCACGGTCATGTGTTGTCCCTGTCGGGCCGCCTGTCAGAACAATAAGCCTCACAGAACAGAACAGTAGCCTCCAAGTACCCTGTGCATTTGCCCGTGAAGCCACATCACCATCAACATCATTTCGGCATCGTGCAGCATCGTGCAAGCAAGGACTCATGTCATACTGAAGCTTGGATAAAAATACTGGGTTCTCAGCATAGAAGAAAAATTGGACATCATTCGTGCTATCGAACGTGGCATGAAAAAGTCGGCGATGGCACGCGACAGGAATTTACTGCTGACTACGGTGTGTGGCATTTGGAATGTGGAGTTGCTCGGCAGCGCTCCTGCGATTGCGAGATGATGTCGGCTACGAGGTTCGATTTTTCGTCATTGTTGCCTCTGCTGCCGAAGCGTTGCCTAACGACAGTGATGAGGATGACATGGAAAGCGACAGCACAGGCAATTCAGGCCCAACAGTGGCAAAAGCTGCATGTTACGTCGACCTCATGAATGCAATTGTCGCGACGAGAACCCGTGCACGGAGAATATGCAACGCCAACGAGAAATCTGCCATGCGAGTGTTTGCCAAGAAGAGGGGGCACGCTGAAAAGCTGGCTCGCAGCTTCAGTAAGTTTAAGGCTGCTGTTGTCGCTGCTAGGCCACCGCGGAATCAAACAAAAATAACAGGCTTTTGTTCCATGAAGTGAATAAATACTGCATGTTTCTGCCCATTCATCGCACTCACACCGAGTTCCGTTTTTGACAGGTAAATGGGCGATCTCGTGCTATTTCGGTTAAGCAGTACTGCTGTTTATTATGTACTTTTTCCGAGCTTGAGCCAAACTATGGTTTAACGAGGTTTCACTGTGCCCACCCCTTATGCAATACCTCGCAAGGGGTCTTTAAGGTAACAAAACGAAAAGCAGAGAATGGCACTTGTGAAATAATTGTTGTGGCCCCAAAGTGCTCTATGTCTGTTTATTGCTGCATTCCACTTCCCCTTTATTTTCAGGTTATTATGGTGGGTGCTTGAATAAGTATTTCCTTCATTTATGATACACACAGGTATTTACATTGACTATGGGTACGACAGCTGTTAAAGTTACACAATGTAATTAGTCATCTCTTCATTAAAGATCATAATTCCCAATTTTTCTGCACTAGACTTAAGGCTTAGATTTGTCGCTGTATTGCCACACTCATTTGCAAGTGTCTGTAAATTTCCTTTCGCTGTCCGCTAGTAGCTCTATGTTGTCCAAATACATCAGTTCGGGGTCCTTCAGTTGCACCATTTGTCCATTACGCATGTAGGATAAATAAAACCCTAATTCACTGTTTCCCAGTAATCTATCTATGCCCTTAACACTTTCGTGAATGCGGGAAAATCGGTAGTTTTCGGGTAGTCTGGTAATTATTTTTTTTCCTGCCACAGGAAATGATTCATGTTGAAGTGTACGGTATCAAATTGTAGAAGAAATTATCTTTCCAACAGTATTAATTTCAAACAACATTTTTATTAATAATAGTATGAAAAGATAATCAAAACGAAAAAATCGCAACAGAAATGAGAAAGATCGATAAAAACATCAATGCTGCTTTGCACAAAAAAAAAATATTTAAAAAAAATCAAAATATACATTTTCAACAAAAGGGTCATATGAAATCAGCCTACAAATATTAGCTCTGTATCTACAAAATTTCTTCAGGTACACAAGAAAACATTAGACCTAGTGTCATCTATTGTGCCACCGTGCAAAGCAGTTTCTCGATGAAGTGAAACAGAGGTTAGCTGCACATGTTTCGCAGATTTGTTTTCTGCGCAACTTTTCTTTCTTCATAGCACAGTTTACAGTTTCTATATCTTTCCATTTTTTGTGGTTGATGCTGTTGAACTTAAGGTGCACTCTGAGAGAGAACAACAGGCGCAACTGGGAGGTCCGCAAGATGTGGCTCATCATATCCCAGCGGCTGGTCGATTAGTTCTAGCCTGAAGGCAAACTGGTTGAAGTGCAAACTTCGCAATAATTCTGGGACTTCTGGATACTGCTGATGATGCTCGTCAAACATCATAAAGCTATTTACTACAGCTATATCAATACAGTGGAAAAACAGTGTCTTCCACCAACACACGGACTTCATAAGAATGTTGTAGGATCCGATGAGCTGGTCAGATTTATCCACTCCAAGCATGCCCACATTGTATTTCTTGATCAGCACCGGCTTCTTCATGGACACGACACTTCCGTCCTCATATTCCCGACTTTCTTTCTTCGCATTGCAAGGACGAGTTTATTCGCTGTCTGCGCAGTAGACATATTCACAACCCGCCTGTCTTTCCATTGCAGGTACAAAACATCCTGCTCCCGCAGCCATCGAACTTTGCCTTCTCTTTTCGCTTTTCGCCTTCTTTTCCCACTGTGTGCCTTTGAGTTCACTTGGAAAGCCACGCCGATCTTTCCACATTATCCCACACGCAAGTGTCTTGCGCTCCAGTAAATGAACAAAGATGTTGAAGTGTAGGAATTGGCCAAGGAAATGATGCAACCCCGATAAAGATAGTTTTTGCACAGCCGTGTCGCAACAACGAATGCCAAACCATGCACGCTAGGTTCTTCGCGCTTTCTCGTATAGACGCTGAACTCAACAGTGTACCCCGTTTCTGAATCTGCCAAAACCCATAATTTGTAACCCCATTTGATCACTTTATCCCTCATGTACTGGCGAATTCCAGACCGACCTTTTGATTGCACCATTTTCTCATTAACGGAGAGGTTCCGACGCGGTTGAAAAAATAATGGGGAAGAATCGTTGATGTGCTGAAGCAGAGAGGATATGCGGTGAAGCTTGCCATGGGATGCGACGGTCGTCTTCCCTGGATCAGACACCGTCAGGAAGGCAAGCAACGCCTTGAACCGTTTCCTTGGCATCGCTGTAGGCAGAAGAAGCCCGGAGAATAATCTGCGTGTGCTCCAATAACAATGCAAGCATGTGACTTGCACGATTCCCATGTATACGATAAGTCCGATGAACTTGAGCATCTCCTCTTAAGTGACTTCCTTCCACGATCCATCTCTCGCTGTACGTGGGCTTCTCGAAAATATGCATCCACGCATACTTATTTGTGTTGTTACATATATCCCTGATGATTTCAGCGGCGAAAAACAGCAAGAAGAAATTGACTGCTCTTACGAACTGCCGCGCAGCACTACGGAGCGCGATTCTAAGGTCCACTCCCGGCGGTCTTCGTGGACAAAACTCCACTCTCTGCGCGGCTTCCGGCAAATAGTCCTGTCTGAATGACATTGACACCCTGCAGTTAGGAAATGTCACCTTCAGAACACGCCGGAACTCCTTACAATACGATAACACGGTCCGAGAAGAAAGCAAAACTCACCGGCGAATACCTGTCGATGTTCCACGGCGGTTTACTGCACTGTCGTCGTCCGTACTGAAGTCCGACGAATCGAAGTCGTCTTCAGAGTTTGTGGTGCTGTGATCATCTGCAAATTCGAGCCCAGATGCGTCGGAATCCGTCAAAACTCGCCGTTTCCATGGAGCGGATGCGCTTGACGTAGATGCCATCTCGGAAACAACGAGCGCTCGTCACCCCGACTATGCAGGCGCTTGAAAAATCTCTACACGGTGGAAAAGAGAAACACAAATCTGAAACTGATAAAATGGTCTCTCTTTAACCTGTTCGATGGCGCTAGCTGTCCGAAGTGCTCGGAGAGGAACCAAAATTCGAACTTGTACCACGGAGAACATACTGTCGAAGGGAATAGGTGCGGTCATGAAAGTGTTAACCTAAAGCATTGTTTAATTCGCAGTTGCTACCTGATGACCGCTGTGGGCACTAAGCACGATCAGCCATGGCGTCACAGCACACGCAAATTTGCACGACACAGCACACGCAAATCTCGAACACTGAGAGCCATGCCGATGCATTGCTCTCGGTGTGATCTGCAAGGCATGCACTGGTGCTCACAACTGTGCTATTCGGCCTGATCTTGTTGCCCTTTGTTTATAAGTGCTTACTGACCAGATACTGTCCACTAGACCCATCGCGGTTGCTTAGCGGCTTCAGTGTTGTGCTCCTAAGCATGAGGTCACGGGATCAAATCCCGGCCGCAGCGGCTGCATTTTGATGGGGGCAAAATGTAGAGACACCTACCGCATTTATTCGAATCTAGGCCGATAGCTTTTTTTCAGATAATCATATGTCAAACCCTAGGGTCAGCTTGAATTTTAGGATTTTAAAAAATGTGCCAGTACTTAATTTAAATTTATAAATATGGTGCATCGCTAGCGCCGTTTAGAAAAGTCAGTGTTGCAGCCATTACTGGTGACGTCGTTGTTTTGACCTGTGTTGTATCGGCGTGCAGCGTGGCGTTATCGTAATGGCACCAAACAAGTGATGCCACTATGCTGCTACTTTCAAACGAAAAGTTGTCCTAGCCGCAAAAGGATCATCAAATGTTCAAGCTGGACGGGACTTGAGCATCGATGAGAAAAATGCCCATCATTGGAGGGGGAAACGGGAGATGCTTTTTGTGTGTGCTGGCCGCAATGAAGAGATGACAATGATAAGGAAGATGGCGACGAAGAGTGAGCTTAGCATGTTCATGTTCAATAAATGCCGTTTTCATTTTGTGAACGCTGTCCTTGCATTTTTATTTCACCTACAGTCAAACCCACTTATAACAATATGCAAGCGCCATGACAATTCTATTGTTGTAACCGATAATCGTTATAACCGGGTTGCATGAAAAAAAAATCAACATGGGGGATGGCATTGCTGTTCCGAGAAAACTATAATGGCGAGGAGGCCAGTTCGCCCCACCACCTCCCTCCATCTGGCTTCTGATTGTGTGGACTCGTTTAACTGTTTAACTCTCTGTCCTGCGCGCTCCAATCCCGTGTTGTTAACGAGCCGCGGCTGTCGGCATTTAAGAATGGCACTGCAATAACAACTGCAAAAAATTGGAGGCTTATCAAGGTTAAGCCCAGTGGATGCTTCGCATCCACTGGGCTTAACCTTAGCGTATCCTTAGCGTTTGGAGGCATCTTCACCGCATACACGCCCGGCGCAAAGACGCTGGCGCGGTTGCGGGCACAGAGACTGACGCGACGGCGGGCGCGCGCCGCTTCATCCCTGGCGTGACGTCACATATCACGTGATGCAGCGATGGTGGCGCCGCCGCCGCGTCGCACGCGACGGCGCGAACCGAAGCGTGGAGGCCTCGCCGGGCGACGTCCGACGGCGCGATATGAGGCCCCATCTGCAACCGGTGTGACGTCATCACGTGACGTCACATCATGTGATCTCACTTCAGGGTCAATGGTGGCCACCGCCGGGCGTCGCGCGAAGGCCCGAAACCTACGTTAATATGCTTCGCATAAAAGGGGTCACGGGCGGCAAGTGACAAATAAGCTTCACCGAGGCATCGCTTTGGTGGCCCTAAAAGGTGCCTTTTAAAGAATGCGGGAATGTTGCCGCGGCAGTATCTCAGCGTGAGAAATCCAGAAGAAAGGCTGGGACGAAATCGCTATAAACATCTCGCCACATACTTCCCACTGGCTTGCCCGATAAAACCGCATGTCCATCAGCCTTGATTGCTTTACGCAAAGCTTGCCAACATCCTTCTCCAAGTCATCCAGGTGCTCCACGTAGTGCAGCAGAAGCTTCCTCGCAAAAACAAGCCCCTGAGGGACTGAAACATTTACAAGGCATAACTGCGAGTCCGCCTAGTTGGAACAGATTCATCTCGAAACTTTTTGTGCGCAAACAAACAGGGACAAAGAATAGGGGCAACGCTCGTTCTTGTCCTTGTGTCCTTGAGCGCGAGGCTGGCGCTCGTCCTTGTTTGTTTGCACACAAAAAGTTTTAAGATGAATCTACAAGGCCTCCCGCGAGAACAATGTTGAGGCAGCTCTCTACCATGTCAGTGCTGCCGTCGTGGCCGTCACTGTCGTTATCCGATGCAAGCATGTTTGAGACTATCGCCTCATCGGATAGCAGCACTTCGTTTCAAAACTTATAGCAGGGCATTCTCTGTTCACCGGCAATGTCGTGGATCGCCGATGATCAGCGGACAGATCAGCCATCTTCCATTTCGGTGGCGAATCAAATGAGGCTGAGAAACCACGTGGCCAGGAATAATGCCGATGCAACGAACAAAGACGAACAAGCGACTTCGTCTGTTAGCAGAATTGCGCAGAATGAGGGCCCAACGAGCAATTTGGGAGCAGCGCCGGCAGCATTGTCAATGCAGTGGCGCAGTCTATTCGTCTGTCGGAGGGTGGCACAGTGCAGAGCTATGGACGCAGTGCAGAGCTATGGGTGCAGCTCATTTCTGTTCGGAGGTGTGGAAGACGAGAGAGATGCACGCGAGGTTGGTGTGCATCTCTCATGGAGAGATGTATGTGGCGGGAGTTGGGGTGGCGGATGATCGTGCAGCGGCTCGCATTTTCCTTTTTTTTTTTCAGGGATTTTGTATTCCATTACCTTTCAGCACGGGCAATCAGAAGCCAGACTTCATCGTTATAACTGCTAACGCAGCTTAAGGACATTGTAGTAAGTGGGTTATTTCCCCATAGAAAACATACAAAAGTTGACGGTACAGCAGCTTTTCATTGTTATAACCAATATATTGTTAAAACCGGTATCACTTGTGGGGTTCTCACACCCATGCTCTTGGGACAAAGGAACGACAACACAGTAGTGCAAACAATCACAAGGGCATTTATTACACCTTTCATAGATCAATGCCTGCTAGCCGAGTTGCTATCCACAAAACATGCCCATGGGCGCGCGACAAATCGCGGAAGTCCGACTCACCGTGACCGGATAGCGAGCGAATATGTTCGCCCCTTGCTGGATCCCAACGCCTGGTCATTCGCGCGTACGGTCACATGAACGGTGGCGCGTTCGAACAAGGCCTCACGAGACAGTCCGGCCGAAGTATGCATCGGCGCACGCGCAGCACGTCCGGGCTGCTTGCCGTCCCGAACCAAAGAGGAAGCCCCTTGTCATTTCCGCACCCAAGTAACCCCACTGTGAGGCGGCGCTAGCAGCGCAACACTCGCGCCATCTCTCGCAATGCGCTTCAACCACTCCAACTGCCGCAGGCGCCAGGCCACGTGGCAAAGCCGCACTGCAGGAGACGGGAGCTATGCGGGAAAACAAGATATCAGGGGACTTGTGAGAGTCCCGCATCCCCACAAGTGGGTTCGACTTTACATTCGAGGTAAGTTTCTTCTTCTTTCTTTCTTTTTTCTTTCTCTGGCGTCCAACTTTTGGGAGTCAGTTTAGAATCGGGGCCAGCCTAGATTCGTGTAAATATGGTATGTACTAAGACTTAGGTGTACGTTAAAGAACTCCAGGTGGTCTAAATTATTCTGGCATGCTTCATGGTGTGCTTCATAATCAGATTGTGGTTTTGGCACATAAAACTCCATAATTTAATTTTTTTAATACTGTTCACTAGGAACGTTCTGAGAATTCGTAAAATTATTTTTACTATTGAAGCTCTAGAACCTCGAATTAACAACATTTGCCATTCAAAGAAATTTTTGCTGCAAGTACAACTTCATTTTATCAAGCTTTGACTGTATTAGAATTAACTTTGCAAGTGAAAGAGTCGGATAATTTAGTTTAATGCCACAGCTTAGCTCTTTCATTACCATGAGAAAATTGTAGTTTTTTTATAGTTTTCGCAAATGATTATTTACCACCACAAATAATATTCCAACACACACTGCAGCATAGCATATTGTGCATAATGAAATGCTCTTTCCAAAAACATATGTAGAGAACAAAGAAATTATTAGGTAAAATATAAAATTAGAGAAAACGCAATTTTTGCTGCCAACAACAATAAGAAAACATGATATCTACAAAAATATTAACGTCAAAGAAAATTCAGAATATATATTTCTAAGATAAATAACCTGGGAATAGTGGCTGAAAGAATAAATGCTCAGTACACCGTCATTCTTCGGATAAAAAAGAAACCAAGACAAGTTTACCGCTCGTGCCATGCGGTGAAGGAGTTCTTAGATTTTATGAACTGCATTTTATGAAGTATAGATGCATTCCTCAATTTTCCCACAAGATCTATGGTTTTTGTTCAAATTTGTGGTCCTGATAACACATTTTGCAGTTCCACCTTTTCGGCATCTGCTGAGGATGAGAAGTCCGATGAGAAGTCCAAGGAATGTACTTCACCAGTTCATCGTAGCTTTCATCGTAACTGGGCAACAACAGGATTATGCATTCAAGCATATCTGTTCGCATTTTTGCACATTGTCTTTATCACCTCTGCAGAGAAGAACAGTAGGAAGAAATCCCACGCCGTTGTAAACTGTCTTGCGCTGATCCGTATTGCTGGGCCGAGATGTGCTACAGGCGGCCTTCTTGGCAGGAACGGAAGTTTCTTTGCTGCTGATGGCAGCACATGATAACCAAGCGAAGTATGCAACCTGAAGATAATCAGTAGAACTCTCAGGTTGTCTAAAAAGATTGGAAGATAAGCATGCACAAGGAAGGAAACCACTCAAGACCATAAAGGAAACTCACTGGTGAACAGCTGTGGATGTCCCATGCTGATTCAAAACATTGTCAACGTCAGAGCTTCAATCTGCTTTACCATCATCTTTGAAATCATAACTCGAGTCCTCATCACTAAATTCAAGTGCGGGTGCAGCACAGTTTCGACCAAGATGCTTTCCTCGTGACGCAGCCACGTGGGACGACGCCATGGGAGCGTCTTTCCATAACTGCGCAGTGACAGTGGGAGCACCCCTTGCCAGGATTTTAAGAGAGAAGCGTTACCAAAACTCCGGGAAACTGATTGCAAAAGCCGCATCCACATGATGGACATGCGGCGGACCTTCAGAAATACACTTTAGTGGAATAAAAGGACTTGGGACTCCAAACCGAAGCTCACTAGTGAACAGGTGGTATCATTTTCGGTTAATTATCACCGCTCAGTACTGTTGGATGGCAAAGCCGGCGATATAACTTAATTCGTTATGTGCTAGAAGTCACTTGATTACAAAGTTTTGATGCTAGTGGGGCGTAATCGTGAACAGCATTCTTTTTTCTCGAGCGTGGCAGAACGTGACAGCCATGCTTCTTTTCACAACATACGCACATTAGCTCACAAAAAGGTCCGTAAAAAATCACGATATCGCCATAGTGCAAAAATTTAAATTGATTCCAAAAGAGCAGTACCTGTACTAACTACTGGATGACCTTATGTGGATAAGAAATGGCTCCAATCAGTCGAAACTGGTCATACAAAACATAGTTCACCGGTGATCCATTTGAATAGGCGTGGTAAGAAGAGTTAATGGGACACTAAAAGAAAAAAAATGTTCAACTGTGGTAGTAAATTGCCCTTCTAGAATACGAATCAGCTGCTCTTAGGACGACAGGAAGTTCGGTAAGCCATGCGACAGAAGATTGGCGGAAACACAGCCTTGATGTTCCTGCATCTGCCAGCAACAACTTGATGGATTTTATCACTGTCTGCTTGAGCCCAGTCATCAGTAAAAATTCATTGTGTTGTAATTTGCCACAAGAGCTCAAATATGAGAAAATAATTTGGAATTTCTGACATTGCAGTAATATACAAGTGTTGAAGGTTCGATTCTGAACTAAACAGTAAAATAGAAGTTTTGCCTTCACCACCTATTCTGGTAATTAACCTTTTACTTCGATATTAATGAAAACAGGGTTTCAAAAGAATGCTTTATCAATCAAAACTGATTTTTCTTTCGTGCCCCTTTAAGCTTGCTCACACACAAACAGTTCACAAATGCTATGGCTAATCGCCCACTGACCTGTAGCAGAGGCTGTGGGGCAGAGGTATGTCGAGATAGAATGCCAGGACGGCCACCATCTGGGCCGCATACATGAGTCCTGCTGAGAGCGTGTAGCCCACGTTGCATGGCTCCTCTGGGGCAGGCCACGCACGTTCCTGTTGTTCAGCCACTGCATTGGCACACAACCTCATTTACTGGTCCTTCACCGTGGAAAAGGCTGTACGCAACGGGATGAGGGAGAAGAAGTATAAACAGGATGAATGTATTTTTTCTTGCCTGTTCAAATTTTCAAATACAGTGCAACCTTGTTAAACCGTAGCTGGCCGGAGCTCGGAAGAAGTATATCTACTAAACGGTAGTGCTGCTTAACTGAAACAGCATGAGATCGCCTACTTACCTGTCAAAAATGGAACTCGGAGAGAGTGCGATGAAAGGGGAGAAATACATGCAGTATTTATTGGCGCTTCACTGTCTTCCTTTCTTCTGTCCCTTTTCAAGAAATTATTTTGCACCACAAAGTATACCTAGAAAGTATTTATTCACTTCGCGCGACAAAAGTGTTATTTTCGGTTGATGCCACGGCAGCCTAACAGTGATCACAGTGGCCTCAAACTTACTGAAGCTGCAAGTCAACTTTTCTGCCAGCCCCCTCTTCTTGGCAAACACTCGCATGGCAGAATCCTCATTGGTGTTGTACGTTCTCCGTGCACAGGGGCGGCAGTGCTGCAGAAGTCGCGGGGCACCTTTTTTTTTGCGGAGTGCTGTTCTCATCGAGACGATTGCATTCATGAGGCTGATGTAACGCGCAGCTTCTGCGACTGTTGGGCCTGAATCGCCCGTGCTGTCGCTTTCCGTGTCGTCCTCATCACTGTCGCTAGTCGACACTTCGGCAACAACAGAGGCATCGATGGCAAAAAGTCGAACCTTGTAGCCGACATCTCTTCGCGATCACAGCAGCGCTGCCAAGCAACTTCTTCGCATTCCAAATGCCACACACCGTAATCAACAGCAGATCCCTGTCGCGTGCTATCGCCGACTTCTTTGTGTCACGTTTGATGGTGTGAACGATGTCTAATATTTTTTCTATGCTTAGCGCCCGGCGTCTTTTTCATCCGAGCTTCGGCATGACACGAGTCCTTGTTTGCACAACGCCACAACGCTCTTTGGCAAAGCGCTGAAATGGTGTTGATGTTGGTGTGGCTTCACGCGGGAACGCACAAGGCGCTTGGAGGTCGTTGTTCTGATCTCTATTCTTTTTTTATTTATTCATACAAGTACCTGCAGCACCACAAGGGCATTATTGCAGGGGGGGACAATTGGAAGAAAATGAACATGTGACAAAAACTTAAAACAGCTAAGCACAGGTTAAGCACTAAGGCTGCCCTTGTGTACATAATGATGCCTGTGCTGGTACAGTTGAACTTCAGCATAATTTTAATTTGATTTCATTTATTTACCCTAAGGGCCAAGAATAGGGCATTGCATAGGGGGGATAACAACAACAAGAAATTTCAAAAGGGGGGTTATAAGCATGAACATTAAAACACAAAATAAAGAACATAACTGTTTTCAGCATTAAGAAGATATACAGTGCATCTAGTAGTAGCATGGCGTAATGATTATATAATGCAATAACAGAACATCGAAGTACAACACTATTTAGAATAATGCAACAAATACATGACAATTATCAAAGGTAGTAGGGCACTCAGGCAGGATAACATGGTAGTTAAGAAGAGATCAGCTGGGATGGCAGGCTTACTCATTAAGGTAAAGTTGATTGGAAAGAAAATAATTCCTTAATGATGACAATGAATGGTGGATGGGCATTCCACTCATTTTCTGACAAGACCAAAGGTGAATGTAAATATGCTTTAGTTCACGCGAAGGGTGGGTATACCTTGAGTTCGTGGTTAATACGGGCGGAGATGTTGGCTGCTGGATTAGTGAATTTGCGTGAAAAGGCACTGTTACTGTAATAAACACTGTGAAAGAAGGATAATCGTGAATATTTTCTGCATATTATGAGAGGTAAAATGACAAGGGTTCTTTTATGGATGAAACACTGTGATAATGAGAATATGAGGACGAGATGAATCTAGCGGCTTTACTTTGAATTGATTCCAGCATGCTAGTAAGGTAAGCTTGATGTGGATATGTTAGGAGCTTACTCTAATGATGGTTTAACTAACGAATTAAATGCCTGAAGTTTGGTGTCGGAATTGGCAATGCGTAAGTGGCGTTTTAGCATGCCAAGCTTTTTAAAAGCTTTGCTAATGATTACTTCTATATGATTATTCCATTTTAGACTGCAAGTGAACAGAACTCCTAATTATTTAATCGGCAAAACTGTTTCAACTGCAGAATTGTTAATTAGGTACTCGTTAGGCAAGAAGTTTAGACTGGGACCAAATTTAATGTGTTACTTTTTTCAATGTTAATTTTCATCTGCCATTTGCTGCACCATTCTGAAAGAGTCATTAAGTCGGATTGCAGGGTTAAAGTGTCGTTCTGGTTTCCTATTTCTTTATATACTATGCAGTCATCAGCAAAAAGATGTATGGAAGACTGAATGCTAGTCGATATATCGTTTATGTAGATTAAAGTTAACAGTGGTCCCAAAACTGATCCTTGTGGGACTCCAGATTTCAGATGCATGTGGCGAGATACGTAGTGATAGATTTTAACACTCTGAAGTCTGTTGGTTAAAAATCCCTTAATCCAGATAAATGTTTTGTCATATAGCTGTAGGCTACGTAGTTTTGTTAGTGAGGGATGCAATCGAATGCTTTAGAAAAGTCACTAAAAATTATATCAATGAAAAATGACCCATGATGGAATTGTTAAATCGATTACTAGCTCAAACAACTGGGTGTTACAGGATCAGTTTTTCTGAAAGCCTGGTTGGTTTTCAAAAAGTAATTTATTAAATTCAATGTGAGGCATTATTTGACTGTATGCTCAAGTAGTTTGCACCAAATAGATGTAAGAGAAATGAGATGGTAATTGTTAGCGCAGTTGTTTATCTCCAGGTTTAAAGCAAGGAATTATATGCACAATCTTCCAGTCATCTGGAAGAATTCCAGTGTCCAGTGACTGTTAAAAGATTAGTAATAAAAGGTAAGATGAATTATCTGACGTTAGCTTCAAAAGTTTTGCGCTGATACCATCCGGCCCAGGGCAAGTTTTGCATGGAAGCCTCTCTGTTGCGCGTGATATGCCTGTTTCTGTTGTTGATAGGTGGAAACTCGTGCAGAATTGCTTGCGCTTGAGGCATCATAGATTGTAGTGGCAGCTCGTCTGAGAAGACCAAAGCGAAATGCTGACTGAAATATTCAGCAGTTTCTTCCATCGACGGTAGGTCACCATTTTCACATGTGAGTTGTACGCTCGATAGCTTTTCTCTGAGGTTTATTATCCCGCCAAAATTTTCCAGGGTCGGTGATCATCAGATTAGGCAATGTAGAGATAAAGTATTTGTTTTTAGCTTCATTGATTGAGGTCTCTGTAACTTTAACAGCTTTTTGTAGTTTTCCCAGTCTATATTGGTATTTGATGTCGAGGCTTTTTTAAATGCCGTTTTTTTCTTGTTAATAGTTCTCTTAGCATCACATGTCAATCAAGGATTGTCTGCTTTGGACGAGAGAATTAATTTTGGCACACAGCACTCTTCCATTTTTTTTTTAATGTTGTCTCCATATAAAGACCAGTTGTGGTCAACTGATTGACTTGCGAAATTGTGCAGGAAATCAGCCACAACAGCCGTAAACATGGGGGTTCATTTTGCCAATATCTACACAAGCATAGTCAAGTATTATTTTCATTTCCTTTCTTTTCTTTTGTCGTGGTACCTCCATAGTGCAATGAACAGCCCTATCGTCACTTGTTTCTTTAAGAACAAGAGCGTTTCCGCATTCCGGGTGGTCAGTACTTATCAAATCTAGAATATTTTCGCCTCATGTAGGGTTTTTAACCAATTGGGAAAGGTTATGAAGGTGTAATTAAACTGCATCCAACCTAAAATTACTTTGTTACGTCCAGTATTCATTATAAGAATACTGTCATAGTTCACTGAGCGCAAGAGTGGACAGAGATATTTTTAATTATGCCTCTCTAAGAGCGGATAGAGGCTGAATTGTCTTCTCTTGAACCTGCTTTCAATGCTTGAGGTCTTCGTCATCAGCGTGGTTCGGCACAAAGTAGGAACATGAAATTTGCTTCTCTCCAGAGGGGACATCGTCCTGATGATGCATCAGTAGCAGCCGATGCCCAGCAAACAAAAGCGTGCTCAAGCCATTCAGAAAAAAAAAGAATTTGGCAGAACCCATCTCACGGTGACTGTCGACGTTACTGCAATCAGCATTCAGGCAACGTAGCGACACACTGCATTCCTGAAGACATCTTTATTTACAACATGTAGGAGTCAAGTCTATATTTCCATTCCTTCGGTTGTACAGTGGAATCTTGATAATTTAAACTCTACTTGAAGGGGCCTGAAAATTTCTTCGAATTAAACAAAGCTTAAAATAAATAAAGCTCATTAAGTGTGGAATTTGCCCGAGCTAACATATGAATGATAACTTCCGGAAGTGTGGCACGAGCCACTTGAAGCCAGACTTCTAGGCAAGATTCCCATGTAATCTGTAAAAAAAAATATATTTTACATTCTTGCTGCACCAAAGTACGGCACTTGCAATGAAAGACAGTAGCAGCCACCGGCACGTGGATGTGCGGCTGTGAGCATGGTAGGTGGCATGCTGTGTTCGAACTGACTGTCGTGAATGCTTACACATTCTAATTACAAGGCGTCTTCAGACATTGAAGTACACATAATTTTGACAGGACCCCAGTGTCAGTTCGAATAAACTGAAGGTTAGAATTAAGTGGGTACGAATTTACGGGATTACACTGCGTCTGATATACACCGTCTACAGAATCAGCCCACTATGGTATAACACTCGCTCACCAGGGCTGGCCATGACAACGGGAGGATGACAGCAATTGGGTGACAATACTAAAATGTTGACGATGGTATAATGGCAATGAAGTGAGGTCAATGGGGTGACAAAAACTGAGAAACAACGATGGCATGAAGATGACTGTATGACTACGATTACACAATGACAATGGAATGACCACAATGATCTCATGACAACGGTACGATGGTGATGGACTGATGACGGTGTTATCATGACAATGGCATTACAATGGGGTGATGATGACAACTGTATGACAATGGCATCACAAGAATCGTATGACAACGAATTCATGTTGACGACTGTGTGACAATGACTTAACAACCGCAGCATGATCACAATTAAATGATGCTAGCATGACTACGATAGAATGACGTCGACAAGACGAATGTGGTATGACGATGACGGCATGCTCGATGACTACAGCAAAATGACAATGGGGTGATGACAACTAGTACACGATGACAAGGGCATTACGACAGACAGCATGATGAAAATCAGATGACGAAGCTGAAAGGACAATGATGGGACAACCATCACAGCATCCCAATGACACTATGACCACTGTACGACAGCTGTGCAATGATGACAATGGCACACCAACGAAGGAATGATCACGACTGATTGACGACGGCCTGATTACGGCAGTGCGATGATGACAGGAAGATGGTAAGGGTGTTATGTAGGACAACATATTTGTCATGTTGCAACATGTTAAAGTAAACCAACTTGCTAATAAATGCATATACAGTCAACTACTGAATTTTCGGACGCCCAAATTTTCGGACATGCCTAATATTTCGGATGTCTTCGTGGCCCCGCCACGAGCCCCATAGAATCAATGTATAAGGACATCTGAAGTTTCGGATGCTCGAACCCCCAGCCGTCCAATTTTCCGGACTTTTTGATGCAACGGAAGGTTCTTTGGCTCCTCGCGCAGCGCCCTTGCAAAGGAAATCGACTTGCAGCCGAAGCATATCACCGGTTTGAACCACAACTAGCTGAATCTAGCCGTCACACACTGATTTGGTCTGGCCACGCTGGCTGTGTTTATTGCCGCACTTCCGCCTCCGGCGGAGTTTCCGGAGCAGTGCCATTTCGTTTGTTTGCGCAGGCCACGTTTTGGCGAGCGTGGTGTGTGGTTGTGCTGTTGTGTCAAGTGTGCTCTGCGTCGCTAGGCCTAGGTGCTTCAACGCTCGCCAGCGAACTCCACTGTTCGCAACTTGAGGATTTCACTCTCTTTCGATGGCCCCCACTCCGTCTTCGTTGTCCTCGCCGATGGCATCGAAGTGCAGAAAGCAGTAGCGTCGGTTTGTTGTTGACAGTTTGTTGACGCTGACAATGCGCTCGACTTCTGCGCACAACTGACTGACGAGGAAATAGTCCGTCAGGTTGTGGGGGATTCAGAAGACTCCGATGTCGAAAATGAGGAGCCAATGCCTGCTCCGCCTACAAGCGCCGAGCTGACGCGAGCACTGTTGACTCTTTCGTCGGTGTACAGTGCTGACATGACCCTTGCTCAGATCGAGGGGAATATGATCGCATGCAACCGGAAAGCCGTGCAAACAACAATCAACAAGTTCAAGCCACTGCAGCAATAACACCTGCTGCCCGACGATGCACATGTACATAATAAACCAGCAGTCGGCTGTATACAGGGTTTTTGAATGCCTCCTTTTATAGCCACTTCACTGATGCCTTGGCAGGGTTTGGGAAGCCTGGTACTTCGCCCTTTACCTCTAGATCCGAGAAAAAAAGAAGAAAATGCGTTTTTTTTGCATGCATTCATTTTTTCGGACTGCCTGAATTTTCGTACGTTTTTACGTTCCCTAGAGGGCCCGAAAAATTGGTCGTTGACTGTAGTAATAATAATAATAATAATAATAATAATAATAATAATAATAATAATAATAATAATAATAATAATAATAATGATGATGATGTTATGTAGTTCCAGGGTTTATTGGGTAGAGCACTGGGCAGCTGTGCTGATGAAACAAAGTTCGAAACCAAGAGTCAAGTGATAACAGTTACATAGCAGCATACCGAAGTGGGGTTAGTAGGTTAAGTATGCTGATCACCTCACGTGTAACATGTGGACAGTCTCAGGCAACTACTGACAGCGCCTCAAGCAAGATCAGCAGTCGGCAAAAATCTCCTACCTGACATCGCTAAGCTGCTGTAGAACCTTGTATGGTCCGAAGTATCAGCGTAGAAGTTTCTCCAAAAAGCCTTGGCAGCATACGGCTCGGCACATTGACGCTGTTGATTATAATGCCAGATGTCCATGTCTTGTTGGAAATTTATTATTGGTGCGTAAATATTCAAAACTTTCACATATTATCGATTACTATGTTTTTAATATTCATATTCGATTCGAAAACTAGGTAATATTCAAAAATTGTTGAATATTCCATTGAATATGAATATTCAGAAAAAATCGATATTGCTGGCTGTGCGGGAGCAAACACGGTTCTTAGAATTTATTTTTATCTAACCTAAGAAAGTGTGCCTGATTTCGTGCTCAATTTTGCTATAATTTCATGCAACTGGCATAATCTCACCCGTAAAACACACTTAGCCACAGGACGTTTAAGTTTTGCAATAAAGCCAGCCTCTCAGTAGCAAGGGGCATGGGTTTGCTAACAGTGAGGGTGCACTCTTTCGCAGGTTCCACCCCCAATTATGAGCTTATTGCTTGATGACTGGTACAGGGTCAAATGCCTCTGAGTTTAGGGGAAATTGATGTGGTATAGTAAGGCACAGGTTGGCGAGAATAGAAAACTATCAGAAATTATTAAATTTTACAAAGCTAACATGAGCCAAACATACAATCTTTTAGTATAACGGCCTACTAGTTTAATATTTTTACCAATGACAACATATTTGCAATGTTGCAACATGTTAAAGTAATCCAACTTGCTAATAAATGCATATAATAATAATAATAATAATAATAATAATAATAATAATAATAATAATAATAATGTTTACTTGCATTAAACACATACACGATGCTAGAGACCAGCGGAAAAAGCTGCTGACATAGACATGATTATTCGATATTCGATTCGTATTAGAAAAATTTAATATTCGCACAGCTCTACTCCCTTATTCTAATGTCCGTAAACTGTCTTGCTTCCTCGACATGCTCAGCGAAATTTATGGCATCGGACTCGAAATTTGTTACACACTAGTATCAATGAGACAATTTTTTTATTTACTTTGCTATACCCAATAATTCTTATATCTATGTTTATTATACAGAAATTAGACTCTAAAGTGTACCTTGCTCACTTCCCTGTACTGCTGTACGGGCTCCCCTCTCCCCGCCATACGTAATACCTATTGGAGGTGGCACAAATGAAATGACTGACGTGCACCTACACCAGTGGCAGTACTGGGAGTAGTCCCCGCTGGTGGGTAGACGCACCCCGACCAGGTTGTAGCATCCCTCGGTGGGTGCCAGGTGAACCCAACGGCCACGCACGTACACTGTCTGCTGGGCTTCCTCCAGTTCGTGCTGCTCCCGACCCCTGGCTGCAGTCACTCCAGAAATACTTCTGCCACTGGACTCCGTGCTGTGAGGAAAAAAGAAGACGGCACATTATCTCACACTGCCACATTGTGTGAAATGCGTGTAGCATTTGATGGCGTATAGAACTCTTTCACCGTGCCATGCCACGACTATGCAGCGGCGTTATTGTTAATACTGACTTTCTTGTTGTAGGCACTCTGCCTAGCTCCCTGTTTGTTTGTTTCTGCAGAGTTTTTGCAGTTGCATGCACGGTCAGCAGTGTTGGAAAGAAGATGTCAACAAGCTGCATCAAGTGGGTTGTGTCAGGAGACAAATGAAAGCGGGCTTAAGTTTCCATAAGTTTCCTGTTGACGAAAACTGTCGCAAGTAGCGGGCAGCCGTGGTAAAAATTTAAGGCTGGCTTCCGACACCAGCTCATTCATTACTGTGCAAACATTTTTGCCACAGTCCTGTGCTGTTTCATGGTTGGCGTGGTGTACTTCATCCAACAAATGGGCTTAGCCTCGTTAACAGTGTGATGTGTGGTGTGCGACATGGTGCGGTGATCGGGACGGTCAGGAGCAGACGACGCTGAGTGCACGCGTGCCGAGGTGGAAGAAGGAAAACAACGACGCCGAAGAGCGTCCGGCACAAAAACGCGCGGCGCAGGAAAAACAACAAAAAGAAGAAAAGCGACCAATTAGAAAAGACCACGGGGCTTAAGGCAGCCAATCCGAGAATGCCAAATCGGCCAGACCAGTAGAAAAAGCGTGGTGCACTGGCAGAAAGAGAGGACACGCAAGGAGACGCAGGGGAGACGCCAGGAGAGTTCCAGGAAGCAACGGCAGGAGGAGGTCAACCACCGGAGCGGGCGTTGAAGACGGGCCGTCGGGTTCCCGACCCGACCCGAGCCCACCAGGACTTCACCCGACTGAGGCCTCCTGCCAACCTGTTCCTGTGCGTCGCCCGTCTACCTGAGCGGGCCGCCAGCTGCTCAAGGCCGGTGAGCTTCTGCGCCAGTGGGCAGGACGAGAACAGTCGGGCTACGGGCCTGAGTTCTACGCCAGCTGCCTGGCCAGAACGCCGCCCCATCTGTCGTGCCGCCTGCTGCCCGAGGCCGGCGTTCGAGCTTCTGTGCCCGTGGGCAGGGCAAGAGCAGTCGGGCTACGGGCCCGAGCTCTACACCCAGCTACCCGGCCAGAATGCCGCCACCGTCTACTCCTGCCACCAAGCCGCCCGCTTTACCTCGCCTAGCCAGAGCTGGTGCGCTCCGGTCGTCCGGTCGGTCAGCTTACGCCGTGACCTATGGTGAGACCGGCGCCACTCCTTTCGCCAGCTTGTCGCCGCGTCGAGACTGTGACGCATCCCCGCCCTCGTGGCAAGCCCGGACTCGTGCACCCGTTAACCTCATGCAAGCCCTATATGTGTTCCCTGCCGCAATGTCTGCTTGAGTGTTTATTTTAGGCATGCTTTCTATTTCCTTCTATTTACTTTATGCCTCTTTTTAGTTTGATTAAAAGTCTTTGTGTGTGTGTTCAAACCAACGGCTTTGTCCTCAATTGGGTTCTCGGAGGCTCCGCCTAAGAGAACCAACCGAACCATTGAGTACACGAACCTTTGCCCCATATTAGAGTCATCACAAACAGCATGTCATTACAATTTTACACCTCACAGTGAGACAAATGCATTAGCTCTGAACGTAGACTGAAAGAGCAGGTGCACTTCAAAGCTTGTCCTGTAAGCATTGTGGATAGCATAGTACACTTTCACACATGCAGAAAGCAGCACGGTCATAGCTGTGTTCACTCGTCTTAAACATGTCTAAACGTGTTACAGTAAAACCGCGGTCATACGACCACACACGAATTTCGGGATTATACAAATTCGTAAAATTCCACAGCTGAAGTGCCCTGTGTACTATGAGCCACATTTATTTTGGGTGCTCTAAACACTCACGCGTACCAGTACAGATGATACGAATGAGCAAAAAGCGACCACGGGCAATAAGTGGTAAGTAGGCCAAAAGTTGGCAAAAAGGCTGTACCCTCTTTATCTGCTGCCGACAGTGCCATTTGTGCAAGTAAAAAGAGGTAAAAGAATGGAGTGGCGGAACCAAGGAGGTTATATTTAGACTTCTGGAGTGGAGGTGGCGGTCTAAAAGTGAAGCCTGACTCGCCATCTTGCTAGAGGCAGAGAGCTTGAACCGGTGTAGCCGCCATAGCAAAGCACCGTGTGCGTTTGTTATGCTTATTGATTGTGTGCAGTCGGAACAGTATTTAACTGATTGTGGCCTGCTCTCCGAGTGCAGCACACTAGCCACCATTGTTGCGTGGACGCTATCAGAACTGTTAAAAAATAATTTCGTTATAGAGACTTCGACGCCTCCGGCAACTGTGATGTGCCGTCGCGATGATTCAATTTTTTTTTGTCTCCTAAGTTCTTGGAAATTCCATTGCTTATCGATTGTGTGCAGTCGGAACAGTATTTAACTGATTGTGGCCTGCTCTCCGAGGGCAGTGCAACACCTGAGCAGGCCATGACTGCCCCAGTCATGTAAGGTGCAAGGCTCCTTATAAAATAGGCTACCCTTGTTTGCTTCCAACCAGATGTTGTGCGGGCGTGTAATTAAGTGTGGAATGGATAGGAAGGTGCTCGTATGTAAACGTATGAAATTTATGCATCAAGTGTAGTCCGGCACCTCTACAACAAATTCCTCTACAACGAAATGACCTGTATAGTGAAGGAAGAATTCTGTCACAGTGCTACTGTGAGCTATGCAGTGTGCAACCTTTACAACAAAGAGACCTGTGTTGGGGCAAGCTCCACCACTGGAAAAGCTGGCGCCACCGTCGATGTGACGTGGCATGAGGGATCGCGTGGACACAGCGGCCGCGTCGGCTGCTTCGGAAGCACCGAAGCGAGCTGAAAATGAAAGTTTAAAGTCCCAGCTGCGCTGCGGTTCTGATTAAGTGGTAAGGCTTTGCCGCCTTGGGTATCTGCTTGAAAACATCTGAAACTACTATAATTGGTAGTGGCTGCCTTTGGAGGCGTGCAGCATGGCAGACTACTGCTCGGTGCCGCAGTGCCGGACGTGCGCAACAGAGCCCAGTGTCAGCCTTATTCACACATAGCCGCAGGGCAAGGAGCTGCGTGAAGCTTGGCTGGCGAAACTTAGAACCGGCAGACAGCAATCGGCTACAACTCGGGTATGCAGCAAGTACAGACGCGAGGAATATTTCTGTTACAGCACCGGGACTGCGCGATGTTCGGTGAGTAGCAAAAAACACGCACTGAGACGCTCGCCCGCGCCCGCTGCCTGGCTAACGCCAGGACGGTTCGGTCTATGAACTTGATGCTAGATACTGGCAAGTTCACTGGAACGGAAAGGGAGCGGTAAGACGCACATTAAAGAAAGGCATGGCATATGGTCATGTTTGTGTTATGAATTAATGCACTGGATTATGAAAAAGAAGCAGCGGGAAATCGCATGCTGAGAAGACCGATAAACATACAGTGAGACGCAACTTGAGAAATGATATTGACATGTCCAAGAACTTAGAAGACAAAATAGATTGAATCGTCGCGACGGCACATCACAGTCACCGTAGGCGTCGAAGTCTCTATAACGAAACTATTTTTTAACAGTTCTGATAGCGTCCATGCAACAATGGTTGCTAGTGTACTGTCAAATGCTCATATTATGCGGCCTAAAGCTCGTGGCACGGTGCAAAAACGCGCTCACAGCGAAAGCAAAACATTGTGCACGGACATGCATGCAGACGCGCAGTCGGTCGCTGCGAACCCGTGCGATCGCTGCATTGAGGCTTCATTCTGTTATGCCCCATTTGATTATACAGATATCCCACTATAAGAACATATTTCACATAGTTTACTTTCAGCGTTTGCCTACCTTTCACGCAAGAAGCCGGTTCGGGAGACTCCATCGTGGCGACCGTGCGTAGTGGCGTTCACTGTACGTATTCGGTAATGAGATAGCATCTGTAAACGATTTTGTGCTTTCAGTTTGCCCAAGATTATTATATCGACAGTCAAAAACTTCCCTCATTTTGAGAGTACCTACATAAATGTCTAGGAGGGCTGACAGGTGGTGTTATTATTGAGTGCCGTAAGCGAAACCTATGGGGAGTGCGCTGCATGATCTTTCATACTACACAAGGGAGGCGCTACCGACAGATAGCGACTTCGTAACTCCCCGCCCCCAATGGTGAATAAGTTAGGAAGCCCCAAGCACTATCATTTATTTTTAAATTGTGGGGTTTACATGACAAAACCATGATCTAATTATGAGGCACACAGTAGTGGGGGACTCCAGATTAATTTTGACCACCTGGGGTTCTTTAACGTGCACCTAAATCTAAGTATACAGGTGTTTTTCCATTTCGCCCCCATTGAAATTCGGCCGCCATGGCCGGAATTGGATACCCCGATTTCGTGCTTAGCAGTTCAACACCAAAACCATTAAGCAACCACGGCGGGTAAGCACTTCATTATAAAGGCATTCGACTACAGTAGCTTGTACGTCACTGTGTGTGGTATTATGTAACACAGCTGACTTGGGTTGCAATGTGCGGTGCGCATTTTTTCACTTCTCTATTTGGTTTGCATGTATTGCATAATGCCTGTGTTTATCACAGGGAAACCAATCAGACACATGCACAAGAAGGACGAGTGCTCGATTTATAAGAGAGAGAGAGAGAAGGGAAACGTTGCAAGTGCTGTGTCCGTCCATCCAAAACTGTCAGCTAAATAAGGTGAATATAAAATTGAAATACAGTCCACTTCTTCCCTTATGTACACGTCTGCATGACTAACTGGCTTCCTGTTCATTCAGAAATATGCACCAACTAATCCAGAGAACATTATGTTGTGTTATGGCTTAAACACATGAGCGCTTAAGCTCAACACCGATTACAAGATTTGAGAGTGCTGTATACAGTAAAATTTCATTACTTCGACCCTCATTAATTCTGAAAACAGGATAATTCAAACTCATCCCCTGGTCCCCGCAAGCATATTATTTAATGCAATCAAAATCTTGTTAATTTAGTCGTATTTGTCTGCACGTCGGGGTTAATCCAAATCACTGTCGCAGCTTGGTGAGCGTAGTGCACCGCAAATGTGTGACCCAAAAGAGCAAGAAAGGTGCTGGCATCCAAGTGAAACGAAGCAACAGAGTCCGCATTGCCATAATTACGAGTGGAAATTGTACATGAATGACAACAGTGCTGGAACGGTTCGTCCCTATTTGTGCCTTTAAAAGAAAGCTTTAGAATGTGGTAGTCATATTTAAGGAAGACCCAGGTCTATAGGACCGAAAATCGGCCCAAAATATGAATTTTCAATTTTTAATTTCGGCGTTCCTGACAAGTTTCCGCACTTATCTCCAAAACTTGGTTACAAAATACGACATAGTTCTTCTATTATTGTGACCTAAAGATGCGAATCCGCAAACGTTGCCCTTTAAATTGGGGACAAATCGTGCCCGATTTTCGTCGTGCATAACTCGATAACTACATGCTCTGCCAGTGCCATTTTAGTATTATTTGAAAGCTCACGTTTCTGGCTTTCTATATTCATCAGATGGCAAGATTACCTGTGCTGCGGTCACGAAAAAAACAACAGTAAGATAAATTGGCCGCGCATGCTACTATCGGCCAGTTTGAGCATGTGACCAAGATGGCGAGTGATTATTGGCTCCAAGGACCACGAGTGCTGAAACAACGAAAACAGCCGCCATTTTGCCCTAGTCTTGCGACTGCGATGCTGGATATGGTAGAGGTCCGACAAGGTTTCTTTTCATGAATCGTTACAGGCAGAAACACGCAAGATGCAATGAACTTTAGAAAGCGATTCCGTCATCTCATTTGGCACAGGATATTCACAGCTCGCCGCTGAAGTCGTACCGGCGCCGAACGTCGCCACCTCAACTGCTCTGCCTGATCATGCATGTCCACACGCTAGTTACACTCGTGTAAGAATTGAACGTGGCTGTCGTAATAGAAGAGGAAGTGGCTAAGATAAAAGCACATGAGCACGCTACAGTCGACAAGATTGCATCTAGGACGGCCACGGAGCGAAAGATTTGACATTTTGTTGATGATCCAACCGCCGATATTGCAACAGCCTTGGTCGCGAAGCCTACTGCTCTCTACGTTGTCGTCGGACTTCCAGCAGTGAACAATCTTCTCAGTGTTTTCTGGAGCAATAGTTGCAATGGTTCTGCATAGCTGGTGCAACGCAATGAGGATTAAGGTCTCGAGCATGTCCAAAAATTCGGACATGCTCGATTATGCGGTCTGCTTCGCGGCACCGCCATTCTCCCCATAGACCATGGTGCATGGTTTGACTTGCTGAATGCCATTTTTCTTTTGAACGGAGCCTCCTTGCTGCCCCACGAAGGGGCGCTACTACAAATCCCCGCTCATCATCGTTTCTGCCTGGTTCGTAGCTACAGCAGTTTCGGTCTCAGCTTAGTAAGCCATGTGAAGACAATCCAGCAGCTGATTTGTTTCTTTCTTCATGCACGACGCTGCGAGTAGGCCACGTTTTTCGTTTGTGCGACTGGTGTCGGCATGACGGTGCAGTGATGTTTGCTTTGTGTGCTCTGTCGAGGTTGCGGTGATGCAACACGGCATACGGAAACATCGCATCAAGTGTCTAATGGCGGCGACAGTGCCCGCGCCGACTGCACTGGGGAATTCCAGCAAGCGGGTGCCGGGAGGCCTAAGATTTGTCGCCTTCCGATGTGCTCCCTACTGATGCCGAAAATGTTCTGCCGAGACCTGCGCAGTGGTTGCACTGCGATTCCGGACACCGTCTCCTTTGACAGTTTCACAGGTGCTGACACTGCTGTACTGACATGTGCAGAACTCGACGAAGGTGAGATCATTCGTCAGGTTTCTGCTGCGCTGCTAGACGATGACTCCGAGTTGGAGGTTCAGGGTGTCTACCAAGTTGACATTTCCAAATTCCCTGAGTTTTCCAGGTTTTCCCTGAGTGCCTTTGCCAAATTCCCTGAGCGACAAGAAACTTTGTTTTATGTCAAGAGACGCGCTGACACCATGTCATCCGATGGTGTCACTCTCTAGTAAGCATGCTAATAAATACAAAACAACTTAATCCAGCTTGAATAGTAAGCTAGGGGTAGTGTTTACTTTATTCAAAAAGAAAACAGAAGGGAGGAGTTAGTAAAATTCACAGCGAAAAAAAGATATACTGGAAAAAAATGCGTAAAGCTCATAGTGAGACGTTCTCAAACACTAATAAAAAGGAGATGCATACAGAAGCAAATATTTTCGAATATGAGCTATTTCTGTCAATTTTATCCCAAAGTGCTGGAGACTCTATATAGAAAGCAAGTCAAGGCGGGAGAATGCCTCTGAATTTTATAGTGACCCATCGTAAATACATAGTAACTAACATTCATTAATTGTAGAGTAAGTCGTGCTACGTTTCTTCAATAAATACATGTATATTGAATCACCCACTCAAATTACTTGCAAAGGTTAATTATTGAGCCTAAGCATTACAACAAGAGAGAAATAATCTTTTGCGATTACTACCCAAACCCCGAACTTCACTTTCAAGAAAGTATTACCCTCTTTGAAGAACATCAAAGGTGCAATGCCTTCTTGAAAGCAGTCATTTGAAGTGGTACATTTCACTGAGAAGTGGAATGGGTGTACCTTAAGAAAGCAGAATGTGCAATTTACTCAAAGCCTAATGTTCACTGTCTATTCCTTGTTACCACTACACAGTAATGACAAAAGTAAGTTGCGTTCGTAAATGTTATGCCGTGACTGAAGGGGATATTACGAGATTCGTAGTTTGTTTCTCCGGTGTTCTCGGTGAGCTAAACAAGGCATCTTGTTTATTTCTAGGGTAAATTAGGGGCATGGTATGGATAAGGTCTAGGCGATGCTCCAAATTGATGGGTTAAATGAGCATTTTTAAGTAGAATAGGTATGCCAGTGGTCCATAGCCTTATTGGTCTGTTTTACGAGCGATGTAACACTTAGACAGCTGCACTTGCATAATTACAATAACAACTGAGATAAAATTGTGCGAACATAAGGGGAACAATACACCAAGTTTATGTGCGATGGTAAATGCGTGTTGATGAAATACAGCATCAAAAAATGGTGAACAAGTGTTTTAAATTATCATGCTACTGCTATTGTCCCAAGAGAGCTTACGATACTTTATACTTTGAAGGAATAGGCAGCAATTCAAGTGGAATGTGTCGCATAGTTTTAATATTTCTGGGTTATTGTGAAGGGTTACGAATAATCATTGAACCCTCATTTTTTTGTTCTTACTTTGTCAGGCATGACATACTAATTTCGGCTGGTGTCCTCACTGAACTAAAGAAGGCAGCTTCGTTAGGTTTGGTGACTGTAAGGGCAAATTAATGGGTGGTGTGGAGGTGAAGTTCGAAATAGATGGCTTTCGTAATAAATTACGTATGCAAGCACTCCATCGTGTTTGAGCATGTCTGACGAGAGCGGAAGAATTGAACCTGCTGTTCTGGCAGCACTATACAAGCCGCCAAGACAAAATTTTACGAAAATTGGTGGTGCCCAATGCAAACTTCCTGTGTGAAGTGGTTGGATCAAATACAGCCTTTGTAAAATTTTCTTATTCAAGCATTAGAGCGTGTGATATGGCCGCTATCAACTATGCTTCCCAGTATCTGTAGCTGTAGTTTACAACAGGTTCATATTTTGAGGAAAGTGAAGGGGGTCCATTGTAACTGCAATGTATGACAAATTTTTTACGTTCTTCGTACGGTTAAAAGCGTAAATAATATTGAGCAGTCATTTTTCTTTCCTTATTTTCATGCGTCATAACAACTTCTGTCTTTGTTTCAGCGATGTCCTCCATGAACTAAACAATACATTTTGTTTATATTTGGCGAAAATAAAGACAAACTTCAAAGATAGAGAAGTAATTATGATATTTTTGGTACGTTACGCATGTATGCTATTTATAGCTTTATGAATCTGCTTTGCAAACAAAGAATTTGTCCAATTGCCCTAGAATAACTGTGAACTCAACCGATATCAAATCTAGTGGAAATTGAGTGGTGGGAAGGGTTGGGGGGGGGAGGGCATTGTAAAGCACTAAAGCAATGCACACCCTCCTCCTCAGCAGTTGTAGTGGAGGTTTTTAACAGCCTCGCGGGACGTCCACTGTCACAGGGCCGGGATGGCAAGTCCATTTATTTTTTTGTGTGTGAATATTGCAAGTAAATTATGTTGATTGTACGTCATTGCATATAACCTCGACAGTACTATTACCTAAACTAGCGATACATTTATGTTGTAGACTTAAGCAGCAAGTACAATTCTTCGTTGAATTATTAAAATTCTTTGCAGGAAATGTGCCTTTTTATGTACACTGTACTGGGTGCGATCTGAGACCACTGTTGGTGCACTCATTGCCTTTTGCCCCTGTATCATCTTGAGATGTTGTATAGTTGCAAGAGATAAACGCAAATTCAGCTCATTTTTCGGGCCCTCACGGTTCACCAAATGTGATTGATAAATAGGTCCCTGTTGTTTAAATATACATATAACACAAGCATTTCCAGGCTATTTCACTTATTGTTATAGTAATTGGCAATATATATATATATCATCATCATCATCATCATCATCAGCCTGGTTACGCCCACTGCAGGGCAAAGGCCTCTCCCATACTTCTCCAACAACCCCGGTCATGTACTAATTGTGGCCATGCCATGCCTGCAAACTTCTTAATCTCATCCGCCCACCTAACTTTCTGCCGCCCCCTGCTACGCTTCCCTTCCCTTGGGATCCAGTCCATACCCCTTAATGACCATCGGTTATCTTCCGTCCTCATTACATGTCCTGCCCATGCCCATTTCTTTTTCTTGATTTCAACTAAGATGTCATTAACTCGCGTTTGTTCCCTCACCCAATCTGCTCTTTTCTTATCCCTTAACGTTACACCTATCATTCTTCTTTCCATAGCTCGTTGCGTCGTCCTCAATTTGGGTAGAACCCTTTTCGTAAGCCTCCAGGTTTCTGCCCCGTAGGTGAGTACTGGTAAGACACAGCTATTATATACTTTTCTCTTGAGGGATAATGGCAACCTGCTGTTCATGATCTGAGAATGCCTCACAAACGCACCCCAGCCCATTCTTATTCTTCTGATTATTTCCGTCTCATGATCCGGATCCGCCATCACTACCTGCCCTAAGTAGATGTATTCCCTTACGACTTCCAGTGCCTCGCTGCCTATTGTAAATTGCTGTTCTCTTCCGAGACTGTTAAGCATTACTTTAGTTTTCTGCAGATTAATTTTTAGACCCACTCTTCTGCTTTGCCTCTCCAGGTCAGTGAGCATGCATTGCAATTGGTCCCCTGAGTTAAGGCAATATCAAGGCAATATGAGCAAGGCAATATCATCAGCGAATCGCAAGTTACTAAGGTATTCAACATTAACTTTTATCCCCAATTCTTCCCAATCCAGGTCTCTGAATACCTCCTGTAAACACGCTGTGAATAGCATTGGAGATATCGTATCTCCCTGCCTGACGCCTTTCTTTATTGGGATTTTGTTGCTTGCTTAATGGAGGACTATGGTGGCTGTGGAGCCGCTATAGATATCTTTCAGTATTTTTACATACGGCTCGTCTACACCCTAATTCCGTAATGCCTCTATGACTGCTGAGGTTTCGACAGAATCAAACGCTTTCTCGTAATCAATGAAAGCTATATATAAGGGTTGGTTATATTCCGCACATTGCTCTATCACCTGATGGATAGTGTGAATATGATCTATTGTTGAGTAGCCTTTACGGAATCCTGCCTGGTCCTTTGCTTGACAGAAGTCTAAGGTGTTCCTGATTCTATTTGCGATTACCTTAGTAAATAGTTTGTAGGCAACGGACAGTAAGCTGATCGGTCTATAATTTTTCAAGTCTTTGGCGTCCCCTTTCTTATGGATTAGGATTATGTTAGCGTTCTTCCAAGATTCCGGTACGCTCGAGGTCATGAGGCATTGCGTATACAGGGTGGCCAGTTTCTCTAGAACAATCTGTCCACCATCCTTCAACAAATCTGTTGTTACCTGATCCTCCCCAGCTGCCTTCCCCGTTTGCATATCTCCCAAGGCTTTCTTTACTTCTTCCGGCGTTACCTTTGGTATTTCGAATTCCTCTGGACAAATTTCACTTCCATTATCCATCCATATGTATGTGTGTGTATATATATATATATATATATATATATATATATATATAGCATTTCCAGGCTATTTCACTTATTGTTATAGTGATTGGCAATATATATATATATATATATATATATATTGCCAATCACTACAACAATAAGTGAAATAGCCTGGAAATGCTTCTGTTATATGTATATTTAACCAACAGGGACCTATTTATCAATCACATTTAGTGAAGCATGAGGGCCCGAAAAATGAGCTGAATATATATATATATATATATATATATATATATATATATATATATATATATATATATATATATATATATATATATATATATATAGAGAGAGAGAGAGAGAGAGAGAGTGAAAGATCAGACCATCTGCGATTTGCCCCCCCCCCACACACACACACTCTAGAAATAGTTGGTACGCCACTGCATGTCTTTTACTGCCGCAGCACACCAGAAAAAGCTCTGAAGAATTGAAGAATTATTATTATGCAAATCGGTGCTCATCCTGTGACAGGAGGCAGCGGGTGCACGCGTTTAATTAAGTGATACATGCTGTGTCCCGTGACAACTGCCCCTTCCCACGCTTGTTGAGCTTCACCGCAACAATTTGCACACGCTTCACCGCGTAATATTTCTGTTGTGAGGCGAAGCTGACTTTCAGCAACCGGCATTATGCAACGCGTCGTGCTTTCCGAGCTCCGAAGCCAATCGCGAGGACCACAAAGGCGGAGTCGGTGCCATTGCTGACAGCGGCGAATTTTTCAATGAAAAAAAAAAAAAAAAACACGGCACAGAACGGCAAGAAGCTTAATAGCGAACGCCGAAGCAGCTAGGCCTCGCGTAGCTGCGGTGGTGCCTACGGCTGCCAGCGGATCTGCGTGAGAGTGCGCCTGTTCGAGGAGCGACGAGGTAATCAAAACGGCGGCGGTGGTGGTTTTATTAATGCCGTTTCGGACCTGCCATGACGGCAAAAAGTCCGGAAACTCGGATGGCGAAGTGTTCTTGCATCCGAAATTTCAGACGTTACTATACATAGGCTCTATGGGGTACGTGGTGGTGCCGCGAAGCCGTCCGAATTATCGGGCCGTCCTGAAAGTCGGTCGTTGACTATACACTGGCAACTCCTCCTACACGAGCCAGCTTTGCCGCGACTTTCTTTCCCTTTCAACAAAATTACAGCTAATTTTCCCTGATAGAAGCGCAAATTCCCTGAGTTTTCCCTGAGTTTTTTCCAGACAATTGAAAATCCCTGAGAATTCCCGGTTTTCCCGGTTGGTAGACACCCTGGGAAGATGATGCACCATGTGCTACGCTGCCGTCGCATGCAGAGCGTGTACAAGCAGTGACAGTGCTTCCAGCCGCCTTTAGTGACCGTACGACCCTGTCCGAGATTCAGACTTATCTGACTGTGTGCAAACGGAACAGCATGCAACGGCGCATTCACGATTTCTTTTCTTTTTTCTTAATCTGCCATTTCGGACACCTGTTAATTCGAACATTTCCGCAGTCCTCGTGAGGTCCGAATAAACGGTCGGCGACTGTATTAGCATCCAAAATTTTCGCCTTGTACTATATGCGGATACAAACAAAAATTTCAGTCAGAAATTTGGGCTAGAAGTTTTGGTTTCGTTATTGCTGTGTGGCTATGGCTTGACTTCATTATTGCTGCGTAGCTACGGCTTCGCTTCCTTATTGCTGCGTGGCTACGGCTTGGTTTCGATATTGCTGCATGACTATGGCATTGTTTCTTTATTGTTGAGTGCACACCTTGGCAGCACACATGCAAACCATGCTTCATGAAGTGCATCTCTTTTATTCCGCACTGAAGGACCAAGATGTCCAGACCACGAAAACAGTACTCGGCTGCTTTCAAGAGAAAGGTTATTTTAGCCACGCAGGACATCAGCAACAGTTTGGCCGGGAGGCAGTTTGGTGCTAACGAGGGAAGCATTCACGGATGGCATCGACAAAAGGAAGCCCTTTTCGCGTGCAGCAGAACACAAAGAAGCCTTCGCGACCCGAAGAATTAGACAGTCCTGGAAATTAAACTCGCCCTGACGGAGTTTGTATGCCAACAGCGAGCTGCGCATCTAGCTGTGAGTGTGGAGCTTATGCAGGCAAAAGCTAAGGAGCTTGCAAGAGAAAAAGGGCTCTGGCTTCAAAGCGAGCAAGCACTGGATTTATCGCTAATGTGCCGTGCTGGTTTTTCCTTACGCCGCTGAACTTCGATTTTGCAAAAGCTCCCCAAATCGTTCGAAGAGCTGCTTGTGGCTTTCCAGCACCACATTATTTTGCTGCACAAGTCCAAGAACTTCCAGCTAGGGCAAATCGGCAATGCTGACCAAACGCCAGTTTTTCTGGACATGCCATCGCCCCTCGCCGTGCACGAAAAGGGCTCTAAACAAGTTTATGTCCAGTCCACTGGCAACGAGAAAATGCGAGCTGCTGTCATGCTGTCGTGCACGGCAGATAGACGCAAGCTTCCACCCTATGTCATCTTCATGCGCAAGATAGTGCCTAAAGGTGAGGAGCTGCCAAAAAATGTGGTCGTGAGATGCCATGAGAAAGGCTGGATGAACGAGAACCTTGTGCTCGACTGGATAAAGTCCGCCTGGTGTAGGCAGCCCAGTGCACTGTTGTCGTTCCCGTCCATCCTCGTGCTGAACGCATTTTGTTGCCATTTGGCCAACTCAGTGAAAAGGCTGTTGCGTGAATCCGGCACTGAACACGTCGTTATCCTGAGTTGGATGACGTCTCAGCTGCAGTCTTTAGATGTTCCTGTGAACAAGCCATTCAAGGACGCGGTCAAGCGGTGTTACACAGATTGGATGCGCTCAGGTGAGCCTGCAGTGATGCCGACCGGGCGGCTGAAGCGGGCTTCGCCAGCTGCGCTATGCAAGTGGATTGTGGACGCATGGGCCAGCATACCAGAGGACCTTATGCCTCGTGCGTTCAAGTGCGGCCTCTCGAACGCGCTCGATGGCACAGAGGATGAGTACTTCTAGGAAAAAATGTCCAACAAAGAACTATCCAAAGAGAGTGCAAATGAGGAAGGACAGTGATTGAAGTGCGGAGTGTAATTTAAATAAATGTTTTCCTCGAGTTTTCTTAACCCTTTCGCTGTCACAGACGTACTGGTACGTCTTCGCGCTTCCCCCCCACAGTGTCACTGACGTACCGGTACATTCTCTATTGTGCGTTTAAAATTTCGCGCCTGAGCGCAAAGCTGGCGCTCCTGGACTGGCCACGCCATCTGCTGGCTCTTTCTACAAGTTCGTATTTTCGCCTCGACCTGTGTCAGTACATGTATTGAAGAGTACGGTGCGACTGCCACTCGCGCCTCTCTCTTTGCTGATTGGCGTGGTGGCTCCGCATTCGCTGTGTCATGCGACGTGTGCGTGTTGTTATGGGTTAAAAGGTTGTCTGCCATCTCCGCTGGTTTGAAGGTTTTTATTTTTCTTCTGTTGGTGTGTCTGGTACGGCGCGTCAAGTTCAGAGGCACGCGCCGCGCCATTGCCTCTCCTTAAAGAGTGACTCAATTGCTGCTTTCACTCTCTCGCCGCACCCTCGCTTCCGACTTGCAGCAGTAAACGTAAAGCCCTTCGAACTTTGTTTTAGCTTTTTTCTATCTCCCTCTGTCTTCTTGATCCCGCGATGTCCCATTTCTCTCCGTTGTGCGGGCGACTGAAAGCACATCCTCTCTGCGCGCGGTTACTTTCGGATAGCTGAGCGCGTGGACTTTCGTCTGCTCATTGGAACGGTGGCTCAATTCTGGTTCAGAATACGAGCCGAGCTCGGATTCGGACTCGGACACTCTCATGCGAGGAAGAGGTGAGTTCCGCATCGTCAGATTCGGATGTTGAATGGATGTTATAGTCAGGCTGATGATGATGATGTTTATAACAACAGCTGCAGAACACTGAAATGTGCATATTGCATTGACTATGTTTTTGTATACCAATCATAATCAAAAATAAATTGCTATGTTCATTCCCTGTTATGCCCGTCCCCTGAAACCAAGCCAACGCTGGCGGGGGGGGGGGGGGTGCGTCACGGCCAGAAAAGTCCGACAGCGAGAGGGTTAACTCGTATTAAATGCGGATCAAACTTTCTTTTCTATTTCGCATCCCAAAAATTTCACCTCGTACTATTGCGGGTTCATATTATACACAGGTTTTTACGGTAAATCTGTTTTTCCAAATGAGAGAAAGTTGTATTTCTGTATGAAATAATGAGGTGCAAGATACTGTAAAGGACTTTTCTTTTTTTAGGTCACGGCAAACGGGTGCACGTTACAATCAAGGGCATTTTTTTTTTCATTTTTTGGTCACAGAAAACGGGTGCGCATGACAATTGAGTAAATACGGTAACTGAGCAAGAAATATACTTAACAAAAGTACAACACTGCATATATTTCTGTACTTTTTCAACATTGCATAGCCACATATGAGAAGCAATACTTTGCTTAGAAAATTCCCAATATGTTTATTCACTTGTCTTTTTTTGGTTTGTTTGCAACCTTTGTCAACCACAACATATATTATTTAAAATTATTAACAGTACTGCCACTGCTGGGTGTCACCACACAAGCCTCATTGTGGCTATGGTGAAGTTATGCTTTTGTTTTTGTAGGTTGAAATGGAAATATAAATTATTACCATCTTTACTTCCATACTGCACACTGTCCCATGGGCACTTTCTATTTTATTATTTATTTTATTTAGTGGATACCGCAAGCATGAAATGCCCAAGCAGGAGAGGCAAGAAATACACGAAATAACACAATGATGTGTGCATAATAACAGTTCTAGCTTATAACAACAACAGTTCTAAATGTAGAAGGAATGTCTAATACCCTATAGACTCGCATAAGGGATGCAACTGTGCAAGGGCTGCCGCCTCAACTTGTCAGTCCAAAATTTTGAAAAATATTTCCAACAGAGAACAATGCCGCGTGCATGCATCGGCGAATTATCGAGCCCTACATACTTATGCATGTCACTACTAGATGGCGAGAGCCAAGGGGTCCACAAGACCCGGGGTGTGCACAAGTTGCCGGGTGGGCCAGCACCATTTTGACCGAAAGGTTCGGTTTCATGTAAGTGCTGCACCTCATCAAAATTGCAAAAACAATAAGTGCGGTCGTTACGCAAGTCTATAAAGCCCATTCCGGGTGACGCCCTTCCATAACAGCCAAATAGAGAGAGAGAATAAAACAAAAAGAACATGCAAATGCCAACACAGGACATCCTACCTATTACGTCCGTCAAGCTGTTAATCCAGCATGACCTGCTCAATTTGTTTGCGGCCACCCACCTAGTTTCTACTGTATGCTCCTCCTCGTGAATCGGGAAGATGTCGTGGGCGAGGTCACCCACATATGCTCGCACCAGTTCCTGGCGCCGCAGCTGGCACTCAGCAAGTCGCCCACGCTTCTCTTCTAGAGATTCCTGCAGCTCGTGCAGCTGCTGCGACCGCAGGTGCCACTGGCCTTGCACACGCCGCACATCCCGCTCGGCCAGGCAGTAGTCGAAACGCTCCTGCTTCAGTTGTGACTCCTCTATTAAGAGAGTGAAAAGAGGTGCAGAAAAGTGGATGCCATTCAGGTCCTGGGTTCGCAGCAGAGATTGTGCAAAACATTTCCGAGGTTTTTAACAGCGAGCTTCAAAGGCATGGGGTCTCGAGAGCTTTTGGGGACACCTTAAGCCAAGAAACTGGGCTTGTGCATTCCGCATTCACACATCTTTGTCATGCCACAAAGTATGACGTTGGCTGCGCGACACTGGCAGTAAGGCTGCTTAACTCGTTCTGTATGGTAAACACACAGGCAAACTTGATGGGCCCACTTGCCATGTACATTATCTCTGGGCCAATAACCAATGAGTGACAAATTGAGTGGCAAACTACCCAGGACGATATTCCAAAAGGACTTCTTCTTGGGCAAGTTGGTGCTTAGATTTCCTAGGTATACTTTGTGGCGCAAAATACATTTCTTGAAAAGGGACAGAAGAAAAGAAGACAGTGAAGCACCACACTACCAACTGTTTAATGACAGCCTGAACAAATGTATAGAAGAAAATACAACTTCCGCTCATGCGCAGGGAGCCAAGGTGTGACAGAAAAACATGGTCAAGATAACATACTTTGGATAAAGCACATTTCTGCAGAACATAATACGATAGATGTATCGCTGACACAATCAGACCCTTTCTTTTTAACATAAAACGCTTCCAACAACTCCCTTGCAGTTTCGTCCCTACTTGTGCGAAGAATCAATACTTGTTCAAAGCACGGCGTACAACGACAGGCTTTACAGTGCGCAGGAAAATGCGCCTTGTCACACTTGCTGATACTATTAGCGTTACTATTAGGGGCCGCGGGGCTGCCAGAAGCAGCACGCCAAACATTTCAGGGACTGTGTTGAAGTGGTGGTCTACGAGATACCCCTAGATTGTGGCAAGTCATACATCGGACAAACGGGACGTTGTGTTAATGAGACTGAGGGAGCACGCTAATAGTATCGGCAAGTGTGACAAGGCGCATCTTCCTGCGCACTGTAAAGCCTGTCATTATACGCCATGCTTTGAACAAGTATTGATTCTTGCCAAAAGTAGGGACCAAACTGCAAGGGAGTTGTTGGAAGCGTTTTATAATAAAAAGAAAGGGTCTGATTGTGTCAACGATACATCTATCATATTACCGTATTTACTCGCATAATGATCGCACTCACGTAATGATCGCACCCCTGAATTTTGTCATCAAAATTCGCTCTTTTTTATTGCCCATGTAATGAGTGCACCCCGTACTTGCCGCAGCGATATATCATGTGCCAAGTCTAGCTAATATTGATCGCGCTTACTATCTGTCAAATGCTACACGAACGACTCTTCAAGACAAACCAAGTGGTCTGCACGCACCAAACATTCTTTAGTAGATGCCTTAATTCATTGCTTTCATCACTTTCAGCACTTCCATGACTAAAAAAATTACCGACGATTACGTTACTTCCTAATGCGAAATTTGAGCGCAGCAAATAAGCTGTTTCACCTTTTCGATAGATTGAGGCAAAGAAATCGAGCAACACATGTATGCGCTATCACAGAATTTTTTTTTTTATTTTTCACACGTATTCCTTTAACAAAGACTCCACTAGGTAAGCTTCTGCTTCGGCGGCGCGCACCTCTGGATTCTGACGGCGACGGCGCTGGGCCTCTGCTCTGGCAGCTCGTTTAGCAGCAGCAGCAGCAGCAGCAGACGGAGGACTTCCATCGGTCGTCTCGCTCATGGCTCAGAAAGAACTGGCAGATAATTTCGCAGTGGCGAACGGCAGCGGCAATTTCGGCTCGGGCGGTGCACATATACAGATCCGCCGCCACCGATCTGGCTCTCTGATTGCCACCGCACAGGGGTTGCATTGGAGGAGGAGCGAAGAAAGGAATTAAGTTCGAGCCGGCGCTTTGACAACCGGAGACTCGCAGGAAGAGGGGGGAGGGGGGCGGCGTGTACACCCAGCGGCAAACGATGGGGGCAGAAGCGCGCGCAGCAAGCGGACAACACGATAAAGGGAGGAGGGAAGAGATAGCAGCGACTGACTGATGCCGCTGACGCCGATAGTGAGTCAACCCCAGCTGCGGAGTTGGTTTCAGGGACAACGCCGCCGATGCCGACACAAACAATATGATACCCTCGCTTCCGCAGCGCTATGAACCAGGTCTAGCCGTGGGAAGGTGGTCACGTATTCGTCGACGTGCCGGGGCCTACGTGAAATAACCGGCGCGTCGGCAACTGAAGAGCACCCTATCCGCCACACAAGAACAGGGGGGGGGGGACCCTTTCCTCCTCTTTCTGCATGGCGGCGACGGTGTTCTATGCAGTCACGTTATCTTGACTCTCTAGCGGCGTCAGCGGCATCCAGCGGTATCAGTCGGTCGCTGCTAGCGCTGGGGGGATGAAAGGGGGGCGGAGCTGGTTACGAGGCCGACGACAACGCCGACGACGACGCGAAACCCAGGAACGGACGCCAAAGAGCTGCGCTCTAAAAAAATCTACAACCAAACTTGCCTTTATTATGTGTAGGCTTTATAATGGTTGTGGTCAACAACAACAACAAAAAAGGCACCTTTCGGTTCTTCTCGTCTGCACTCATGGGCACGCAACAAATCGCGAGCGGCAATGATAGCAGCCACGTTTACACTGATACGTTAGAAGTGTACCCTATTCATACGCCGACGCTTTTAACACAGCTAAGATATTCGCCCGCCCTTAGCGGAAATGTGCCGTATTAGGATAGTAGTGAAGACAAATGTCGCAGTTTCCGCAGCATGCCCGCCATGTGTTCCTATGTCACTGGCAGCTAAGCCCGCCCATCTGTTTCTGTCCCCTCAAAGTGGACATGGCTATTGTTGAATTCCAATGGCGGAGTCGGAGCAAGTTTTTCTACTCGTTTCGGAGCAAGTTTGTTCCAATGGCAGAGTGAGGGCGGGAGTAAGGTGTTCCAATGAGCGAGTCGGAGGGGATTCAGAGCGGGAGTCAGTCCGTGGAGCAGAAAAAGATGCTCCGCCAAAATCGGCGGAGTGGACCGGAACTCTGCGTGACGTATTTCCTTTACCACGTTTGTCTGCTAGGAGGCGCCACTGGTCACGACTCGCGAGGAAGCAAAAGCTGCTGCACGCTTGGCGAGATATCCATTTCGCGCTTTTAAATAAACAACAGGTGAACGGCGCTGAAGAGACAAGTGACCGGTGCAGCGGTGCTGGGAGCAAACAGCGGAATGAAATTACAACACGCAAGGTATCCTGGGTAACTCGGTGATAGAACTTCCGCTTCCGCTTTGCTCCGGCGGCGCAGGTTGTGTTCCACTCGCGGATTGCTCTGCGCCAGAGTCGAGTGCTCGCTCGCGGAGTCCGTTGGCTGCTCCGACTCCGCCATTGGAATTCAACATATGTTATTGCTGCAAACTTGCCTATATTAACAATATTATTCATTACTGATACGAAAGAAACTGTTTCAATGCACGTGATGTACTCACGAGAACAAAAATCGCATTTGGCTTGCTCCGCAAGCCACCATCTTTGTTTTGGTGTTCCGCACTACATGTAGGAGCAGCCGTCTATTTGTTGACCTGTTGTCATCCAGCAGCAAATGCGAGACGAAAAAAAATTTTTTGGGGGGGGGGGAATTTAACCTGCATAATGACCGCAGCCCTGAATTTGCGTCAATTTTTTTTTACAAAAAAGTGCGGTCATTATGCGAGTAAATATGGTATATTCCGCAGAAATATGCTTTATCCAAAGTATGTTATCATGACCATGTTGTTCTGTCACACCTTGGCTCCCTGCGCATGAGCGGAAGTTGCCTTTTCTTCTATACATTTGCTCAGGCTGTCATCAAACAGTTGGTAGTTTGGCGCTTCACTGTCTTCCTTTCTTCTGTCCCTTTTCAAGAAATGTATAATGCGCCACAAAGTATACCTAGGAAATACCCAGGACGGCTTGCCTCATTGCTGCTGTGGCAGGTGTTGGCGACCAAATTTACAGTTAAGCGCAGAGTCGGCGCAACTCCATTCACTGCGGCCATGCATCTTTTGGGAAGCCAAGAAACAATATCGCTCGCGAAAGCCGTAGTATGGGAACTAAGTGAATGGTGCATTTGTTGCAGTCACCATTCTTAACGGCTACATGCATGCGGATTATGACTGAAAAATCTATCCAGATGTATTATGGCATCGTCCGAAACTTCAGTAGCCAAAACTTCAGTCCGAAACTTCAGTAGCCATCACACACTGGTTCACTAGAGAAGGTGGCGGTTCCATGGGATCAATGTTCGAATAACTGGGCACGTGCAAAAATCAGTAAATTAAAATTAAATTATGGGGGTTATACATGCCAAAACCACTTTCTGATTATGAGGCACAGTGTAGTGGGGGACTCCGAAAATTTGGACCACATGGGGTTCTTTAACGTGCACCTAAACTAAGTACACCGGTGTTTTCGCATTTCGCCCCTATCGAAATGTGTGCAAAAATCAGTGGGCATCTCTAAGCGAATTCATTGGTGGCTTGTCTTGCCTATGAGTTGTGTGATGCACCTTGCTAACCAAAAGCAAAAGTACAGATTACACACGTTTTATATACGTTTTGAGATTCATACTTTTTGTGCCAAATACTTCAAAACTTCCGATACTGAAATTCCAGCCGACGCAAATACTGAATAGCACAGCACAGTCAAACTTCGATATCATGAACCTCGATATAACGAACCTCGATTTAATAAAACTTGCTATGTAACAAACCGTTTTCATATCCCGATTGTAGTTCCATTAAACACCATGTAATTATTTTTTCGCGATTTAATGAAGTAATTTTGTGACATGGTTTAGATTCAACAAAGCTTTCGGCCATTTCAAACGTATACTTGGAGCTTGTATGGGTAGTAAATCTAAGAAAAAAAAGAACTATAAGTGTGTCAGCCGAGGCAAAAGTTTTTTGCAGATGTCCATCCATGTGAAAAGTTCGAGCGGCAAAAACAGAATTTAAGTATGCTAGATGGGATGCGGTACACAGCAAATGCTGCTCCACCACTGGTCTCACTGGTAAACAACTTGCACACGGCAGCTTGGAGCACTCGGTGAAACACGAAAGCTGGCGATTCCTTCAGCACAATGTGGGCGAATGTGAGGTAACGTGATGAGGCATGCATTAGGGCGAGAGGGGGGTGCCGGAGAAACGCAACCATCTGCCCTCTTCCCTTGGGTGCACGTCTCCTCCTCTACCCATGCCATGGCAAGTACAACTTCATTATATCAAAGTTTGACTGTATTTGATCAAATATTCAAAATTAAATACTCACACAAGCCTACAGAACACCCACCCTGCATTAATTACAGAAAGAATAAATACGATTTTAAAATAATTCACCAATGATTATGGTTCTCCCTAAAGTGAAATTTGAGTGCAGATGTATTATCATTTCGTGATATGTTGGCTGGCACGAACGATCTGTCTCGTGCGGTACCTTGCATATGGAGCAAAGTGTGGCACCACTGCCTCACTAATGTGGAGATTGCAAGCTAGCATGTGGGCGACGTGTAGGTGTGATTTACAGCAGCCACCATCTGGCGCCATCTCGTATCCACTGTCACCGCACTACTTTTCCTCTCACCCTTTTGCCATGCCCTCCTCCTCCGCTTTCTTCCTCGCATCTTTCATCCCATGCTGCGTTCCATGTTGCCTTTCGTCTTTCGCTATGCTAATTCACTCGGTTACGAGGTACAACGTGAACACTCGCCTCAGGAACAGCCGCCTAAGAGCTGCGCTCAAAAATAAAATATCTGCCCATGCTAGATGCTGATTGAGGTCTAAGTCGCTTACGGGTGTGGTCCTGCAAATGGAAGCACATCCCGGCGTTCGAGTTTAACCATGCTAGTTCCAGTCCCTCGATGTGCACTGACAAGCATAGTCAGTCCATGCATGCCAGCATCCTGAAGCCAAAGAGCACAAAATAAGTTGCTTTCCTGCCAGCGTTATCCATGCCATCAAGTGGCGCTCACACTGCAACAGTTGAGCCATCTCTAGGAGCTGTGTAACTATCACCCTGACTTGCACTACCGTGTGTGTGCAGTTGTGGGAATGCCCTTCAGTGTTTTGAAGCAGCCACTTGAGCAGGCAAAATCTAATTTTGGAGCACCTACTGCTGTGTTTGGAGCAGGTGTAAGCCTTCCACAAATGTGCACGCAAAAAAATTAAATATAGTTTAGTGTTCTCTTAAGTTAAAATGATTATTTACTCATACAAACTAGGAGCAAAATATGATTCACCACAGCAAGCTAAGACAGCAGTGCCGATCATACATTAACCGCGACATGCTACTGACGGCACTTTACGAAACCACGCAGGGAACATTAAAGTTAGGAAGGTACAGCGCCAACTAAGACGATCACAAGTGGGGAGAACGACACAGGACAAGCGCCAGTTGCGTCTTAGTTGGCGCTGTTCCTTCCTTATTCAAGTATGCACAGTCTAGCCCAAATGGATGTGGTCCTGAACATTAAAGGGACACTATAAAGAGAAGCACTCTTCAACTTCCTGGTATTAAGTAGATTATTAGAACAACAAATGAAGGTCACAGTCCTTAATAAATTTCGCGCCGCAATATCAGTGCTGGCTTGACGTCACGGATTTCAAAGTACTTTTTCATACTTGGTTCATGGTGAACTTTGTTACGATCAGCCTGCAGAAGTACCGACCTACAAAATTCTCCCAGCCCACCGCAGCTGCGAGGCTGGCGATCTACGGAGAAAGAACCACCGCGTCAACAGCCCATCGGCACAACCATGTCTGCTGCAGCGACTCGCTTTGTAAGGACGATAATGCGCTGCATCAACTGCCCGTTGGTGCCACTATGTCTAGACGCGGTCAGCTGACCAAGTATTTTTCATGGATTCACCGTCACCGCCACAGTTTGTTTGGAGCAGGGGAACTACTGGAAGGAGATGTTTTGCGGCGCCACCTCACGGGTCTTAGAAGTTGTCAGTCAATGGACAGACATGGCGGCCACATGGTCTGCGGAGTCAACACTGGGATCAAGAGGCGCCTGCTCGGGGCAGGACCCTTGTCTGCGAGAACCCTCTCACCTTGGTGTGCTCAGTGAAACCTGTGCAGAAGTGAGTGCGTAAACCCTCCCCCTCAAAGATGGGTCGGTGACGATGACTTTGGAAGCTCCCATCGGTCGAAGGTTGAACGGCCATTTTCCCTCACCTAAGGATCTATGGAGGACAGAGTATTTAGGCAGCCATCGTTGGCTAAGTGGACAGCTGGGCTAGTTGGCTGTGATTAGCATTATGAAACATCGTTCCAGCGCACAAGTGAACAATAAAAAACAAGGACTGGCGTTCGTGTTGTCTTTCTCTTCTCGTCCTTGTTCATTTGTGCGCTGGAACGATGTTTCATAACGTCATTGGCTGTTCAGTGTGCATTCTTTCAGTCATGCTAGACTGATGAACTGTAACGTTCTCATGTAGATACTGTAAATAAATCCCATATTCCTCGTTCTCGATGAGAACTAGTCTCTCCCTTCAACAACGTCTTCAGCATGGATGAGTTGGACAACGGCATGGGCCAGCTACTATCTATATCATGCCCGACCCCAACCATTACAACTGGCTGGCAGCGATGAGACGGACTTTGCGACGTGGTGCTGTGTCTGCGGTGAGTGCTTGGTTCTTGCTTTGACTCTCTAGGCTTCATTTTGTGGTTGTTCAGTTTAGAACAGTAGGGAAGCTGGATTGTTGATTGTCAGCTAGGTTGTTTACCTAGGTATGTTTAGCAAGCAGGACCAAGGCAGTAAAGCCGCAATCATGGAGTTTAGGACACTGCTGAGAGACGAATTGTTGATTGTTGGTGAGGAACTGGACCTAGAGGCATGCAAGGAAATGCTAAAATTGGAATTATTGCAGCTGATTTCCAAACACGCCAGTGAGGAGGTCATTGTAATTGGGTTAGAATCATGCCACATGGATGGGCTGTTAAAGCCATTTGAGGCCGGGAACGACATAGGCTTGTTCCTAGGAAATTTTGAAAGAACTTGCAAGATGAACTTCGGTCCGAGTACATGGCCACAGCGGTTGCTGTCTATGTTGCCGTGTGAGATTGCAGAAGTCATCATCAGACTCACTGTGCAAGATGCATATGATTATGCAAAGGTTAAGGCTAGTCTTTTGAAAAAGTACCACCTTCCAGCCGAAGCTTTTTGGCAAAGGTTTAGAAGCATGGGCAAGAAGGATAGCGAGGGATATCTGGAGTTTGCATATGGCTTAAAGTCAAACCTAGTCGAGTGGTTGAAAACCACGGAAGCGTACGAGAGCAGAGACATAATTATTGAATGCATGTGTCTAGAGCAGTTTTACAGAAGGATTCCACAATCTGTGAAGCTGTGGGTGCAAGACAGAGGAAATGTAAACACTGTGGAAAGGGCGGCTGAATTAGCCAAAGAGTACGCAACGTGTAGAAAGCTGAACGCCGAGGACGGAAATTGGGAAGGTCGAAATGGACGGTGGAAACCATTTTCGTTCAAAAAGGGTTCGCTGACTAGACGACCGAACCCTGTGGACGTGGAGGCAAAGCCCTCAGAAAAGAGCAAGAAGAAATCAAACGGGGAAACCATACAAAAAGAGCAGAAAAGAAAGTCAATCTTTTAGACCGATCCACTGCTAGTAAGTGCTACAAACTCGAACATGTTGCAGTAAACTGCAGGAAGCCTAGCGTAGCTTTCTTCTACGAGGAGGAAAAAGACAAGAATATGGAACTTTTAAGCCCATATCTTCATGACCTGTAAGTTAATGGCAAACCATGCTGGGTGCTGTGAGACAGTGCCCACTATGGACATGGTCCAGCTGTCTTACATGACGGTAGATGACTTCCCTGGAGAAGCAGCATGGATCAAACAAGTTGTAGAAGAACACAGCGTCTGTCTGCCCGTGGCCAAAGTCAAAATCAGTGGACCATTCAGGGAGCTCGTGACCGAGGCTGCAGTTTCCACATTTTTGTCACTGCAGTACCTTTACATTTTTTCGAATCGGTCAGATCAGTTACTGCATGACAAGGGGCTTAAACTGGGAGAAGGCGCAGCACAGGCGTTGATGCGAGGCCAAGCTCGTAAAATCACGTCGCTTTCGGCTGAAAATGCAGCAAAAGCTGCTCCAGCGGAAGTAGCAAAAGTGGTAACTTCAGTAACCGAATCCGAGCTAGGCTCGTGGGAAGAAAAAGTTGAGGAAAGCCTGCCAGCTGACCAGCTTAATGAGACCGGATCACTAGGGTGTCAATGTTCACGCCTGCAGGAAGAGCTCGCGGACGCACTCGCAAGCAAGACAGGGTTGTTTCTATCACCGGCCTCAAAGAACTTCGATCAGCTCTTACGTGTGGACAGAGAGTCACTGGCAGCCAAGCAAGAGAATGATGACAGCTTAGCTAAATTGCATCACACAGCTAAAGAAGGCCTTGCTAGGCGCAACATGACGATACAAGAGAGAGGAGACTTATTGTATTGGCACTACAGAGACCGAAAGGGCAAGATTCTCGATCATTTAGTCGTACATACTAAATACAGGGAGGCCCTTTTGAGTCTCTGTCATGGAAATGGGTGGTCTGGCCACCTCGGCATAAACAAATCAAAGGAAAGATTGCTTATGGAATACTACTGGCCTGGCTGTTTCAAAGACGTAGAAAACTTTGTAAGATCATGTGATGCCTGCTCGGGTAAACCAGGAGAAACATGGAAAGCTCCGTTAAAAGTAGCGCCCTTATTATCATAACCTTTCAGATGACTTGTGATAGACACGGCAGGGTCTCTACCAAAGACAAAGTAGGGTTACAGGTACTTGTTTACCATGCTGTGTCCGGCTACAAAGTTTCCAGAAGCAATCACTCTGAAAGGGCTCAGCTCCACCAAAGTAGACAGGCTTTTGACAGTATTCACACGAGTTGGGTTTCCAGCCGAAATTCAGGCGGATCAAGGATCAGTATTCACCAGCTCACTGACTTCCAGATTCTTACAAAAGTGCAGGGTAAAGTTGATACACAGTTCCGTCTATCACCCTCAGTCAAGTAGTGTAGAAAGGTGGCATTCAGTGCTTAAGCGAGTTTTGCGGGCGCTATGTTACGAGCACAACGAGGACTGGGAGAACTGTCTTCCGACCACTTTGTTTCCTTTGCGAATGGTTCCTCATGAGACTACAGGGTTCTCGCCAGCAGAGGTAGCGTATGGGAGGACACTCCATTCTCCACTGAAACTGTTAAGAGAGATGTGGGAGGAAAGAGGAGAGAGTCCAACAGTGGTAGAATACGTGCTAAATCTGTTGGAGCGGCTAAGTGCAACCCAAGAACTAGTTAAAAAGAACATGGGAGTAGCTCAAAGGAACGCCAAGTTCTATTACAACAAGAATGCGAGGCTTCATACGTTTAACACCGGAGACCAGGTAATGATCCTCAAACCTTCAAGAAAGAACAAGCACACTGGAACAAGCTCACTGGGACAAAGAACAAGTTCACTGGGACAGATCCGTTAAGGCGTTGCACAAACGTTCAGGTACTAACTATGCTCTGAAAATGCCTGGTCACAGGAAGGAGGTAAGGATATACCACTGCAATTTGATGAAGCCGTACGTAGAGCGGAGCGGAGTCGTTCACTGTACCATCAAGGAGCAGGACAACACTAGTAATAAGTTTAATTAGTATAGGGTGATCTCCAACTCTAAAATCATCCTGGAAGAAGCGGTAAAACATTCGGTAAGCTCGCATGCGCTTAGACCCGAGTAGCTAGATGAGCTAAAAGGGAGGTTAGGGGAATATCTCAATAGATTCAGCGATCGGCGAGGCAGAACCGAACTCATAACACATGAATTAGAGCTGACGTCAACCAAACCTGTAAGATCGAAGCCTTAAAGGGTGTTTTTACGACAGAGAGAAATTATGGAGGCAAAGATACAGCACATGCTAGAGTTGGGAGTTATTGAGCCTTCTGAGAGTGACTACACGTCACCACTAATACTTGTAGAAACCCCTAATAAAGACCCTCGTCTGTGTGTTGACTACAGGAAGTTAAATGCTGTCACTAAGGATCAGCTGTACCCGATACCCAACATTGAGGAACGAATTGCAAGAGTTAGCACTGCTAAATACATTTCAACTATAGATCTCGTGCGGGGATACTGGCAAGTTCCCCTTTCAGAAAGTGCCAGCCGCTATGCCGCATTCATCTCACCTGTAGGCACTTTTCGCCCTCTTTCACTCAGCTTCTTTCTGAAGAATGCGCCGTTCAGCTTTTCAAAGTTAATGGATATTGTCCTAAAAGACTTGCAGCAGTTCGCCTTGCAATATCTTGATGATGTAGCAATTTTTTGGACAGCTGGGAACAGCATATATCACACCTCAAACAGGTGTTCTCACAGTTGAGGGAAGCCGGCTTAACGATGAAAGTGGAAAAGTGTAGGTTTGGCTGCTCGCAGGCTACTTATCTGAGCCATGTTGCCGGCCAGGGCACGAAAAGGCCAGCCGAGCTGAAAATAGCTACGATTGGAGCTTTTTCACAGACGTGCACGAAAACAGGCCTTCGTTCATTTTTGGGACTTGTGGGGTACTATTGACGGTAGATTCCGAATTACTCACAAATAGCAAGTCCTTTAATGGATGCCCTCCGAAAGGGAGAACCGAGTAACATGCACTGGGATAAGGATGAAGAGAATGCTTTGCAAGGTTTGGAAACGCTATTGGTTTCTCGTCCTGTGCTTCATGCACCAGACTACACAAAGAAATTCATAGTTCAGTGTGACACAAGCGACAGGGACATGGGTGTGGTACTTAGATCAGTGACGATAATGAGGAACATCGTATCCTCTACGCCAGCCATCAACTAATTGTAAAACAGGAAGCCAACAGCGCTTCAGGGAAGGAATGTGCTCGTTTAGTTTGGGCAGCCCAGAAATTGTCGTGTTACTTGTTCGTAGCGAGGTTCATCTTACCGGCCACTGTCCTCTGACGTGGCTCAATCAAATGTCACCCAAAATGGCCGCTTGCTCTTATGGAGCCTCACTCTCCAAGAGTACAACTTCTCCGTTAGATATAAGAAGGGAAAGTTGCATAGCAATGCGAATGGTTTGAGCAGGCTAATTTGAGTTCTGCATTTAGGGATTCCGTCTAAATTTTGGGGTCGTTATTGTTAATTTTCATAAGCCAAGAAGATTCCCTCTCATTTAGCAAGCCTCCCTCCATGATTGCTCAATTTGTCAGCATGAAATTCCTACAAAAATTGCCGTAGCGAAAGGTGGCATTTGTTGTTTCTGTACTTATCGTATTTACTCGCATAATGATCGCACTTCGTAAAAAAAACTGACGCAAAATGAGGGGTGCGATCATTACGCGGGCTAAATTTGCCGCAAGAAACATCTTTTTTTCATCTCGCATTTCTTGCGGGATCACAACAGGTCAACAAATAGACGGCTGCTGTAACTGTGCAGGACACCAATACAAAAATAGTGGCCGGCGGAGCAAGCCGAACGCGCCGAACATGCCGAACGCGATGTTTTTTTTTCCTTGTGAGTACATTACATGCATTGAAACAGTTTCTTCTGTATCAGTAATGAATATTATCGTTAATATCGGCAAGTTTGAGGCAATAACGCAGCCTTGTCCACTTTGAGGGGACAGAAACAGATGGACGCACTTAGCTGCCGGTGACATAGGAACACATGGCGGGCATGCTGCGGACACTGCGGCATTTGTCTTCACTACTATCCTAATATGGCATGTTTCCGCTAAGGATAGGCAAATATCTTAGCTGTGTTACAAGCATCGGTATGAATAGGGTACACTTCTAACGTATCAGTGTAAACGTGGCTGCTATCATTGCCGCTCGCGATTTGTTGCGTGCCCATGAGTGCAGACGAAAAGAACCGAAAGGTGCCTTTTTTGTTGTTTTTGTTGACCACAACCATTATAAAGCCTACACATAATAAAGGCAAGTTGGGTAGTAACTTATTTTTTGTCATGAAAGTGCGAAAAGTGATGAAAGGAATGAAACGGGGCATCTGTTTAAGAATGCTTGGTGCGTGCAGACCGCTTGGTTTGTCTTGAAGAGTCATTCGCGTAGCACTCGACAGATTGCGCGATCATTATTAGCTAGACTTGGCACACGACATATCCCTGCGGCAAGTTCGGGGTGTGATCATTACACAGGAAATATTAAAAATCGTATTTTGACGACAAAATTCAAGGGTGCGATCATTATGTGAGTGTGATCATTATGAGAGTAAATATGGTATCTTTTCTTTGAAGACTAGCAGGTCTAAAGTGAGATCAAAGAAACGCCATTTCGGCACAGAGCCGTATTGTGGGGTTCGTTTTGCAGTTGCCTGCCCTTGTTGGATGTTTTGGGGCAGTATCATGATTTCACAGCTGGTCGATGCAATCCAAGGCATCCCCCCTTGCCACCAGCCATTTTCTTCCTGCCCAGCGGTCATCAGCACTGGCCAGTTGAGATTTTCCAGACCATGGAGGAGCTGTTACAATCAGCCTGCAGAGGTATCGACCTACAAAATTCTCTCAGCCCGCCGCAGTTGCGAGGCTGGCGATCTACGGAAAAGCAACCGCCGAGTCAACAGCCCATCGGCACCACCATGTCTGCTGCAGCGACTCGCTTTGTAAGGATGATAATGCGCTGCATCAACTGCCCGTTGGTGCCACTATGTCTAGACGCGGTCAGCGGACCAAGTATTGTTCGTGGATTCACCGTCACTGTTTGTTTGGAGCGGGGGAACTCCTGGAAGGAGATGTTTTGCGGCGCCATTTCACAGGTTTTAGAAGTTGTCACTCAATGGACAGACATGGTGGCCACTGTCTGCGGAGTCAACACTGGTATCAAGAAGCGCCTGCCCAGGGCAAGACCCATCTGCGAGAACCCTCTCACCTCAGTGTGGTCAGTGAAACCTGTGCGGAAGTGAGCGTGTAAACCCTCCCCCTCAAGGGCGGGTTGGCTACGATGACTTTGAACGCTCCCATCGGTCGAAGGCTGAATGGCCGTTTTCCCTCACCTAGGGATCTAGGGAGGACAGAGTGCATCTAAGCAGCTGTCGTCGGCTGTTCAGTGTGCATTCTCTTTCAATCATGCTAGTGATGAACTGTAACGTTCTCATGTTGATACTGTAAATTAATCCCATATTCCTTGTTCTCGATGAGAACAAGTCTCTCTCTTTAACTACGTCCTCAGCGTGGATGAGTTGGACAACGGCATGGGCCAGCTACCATCTATTTCATGCCCAACCCCAACCATTACAACCTGTAGAAGCTTTTGAAGTTTGCCAAGCAGACTTCCACTCTTCTAGGATGGAATGTTGTACAACTCCACCGACAAATAGTTATCTGGGCCTGAGCAGTTGCCATGACAACGTCACGGTGAGGTGACACTAGAAATCCAAGGCCACTTGTCTTTCATTAAAGTGTCTGTTCTGGCTTATGAAGCCCGTTTTCACGGTAAGAGGGGCTCTTGTTATCTATATGAGTAATTTACTAGGGCAGCTGAAATTAGCTTTATTTTCCCAGTAAGGACCACTTGGTAGGTTTGATGTTCCGCACATGCAAATTTTGTTTTATGAACCACATCAGGCTGGTGTGGTCCTCAAATGTTCTTTATGCCTCCGCTGATAGAAATTAAATTTGTCCAAGAAATTGATGCAAATTCAAGGGTGCGATTATTGCGCGGGTTAAATTTTCTACGAAAAGGAAATTTTTTTTTTCATCCCGCGTTTGCTACGGTATGACAACAGGTCAACAAATAGGCGGCTGCCGCTGTAACAGTGCGGGGCACCAAAGCAAAAATGGCGGCCGGCACAGCAAACTGAATGCGCTGAATGAGATTTTTTTCTTCTCGCGAGTACATTACGCGTATTGAAACAGTTTCTTCCATATCAGTAACGAATAATATCGTTACTATCGGCAAGTTTGTGGTAATACAGTCGAACCCGGCTATATCGAACTCGCAAAAAAACGCCTATCAGTTCGATATAGAGCATAATTCGATATAAGCCTGCTAAATAATTGGATGTCATAAAAGCACGTACCATTTATAAAATCACTTTATTAATTAAACTAGCTTAGTTTCGCACGAAATAGTCCTGCATTTTCTCCTGCTTTGGCAATTTCACTGCCTGCGACGCACGCACTTTTCCACATTAAGGAGTCGGAGCAGCTGAGGTCGCAACTTTCCACATTTGCGCAGAAGCACCGGACTATTGCGAGCGCACCAATCATTTCGGAGGATGTGGGACCGTCGTTGCTTTCCTCATTGTGCCCACTTTCGCTTGTGCTCGGTACGATGTTGGCAATGTAGTCTTCGTTTTCGGGCTCTCCCGTGGTCGCGACACATCATTTCACACCTCACAAACTCATCCACCGTTGATTCGTCAACAGCTTCCGCAAATTCTGACAGTTCGCTCCAAACTTCGGCAACACTGGCAACGGCTTCGTCGCATTCATCAAAATTTACGGTCATCACCGAGCACGCGGAAGTCGGCATGGCTGAAGCAATTTCAGATTAACCACTCGTACACGGCCATGTGTACGGGTCGGGCGCCACGGGCACCGGGTCGCGAGTTTGGACGCTTTAGCCCTAATCTCCCCCTTATTCTTCAAGATCGTGCCGAGAGTGCTCCTCGGAATCTTGTGCTCTGCGGGGACACCCGACTTCTCACCGCATTCGACACGATTTATGATTGCGAGCTTCACGACGAAAGGCAAATTCTGCCGCTTCATCACGGCAACACTGCGGGAGAAGGCCTACAAGGCGCACACAAAAACAGCGAGACAACTCGCACTTTCGCCATCTTGCACGACGAGGGCACAAGAGCATCTGATTGGCTGTCTGAGCAAGCGCTGTGGGCGGGCCAGGATCATTTTTTGCAGGGAGGGTGCCGACGGCTCATCTGAGGCAGCGCGGTCGGGCGCGGTCACGGTAGGGAGAGCGGTTGGATGGAGCCGCACAGCCGGATTTTCCCCACCACCGCGAGGGAAAGCCAACTTCCGGGGGCACTTTCCGCCGCTTGACGTTCGATATATCGGGTGTCGATGCTATTTTTGTTCGATGTAAGCGTAATTTTTGCGATATATACTCATTGTAACTATATCGTGTCCAGAAATTGTTCGATATATAGAATAATTCGATGTAAACGGGTTCGATATAGTAGGGTTCGACTGTAACATAGCCATGACCACTTTGAGAGGACAGAAACAGAGATGGGCGCTCCTAGCAGTCAGTTACAGAAACCCATGGTGGGCACGCTGCAGAAACAGCAGTGAAGATAAATGCCGCAATCTTAATACGGTGTGCTATGCTTAATACCGCTTCTGCTATGGGTGGGCGAATATCTTAGCTGCGTTACGTAAGTATCGGCGTATGAATAGAGTATACTTCTAACGTATCAGTGTTAACGTAGCCACTATCGTTGCCGCTCACTATTTGTTGCGTGCCCACGAGTGCAGACGAGAAGAATCGAAAGGCGCCTTTCTTTGTTGCTGTTGATCACAACCATTATAAAGCTAACAAATAATAAAGCCAAGGCAAGTTTGGTTGTAGCTTTTTTTTTTTATGGAAGTGCGGAAAGTGATGAAAGGAATGAAATGGGGCATCTAATTAAGAATGTTCTATGTGTGCAGACTGCTTGGTATGTCTTGAAGAGTCGTTCACGTAACATTCGACTGCATTCGACAGATAGTAAGCACGATCATCATTAGCTAGACTTGGCACTCAACATACCACTGAGGTTAGTTACACGGGAAAGAAAAAAAATTGTCAAAATTCAGGGGTGCGATCATTACGCGAGTGCAATCATTATGGAAGTAAATGCGGTATTACCAAGGACATAGTTGACAAAGCATAAATCTGATCACCATGCATCGGCATTATGGTTGTAATGCTGAATGCTAAATTCAACGACCCCAAATTCTCTTGAAGAAGAGAAGTAATACAGCGCAACTAATAAAGCTGCAAGCAAGCAACACGAATAAGAACGGTGGACAGTCATCACCTTCTTGTCTACAAAGCACCATCGTGCATCAGCCCTCAATGAGTAAAACTACTGTGTTGATCTTGTCATCGCAAAGCTAGCATGGCCACCCAACTCCCTGTAGCCTCATGCACACCTTGCAGTTGGCATATAAAAATAGGGATCAATTCGATTCAATCACCTCACAGCCGGCCTCGCTGGCTGTAATGCCCTGAACGAATGCGGCAAATAAATGCAATGGCGCCACAGTTTGTTTTGTATGGCTTGGTAGCCTCCTAATTTTCACATCGCCGAAAATACATTGTGGTGCAATTTAGGTGAAAAAGACACTTCTGGAGCAATATGGAGCAACAAATTTTAGTCGGCGCAGATTGGTGCTATTGGCCCAGTGGCACTTCACGCGCCACTGGTGTATCAAGCAGGGAAGCCGAACGTCAGAAAATGTGTGAGCCGTGTGGGATAACAAACATCAGGGAGCACAAGACGCTAGCATCCCCACATCTGTCCATTGTATCAGCAAGAAGGCACCAGCAGTTTAGCTGGTAGAGTCATGCATATCTGGTACACAACAATCGGCATGTGACAAGAGCACAGCCTGCACTAGGGAAAAACTTGCCCTCTTCTCTGCGTCTCTTGAGGTCCTCAAGGACAATGCGAAGGTAGGCAACCTGGTCCCGTGTCCGCTGCATGGCATCCCTCTGCAAACACAGTGCTGAACTGTCTACCACCACACAAGTGGCTCCGCAACCTCTTCAGCCGTGAGCTAGGCAATGGCAATAACTTTCTCCCTCTCTCTGGCACGTGCACACACACAAAACTGACTGTTCCGAGAATGCAACAAAAGGCTAGCGAACATCTGTAACTTTTGCTTATCCCGATTAACATATCTTTTTACCTGCTCCTAATTAACTGTACCATGTTCTATACAATGCTGCGAAGCTACACAACCGGTCTGGACACCGAAGTCTCACTCTGCGCATGTTGTCGTGCGGTAGTTTTTGATCCGCAAGGCTTTCTATGGAATAGCTAATTCATATTTTATAACTGCAACTCGTGGGCATCGGTTAAGTCTAATGATTAGGGGTGTGCAAATATTTGAAACTTCCGACTACCAAGTCGAATAGTGTCCTATTCGATTCGGTCTTTGAATCAAATTGTCTGTATTTGTGAATGAAAACATTTTTTTAATACTTCTAGAATATTCAAGAACATCAACTGCACCCAATTAAACATAATATTGGAGCAAAATTACAGTGAATTTTCAGCCCCGTGGGCATAGCCTAGACACACAACATGAGAACTTGCGTAGTGGAGCAGGCCCTGCTGCTTAGGTACCCATACTTCACAGGCTATACTGCAACCATTTGCACTCTCTGAATAGTCCTGTGCATGCGAAGAAACTATACTTGTTCGCCCCTAATGCTTCATTTGTGCTTTTAATAAACAGTGCTTCATAGCGTAATAAATAATGACAAAAATGTGCCAACATTAAGAATTATAGGATGTGAACATGGTTTTATAGTACAGTGAAACCTCTTTAAACCATAGTTGGCCGGAGCTCAGAAAAAGTATGTACTAAACAGTAGTGCTCCTTAACCAAAATAGCATGAGATCGCCCACTTACTTGTCAAAAACAGAACTCAAAGATAGTGTGGTAAAAGGGGAAGAAACATGCAGTATTTATTTACTTTGCGTGACAAAAGTGTTATTTTCGTTTGATGCTGCAGCGGCCTAGCAGCGACGACAGCGGCCTCAAACTTACTGAAGCTGTGAGCCAGTTTTTCAGCCCAGCCCCCTCTTCTTGGCAAACACTCGCATGGCAGATTCCTCATTGGCGTTGCATGTTCTACGTCCACAGGGGCAGTACCATTGCAGAAGTCGAGGGGCACCTTTTCATTTCGGGGTGCTGTTCTCGTTGCGACGATTGCATTCATGAGGCTGATGTAATGCGCAGCTTCTGCCACTGTCGGGCCTGAACCGCCCGTGCTGTCGCTTTCCGTGTCATCCTTATCACTGTCACTAGGCGACACTTCGGCAACAACAGAGGCAACGATGGTGAAAAGTCGAACCTCGTAGCCAACACCTCTTCACGGTCGCAGTAGCGCTGCCGAGCAACTGCTTCATATTCCAAATGCCACACACTGTAGTCAACAGTAGACCCATGTAGCGTGCTAGCGGCGACTTCTTTGTGTAACGTTCGATAGCACAAACAATGTCTAATTTCTCTTCTTTGCTGAACACATGGCATCTTTTTTATCCGAGCTTCGGCATGATGCGAGTCCTGCTTTGCACGATGACACAACTCTCTCTGGCTCGGCGCCGAAATTTTTTTGGTGTGGCTTCAAGCACAAACACACAGGGCACTTGAAGGCCGTTCCGATCTCTGAGGCTCGCTGTTCGGCCGGGCTGTCCGATGGAGACGACGCACCGCCGTGTTTGTGCAATGAAAATTGGAAACACTACGTGTTAACCGATACGTACGCAATAAGCGGATATGGTTTAACGAGGTTTTACTGCAATTGTGATGACGGCTGTTCATTATTCGAAAACTTTTCAAAATGTATCCGCATCTGGTACTATTCGTTTCATATTCGATTCGGCCCCAAAAATTTAGCACTCTTGCTACTTACCTATTATCAGAGCACCTTTTTGCTTCCAGTATATGCCGTGCTGTGCTTTAGTTGCGAGCCCAAGTGGTGCCGTGGGCACTGGTCAAAGATATATGTCCCTCCACTCCCTTGGTCTTAAGGTGATATGTGGGGTTTTGAATTATTTTCTTTAATATTTGAGCTAGAATGATGAAAATTTCTAGGTGTATATAGTTTTATGCACAGGTCTTAAATCTAAAGCTTATTTTAATGTATTTCGTACCATTCTTTTTTAACAGACACATTTTGGTAAATGTTTTGTCATGCGTCTAAAAAAATGTACTGCATATATTTTGTTCTACTCTTTACTCTTACAACCTACACTAATTAAGGAGTGCTGTAAGACAAGTCTTCCCATTCTAGTTTCTCCAGAACAAAAGTTGTAAGCATTTGAACTTCATGTTAGCAGTACAGGCACAATTACTTAGATCAAAATTGTCATTTATTTTAATTTATAGCTTTACCTCGCATTATTTGATAGCCTTGCGGCACTTACTGAGCCATAAGGTTTCAAATGATTAAAATTGGACTTGTGGAAGCTGAGAAAACCTGATAAGAAGATTGCACACAGGCTGAAAAATAGAAACTGAGAAAATCGCAAGGAGCACAAGGCATTGTTTTCAAGAGTTGTGCTGCCAATAAAATAACTTTATTTAATAGCCAGCACATTATTATGCCCCAGGTGAATATTTGGTGCATGGTTTTTCATGGTGTCACCACTTTGCTGCGTGAAGGAAGGCGGCTCAAGCTGCCCGCTTTCGCTCGGCACTATTGAGACGGTGACCGTCTTTCTCTTCTGCTCTTTGGATGCCCTTGCTACTTTGTTGTATTTTCATTTCTCGTAGAATACGAGACGAGGTTTCTTTGATCCCTGCACTGTACCTCATTACTGCTTCTGCAACCGCAGTTTCTACTGCCAATAGGGAGCTTGGTCTTTGGCATGAGGGACCAGATCACAGAGTGCAGTGATTCGTTTGCATTTTGTGTCTTGCCCCTGTGGCAGCATTGCAAGGACAGCAAGTCGATGATAGACAGGCCTTACTAACATGCTCTGACAAGCTCTGGTGCTTTGAAAGTGGTTCTCCTCTAGCAGTAGCAGCATTCTGTTTGCACCACAAGTTGGCACCACTTGGGCACAGGCTGTGATTTGGTGTTGATCAGTTGAACATATGTGATGACAGGTTGCCATTACCGGTTCGTGCATACCATCTATGTTGCCCACGTTAGACTTCAGTGCCCAGCCATAATAATTGGCGAGTTTTGTAATAAGGTCACCTGTCAGTCGACGTTTGCCACTCAAACTCTCACCATGCTCTGTTTTGAGCTTGTGGATGAGGTTGTGAAGAGCAGTGCCCATCTGCTTCTGCACATGGTTAATGTAGTCTTTCTTCTCTACATTTGTGTAACCATAAACTTTGGCCTCTCCAAGTGTTAGGAAAGACCTGCTGTCTCCATCGCAAAGCATTGTGGTGTAGCGCAAACCATGGCGCGATAGGGAGCGCTCAAAGAGGGCCTCTGGTTCCATCTGGCCGAATTTACTATCAGTATTTTTCTGGTAGATGTGATTTTCTTTCCAGGCACTGTGCCCAGGATCTTCCTTTGGTGGTACATATTTGCAGCCAAGACAGAAGTTTGATAGTACCTCTGAAAACAACTCGATTACTGCACCCGCACCAATACAGGACAGGTGCACCTAGTCATCCAAGTGTCATCGAAACAAACTGCAATGTTTCCAGTATTGCGAAAATCCAGCACTTTGTAAAGTTTCTTTACTGCTGAAGCAGAATTAGAAAGCACCTTTGCACAAGCCTCCATTGCAGATGGGTTCAGTCTTCCCTTCAAGTGTCCTTGGTACGTCTTATGGTGCAGGCCTCTGTAGGATATCCCCATAGCTGAAAATAAGTCATTCAGCGCTGTTTGCCTGTTCCCGGTACTTTGAACAGCAAGCGACGCGAGAATGTTTATCTCAAATGGGTTATTAGATTTTGGCGTTCCCGACATGCGCCTTCAGCTCCATTTCGTTTCCAAGCAGCCGCAAAAGTCGCATTCCAGGCTCAGTTGCACCGTGATACCGTAATCATTTGCACCTCTGGAGGCCTGCAAAGCCCGCTTCAAGACGCCCTACGTCGTCCACCGGCGACGCTGGGAACGGCGCCGAGCAGAGGAAGAAGACGCCAGGAGAATAAACCAAGACAAGAGAGGTCCTGCAGGCAGACCCTGCCGTAGCGCCTCCAAGCAACGGGGCCGATCACACACGCCAGGCCGGAGCAGCAACAACAGTGGCGACGGAAACGGCCACCGGACTCGCTGCCGATCAAAGACACCATCCGGGGGCGGCAACGGCGGCGGCAACCGCCGCTCGCACTCCCGGACCAGTTCGAGATCCGGGGCCAGTTCGAGATCCGGGGCCAGTTTGAGATCCGGGGCCAGTTCAAGGTCCCGGAGCGAGTCAACCGGACGCCGAGGGATCGCCGAGAAAAAGGTGGGCTGGACCAACAGGTCTCCCATCGCTCGAACCAACAACACCGAATTCCCACCGCTCACCCCCTCCCAACCCCTTAACTCACAAGCGAATCCGCAAAAGGACAGTAGCGAAGTGATAGAACTTAAGACGATCATAGAGCGCCAAAACGCTCAGATCCAGGAGCAGAACGCCCAAATATGGGCGCTTATGAATAAGATCGAAACGCTGGTGAATAACAGACGCTCGGCAAATGCAAGCCCTCATAAAAACAACACGGCGGCAAACAACACCGCAGGCTTGCGCATATTGTCGCGGAGGTACCCCCCCTCGCCCCGCCTAGGGCGGGCGGCGGGAGAGGCTGGGGTTACGCAGCGTGCATCAAGTAATCAAGAGGCGATGGACGCTGAAATGAGCCCCGCGAGCGGAGAGGAAGCGGCGACCGCAGAGACCGCGACCACGGCAACGACACAGATCCCGCGAGAAGGAGAGCTGACAGCCATTTTGGTTGCAATTTACCAAATTAATGAAAGGCTAGGCAAAATGGACGCCCGACTCGAGGCTGTCGAGAGTCAGTCTCACACGCGATCGGTGAAGCACAAGCACCTAGCGACAAAAGTAGCCTCAACTTCGGTGAGGAACCGCTTCGCGTCCCTGAAAAAGGAGCGGTCCGAAAAAATCAAAAGCGCGATCGTGAAAAGGCGCAATCGACTCGAGACGTCCGAAAAGGATGATGCAGAAGCCAAGTAAGAAGCACAAGAAGAAAACCGGGGGGAATACCACAGTAATTTACCAATGGAACTGCCGCGGGATTTGCAACAAAGAAGCGGAACTATCATTACACATTGACGGGCAAGAAAACAAGCCCGATGTAATTGCTCTACAAGAAACAAACGGGAAACCAAGATTCCCGGGGTATGTCACTTACACGGACCCCACGGAGAACGGGACGGCGGTGCTCGTCCGCAGCAACGTGGCGGCAACTCAACATGTCACGGCGCAGGGTGGGTGCGAGCACACGCTGGTCGAAATTCATGCGAGAGAAATTGGCAGCTCAGGCAATTTATTTGTAATGAGCACGCACTGCCGGCTGTCACAACGGCAGTATGAATTTGACCGCATCGTGAGCCAGGCGAAAGGGTTGGCGGGGACCAGGCCGCTCCTGATCCTCGGCGACTTTAACGCCCCTCACACAACGTGGGGCTATAAGTTTCAGTCCAAGAGAGGAAAAGCATTGGCCAAAGCAATGGAGGATCACGAGATGACCCTCCTGAACGAGCCGGACGTAACCACCAGAAGAGGCAACAGTGCCGCTAGGGACATCACGCCAGACCTGTCGTGGTTATCGGGCACGCTAGATGTCTCCTGGAGAAGCGAAGAGGTGGACCTGGGGTCGGACCACAGCGTGATCGGCATCACGATCCGAGGCTCCCGATATCGGGCTGTGCTGGGGACGGCGCGGATCACAGATTGGGACAAGATGAGAAAGTTTACCCAAGAACAAGAAGAGGCATCCAAGGAAGAAACGGGACAGGCTGAAAGACAAAGGACCTACACCGAATGGGCGAGGGATCAGAAGAAGGCTCTCGATAAATTTACCCAAGAAATCGCAACGACGTCGCAGACACCGTACGTGGACGCCAGACTGACCCACATGTGGGCAGCCTGACACTCGTTGACGCGGCGATGGAAACGTCAGAGACACAACAGAAAGCTGGCCAAGCGCATAGCAGTCTTGAACAAACAGATCGCCGAGTACGCGGCCAAACTATGTACGGAAAATTGGCTGAAGACCTGCGACGGCCTACAGGGCAAGCTCTCGACGTGGAAGACGTGGTGTCTCTTGAGGCATCTGATCGACCCGCTGAGTAGCAAAACTGCAACCAATCGCAACCTCGCCAAAGTATTGAACACGTACAAGGCAGACGGCCGCAGGCTCCTTGAAGACCTGAAGGCAAAGTACCTAAAGACAGAGAAGGGCCAGTACCCGGTGCCCGAGAGGTACGAAGGACCCGACAACGAAGAACTGGACCGGCCGTTTACCATGACGGAGCTGTGGACAGCGATAGATGACAGTAACAAGAGAAGTGCACCCGGCAGGGACGCCATAACTTACAAATTACTTGGTAGCATGAGCGGTACAGCGGCCCGTGACCTCCTAGAGCACATTAACGAAGCCTGGGAGAGCTCGCAGTTGCCGAAGGAATGGAAGGACGCCGAGGTCCACTTCATTCCAAAGCCCGGCAAGGTCCTCACAATAGACAACATGTGGCCCATCTCCCTCACATCCTGCGTGGGGAAGGTGATGGAGCGCATGGTCCTTCGCCGGCTGCAGAAGCACTTCGAAGAAACGGATCAGATGCCAGAGACGATGTATGGCTTCAGGCAACATCTCAGCACCCAAGACGTGATGATCCAACTCCACGAACTGGTCGTCAAGCCGGCAACGAGGCACGCGCCGCGCGGGATACCCGCCCTCGACCTGAAGGGAGCGTTTGACAACGTGTCCCACGCGAGCGTGTTGCAGAATCTAAACAAAACCCGGTGTGGCCGAAAGACATTCGGCTACATAAAAGATTTTCTGACAAACTGAATGGCGACCATCAGGATAGGGGAGGAGAAGTTGGACCCTGTCGAGCTCAGCGATAGGGGCACCCCTCAGGGATCGGTCTTGTCGCCCCTGCTCTTCAATCTGGCCCTGCTGCTCCTGCCCAATCTACTCAAGCAAATCGAAGGCGTGGATCACGCGTTCTACGCCGACGATATTACGGTGTGGACTGCCCGAGCCGGATCCGATGCCTGGATGGAGGAAGTCTTGCAGCGGGCGGCAACGACCGTGCACGAGTACGCAAAGTCGTGCGGACTGAGCTGCGCTCCCCGGAAATCAGAGCTGCTCATGATCCAACCGGGAAAAACCAATAAGGAGCTGCCGCCGAACGCGATTATCACGATCGCCGGAACGACCATCAAGCCAACAAAGCAGATTAGGATTCTCGGCCTAATACTTCAGAGCGACAAAAAGGCACAGGCCGCCATCACAAAGATCAAGACTACAACCGAACAGATACTTGGTATGATTCGGAGGGTATCAACCAGAAACCGAGGCCTTAAAGAGGACGATGCCATGCGCCTGGTACGCGCATTCGTTGTGTCGCGGGTTACCTACTCCGCCCCGTATCTCCAGCTGACGAAGGCGAATAGGGACACCCTAAACACGATGCTTCGTAAGGCAACGAAACAAGCACTGGGCATGCCCATATACTCGTCCACACAAAAACTGCTAGACATGGGCGCCCACAACACGGTGGAGGAGCTCATCGAAGCCCACCTAACTAATCAGAGAATCCGGCTCAGTCACACGGAACACGAACGAGCCGTCCTACGCAAGATAGGATGGCAGATTGAGCCAGTACCCATCAAGACGGCCCTTCCGGAAGACTGGAAAATGATCATTCAGACAAAACCCCTTCCTCGGAACATGACGCCGGGCAAGGACAATGAGAGGCGCACCGCGCGAGCCAAAGCCCTAGCCCGTAAGCTGGAAGAGAACCCCAGGGTCCTCTACGCGGACGCCTCGCTCCAAAAACACAGTGACCGTGCAGGCGTGGTGGTTACTTCAAAAGACAGGCTGATCCTCAGCGCGTCCCTGAAGACAACAGACCCCGCAGTTGCCGAAGAAGTGGCCCTCGCACTCGCACAGCCGAGCGTGGACACCGTAGTCACCGACTCAAAGACAGCCTACAGAAGCTTCCGCAGGGGGGTAATCTCCTCCGCGACCTGAGCCATCCTAGCCAAGCACAAGCCTCCGGGAACAGCCATAGAGCTCATGTGGGTCCCGGCTCACTCGCAGGTAGCAGGCAACACCATCGCCGACTACCATGCCCGAGAAATGTCAATCCGGGCCGAGCATGAGCCGGAAGAGCTACCGCACCCGGTTACCAGCTTTCGGGACATTACCCGGATGTACCGAGAAGAAAGGTGCAGACTGCCAGAACCGAACCCCAAACTCACCAGACAACAACAGACGATCCTGCATCGAGCGCAGGCGGGATCGCTTGCGCATCCCGTACTGATGAACCGCATGTACCCTGCGGATTACGATATGCTCTGTCCTTTTTGCAGAAGAGAAAAGCGCACCCTGCCGCAGGTCTTGGAAGAGTGCACAGAACTCCCCTTTCCACCAACACCCCCAATCCCCAACCCCTTGAGCGATGGGAGACCTTGTTATCCAGCCCCGCCCTACCGATTCAGCTCACGCTGACGGACAGGGGCCAGGAGCTGCTGGAAACATATGGGTCCCGTAACTAGGGAACCACCCCGTCTGGTGCTTGCGTGCACCACCGATTTATTTCGGGCCCAGTAAATGTTGCTTCATCATCGTCTGGTGCTTGCATGCACCACCGATTTATTTCGGGCCCAGTAAATGTTGCTTCATCATCATCTGGAGATCGAAACACTATTACCTCCGTACTTCTGGCACACAGTCTTGTGAAGCAGTTCGTTCACAATATCGATGTCGACAACCGTGTACGTCGCGACCGATATCGACGAGCCTGTGTCGTAGCGCGTCGTTGCGAGCGTCTGCAGCTTCCACTCGGTGGCCAAGAGAGACAATAAATCTGCAGTTTTTTCGTCTGCCTTATGTCGGGGCTGATCGCGATCATCCTTGCTGAGGAATGTTGTGTCAAATTTCTGTAGCTGTTCCTGGCCGCCACTTCCAAGGGAGCTGGCAGCAGGTATCGCAGATTCGCCCGACGTCGTTGAGCTGGCCGTCGGCGCCTCCACTGATTTGCCTTCCGATAGCGCACCATTTCCCGATGTTACCGTCGGCGATACGAAGGAGTCCGCTAGCTTTTTAAAGCATTTCCTGCGTTTTTTCCCAAACTTGTGGAAGCCGCAGTACTTCCAATATGGTGGCATATCACAGGTTCGCGCGCATCTTTATCCGCTCTCAATATGGCGGCACGCGCGAACAATATGCGGGCAGGCATGTGGCTGAACTTCGCGCACGCCGCGTGGGCCAATGAGAAGCCTCCATTTTGCCACATGATCACGAGCCACCAATGATGGGCTCGCATTCGTTTTTTACTTTCTTGCGATTTTGTCTGCATTGACGCGAGTCCCAGGGTTGCCAGATTGGGCTATTAATAGCCAAATTGGGCTACTTGCTGTCTGAGTTGGCGTCAGAATTTTCCTTTTGGCTATGTGGCTATTTTTGGGCTACATCTTTTTCCTCTGCAAAAGAAAGTAAAAATAGTTAAGCAGAAATGAAAAGTACGTTGGAATCAAAATGCAGACGACAGCAGGTTAAAGAAATTGAGCGCATCTGCTACAAAATCAAAATTTCCAAGTTCTATGTGAGAGAACACATATGCATGTCAAAAGGTCAAGGCTTGCGTCCTTTTCATAATTTTAATGAAGAAAGCTGGCCTCAGGAAACACGTCTCCATCCGCGAACTAACACTACATGCGCATGCATGCCAGCGAACATAGACTGTCGCTGTCTCCACATGTGAGCTTTCGGCGTCCTACGTTTTAAGCATGAGATGCTTTTAGCTCCCATTGACGGTGCACCGCGGGTGACCTCAGCGGCAGAATGGAAGGAGAACACTGAGCTGAACCCATCTGAAATTTGCTGAATTTTCTGCCGACCGCATGGCGCCTACATGGCAATTCGCCCTGACCATTCCTGCCCAAATCGCCCCTGCTCCAACGCCAACGTAGAACATATCCTGTTACGTTGGCCCACAGCCACCACACAGCCATCCGTTCCCTACACAACTCCAAACCCTTCCCCTGTCTTTGCTATCACTGCCTGTATCAAATGCCGCCGTCGAATGTGTGTTCAGCCAGGTCTCGCTCATTAAAACCGGCCTTCGAAATATAATGTCAAATGAGACATTGGTAGCGCTCCTCCATGTGAAGTTTGGCCTGGTCAGGAACAGAGGCTGCTGCAAGGATTTTAAACTGGGCCAAGAATTTTTGTCCCGTTTCAGCTCTGATATTTTGTATGGACCAAGGAGTTCCACTTCACAATAAGCTTGTCATGCTTAATCATAGCATACTTCTCTATGTCGATATATCGTACCAGATTTTGTACCAACTGCCATCTATTGTGTTAGACTTTGTCTTGAAGTTTTCTGTAGTTTATTGTTTAGTGCACTGTGTAGCGCTAAGCGAAATTATCAAGAGCTTTAAGTAATAATACTGAATGCCAGAATGCATGCCATTGCTTAGCATTTTTAGTGCACGGTACTATTTGTGTGTTGTTTCTTTTGTGATATTTTAGTGCTCTGGGAAAAATAAAACAGTGCATTTGCAATGAAGACTGCATTTGCCTTAACATGCATTTGCCTGAATGCCAGCGTTTCTGCACTTCTGGAGCTTATGCAGCATCTGTTTTCCGTGCCGCATGGCCTCTGTGACAATGCGCGCGGAAGTCATGCATTGTCAAGCGTAGAAAAACTAATATGTAAGTATTCTTGCCGAAAATTAATTATGTATGCTTAAGAAATGACTTCAGAAAAAGACGAAGCTTCTTGGCTACTTTTGGGCTGCTCAAAAGTTTCGCTTTTGGCTACAATTGGGATACTGCGGAGGCCAATTTGGCTACCTGTGGTTGGAGTGATCTGGCAAGCCTGAACGCGAAGCATGAGGCTCACCTACAGCGGGAAAAAGAGCTGAAGGATCACTTTTTCAAACGAGGCTAATAAAACTTGGTGCTGGGTGAGTTAGTGATGCTTTCTTTAAAACTGATGGTAGCGCTAAAAGGGACGAACACATGGTGAAAACACAGCAAAACGACGAGGGAACGCTACTAACAACTGGTTTATTTTTTCGCTTCCCGTGACTGCTTGCGATATTGCGATATCATTATTCGTTAAAGAAGGCTGGCGCAGTTGCATTGTGCGCATGTGTTGTGATTGTCTTAAATATTGAACCCTTTTCAAAAATAAACCAGTTGTCAGTAGCGTTCCCTCGTCGTCGGGTCGTCTTTTCACCGTGTGTTTGTCCCTTTTAGCACTACCATCAGTTTTAAAGAAAACGAGGCGAAAATGGCCACGTAATGGCGGACGGCTAAGAAAGGCGGCGCCGATGAATATGGGCGTTCTTTTGCGATGTTTTTGCAAGAAACCACGTCAAGTTCGCTCGTTTATTTGATAATTTCTTTAAAACTAGGTGTCTCAAGTGGAACCCTGTTTATACGTTTTTCACCGGACCGGGCAAAAACAACGTAACAGCCGGGAAAACGCAACAGCGAGGAAAGCTCCGAAAATGAATGAAAAAAGTGCAGCTTCAACTATAGACAATTTATTTCCACAAAGTGCACTTAGGACTTAAAAAAGTCTAGAATGGTGGCTTCCCGTTTTTTTCGCTCGCTAGAAATCGCCACACGTTTCTCAATAGCCTGGAAGGCCGCATTGCTGTCAGCGTCGCTGTGAGGTGCGATGTACCTGCGGAGGAGGTCCAGAGCCGCAACGGCTTCTCCAAAGCTAGGATTTGGCAACTCCCCGGCATCATGCGGCTCGTGCTCCTCGTCGTCACCGCACCACGGCAATGGCAACGGACGAAGGAATATCTGTGGGAAATTTTGCCCTCTCTGGCGTAATCATGCTAACACGCTAACGATTGTTTAGTATTGGTGCGGAGCGCGCCTGTCCGAGCCGCCCGGTTACGCGCGGCGCAGTTTCGCGAGAAATGTAAACAAGAGAGGAGAGCTGGCCCGATTAGGCGGAGCAACGCCATGAGCAACGCCAACTTCCGGCTTCCCTTTAGCTTCACACAGAGTGACGTCAGGGCCTCTCCCGAATTTCCTTCCTCCGCGAGTCGGCCCGTCCAAAAACCATGCGGTGACCGTAATCACAGTGATGATAGTGAGAGCATTTTTCACGAATGGCCACTTAGTGGCGGCCTCTCGAACTGGCGTGCGGCTTCTTGCAGCCAGTTCTATAGCCAAGCCCGGCCAAAACTCGTCAAAAGCCAAAATGGCGGTTGGAGCGCGTTGCCTAGTTTAGCCCAGGTGGGTTCGGGGTGCTAAGTTGCGACGTATCATGCGGGAACGTTTTCACAGCTACTATGTAACAGCGGGGTTCCTTATACATTGGATCCTACGGAAGCTATGCCGGGACCGGATGAAAACGACGTAGCAGCCGGGAAAATGCAGCAGCGATGAACGTAACAGCGGGGTTCTACTGTATGTAAGTATTCTTGCCGAAAATTAATTACGTATGCTTAAGAAATGACTTCAGAAAAAGACAAAGCTTCTTGGCTACTTTTGGGCTGCCCAAAAGTTTCGCTTTTGGCTACATTTGGGATACTGCGGAGGCCAGTTTGGCTATCTGTGGTTGGAGTGATCTGGAAAGCCTGAACGAGAAGCATGAGGCTCACCTACAGCGGGAAAAAGAGCTGAAGGATTACTTTTTCAAACGAGGCTAATAAAACTTGGTGCTGGGTGAGTTAGTGATGCATTCTTTAAAACTGATGGTAGTGCTAAAAGGGACGAACACACGGTGAAAACACAGCACGACGACGAGGGAACGCTACTAACAACTGGTTTATTTTTTCGCTTCCCGTGACTGCTTGCGATATTGCGATATCATTATTCGTTAAAGAAGGCTGGCGCAGTTGCATTGTGCGCATGTGTTGTGATTGTCTTAAATATTGAACCCTTTTCAAAAATAAACCAGTTGTCAGTAGCGTTCCCTCGTCGTCGGGTCGTCTTTTCACCGTGTGTTTGTCCCTTTTAGCACTACCATCAGTTTTAAAGAAAACGAGGCGAAAATGGCCGCGTAATGGCGGACGGCTAAGAAAGGCGGCGCCGATGAATATGGGCGTTCTCTTGCGAGAAACCACGTCAAGTTCGCTCGTTTATTTGATAATTTCTTTAAAACTAGGTGTCTCAAAGGCCCAAAACTTCGGCTATGGGTGGAAGGGCACCGATAATTACGAATAAGACAAAATTCAAAGAACGAGTTTTTCACGATTTCTCGGTCCTAAAGACCCGCGTCCCCCCTTAAGTAGGTTCAGGTCCACGATGCCTTTCACAGAATAAATACGTCACATTTTATATTTTGCGACACAGAAGTATGGCATTTCATGTTACATCAAACTAATGTGATGCATACTTCACGTGCAATGCACCATTTTTTTGGTTGCGAATGCCAGCACAGAGGGAAGCATTGCCAGCAATGTATGACAATGGCACGTGCACTGACTCATCTTTTTCAGGTGACTGCTTTTCACAGTCTAACAAGTGTTATCACTCAGCGCAGGACGCGCCCATGTGCATCGGAAGCTTCTCGAATGTTACCGATGGTTCTGTCTGTTGTCACCGAAGCTTGTTTAATCTTACTGCATGCGTGACGCAAATGGTGTACAACTTTCTGGAAGACACGCGGGCACCACCCATGGAACTTTCCTCTGGAACCTTCGATGACTCATGTGTAAAAGCTGACGCACTTGACCTACACATCATATTTCGACGATCGCCAAATGTGTTTGCTACTATCGTTGTGCTTCATGTCTAGCCTGTTTTTGTGGGCACAGGTTCGCCTAATCAAGGTTAGTTTCGTCATTCACAGTATTGCTACTGTGTTCTTTGCCATCACTACTACATGACAATATGCAAGACATCTTAACTGGAACAGCAATGTATTTTACAGCTCATTCTGAAAGCTGATATCTCAATAATGGTGCTAGTAAAATCTTCTACCAAGCAGACGTAGCTTCACTACTGCTTGGCTACAATTTTGTCATTTTCGCATGCGCCCCAAAGCAAATTAAAAACAAAATTAGTGCATTTTTCTAATCGGGTACCAGGACACTGATTCCTCGCACAAGTAATTTCTCCCTCTTGCAGAAATCTACTTAGGGTTCATACAGAACATCTGACTCAGAATTCAAAGACAGTTCAAGGATGCTGAAGGCCAAAATTAAAGGCAGAGGAAACAAGCCTTATTTGTACACATACACTGAAAAGTAGTAAAATCTCCTTTTTCTTAGCAGCAAGAAATAGCAGCTAATACACGTACTTGGACATATGCTTCAAGCTTTTCAGATTGCAGTTCTAAGTTAATTCTCACTGTAATGATGCCAAAAGATTCCAGCGTGATGGTTTTTAGTGTTCAACTTCAGCCAAAAATACTTGTGTTAAAGCCGGTTCTTACTTTCAGACAAGCATTTCTAGAGCCTAGAGCTCAAAAATGGAGTAATGATGGGCGCTGTGTGACCAAACAATTTATTTTTTTGTACCAAAACAAGATGGTAGCATGGCTTGGCCACTTGATCTGGCTTTGTCCAGCTCCACGAGGGCAAAGGGGGCTTAAAACAAGGCTGTCCTTGGTGGCCGTAGGCTCACCACATTGAAATTGTTCAACAACACTCTCAAAAGAAAATAACTATCACTGTTTCCAAATAGACAGTATCCATGGCATAGCTCTGAAGCTAATGTTCAAAAGTCGCAACCAAACCACAGTTTTCAAGGAAATCAAGGACTTTTAAGGGCCCTTGAATCTTTTCTTTCTAATTCAAGAGTTTTCAAAGGTTTCGAGGAGGTGTACAAATCCTGTCTGCCTGAAAAGGCATACCAGCCCTAACTGCCACATGGGATTTTTTAAAAAAAGTTGCAGTTTCGCCTTAATGGCAAAGCATTCATAGCAAATGCAAAGCATTAGACAACTACACACAGCCAAACACTGTCTATATAGTTATAGTCTTTTTTTTTTCTTTTGCTGCTGTGATGCTTTTTAGAATAATTCCTATGATATGTAGCAACATTTTGTTTCACATTTATAACACATTTTGTTCCCTATTTCTGCAACTTTTTTTTTCCTGTAGCCAATCTCTTCTTTAATCTCTTGATTTTGAGGGCATTTTAAACAAATACGTTTCCACACATGTTTAGGATGTCTAGCACTTTCCTGAATTTTTTCAGTTTCCATCAGCCAGCAGAGAGGAAGGATGTGACCTGCTCACCAGTTCCTCCTTTTTCAGCATGGGTCCCGACATTTCCAGGATGCTGGGTTGTCAGCAGAAAGAGAGAGAGAGAGAGAAAACTTTACACCTGAAGCTTGTCAGCAGCAATGTAACAAAGAATCAAGAATCATCATCCTCTCACAAATGTGGGAATAAACGTTTTGTTGCTATGACAGCCGTGTGACAGCACAGTAACCGTTGCTAAGAAGCCGTAGTCTAAGCAAAATGACGTTTCCTCTGCATGGGCATCTGTAAGTGCGTGGCGTGCGTGCGTACAGAATGTGTCAGCTACCAAGCTTAACCTCGCAGAGCATGCCCAGGAGACTGCTAACGACATAAACTGGGACATTGCGCACATCGTAGACAGAGAGCGGTATGTGACATGGCTTAATTGTGGATCTTTCATCATTCCAACTACAAGAAAGACAACGAACAGATCATCTGTCACACCCAATCATGTTTACGTTCCAGCTTTGCATTTTGCACTCAAGGCTACTAACCTGCACAGCCAGCTTTCCATAATGAGCAAGGGATCCGTATGGATCTCAAAACATCATTTTGACTACGGTCAGTGATCTGCTTCATTCCCAATTATTTTTACCTGACCAGACGATATTTGGTCGCACCATCAACTACACAATAATTGTGTACCTGATTGAGATCCCTGCCACAGCAAAAAAGAATGCAGAAACTCCACTGGAGTTGTGTAAGCATGCGTAAGCATACTCCCAAATTTCAGTTGGCCCAGCCCCCTATCTTAGTTGGCCCACCCCCAAATTTCAAGTGCGCTCAACCCCAAATTTAAGATGAACCCCTGTTTAAATTTCAAACTGGCCCACTTCTACATTTCAATTGCCCCACCCACAAATATCAGTTTACCCCTGTTAAAATTTAAAGTTGGTCCACACCTAAATTTTAAGTTGGTTCAACCCCAAATTTAACTTGGCCCACTTCAAGAATTTAGTTGGCTCACCCCCAAATTTAAGTTGACACACCTCAAAATTTCAAGTTGGCTGACACCCAAATTGCAGTTGGCCCACCCCTACTGTAAGTGTCCCCATGCATTTCCTAAGCAGTCCTGTGTATCTCTAGGGGTATCCCCTTTTATTTCTTTTTTTATTGTTCCTTATCGCTTATAAAGGTACCAGTCACCTGCATTCATACTATCATAATGGTAAAATGTCTTAAAGGGACACTAAAGGTAAATGCAAAGTCAACGTGGGCTGTTTAAATACCATTCCAGAAACTTCACAACGCTTTTTTCGTGCCAAGAAAAGACTTAGTTTACGAGAAAATTGCATCTGAATGGTCAGAATACCTATTTAGAAATTCAAATCTCCCGCCACCGAACTGGAAGAGTGGTGACGTTGCATACGCCATCACTACCCTTTGCTGCCGTCGGTGTGTAAAACAACACCCGACAGACGGCAGTACCGAGCAAAGACAGAGCGGCAGATTCGCCGCTGCAGCTGCTTTTTGGTCAAGTGGCATAGACTGTTCGGGCATCCCGCGTCATCACATGGAAGTTGAATTCTTCTATACTTGCAGTTCGGGCGAGTTTCGTGTGCCAGCAAAACCAGCGTAGCACCACACTAACTACTGAAACACGAAAGCGTGGGCAGCCCGGAGTCGAGCGAAAACAGCCTTCACACCGTCGTTTAGTGTTATTTCAATGAGTTCTTTTTTCTAAATGTAAAACAGAACTGGACAAGTAGCATTTTATTTCATCTTATAATACAATGCAAGGGTGTTTTGTGCAACGAGTGGTTGAGTACTAGTGACAGAATTTTACTCAGGAGTACTTTCGTCATTGCGCAAGTACTTTAATGTCCCGGGGGAGTCTCTAATCATGTCCTGCATTTACCTCCAATTCTCGATTATTAAGGCTCTGTTAGCAATAATATTGATGCCTTAGAGATTCTCAAGCACTAATCTATCACTTTAGCTTGGCTTAATATTTGCTTTTAGTGTGCCTTTAACTTTGCAAAGGATGCATTTTTGTGCAGGTACAAGGAATTACACTTTTCATGATGGGGCTGGGGTACTCGCCAACGAATGCTCATGCATCAAAAATTATCTTGGCCCTGCAAAAGTGGATGTCCAGTGAAGCTACTGAAAACTACCACAACTGCCGAGGGGCTATGTAATGCTTTATTACTTTAGAATAATGGTAATCGAGTAATGGGAGTAATGGTAATTTTGGCAGCATGTCGCCACTGCTCGTATGCCTGTTACTCTTCCCTTTGCCGCTCCTCGTATTCACGTCGCTCCTCAGGAGTCCTAACTATGGATCACCTATTTATAGTGGTGCTTCAATATCAATGAAATCAGTTTCTAGGCTGGTTCTTTTATAAATGAAAGGTTAGTGATGCGACTCCTCACATCACAAGCTGCTATTGCTGGAGCAGCTTGCAGGAATCCTTACCGTGAAATGGATGTGGGGAGCACTATGTGCTTCGCATTGTTAGCAGGAGCACCTTATCATCAATGAGGTGGTTTGGATGCTTGTTTTGTGCTTGCTCTTTATTGAAACGAATGATGTGCTGTACAGTAAAACTTCGTTAATTTAAACTCAGTTAATTCGAAGGTTTTCTGCGGTCTCGTATTTTCCAATGTAAATTTGACCGGATAATTCAAACCGGCGGCCTAGGCCAACCCGGTTAATTCGAAGATTTGGGGTGCTATGCGGTGATCCCCGATCCCCATCAAACCCGACGAAACGATGGCCATTCAGAGCAGGAAGGCGATGCCACATAGCAATTGCGATTATTTATAGATGAAGCGCCCAACCCGTAGCACTGCTAGCACAAAAATCGGTCCACAGTACACCCCGCACACCGTCGAAATACGCGCCTGCAGAGAGAACACGTGCTTCACTGCAATGCAGCGGGCACACTGGCTTTTGTCACAAGCTCTCGTCCCCCACTCTACACGCTCCTCGCAGTTGCAGCGGTCGCAGCGTCAGCATGTGTTCCATGCCGCTGTCACTGGCTGCCGTTTGCCCATTCTCTCTCCGCGCCTGCGGCGAAGTGTGTGCGCACAACGCCGGTCTGCGCCGTCTCGTTGTGTGCGGTGGTTAGAGGTGTTGCAGCTAACATCGTGTTCTTTTATTTTATTTTTTTCGGAACTGTGCAGAAGTGCCAGTGAGCGAAGATGCCAAAGTATAAGAATTTAATGCTGCAGCATAAGTTTTGCTTGATCCAAGTAGCGGGTAAGAACACATGTTCCAAGACCGAGTTGGCTGAAAGGTACAGCGTGCCCCTCTCGACATTGCCCAGAATATTGAAGAACAAGTCGAAGGCACTGGAGGTCTACAGCAAGACATATCCTTCGAAGCAGTCGCGAGTACGGGCTCCCATGTAACAAGATGTGGAATCAACTTTAATTCGCTGGCTGCAGAAAGCAAATGCAGCCCACCTTCCTGTCAATGGAATGATACTGCGGGAGAAGGCCAACGACTTGGCTCTACAACTTCGGCACGAAGAGTTCAAGTGTAGCAATGGATGATTAAGCTGTTTTACAGAGCGCAATAGTTGCACCTTCGTAGCCGTCTGTGGCGAGAGCGGCAGCGCAAACGAGAGAGTCGTTGGCGGCTGGAAGAAACACACGTTGGCTCCGTTGCTTAGCAAGTACGGTGCAGACGATGTGTACAACCTTAACGAGGCAGCCCTTTTTTACAAGATGCTGCAGCAAAGGACACCGCAGTCAAGGGTCGAAAGCAGGGCAAAGAAGGAATTACCGTTCTGTTCGGCGCGAACATGTGTGGTAAACACAAGCTGCCGCTACTCGTAGTTGGAAAGAGTGGGAAGCCTCGCTGCTTGAGAAATGCATGGCTGCCACCGAGGGATGAGCTTATCTACCGGCACGACAAGAAAGCCTGGGTGTAGTATTTAAAGATTACGTTCTGCAGCTTGACTGCAAGTTGGCGGCCACAGGCAGTAATGTGCTCTTCGTTGTTGATAATTTCCCAGCGCATGGTGACATCCCCCACCTGAAAGCTATCAGGATGGTATTTCTTCCTCCAAACACCACATCAATCTCAAGCACCAATGGACCAAGGCGTCATTCACCACACGCGGAAGATTTACCGCCCCCACCTGCTCAAGTGCATGCTCCTTTGCTACGACACTGGCAAGGAGAAGTCTATCGACCTCCTCAGGGACATACGTCTTATTGCGTATGCATGGAAGCAAGTGGAACCCACTTTGATCATGCGGTGTTTTGAACACGTTGGCTTCTCGAAGGAAAGCACCGTCGATGCTGATGCTGACTATTCATGTGCCCTTGATGAGGAAGGAGCCGAGTATTGCAACCGTATCAATGCACTCTGAGCAGACGATAGCAAATCCGGCGCAGTCGGCTTCGCCTAGTATCTGAACTTTGAAACTGATCACCAAACGTGCTACTCACACTTGGAGAGTGAAGCTACTGCTGACGCGACCATGTGTGATGGCAGCGACGACGACAACACAAACGAGCCCTCCCGAGCACCCATTCTCGGGGAAGTTATCGGATTGCTGAACGTTATCCGCAGTTTTGTTGAGTGCCACGGTGGAAATTCTCAATTGCTGCACATAGTTGGCCAACTAGAAAACATGACCCTTGGAGCCTCGAACTACAGGACGCAGCAAACCAGCATCTCTGATTACATTAACTCTTTCGTTACCCCGAGAAAATGGTCATTTTTTATAGGTCTTGGAAAAAAATTTGCCACTACAAATATATTACAGCGCACATTGCAACATACCATATTATGCATAATGAAATGCTCTTTCCAGAAACGTATGTTGCCAAACAAAAAATGTTTTAATGGGGAGAACAAAAATTCTAGAAAACGCCATTTTTGCTGCCAGTTGATAAAAATAACAATAAAAAAACATGATGTCTACAAAACCAAAGGAAATTCAGAATATACATTTCAAAGATAAATAACCCAGGAATAGTGTCTGAAAAAATAAATGCTCAGTACAATGACATTCTTTGGATACAAAAAAGAACTAAGACCAGTTGATTGCTCATGCCATGCAGTGAAGCAGTCCCTGGATTTTGTGAAGCATAGGTGCACTCAGTACTTTTCCTACAAAACGTCTGGTGTTTGTTCAACTTTGTGGTCCTCGTAACAGATTTTGCAGTTCCACCTTTTCGGCATCTTCTGAGAAGTTCAAGGAATACTTCCCTAGTTTGTCTAGATTCATGCACCTCATCCAGGACCGATTGCTCTCAGCGTAGCTGGGCAACTACAAGATTATGCATCCAGGCATATCTGTTTGTATTTTTGCAGATTGTTTTTATCACTTCTACCAAGAAGAAGAGTAGAAAGAAATCCCGCGCCTTAGTAAACTGTCTTCCACTGATGCATTGTTCTGGGGTGAGATGTGCTACGGGCAGCCTTCTTGGCGTGAACGGAAGTTTCTTTGCTGCCAATGGCAGCAGCACATCTTAACCCAGCGAAGTATGCACCCTGAAGATGATCAGTACAGCTCTCGGGTCATGCAAAAAGATTGACAGATAAGCGCACACAAGGAAGGAGACCTCTCAAGGCCGTAAACTCGCCGGTGAAGAGCTGCAGATGTCCCATGCTGACTGAAAACACGATTGCCGTCAGAGCTTGAATCTGCTTTGCTGTCATCTTCGCAATCGTAACTCGAGTTTTTACCACTAAATTGAAGTGCAAGTGCTGCATAGTTTGGAGCACAACTCTTTTCTCACGACGCAGCCGCGCAGGACAAAGCCATGGGAGCGACTTTTGATAATTGCGCACTGACACCGGCAGCGCCCCTTGCCTGGATTTTATGAGAAGTGAAACCGAAACTCTTGGAAACTGGTTGAAAATGCCAGGTCCACATGTTGAACATGCACCAGACCTTCAGAAATACACTTTGGCGAAATAAAACGACTCGGACTCCAAACCAACGTTCACTAGTGAACAGCTGGCGTCATTTTCGGTTAATCACTGCTCAGCACTGTCGAACAGCAAAGCCTGCGATAAGTTCTCGACTTGCTAGGACTCATTTCACTAACTCTCTTATCGACGCCCTCGAAGCCGTACAGAACAGAGCAGCCCGTTTCATCCTTCGTAACTATGATCGTTTGTCCAGCGTCACAGAAATGAAAAACACATTGTCACTAACCCCTCTCGCAACGCGCAGAAAAATATCCCGCCTGTGTCTGTTTTTTAAAATTTTCCACTTGAATTCCACCCTTAAAGACACATTACTCACGCCGCCAACATGTTTCATCCCGCTTAGATCATCCATGCAAAGTTGGTGCTTCACAGTGCCGTACAACAACCTGCAGGAATTCTTTCATTCCAAAAACATCGTTGGACTGGAACCAGCTACCATGGGATATTGCACTTTCGAAAGATTTTGATGAATTTAAGAAGAAATTATCAACACATTATTGCTTGTCATAGCTTTGGTTCCATTTCCATTTTTCTCGTTATCATGCGCATCCTTCTGTATTTTCCCCCCAGATTTGCTGTGTTCGTGTTTGTGCTAATGGTGGCGTTTTGCAATTTTCAACTTTTTTTGTGCGTGATTTAACGTTTCTTGGAAATTGTATAAATTTTGAACTCGCTTCATGTTCCGGGTTGTGAATTATGTATTTGTCCCGGTATATATATGTTCTATATATATGCGTTGTCTCCTTTTGTACAAATTTATTGCAATGTGTGTACCACTCCCCTCAATAATGACCTGTGGGCCATGAGGGTATCTGAAATAAATAAATAAATAAATAAATTTGATTACAAAATTTTGATGCTAGTGCAGTGTAATAATGAGCGGTATGCTTTTTTTCTCGAGCCCGGCAGAAGGTGACAGCCACGCCTCCTTTCGCAACAACATACACACATTAGTTCGCGAAAAGGTCCATAAAAAATCCCAACATTGCCGTAACACGAGAATTTCAATTGATTCCGAAAGTTAAGTGCCTGTACTAACTACTGAATGGCCTTAAGTGGATAAGAAATGGCTTCAACATTCAAAATCAGTGATCTAAAGCATTGTTCACCGGTGATCGATTTGAATAGGTGTGGTAACGAAAGAGTAAGGTAATCCAAATATCGCCGAATAAAGGTAACGCATTTCTGCAGATAAATTTTTTGCCTGGGTTGAGCCTTTTTGTGCGTTTGGTTAATTCGAAAACCCGCTTAATTTGAAGATTTTTTTGCGGTCCTGATGACATCGAATTAATGAGGTTTTACCGTATGTTGTCTGCGTGATACCAAACACTATATGCACATTTTGCATCAATCGTTATAGGTTTTTTTTCTTCCGTGAGGATGCCACCGCCAAAAATCCTGACCAACTAGAGGCTAACAGCTTCGCTGTAAAATTTCTATTGATCAAATATGTGATTGTATACCAGGGTTATATTGGGCACACCTAAGTACACCTAAGCACACCTAAGCACACCTTCTCCCACAAAATTGGTATTCGTTAACCACATAATAGCAAATGGCACAATATAAAATGTTAGCTGTACAGTGCAAAAAGGATTCATTCGTTCATTCATTTATTTATTTGTATACAACAAAGTAAGACACCACACAATATTGGTTGGACCTATAGCTTTACTACTGGTCGGTCCAGGTTATACTGAAGAAAATAAATTCCCTGAAAATTTGAGGCAGAATACGCAAAATTGCATATGCAATGAATTATACATTGTTCAAGTTCACAGAGCAAGCTAAGCTCTGCGACTATCGGCTCGCACTCAACAATCCTTGCACTGAAGCACAAATTGTTGAGTGCGAGCTCAGTGTATAGTTCAATCACATGGCCTGTAGGCCATAACGTTTTCACAGAATAATTTTCCCCCACTAGACACGTTTTAAATGCCAGTTGTGATCAGCTTGCAGCGAGTCCACTGCTGGACAAAGACTTCTCTCACAAGACTCTGCCCAGCTGCCTTACCCTCACCAGGTCTGGCCAGTTTTGAGCTAACAAGTGCAGAGCATACAATGCGTGCTAACAATCATGTCTGCAAAGAATCGCATCCCTACGCATCGCAGAAAGATCTGAAATTTCAATCCGAACACCAATTTCCCTTTCTCTCGCGGCGACCGTGCTCGAAGCCGGACGGTGACGTACTCATATCCCTGCGCCTACTTACTGGTGTCTGCAGTGTGACGCTGCTCGTGGTTAAACGTGACTTCAAGAATTATTCAAAGCAACATCTGTTACTTGTGTGATCTCTAGCTTGAATTGACGAATTGAAGTTTAGAGAAATAATAAAACATGCAAATGGAACGTCTGCGTGTTTTTTGTTTTACTTTGCAGTGAAGCAAGAGAGATGTACTTTCGCTTCGTCTGCTTGTTCCCACGGTCATGCAGTCAGGTGCGCAGGTACCAAAACTATTCCATTTTCTACCGTGTTCCATTGCATAATGATGCTCTGCGATCCGCCTGTTCTGCCTCAGTATTCGTGTAGCACTGAATTATACCGCTAGTCATGTATCTTAGAATGATAAAAAGCTGACCTAGTTGGTAAGGATTCATTATGCAAAAAAGGTGAGGCATGCAGACAGGACACAAGAGCAGAGAAGTGGACAACACAAACGCCAGCGTTCGTGTTGTCTGTCCACTTCTCTTCTTTTGCATCCTGTCTGCACGCCTCACTTTTTTGGCATAGTCATGTATCCTTGCGCACAGCGCTCAAAATCGTACGCTGCACGAAATGAGACAATCACAACAGCTCACGCGCAATGCCACAAAAGAAATAAAAAAGGAAAAAAAGCAAGGATTAAAAAAATGAAAACGGGGCCCATGACGTATGCATCATGCGATCCTCAAGGTCCAGTATGGGAGAATGCAGGGAAGAAATTTTGCTTGCTCAGGCTAGACGGCACGAGTGGAGAGAGTGTCTCGCTTGGCAGTGGAGCTCACCTGCTGAAATCATGGGTTCGCGACACTGAAATATTACTATCTCGGCTATTAATGAGCCGATTTGAAACATTTTTGCGGCAGAACGCTTCATAGAAGACACATAACAACTTCCAGCATCTAGCCAAAATTTGCTATGGGGCCTGGTGAGGGGCCCTTTAAGCTGTCTGCCTCAAAATTTCGCAATCTTGTCGCACCACAGTCCTCTGCTGCCCCCTCAACAATGTGACTCATCCCTTCTGCTGTTATCCTCACAGACCACTGGTTATTTGCTCCGCACAATACATAGCCTGCCCAACTCTTCTTCTTTCCATTAAAGGCCAACTACAATGAAATTTCGTTTGGGGTTAAGTTGGTTATAAGTGAGTAGTAGTATATTCACACGTGTACTTGTCTTCATCGGGCAACTTCACCACCTAACAAATGTTATCGCACAGCGCAGGACACGCTTGCAAGTGTGGGAAGTTTCTGGAATGTTATCGATGGTTCCATCCGCTGTCTGTGACCGAACCTTGTGTAATCTGATTGCATGTGTGCACGTGAATAATGTAGAACTTTGTGGAAGGCACGCGGGTCCCAGCGATTAGTCTGGAACATTCGACGATTGATGTATAAAAGCCGACACGCTTGACCCGTTGATCAGATTTTCGACGATCGCTGACTGTGTTCGCCGCTGTCGCCGTTCTTTGAGTGTAGCCTGTTTTTGAGGGCACAAGTTCGCCCAATAAAACACTAGTTTTGACTTTCTCAGTTTGGCTGCTTTCTTCACAGTCACTAACACGTGACAATATACTACTGAAGCAAGCATGGCAAAGCTGCAGGGCTGGTCGTTGCCTAATTTTTGTTATTATTACTAGCTTTTAAACAACACCCAAGTATGCTGGATGTTGGTGGATGTGGTGTAAATTGCAGCCCACTGGCTCCGAGATGTTGAGCACACAGTGGGCACCACCTAATCTTGGAAGTCATGGCAAGGAGCCACGCTGGTTTTCAACATTCTGTATCCCTTCTGGTGGGGGACAATGGTGTCACACATTTACTCTATTTAAGTAAAAAGAAACATCGATTTTTGTGAGCTTTTGTGACACACTCGTATTTTAAATGCAGAATTTCGCACTGAGTCTGCTCTATACCTAAGCCATGTGAAATTTTTATGACGTTAAAAATTTTGTTGCAGGTTGCCTTTAATCTTACAAGACTACCAGCTACCGGCATTTGCTTGTTGATCCACACTTCTATCTCGCTGCTTCTTAATATTATTTCTGTCATTTACCGTTCTGACCCTCACTGCGCGGTCGTCGGCCTCTCCTCGAATAGACGAATGTTACAGCAAAAAGGGACAATAACAAAGCTTACTAGACTAACAAAGTATTCTTTAAGAATGTCTAAGCCCGCCATTGCTCCAATTGCTATTGGAGGAATTAGAGGGCAGTAAATGGGATATAATAGGGCTCAGTGAAGTTAGGAGGCCAAAAGAAGCATATACAGTGCTAAAAAGTGGGCACGTCCTGTGCTACAGGGGCTTAGCGGATAGACGAGAACTAGGAGTCGGATTCCTGACTAATAAGAATATAGCTGGTAACATACAGGAATTCTATAGCATTAACGAGAGGGTGGCAGGTCTTGTTGTGAAACTTAACACGAGGTACAAACTGAAGGTCGCACAGGTCTACGCCCCTACATCCAGTCATGATGACCAGGAAGTCGAAAGCTTCTATGAAGACGTGGAATCGGCGATGGGTAGAGTGAAAACAAAATACGCTATACTAATGGGCGACTTTAATGCCAAGGTAGGCAAGAAGCAGGCTGGAGACAAGGCAGTGGGGGAATATGGCATAGGCACTAGGAATAACAGGGGAGAGTTATTAATAGAGTTTGCGTAACAGAATAATATGCGGATAATGAATACCTTCTTCTGCAAGCGGGATAGCCGAAAGTGGACGTGGAGGAGCCCGAACGGCGAGACTAGAAATGAAATAGACTTCATACTCTGCGCTAACCCTGGTATCACACAAGATGTGGACGTGCTCGGCAAGGTGCGCTGCAGTGACCATAGGATGGTAAGAACTCGAATTAACCTAGACCTGAGGAGGGAACGGATGAAACTGGCACATAAAAAGCCGATCAATGAGTTAGCGGTAAGAGGAAAAATAGAGAAGTTCCAGATCAAGCTACAAAACAGGTATTCGGCTTTAACTCAGGAAGAGGGCCTTAGTGTTGAAGCAATGAACTACAATCTTGTGGGCGTCATTAAGGAGTGTGCAATATAAGTCGGTGGTAACTCCGTTAGACAGGATACCGGTAAGCTATCGCAGGAGACAAAAGGTCTGATCAAGAAACGCCAATGTGTGAAGCCTCTAACCCTACAGCTAGAATAGAACTGGCAGAACTTTCGAAGTTAATCAAGAAGCGTAAGACAGCTGACATAAGGAAGTATAATATGGATAGAATTGAACATGCTCTCAGGAACGGAGGAAGCCTAAAAGCAGTGAAGAAGAAACTAGGAATTGGCAAGAATCAGATGTATGCATTAAGAGACAAAGCCAGCAATATCATTACTAATATGGATGAGATAGTTCAAGTGGCTGAGGAGTTTTATAGAGATTTATACAGTACCAATGGGAGCCACGACGATAATAGAAGAGAAAACAGTCTAGAGGAATTCGAAATGCCACAGGTAACGCCGGCAGAAGTAAAGAAAGCCTTGGGAGCTATGCAAAGGGGGAAGGCAGCTGGGGAGGATCAGGTAACAGCAGATTTGTTGAAGGATGGTGGGCAGATTGTTCTAGAGAAAGTGGCCACACTGTATACGCAATGCCTCATGACCTCGAGTGTACCGGAATCTTGGAAGAATGCTAACATAATCCTAATCTATAAGAAAGGGGACGCCAAGGTCTTGAAAAATTATAGACCTATCAGCTTACTGTCAGTTACCTACAAACTATTTACTAAGGTAATCGCAAATAGAATCAGGAACACCTTAGACTTCTGTCAAGCAAAGGACCAGGCAGGATTCCGTAAAGGCTACTCTACTATAGACCATATTCACACTATCAATCAGGTGATAGAGAAATGTGCGGAATATAACCAGCCCTTATATATAGCTTTCATTGATTACGAGAAAGAGTTTGATTCTGTCGAAACCTCAGGAGTCATGGAGGCATTACAGAATCAGGGTATAGACAAGACAAGTAAAGATACTGAAAGATATCTATAGCGGCTCCACAGCCACCATCGTCCTCCATAAGCAAAGCAACAAAATCCCAATAAAGAAAGGCGTCAGGCAGGGAGATACGATATCTCCAATGCTATTCACAGCATGTTTACAGGAGGTATTCAGAGACCTGGATTGGGAAGAATTGGGGATAAGAGTTAATGGAGAATACCTTAGTAACTTGCGATTCGCTAATGATATTGCCTTGCTTAGTAACTCAGGGGACCAACTGCAATGCATGCTCACTGAGCTGGAGAGGCAAAGCCGCAGGGTGGGTCTAAAAGTTAATCTGCAGAAAACTAAAGTAATGTTTAACAGTCTCGGAAGAGAACAGCAATTTACAATAGGTAGCGAGGCACTGGAAGTGGTAAGGGAATACATCTACTTAGGGCAGGTAGTAACGGCGGATCCAGATCATGAGACGGAAATAATCAGAAGAATAAGAATGGGCTGGGGTGCGTTTGGCAGGCATTCTCAGATCATGAACAGCAGGTTGCCATTATCCCTCAAGAGAAAAGTGTATAATAGTTGTGTCTTACCAGTACCCACCAACGGGGCAGAAACCTGGAGGCTTTCGAAAAGGGTTCTACTCAAATTGAGGACGACGCAACGAGCTATGGAAAGAAGAATGGTGGGTGTAACGTTAAGGGATAAGAAAAGAGCAGATTGGGTGAGGGAACAAACGCGAGTTAATGACATCTTAGTTGAAATCAAGAAAAAGAAATGGGCATGGGCAGGACATGTAATGAGGAGGGAAGATAACTGATGGTCATTAAGAGTTACGGACGGGATTCCAAGGGAAGGGAAGCTTAAGAGGGGGCGGCAGAAAGTTAGGTGGGCGGATGAGATAAAGAAGTTTGCAGGGACAACATGGCCACAATTAGTACATGACCGGGGTGTTGGAGAAGTATGGGAGAGGCCTTTGCCCTGCAGTGGGCGTAACCAGGCTGATGATGATGATGATGATGATGATGATGATGATGATGAAGCCCACCATTTCCTGGTGTAACGATTCTTGCACAGTCCTTGGCTTCTTCCCAAGTAGTCAAACCTTTGTACACCTAGAGGGGTAGCAAAAGAGTAACACAAAAGCAGCACAGACCGGTATCTCTCTAATTTGATTTTCCCTTTACTGATTGGAATAGCTCGATCCTAAGCTGTGAATATTAAGATCAAACGTTCATTCTTATGTTCAGTGGCCGCATCGTTGTGGCCAAGATGTCATTTCCAACACTTTGGACTGCTCCTGTGCAGACAGATTTGTCAAGCAGTGCCAGCTTGAGTCCTTGCTTACTTCTGAATGCAGTATTGCACTTCTCTGTTAAGGCACAAATATAAGCCGACATAGCATGCGCGTGCGCATTGAACTCAGCGACGTCACGGTGGAGAAAAACTGGCATCTATACACCAGCGACACGACGCAACTGGTGTGACTAGCACCATCAGGCGCATTCCAACGTCTCCGGCGCATGAATAGCTCCGCTCCTATTTTTCGCCGGCCGCGCTGGGACGCGTCAACGAAGCACACGACCTCGAGAAAACAGCAGGCGCGCACGTCCGCGGTGTTGATTCTCTGCGCATGCGTTGAGACGGTTGCTGTGGCAACGCGCGATCTCTGGGTGCTCAGTGCAGCGGCAGCCGGTTGGAGTGTAGAGCGTCGGACTTGCACTTGGCGCGGCGTCAGTGACGTGACGTAACCGACCGCAACCACTGCTCGCCCGCGCAACGAGAACGTCCGAGTATAACTTGGCCTTTAAGGAACATTTAAAGGCCAACTGCAACAAAATTTAGGGCTTTATAGAAAGCCTAGTTTTAGACAGTATAGATATAGAGCAGCTGCTCCGCAAAGCTTTGTTTGAAATACATGTGAATGTGTTACAAAACACTTACAAAAGTAGGCATTTTTGATATCGAAATTGAAAAAACAATGCCACTATTATTCCATGCTGGAAATGATACATGACTAAAGAACATACGGCTCTTTAGCATGACCTCAGAGATTATGTAGCGGCCGTAGCATGTGGAAAAACCTTGTAGGTGATGTTGCGAGTGAGTCACAGCCGCTAACCACCAGGTGCATACGCCACCTGCTTGGGTGCTATTTAGAAGTTGGTGATAAAAGAATTTGACAATTGCAGGCTCTGCAGCTTTCCCAAGATTGCTTGAGTAGTATTTGCTATTCATTTATTACCAATCTAGCTACTGTGAAATTTTGTTGCAGTTGGCTTTTGTAGGAGTAACTCAAATGAAATTTCTGACTCATCATTTTTTTTTTATTAAATGAAAACCCAAGGACTCTAAAATTGGGGAAACACAAAAAAACAACAACAAAAATCATGTGGATCCCCCGTACCGTATGAATCGATGTAGGCGAAGCTTTCTGTGCTGTTGGCTTTGATTAACAATAATTAGAAGTGTTGATGGTGAATGTTTAATTTCTTCTGGCATGAGAGTGGCGAGTTGATGTTAAACGTTACCTTGCGTGCACCACAGCTGTTTGTCTGTGTAGCCTACAGAACATACAGGGGAAGGTGAGGCGTTGTGTGCCATACTACATAACCTCCGAGACGGTTGAGCATTGTCATTGCCTCACACAGCACACCGCATTGTGGCAGAAGTACAGTTGAAACTCGATAATTCAAACTCGAATGGGCCCGAAAATTTTTTTGAATGAACAGAATTAACAGAACGAAGCTAATTGAATGCAGGACTTACCTGCAGTGGTGCATGTGCACTGAGCTAACACATGAGTGGAGAGTTCCTCATGATTTATTCACACGTATTTATAAATTACTGTCAGTTAATAGGTGTATCGGTGCTCGTGTACTACGTGTATACGTGTATTATTAAAGGAAACATAATATGTCCCGTGACAACTGCCCCTTTGAACTTTTGGTATGCTTCGCCACGTAAGACTTCTATATTGGGGAGAAGTTGACTTTCGGGAACCGGCATTATGCAATGCGCCATTGGCGAGGATTACAAAGTCAGCGCCATTGCTAACAGCAGCAAATTGCTTCAATGAAAAACATGGCACTGAACAGCAAGAAGCTTGGCATCTGAAGTAGCTAGGCATAGCGTTGCCGCGGTGTGACTACGGCTGCCAGCAGATCTGCGTGCAAGAGCGCAGGTTCGAGACGGCACGATAATCGAAATGGCGGTGGCTTCAATTCATGCTGTTTCAGATGCGTTCATGGCAGGAAATCCGGAAAGTCGGATGGCGAGAGTTTATTGCGTGTGCAATTTCAGACGTTATTATACTTTGACTTTATGGGGTACATGGCATTGCCACGACAGTAATAGAAGTCACTAACCCATCACTAACAGAGTTATCGGTGATGTGCGCCTGCACACAAATTTGCACCACATGTTTTTTTTCTTCTTTGCACATGGCATCGAGGAGTCTCTCCTAAGCTCTTCCTCTATGGTGGAAGTAGATGAATGCTGGTCAGAGGCACCGCCACGTGATTTGGCGCACTGCTGAGAGCATTGTCAGAGCACCGCGTGTCCGAATTAACCGTTGCAAATGCTTGCACGTTTGAATTATCTGGCATTTTCGCCCACTGGAATATACAACTGACGGGACCACAGCGTCAGTTCGAATAAACTGAAAGTTCGAATTAAGCGTGTTCGAAATAATGAGATTCGACTGTATTAAACTTGAATTGGATTGTGAGATTGTATGTGCCAAAACCACAACCGGATTATGAGGCAGGCTGTAGTTGCAGACTCCGGATTAATTTTGACACCATGGTTCTCTAGCATGCCCCTAAATCATAGTGCACAAGCTTTTTTTTTTTTTTTTTTGCCCCTGTTGAAATGCAGCTGCCGCGGTCAGGATCAAGGACGCGACCTCGAGCAATGCCATAGCCGCAAAGAGCCGCAAAGCTACTGCGGCGGGCAGGCAAGTATTCATTTGATGTGTGGCCACTTATGTAGTGTCACCTGGACCCTACAGTGCACTTTAATGTGGCTCTGCTTCTGCACGTCCAGCATAAGTTCGCTTGAGAAATTTACATGGTACTTATTTTTCAGAAATAGCAGAAACATATCATACTATACCTTGAACTTAAATTTATCCTGTTTGCCTGCAACTGCTGTCATGCCTATTGTAATCCGTGTTTCCTTGCCTCTTCCTTAATCCCACCTTGTATGGGAATTGTAGAGGAAAAGTGGCAAGGCTGTTATTCATTCATTTCACGACTGCGTCGGCTCTATCCATTCTCTGCCTCCACTTCACCCTCCTCTGTGTCATTCTATTTAGCTTCCCTCTGAACTTTCACATTAGTATATAGAAAAGCAAGTGCTGTAATTTCTGCAATGCACTTGCAGGGAGTCACGGATAATTGAGATAATTGAGTCAAGAGGCTAATGTGGCAATGCCCAGGGAGCTCCAGAGGGCATTGCGTACATTTGACGCAGTACAAAGGTCCAAACTAAGTTCTCATGTTGTCATTCCTATCTGCCGCACTCCTGTGATGTATACACATGTTCTGAACTACTCCCCGACGCGGTGTACAGGCAGCAGTAGCGGCGGCAGTGGAAAAGTCGAAGGAAGAGATAAAGCTTTGCTTTAAAAGCTGGCATGTGCCAGCCCACCCTGAATAATAATGTACTGTAGCAGTTGTCTCTGTGGGACAGTTTTGGTTTGGGTACCCAGGTGATGCATGCGTCACGATGCCACAATTATAGTGTGGCACAATAGGCTGATACTACCCGCACCAATACTTCCACAGCCCTCGACATTCACTTATGTTCCTACTCACCAGCAATGTTCATAGTTGCTGTTATTTACCCTCACCGGCAGTCCCTCACTTCCATACACGTCCATTCCCCATCACCGCCCCTCCTGTTGACACTCCTATCCACTGAAACCATGCGGCACTAATGCTTCAATTCAGACCCACCAAATCAAAGTGCAATGAGTATGACTCAGCATATTTGTGAATGATTATGCCGACCTCTGGCCACAATACGTTGGCTGGCTCCCTCCTGTGATAAGCCTGAAGAAAACTGCACGGCACTTTTGTTTATTTATTTACGCTTTTATGAGCAACATCACTAGACCTCGCCATACTGCTACACAATGTCAGCAAAGCCTGTGCTTCTTTATGATGTCGTGATAATGGTGACAGTGACAGGTTTGGCTTCATGAGATGAACTTTAGCATCAAATTAAAATACTATTTCATGCTTTTCCAACCTTCAGCCATGCTAAATGACGTTCTTTTACATAAGAAAAGCATGCAGTAGAAATTTTACATGAATACTTTGTTTAGCGCAAAACAACAGACACAAGAAAGACGACCCCCCCCCCCCCAAGACAAGGCGCTACCCTCAATTAACATCATCTTATTGCGTCACTCCTTTAGAGACCGCTGAAACTAGAGGAACACGCGCAGTGAGCACCATGCGGTGGAGCCACCAACATCCGATCCCAAGAGCGCACTCATGCGACAGAATCCAAAAAACCAAATTCAGCGCTGTACAAGGCTAAGGAAGGCACACTAATGCACTGTGACCCCAATGACTGAATGAAGAATGCTTCCGATAACTCTCGGGCAATGGTGCCACGGCTCTTTTTCAAAATCATGGTATCACGAAACATGGGTTTGCACTTGCATATTTTACAATGCTGAGCCAAATGGGAACCTGTGCCTGTAGGTATGGATCGCTCATGTTCTCTAAGGCGCTCGTTAACACAGCGGCCTGACTTCCCTACATACACTTTGCCACATGACAAGGGAATCTGATAAACCACACCGACGCTGCAATCTACAAACTTCGTGTGGTTCTTTTCACAATCGGGTTTTTTACTTGTTTTATAAATACGGCTGCACAACATTGACAGTTTCTGAGGAGTGGAAAACACTACCGGAATTAGGTATCTAGTGGCGACATTCTTTAGACTGTGAGCCACTCTATGGCAACACGGCACAACTTCAGGCCTCTTCTTTTGTGTAATGCAGTTACTTTTGTGCCACTTCCCTTTCAGTTTCTGAAGCAATATACCTCCGAGACTGACATTACCACCACACTTGGGTAACCAGCAGCCTGCAGCCTATTTAACTGTGCAATGAAACTCAGGTTTGCAGAGTGATGACAAGATTTCATTAACGAAGATTCTAGACACATCAAAGCAATGGCGCGTTTCACAGTCTTTGAGTGCGCAGGCGCGTAAGGTAAAAGTTCCTTACGTGCATGTGGTGAGTACATCCAACAGGCGTGGCCTGTTTGTAAGGATAGCTGCAAATCTAAAAACTGGAGTTTACCATCCCTAGAGAGCTCATGTGGGAAAGTTAAACCTTTGCCACTGTCATCGAACAGAGTTAAAATGTCAGCTACCGTAACGAAGCATTCATTGTTAGTCTGTTTTATCACAACAAGATAATAGTCAACATATCTAAAAATTTGAACCGAGTCATTGTTTAAGGCACTCTCAAGAGCACGGTCGACAAACGATAAAAAAATATTACAAAGAGCAGGCGCCACACATGAACCAATACACACACCATTTTTCTGGATAAAAAGGTTATTTTCAAACCAGATAAAAATTGCACTTAAACAAACTTCAAGAAGGGACATGAAACATTCTGAGGACAACCCGGTCGCATTGCAAAAATCTATCTCGCCACTTTCTTCTATACACGTCATCACACTGCAAAATAGCTCATCATGCGGCATTGAATAGTAAAGATCTTCGACATCAACAGAAAAAATGTCGCATAGTGAATGGTTGTCTTCCAGAAAGGAAACAACATCAAAAGAATCCTTTATGCCATAAGGATCGTCAATCGTTAAATGCTTCAACTGTTTTTGCAAAAAGGCGGCTGACCAAAACCTGCCAACAATTATTTTCACCGACTATTGTACTGTATTATATTGTAGTGGCTCACAATCTTAAAGAATGTCGCCACTAGATACCAGATTCCGGTAGTGTTTTACACTCTTCAGAAACTATCAATGTTGTGCAGCCGTATTTATAAAACAAGTAAAAATCCAGATTGAGAAAAGAACCACGCAAAGTTTGTAGATTGCAGCGTCGGTGTGGTTTATAAGATTCCCTTGTCATGTGGCAAAGTGTATGTAGGGCAGTCAGGCCACTGTGTTAACGAGCGCCTTAGAGAACATGAGCGATCCATACCAACAGGCACAGGTTCCCATTTGGCTCAGCACTGCAAAATATGCATGTGCAAACCCATGTTTCGTGATACCACGATATTGAATCACAGTGAATTAGTCTGCCTTCTTTGACCTTGTACAGTGCTGAATACGGTGTTTTGGATTCTGTCGCATGAGTGCGCTCTTGTGATCGGATGTTGGTGGTTCCGCCACATCGTGCTCACTGCGCATGTTCCTCTAGTTTCAGCTGTCTCTAAAGGAGTGACGCAATAAAATGATGTCAGTTGAGAGTAGCGCCTTGTCCTGTCGTCTTTCTTGTGTCTGTTGTTTTGCGCTAAACAAAGTATTCATGGATTCGCACCAACCAGCCCGCCAACGCATTGTGCAGAAATTTTACAACTTGAAAAATATGTAGGGGTGTGGAAATATTCAGAACTTTCTAATAAATTTATTCCTGCCCTATTTGATTCGGCTTTTGAATCGAATGTCACTGTTTTATTGTGCCTTTGAAATGAATAGGTACTATTTGAAAAGATGAATAGTTTTGTAATGACGAATACCGTATTTACTCGCATAATGATCGCACCCCTGAATTTTGTCGTCAAAATTCAATTTTCTTTCTTTCCTGTGTAATGATTGCACCCTGAACTCGTCGCAGCGATATGTCGTGCACCAAGTCTAGCTAATGATGCTCGTGCTTACCATCTGTCGAATGCTACCCGAACAACTCTTGAAGACATACCAAGCGGTCTGCACGCGCCCAACATTCTTAAGCAGATGCCCCATTTCATTCCTTTCATCACTTTCCGCACTTCCATGAAAAGAAAAGCTACAACAAACTTGCCTCGGCTTCATTATTTGTAGGCTTCAGAATGGATTTGGTCAACAACAACAACATAAAGGGTGCCTTTCAATTCTTCTCGTCTGCACTCGTGGGCACGCAACAAATCGCAAGCGGCAATGATAGTGGCCACGTTTACACTGATACGTTAGAAGTGTACCCTATTCGTACGCCGACGCTTGTAATGCAGCTAAGATATTCGCCCACCCTTAGCGGAAACGTGCCATATTAGGATGGCAGTGAAGACAAATGTTGCAGTTCCCACAACATGCCCGCCATGTGTTTATATGTCGCTGGCAGCAAGGCGCGCCTATCTCTGTTTCTGTCCCCTCAAAGTGGACATGGCTACGTTAGCATCGTAAACTTGCCGATATTGACAATATTATTCATTACTGGTACGGAAGAAACTGTTTCAATGAGTGTAATGTACTCATCAGAAAAATAATCGCATTCGGCGTGTTTGGCTTGCTCCGCCAGCTGCTATTTTTGTTTTGGTGCCCTACACTGACAGCGGCAGCCGCCTGCGTGTCATCCCGCAGCAAATACAGGATGAAAAAAGAAATTTTTTTTTGTGGGAAATTTAACCCGCGTAATGATCACACCCCTGAATTTGCGTCAATTTTTCTGACAAAAAAGTGCAGTCATTATGCAAGTAAATACGGTATCAGTAGTTCGTTATATATGAACTTGCCCTTAAAGACACTGAAAAATTAACCGCAATGAAGCTGGCATCAGTAGCTATAGTTCGGCAGCACTTTAGTCCTAAAACCAGATTTTCAGTGTCATTGTTGTTCTCACCTAGCTGCAAGTGTCAGTTAGCAACTTCCATCTAAAAATGAAATGTGCCATCAAATAGTTCTGTCAGAAGAGCACCCAGTTCAGTGGAAATGGAAGCACAGCTGCCATCTTTTATTGAAGAGTGTTTGATATATTTTACTGCCAGCAGGACACGACTGTATTCTGCACAAGCTAGCAAAGCCTTCTAGTTGGCTGGAAGCATAAACTTTCGAAACTACCGCAGCATGCTGCCATCCTGCGAAGGTTTCGGACATCATGGTCTCAACATTATGACTGTGCAAAAGCCACACAAGAGTCGTAAAATTACATTATCTATGTCACTTCGGGGGAAGCAAACGCAATGTTCAAAAGGTATAACTTCACTACAAACCGTTATGAGCCATTGCCAATGCATAAACAAAGCGCAACCAAACCGTGATCTCCTGATAATGGCGTAGCAACCACCAAACTTTTGCAAAATTGTGTGGCTGGAGCACATGGTGCAGCGTTCTCGTTGACTTGGGCCCCGCAAATATCAACTGTAATGACAGGAATGCCCTAGTGGTCGTTGATCTCAAGTTGGAATGACATGGATGGTCGTTCTAAATAATTTAAATAGGCGTAGTGCACATGGCGCCGCATAGACAATGGCACAAAAAGGAGAGTGCCACCATCATCGCCCCACGCCATGCTGTTCATGCGGTATGCTACCTCCCTGGAGGGGGGGTGCCTTGAAAGCCATGGAACTTGGCAGTGCATTTCGAAACGCCAACGTAGCACAGAGCAAACAAACATGAGGGCTTCCCAAGTGAAGGAGTGACTGCGCATGGCAGCCACTCACTCATCTCGAAGGCCGGTTGGACTGAAGCAGGCTCGTGCTGCAGGGAGTTGCGCTACCACGCTTAGGTACTTTCGCATGCACCACCGTGACCGAGTTCAAATCATTCAGTGTAACAGTACGACAATATAAAAAATTTCGTTATATCTGGAGGCCGTTTCAATAGAAACGGTTGGAAAATCGTAAATGCACTGAAATGGTGTCGTTATAGCTGACAGATTGTTCTATCTGGGATCATTATAAGTTGTTTCAACTATATTCACACACCTCTAAAAATGTGCATTAGCACATGCTTAGGTGCTTTGTCCTCGTCATATTGGTTATGTTTAAGAATTACTATCCCAGACATTGTTAAAGTTAGCAACATAATAGCTAATCCTTGCTCTGATCCCTAGGAGTTTCACATGTGAACCTTTCAGAATGTTTGTAAAGGCTATGTGTAATAGACAAATAAATACAAACACAGCTGCCTCACCTCTTTTCAAGGGACGCCTTATGTCGCTGGAGTCTGAGAAGCCGCAGCTTCTTCTCGGCAAACCTGTTAAGTGACACTCAGGATTTAGTACATGTACAACACACCAAGGTTCGGCAAGCTCGGGCTACGTACACTTGTGCTTGTCACAGCCATTTTCCAAATAAGGCCAAAAAGAAGCCACTGCAAGATGACGTCCATTGACGTAACATGACTTTTTTTTTTACGACACTAATCACCAAAATATTGGATCAAGGAAAGTCTGACAAACAATAAGTTTGCACATCTTGAAAGTTGTCTCAGTGCTGCAGAATTTCTTTTTAAGTTGTTGACTATATAAATGATATCGTGCCAGCACCATGAACTTCCTCTATAGTTTTGTATGCGGATGATACCAGCTTGTTTTTCCCTGGCAGCCGTTTAAGAGATTTAGAAAAGGCGGCGAACAAGTGGTTGATATCGCTTTCATACTGGCTTGGATATAACCAGCTAGAATTAAACGTTAGTAAAACTAAATATATTTTATTCAAAGGCACAAATAAGCGCCAAGATTACACCATTTCTGTTCGATTTAAAGATGATGGCATCGAGCATGTCCGGTTGTTTAAATTCTTAGGTACACTTTTTCATGAAAACCTCAGTTGGACACTGCAAATCAACAAAGTACATGCCAGTATGTCTAGATCAATGTCTGTCTTATATAAACTTAGGTCTCTGGTACCAAACTGGCTAAAGCTGCAGTTATACCATTCACTAGTTCATTCTCATCTCCATTACTGTCTCTTAATCTAGGGTACGACTTCAGTAACGAACCTTGAAAGGTTAAAAATTGTACAGAAGAGAAGCTGTTCGCTGCATAGAATATCTGGAACCAACTGAACACACTGCGCCATTTTTTAACAAGCTTAAATTGCTTACTGCTAAGCAACATTATAACCTGAAGCTCGCCTTGTATATTCGCAAGGAAATTGGAAATGAATTGAGTAGTTATATGGCTCAGTGGCTACCCTATTAATGTTGCCTATGATCTCCGACACGAGCGATTTATGATTATATTGCGCTCAGTTTTACAAACACGATATTAAGGAAGGACTCGCATAATTACGCACCCAAACTCTGCCATTCGTCATGCCTGACGACCCCAGCCCGACATCCCAACCGGTTACTCCAGCCATCGTATGTGCCGGTGCCCAGCATCAGCGGGATCCTGATATCTTCAGCGGCACCGATGAGAAAGACGTTGAAGATTGCCTGGAATCGTATGAACGTGCCAGCGACACCAACAAATGGGACGATCCCCTCAAGCTCGGCAACACGACCTTCTATTTATCGGGCATCGCAAAGCTGTGGTTCAAAAACCACGAAGCCGATCTCCGTACGTGGGCTAGCTTCAAAACCGGCATCGCAGAAGTTTTAGGCCGCCCTGGCGTGCACAAACTTCACGCTGAACAATGCCTACAAAGCCGATCCCAGCGAACTGGTGAAATGTTCACCAGCTACATAGAGGACATCCAGTCACGATGATGAGGAAGTAGATCAGTTTTACGAAGATGTTGAATTAGCGATGAGAAAAGTGCAAACTCAGTATACTGTAGTAATGGGCGACCTTAATGCAAAAGTGGGGAAAAAGAAGGCTGGTGAACAAGCAATTGGCAAGTATGGCGTCGATTCTAGGAATGCTAGAGGAGAGATTCTGGTAGAATTCACAGAAAGGAATAAGCTTCAAATAATGAACACCTTTTTCAGGAAGCGTAGCGACAGAAAGTGGACCTGGAAAAGCCCTAATGGTGAAACAAGAAATGAAACTGACTTCATACTTTCTGCTCATCCCAGCATAGTGCAGGATGTAGAAGTGATAGATAGGGTAAATTGCAGTGATCATAGGTTAGTGAGGGCTAGGATTCCCCTCAATTTGAAGAGAGAAAGAGCAAAATTGGTCAAGAAGAAACAAGTCAACCTAGAGGCAGCAAGGGTAAAAGCAGACAAATTCAGACTTGCACTTGCAAAACAAATATGCAGCCTTAGAAGAGAGAGATGATGATGACACAGAGCTAATGAAGGAAATCGTTACTAGGTTGGCTTCAGAGGCAGCAACTGAAGTGGGAGTCAAGGCATCAAGGCAAGCTCTCCCAAGTAACAAGTGGGCAAGTTCTCCCAAGTAACAAACGGCCTAATAAACAAACGACGAAAAATGAAAGTGCCCAACTCAAGAGATAATATAGAATTCGCGGAACTGTCAAAATTGACCAACAAGGCGAAAATAATGATATTCGAAACTATAACGTGAGAAAGACTGAAGAAGCCGTAAAAAATGGACACATCCTGAAATCAGTGAGGGAGAAACTTGGCATAGGAAAAACCAATATGTATGCGCTGAAAGATAAGCAGGTTACGAAAATCATAGATTACGAAAAAGCATTTGACTCAGTAGAGATGCCAGCAGTCATAGAGGCATTGCGTAATCAAGTAGTACAGAAACCTTACGTAAACACCTTGGAAAATATCTACGGAGGTTCTACGGCTACCTTAATTCTACACAAGAAAAGCAGGAAGATACCTATAAAGAAAGGGGTCAGACAGGGAGACATAATCTCTCCCATGCTATTCACTGCGTGCTTAGAAGAAGTAATCAAGCTATTAAACTGGGAAGGCTTAGGAGTAAAGATCGACAGCGAATATCTCAGCAACCTTCGGTTTGCCGATGACATTGTTCTATTCAGCAACAATGCCGACGAGTTACAACAAATGACTGAGGACCTTAACAGAGAGAGTGTAAGAGTGGGGTTGAAGATGAATATGCAGAAGAACAGAGATAATGATAAATGGCCAGGCAAAGGAACAATCGCTCAGGATCGCCAGTCGGCCTTTGGAGTCTGTGAAGGAGTATGTTTACCCAGGTCAGTTAATCACAGGAAACCCTGATCATGAGAAGGAAATTCACAGAAGAATAAAAATGGGTTGGATCGCATGCGACACACATTGCCAGCTTCTGACTGGAAGCTTACCACTGTCATTGAAAAGGAAGGTGTACAATCAGTGCATTTTACCAGTGCTGACATATGGGGAAGAGACTTGGAGACTGACAAAGAAGCTTGAGAACAAGTTAAGGACCGCGCAAAAAGCGATGGAACGAAGATTGCTAGGCATAACGTTAAGAGATAGAAAGAGAGCGGTTTGCATTAGAGAGCAAACGGGTATAGCAAACAATATTTTAATTGACATCAAGAGAAAAAAATTGGAGCTGGGCAGGTCATGTAATGCACTGGTTATATAACCGTTGGACCATTAGGGTTACAGAATGGGTACCAAGAGAAGGGAAACGCAATTGAGTACAACAGAAGACTAGGTGGAGCAATGAAATGAGGAAATTCACAGGTGCTAGTTGGAATTGGTTGGCGCAGGACAGGAGTGATTGGAGATCGCAGGGAGAGGCCTTCATCCCGCAGTGGTCATAAAACAGGCTGATGATGATGATGAGTTAACCGTTCTTCCTTCCTTGTTAGGATGGCAATAGATTTCGGACAAGGACTCGGCACATAGCTTGCTGGCTCTGCAACATGACGTGTGTTTGTGTTGCGGCGCTATCCTCATCAGCAAAAGAGTTATCTTTTTTTCAATGCAATCTATTTTCCACATGGCATCGTGTGTGTACAGGTTGTCTGAGCTAACTTGAGCCAATGTTCAAAGTTGTGCAAGTACTCTATTGATGCACATTTAACAGCAGATGGTTGGCCACTCTAAGGAGCAAGTCACACTATGTTTTGTATTACCGTATTTATTCGCATAATGATCGCACTTTTTGGCAGAAAAATTGATGCAAAATCAGAGGTGCTATCATTACGCGGGTTAAATTTCCCACGAAAAGAAAAAAAATGTTTTCGACCCACGTTTGCTTTACATCAAAACAAAAATGGCAGCCGGCGGAGCGCGCCGAACGCGATTTTTTTTCTTCTCAAGAGTACATTACGTGCTTTGAAACAGTTTCTTCCATATCAGTAATGAATAATAGCATTAATATCAGCAAGTTTGCGGCAATAACGCAGCCATGTCCACTTTGAGGGGACAGAAACAGACCAGCGACATAGAAACACATGGCTGGCATGCTGCGGAAACTGGGGCATCTGTCTTCATTACTATCCTAATGCGGCACGTTTCCGCTAAGGGTAGGTGAATATCTTAGCTGTGTTACAAGCGTCAGCATATGAATAGTGTACACTTTTAAAGTATCAGTGTAAACGTGGCTGCTACCGTTGCCGCTCGCGATTTGTTGCCTGCCCACGAGTGCAGATGAGAAGAATTGAAAGGCGCCCTTTTTTGTTGTTGTTGTTGTTGACCACAACCATTATAAAGCCTACACATAATAAAGGCAAGTTGGGTAGTAGCTTTTTTTTTGTCATGGAAGTGCGGAAAGTGATGAAAGTAATGAAATGGAACAAGCTACCATCCGATGTCGCAATGATTCTATCAAATGATGTATTTTCAAACTGTATACGCCCACTGAAGTAAGATAGTGTTTTTGTGTGTATGTGCGAGTATGACAGCATTCCGAGTATATGTTATGTTTTGCCTGCTTTATTTATTGGTTCTTTGTTTCCTTCTCCCCCCCGCTGTAATGCCTACGGGCGCTGTGGGTATTGTGATAAACAAATAAATAAATAAATGAGGCATCTACTAAAGTATGTTTGGTGCGTGCAGACCGCTTGGTTTGTCTTGAAGAGTCGTTCGCGTAGCATTTGACAGATGGTAAGCACGATCAATATTAGCTAGACTTGGCACATGACATATCGCTGCGGCAAGTATGGGGTGCAATCATTACACACGAAATTTTTAAAAAATCTAATTTTGACGACAAAATTCAGGGGTGCGATCATTATGCGAGTAAATACGGTATGCTGAGTTGCATAATTATTTAGAATCAATTAATAAACATTTTAGATATTAGAGTTATGGGAAGAGCTTAAATGTGAAAGTGGTAGAGCATTCTACAAAGTTTCTAGTTTAGTGATTGTTTAATTTTCTAGCTAACATGTGATACAGTAAAACCTCGTTAAACTGTACCCGCTTAAACAGTAGTTTCCCTTTAAAAGTATTAAAGTCAAATCTCCGACTCAGCGGCCATTGAACATAATTTGTTTTGTATCCGCATAAACTGTACCAGCTTATTGCGTACGTATCAGTTAGCACGCAGTGTTTCCGCTTTTCGTCATGCAAACACGGCGGTGCGTTGTCTCCATCGGGCGGCCCGGCAGAACAACTAGCCTCAGAGATCGGAACAATGGCCTCCAAGCGTCCTGTGCGTTTGCGCGTGAAGCCACATCAACATCATTTAAGCGGCGTGCCAGAGAGTGTTGTGGCGTCGTGCAAGCGAGGACTCGCATCATGCCAAAGCTCGGATAAAAAAGATGTGAAAGTTGCAAAAACAGTACAAGACCGGGCCAAAGCTACCGTGCAATCACCCCCGGACAATTGCAAAGATTGATGATTGGACAAGGATGGAGGATACGCATCGATGAACTGGCAGAGCGTGTGAACATCAGTCCCGGTTTGGTTCACACCATAATCCATGAACATCTCGGTTATCGGATCTTGTGTACACAATGGATGCCAAAGATTTTGAACCAGCGCCAGAAGACGGAGGGGTTCGGCACTGCCTTGACTGATATGATCCGGTATCACAATGAGGATGATGACTTCTTGTCTGCAGTTGTCACCGTGGACGAATCGTGGTGCCACTTTACGAGCCTGAAACACGACAGCAATGGTTACCATGGAAACATTCAAATCAATACTCCCAAGGAAAGCAAAGGCCGTCATTTCCACCGGAAAGGCGTTGTTGACTTTTTTTTCGATAGTCAGGGGCCGCTACTGATCGACTTTGCTAAACCTGGAGAGACTACAATCGTTTCCGATATTGTGAAACGCCGGATCGGCTGTGTGTCGCAATCAAGAACAAACGAAGTGGAAAATTGATGAACGGGGCCATCTTGCTCAACGACAATGCCCGCCCCATGTCGTTGATGTCATTAACACAAAAGTGGCAAAGTTCAAGTGGGAAACGCTGCAACATCCTGTCACCTGTCACCTTGCTAATTCAACATTTTGGGGCAATTGAAGGAACAGCTCGAGAGAAGCAGACTCGTGTCAGATGATGACGTGAAAGAGTCCGTTACAGACTTTTCGAGGCAGCAACCCAAGGATCTCTACGAGATGGGAATCACGCAACTGGTTAGTCAGCAGGACAAATCTCTAAATGCTCACGGAGACTACTTTTAAATAAAGTACCCCGTTTGTCATATATTTGCACTGGCTCACTTTTGTTTAAGTCGCCTTCGTATATTTTGCAGAGCTCGTGCTTTTTATATGTGCTCTCTGTTGCGACTGTAATTTTGGTGCAAATACTCACAATATATGACCGGTGACAGCTGCTCCTACGCAGTACATTGAAACAAAGGACAGCATCACTTAAATTTTTTCCTGGCCATTTCCCCTATGTTGTCCTTGGTGTCAGTGTTTGTTGGCTTCTCATGATACAAGTTTGATTAAGATATTTGTCCTCAACTTGTTCATTTCACAGCCTTTACAATTTTCATATCAGCAGCGTGCATTGCTTTACTCGTTTCGAACTGAGATAGTTCCAAAGTTCGTGTGATATTTTCTTTGCTTATTAAATAGACAAAAACATGGAAGCATCGTATTGATTATCTCGGGCATAATTTTGGGACATATGAGTGTATTCTTTTATGAAAAGATACATGTTTTACTTGTCTTGACAATGCGTAGCGTTCAAAAATTCGTTTGGCACATCTTTGTCAATGGCAATGGAGTTATTAATGTATTTGATCCCTGAGCAAATTTTATGAGGAGGAGGCCGAGCTGCAACGCGAGCCACCCCGAATGAAATTTCTGGCTACGCCACTGGCCTTGGGCCCGTCTCTAGTTCATGAGTGATCACTCAGCTGCACGATTGCTGCGGACGTGCAATTGGAGCCTAGTTTTAGATGGCGCACATCCCCCACAGCCGCTGGTGCTACGGGAAGCCCGATGCTTGAAGGCGTGGTTCACGTTACGGCGCGCATTCAAACCAAGGAGCGGGCCCCCCTCTTCGACATCTCTCTCCTTCAGCATTCGAGGTATGCGGGCACCTTCGCCTGGCAGATTCACTTGCAGTGCTCTTGGCTGTCGGACCCACTTGGTCCCACGCCTCTCTTAACAAGGCCCCTTTGTGTGGCGGAGCAGACTTCCCGGGTGCTTTCACCCGCAGTCTGCGACTGCCACCTTAATGCCGCAACTCCTGTATAGTACGCACATTTTGCGCATAACAGGGAATAAGCTTCTTTTGGTTTGTGCCACGGCTGAAGTCGTCTCTATGCCAGTGAACCCTTGAGTGAGCTACGGAGTCGGGGTGAGCTACGTGTCTCCTTAGACCTTGGTTAGCCGGTTCTGGGCACGTTAGCCTAAACCCCCCCTCGATGTTAACCCTAAGTTACAGTAAGAACGAAGTCGCATAACCTCAATTTCAAAACAAATAAGTTCTCAGTATCAAAATCAGATATGCAGGTAGAGAAAGCGAAGCTGCTACATCTTTCGTCTCTGACTTGAACAACACTACTGTGCATGCAGCATTGCCAACAACTCCCAAGACGTTTGCATGGCTTTGTTTTTTTGTTCAGGTGCACAGTCATTTGTAGAGCCAACTGCTTTGCAGGTAGCCACAAGAGGCATGATGATTCACCTATCACGGTTAAACATGTTCGTTCAGAAAACATATAATATGATGGCACAACATCGGACTAGATGACTACTTCAGTTTTGTGTGAGAAGTGCATAACCTTCCTTGCTCACTTTCCTTGGTAGAGCTGTTGATAACAAATACAGTTATACTATAAGCACCGCATGTGCATTATGCATTTGTTCATTTACTGCAGCCTAATGACGTATAACAAATTTTATGTAACGAGTTGACTTCCATTTCTTTTCCCTGTTAAACATCTTCTTACACACTCCTCACACCATACATACTCCACCGTAGATACAGTGAGGAATCTGAACAAATAAATCAAGCTTACCCTGTGGCAGCAAATGGAGCTAAACAAGTTTCGGACGCTCTGACCTAACATAGAAGTATTTTGGGTGGAATTCAAAGGTTTCTTTCTTTCTAGGCAAGGAAGTAATAACTAAGCCAGTAAGAGGTTACAGAGACATTAATTAGAAAAATAGGTTCAGCTGAAGTACACAGTAAATTATGTTTCTACTACACCAAAATAGCCCCTCTCACTTCAAGAGGTGAAGAGAAGCGCTAATGAAGGACAGGTGGCGTGACTGCACCAGGTCACGGTGATGTCAAATTTTGACAGCATGTACTTGCACCTAGTTTATTTACTTTACTAAAAGATGGATGACATTATATTCTGCAGGAGCTTCAAGAACTTGCACTGAAACCTATGACATCACGCTGACGCAGTGGCACTAGGGTTTCAGTGCAAAATTGAAGAACTGCCTTCATGCTCACAATCATTAAGAGTGAAATTAGAAAAATAGAGTTTAGAAAGCAAACTGCATCAGTTCAAGCTAATTTAGTGCTCCTCCTTACCAAAATGATGCCCGTCTGGGCCAGGCAGAAGCCTTCCTGTTTCCCCAATGCAGGATTAATTATGGTTTCTTAAGGGTACAATATTTGATACCCAAATTCTCTATTTCTCAATGTCTGTCATATAAATATAGACAGTTCCTACCTGAAATACCATAAAGACATTATGCTCATACCTAAAAAGGTGTTATTATATAAATATGCATTTTTTGCCTTTTTATTGCGCTTAATTATGTTGTATTTTAGAGAATGTACCACAAAGATTTCTTGTATATACTATGCTAGTGCTTCCATGCATGTGTGTGCGTGTAAAGAGCTGGAATGAAATGACTGCTTGACGTCTTACCTCTCGGGGCACAGAACTTGGGAGCGGGTGAAGTCCCCATTGCGAATGCACTCATCACAGAAGAAATTGGAGCGCAGCACCATAAAGACATTATGCTCATACCTAAAAAGGTGTTATTATATAAATATGCATTTTTTGCCTTTTTATTGCGCTTAATTATGTTGTATTTTAGAGAATGTACCACAAAGATTTCTTGTATATACTATGCTAGTGCTTCCATGCATGTGTGTGCGTGTAAAGAGCTGGAATGAAATGACTGCTTGACGTCTTACCTCTCGGGGCACAGAACTTGGGAGCGGGTAAAGTCCCCATTGCGAATGCACTCATCACAGAAGAAATTGGAGCGCAGCTGCAGGCATATGCGACAGGACATGGAAGCGCCATTGGAGCTGCGGCTGCTCTCCGACGATGAGCTGGGCACAGGGAACTCGCGGGGTGCACCCACCGCACTCAGCTCCAGCATATTCATTGCGTTATGACTGTTACACCATGCCTTGACCTTGTAGCAAGGGAACTGCACCAACAGACACGCACATGTGGTAACAAACACTTTCTTTTAATGCAAAGCAGTTTTTTCCGAGACAACCCAGTTTTTGTTATCTATCTCATTGTTGTCGTGGGCCAACCCATAAGAGAGCGCAGTATAAAAAAGCATTCAGTAAAAGGAAGCAAGCCATTCGTGGCCTGGATGGTCATCGCACACAGCTTCTGCTGAAATTAAATTTCAAGCTTTGTGCTTCAAAAGGAAGTGTGTAGAACTGCATAATTAAATGTGCCGTCAGTGTACCTCTTGAGAAGTTGCTTTGCGTCAAAGGCCGGACACCCCTTGCTCAAAATTTGAGATCACTCATTAATTCATTTATTCGCACTGGCAATAGTGCAAACGCATGCCCAAGTATAGTCTCATACTATGGTTGCCCCCAGAATGCTCATGCTATACATACATATATGTGTGTATGTACACATAGACCCACATCATTTGAGCAGTAAGTGTTTGCCCCACAAGACTTACTAGATTAATCACAACCATGCTGATTATGCTGATGCTGATGCTGATGTCTGCTGAACTTATCAAGCCAATTTGTTTAGCTAGACTAGCGTTGCTTACTTGTGCATGTGATGTGCTTCTGTTGTACACGTGATGTGCGTGTTAGCACCTGGTGTGCATATACCCACTTCCTTGCAATAAAATGCTCAGTTGATAGCATCATCCTGTTTTCCTGTGTCATCCTAGTCCTGTTTTTGCACTGTATTGTTAAGCATGCACAAGCCCAGCTGTCCATCCTGCCCGGAAAGAATATTTTGAGCATGCACTTCATCTCAGTCTGTGCACTTTCATCATCATCTCATTTGCTTCTTCACTGGGCTCCACTACTGGTCAGAAAATTAGAGTGTGGATTGAACGATACTACAATACACTTGCCACTGCATTAAGTTAGCTCAAATTACAAAAAAAGATGTAACTTTTTGTCTGCAGCATTAAGTAAAACACTTGGCATATTTCTTGTCCACTTCCACACACACACACACACACACACACACACACACACACACACACACACAAACACACACACACACACACACACACACACACACACACACACACACACACACACACACACACACACACGCACACAAAAGACACCATCATATGTGTGCCTCGCTGTCGGGGATGTGAGCTGTCATATGGTGTGGATGGGCTTTGCTACCTGCCTACAGCTCAGTCTGGAGGAACAACGATGCAGACCAAAATATGCTATCTGGTCACGAAATTTCAGCTGCTATCAGGTCTGCAGTGGGCAATAAGTCCTTTACAATAGCTTAAATAAAGGTGAATGTCACTGTAATAAGAAAGCAGCAAGCTAATAGATTATACCACTGTCACAAGAGGCACTTCAGAGGCCCTCAAACCCAAAGTTTTTTTACTCAATGGAGCATTGGCTGATAGTACATGGAAACATTTGATTGCCATAGAGTCAAAAGTCAATATACTTGACAGAGTTTCATGTAACTCTGTTGAAATCTGAGAGGCCTTTTAGTAACAGACGCCCACCCTCTCGTAACTGCATTTTCGAACCAACACAAAAAAGAAATGTTTGCTGCCATAATAACATCCTCCAAAAATATATCAGCATCAATTAAAAATAATTTATATATGTGCCAATGTTGCTGTGAATTATCCTTTTTTTTTTCATTTTCTTGTGCAACCCATCACACCACTCGTTCATAATGTGAAACAAGTGAACTCTCAATGGCTGTTGAAAACTTCGTGTGGCAGTAACACCACCCCATCGAGCTTAGCATCAAGGTTTGACAGTTTCAAAGGTGCTCGACTCAAGGCCCTTTGGAACGCGCCTCTGCAACTCTGATATTAGAAACGTGAAAAGTGTGTCAAGCTTCAAGATACACAAATTAGGGTGCAATGAGGAGCCCACAAGATGTGTAGACCTGGCTGCATCACATCAGCATTTTTTGCGCCTTGAAAAAATGAAACGGCAGAATGCGATCCAGCTACCTAAACGGCAAGGCACGCGGTAGTATCAGTGAGCGATGTGCCTTCATAGCAAACCCGTATTAATTTATTGCTCAGCACACCCTGTTTTTCATTGTTGGCGAGGTATCGGACCATGCGTTTTGTACATTGCTAATGTGAACTCACGCTGTTAGCTGAGCTGATCACTTTCTACATTTGTGTAGAAATATGTGTGTGTGTGTGCGTGTGTGTGTGCGTGCGTGCGAATGAAATCCTGTGGGACAGTGACACCACAAACGCCGACATTGCACGCAGTTTTGCTACCACGATGAATACTGCAAACATGCGTCATGATGTGCGCCTTCAGTCGCTTCGTACCGCGGTAGTGTAGGAAGCTTCTAGCATTCATGCAGGACCCCAATGAGGCTCTCTTCGCGTGCCATTACTTGTGCACTTTACCCAAGATCGGATGTTACGCCTGTAGTATGCCAGGCTTGCACTTCGGTTACCATCTGCCGTTATCATGAACCTCTCTCTACCTACGGGATGCGTTCGCCTGAACGACTTGCGAGGAAAGTGGCAACCTTGACATAGAGGGCGGAGCAGCAAGACACGAACGGCAACAAATTTTATATCTAGGAGACGGATAGCGTGGACATCGAAATGCGTTGGTACACAACTAGCATTTCCCTCGGACCACGCAAGACGGTCGCTAACTCGCTTCCTCACACAAGATCCGGCCGTGAACAACCGTTGGAAGCCTTTGTCACTACTGCGACAGAACGTAAACAACAGCAACGCTGCCTCAGAGTTTGGTGTCGAGTATAAAGTCACTGTGCGCACGGTGCGAACAGAGAACACCCACCGGTAAATGTGAGCTGGTGCCACCTGTTTTGCAGTAGATTTGCACCTCTACATAGAGCAAGCCTTCAAGCTTCTGGGAATACAAAACAGCTGAGCAACAATCCACCACATATGACTAACGACGCATGCGACTGCGGATTTGAGTTGACTTCTGACTAGTGTCTTATGACTGCAATTCGTAAACAAGTGTCATCATCATGAAAATAATAAAAACGCGACGAAATGTAATAATTGGACTGCGTGCTCGTATTAATGCTTGAACAAACATTTTAAAGTTGCTTTTTCAGTTTTATTGCAGATGGAGCTAGGCTTGTTCTGCCAATCATAACTTGCGCGCAGCCGCTTTTGGGTGCGTTTTTCAGGGAGGCGTGCGTCTAGACCCATAGAGTTACTATACTGACTCTAGAGGACAAGCTACCCATAGACCTGAACATCGCCCCCGAGTGCTCCGTGATCACTGCGCATGCGTGAGCTGAGAGAAGGTGAGAAAGGAGGACAACTCGTTTTCGCAGGATGTGACGTCACATTGTTGCTTGTTTTTACTTTTTTGAAAGAGCTACTCTCGAACGTAGATTAGCCATTGCCGTCGTGTCGGCTGCAAGACGTTCTGCGCGCGCTTGGCGTGCTGTTGTGCGTGTCGAAAGCGTATAACGTGCGCGATATTCGTGCGAGCGCAGTTTTACTTGAGCAATCGTGGGCTTTGACTCCGTGACATTTGCTTTCGTCATATGCGAGTTAGGGGCTTGCCGACAGGTAAACCGCCGCTGTACTTAGGTGAATACCTTGTTTTTTGTGGTCCTGAAATAAATATAGCGCGTCGCTGCGATGGTGACTTCAATCGAGTGCGGTAATTGCTGCGCATTACGGGCGATTTAATTGCACAATACGTGCTGCATTATCGGTGTAGATAGAGAAACCTTATCCTATGAGCCTTACTTCTGTCAGTCAATCGGTTACATGTTTCGCTCTTATCCAGTGCACATTGCTTGATATCCACTAACGATCTGCTTCAAATGTCGACGAAGTGTCTATTCATCGTGCAGATGGTTTTTTTTTATTTCTTATTCACACAACTAGCGATGGGCAGTAGCGTTACGGCCGTGAGTTTTCCTTTCGGGCAAACCTTTTCAAATTAAAGTTTTCGCTCATGTTCGCGAGATAGCAAATTTAAGTGTTACACCCGCTGCTGTATTTTTCGATTCCATGTGACCTAGATTTAAGCTGCCTCAGGTTGTATTAACGCGCGCAGAGGCTTTTCGAAAAATAGTTGTCACCTGAGAAATCAATGCAGTGTGCCAGTTCTTTTGGAATGGTGCTATTTGTGAAATTTATCATATTTCCCCTAGTCATGCTCAACTACTTACTGGTCAGATGCTTGAACTTCCGAAGAAGTATTTGTAAAGTTTCCCTTCCAACTCAGCGTTGTAACCGACGCTTCTCGGAAGTATGAGTGGTATTTGCCCCTGCAACACTGCCATGAGTTCAAGTTCAAATTGTGCCCACCGACTGTCTATCCGTGTGCCACTAGAAAGCAAAGAACTCATTTCTCAATTGTCGCAACATTTCTTTCTCATTCCATCTTCAAGAAATTTCTTTACTTCTTTTCCTGGTCATTGTGGACTTGCACACATTGAAGTTTTGGATAGTTTGGCAAAAGCATTGCATAGTGGGCCTGTAGCGAGTTCTTTTTGTATTTAGCGCATTGCCCTTCTGACTGGACAAATTAAGTAACTGCATTACAAATATTTAACTTCCTTGGAATGTCTGTTCCATGTGCCTCATAACAGTACACGGTTGAATTTGGCACATATATATGCACCTTCATGTGACCAAGTGTAGGTTTGTATTGCAATGGAAATAAGAACATGAGTGCTTCAATTGTCTTCATCACATTGCTGATGCCTTCAATGTGTGAAAATGGCTTGTAACAATATTGCTGCGTTTCATGTGAGGATATGGAGTAGAATAACTTTCTTCTTTTATGCTGAAGGTATTCACTCCTTTTGCCTGTTGGGCTTCAAATCTTGTAGAAAATGGTGTGAGCAGCCTGGGGTGTGCCTGAAGAGCAATGCTAGTTTGTGCATGATCATATTGTTGCTGCTGGGAAGATGACATCTTAGGCACATTTTTTTCATACAATTAACACAAATGTTTCCATCTTTCCCCTTGTGGCTCAATCGTAGTAGACCTGTTCGCTTTTCAGTTACTTTGTTGTTTATTTTTGTTACATATCAGTATTATGTACTATCAAGTTAGTGGGAATATAAAGCTATTTGATGTTGTATTCATGGGGAATCCTAGCCGATCCCTCGTCATGGGTATGTGCCATATGTCACAGGCAACAGTCATTCTAGTCTCTCTTCTTGTGGTAAAAGTATCCCAAAGCCTATTTTGTATGCTTGCAGATGAGTTGAGATTTACACATCAATGCCAGCTCACAAAGAATCTAATACGGCAGTCAGCCAGCCACCTCCGCAGATGGAGAATTCTGCAGTTTCCAATCATACTGTTTCTGTTGTCCTTGGCAGAGATGTTGATTGTACACAGAGGGAATATATTGTAGGACAATAAAAATAACTTGTCATGACAAGGGCAATATATGGTAGAAATTATAGTAGACTATGACCAGCATTAGCGCAAGCCCTGCGGTATCTAAAAAATGAGTAAAGTGCTGGTTTTCATATGCTATAGCTGCTGTGTGCATTAAGCTCAAAACTCCCTTCTTGGCAACATAACCCAGGAATGCCCACTCCAAACACTCTTGCACATGCACTTTGACAGCATCTGCTTTGATCTACCTAATTGCATATCAGTAAGGATGGGTCTAGTTCACTAAAGACTGACAATGCTGCATTCGTATGGAACCAAACTGTTCTAGAAAAGTTCTTGAAACCAGTCAAGCAGGTTTTTGAGAACTTTTAATCTGGCAAAATGACAAAATGAAAGTTATTTGAAATAAGTGATGCAATGCTAATGAGGTTTGGGCATGCATTTCAATGTGCTTGGCCTTCATCATCTCTAATCATAGTGAACCTGCCAAATTGGCAAGGATCTTGAATGAATTCTTCACTAAGCCCAACTATTTTGTTGCTGCCCTATATTGTCTCTATAGGAAGAGTGCACAACAAAAATCTTGTGGCTTCCTGTTATCATAACACCCTATAACTTCCTTAGATGTAGGGCCATTTGATATTCACCAATAAATACTTACACAGGATTTAGATGATGCCTTTAAAGATGTGTCCCTCATGCTTACATGTAAAGGAGCACTGACATTAAACTTTTGGACTGAATTTTTTTATATTAATCTGGTTGTTCCAAATGGCAGCTTTTATGACCACACCATGCCACTGAAAGCAGCATGTGCTTTGAGCGATTCTTAATGTGTGCTAAAACTTGCTTCACTAAATAAATTTTCTTATGACTCTTCTCAAACATCTAAATTAAAATTAATTTAATTCTAGTGTTATATAAGTCACAACCACGATACGATTATGAGGCATGCCACAGTTGCGGACTCCGGCTTAACTTTAATCGCCTGAGGTGTTTAACATGCACCCACTCCCCGGTGTGCACCAAGACAGAAAGGAAAGACCAATGTTGTGCTGCATAGTGGTCCTAACATGCTCAGTTTTCAATGACCTAATAATGGCATGGCTTACTCATGAACAATTGCAGCATGCATCATTTGTTTGTGACCTACCATGCAATGTTGTCACCAGATTATGGGGCCACACTGCCTTTGGCACATGTTTAAATGTTGGCGTTAAGGATATATTTGTTGCGCATAGAAGGAATTCGACGTTTTGTAGTGTAGTTAACTGAATGACAGCTACACACGCATAAGAAAAAAATTGTGCCAGGACTACTTAAACTCTGCAGTGTTTGAGTTTGACCAATTCTTGCGATTTTGCACATTTCGGATGACTGAAGGTCATTCATTACAGTTATACCAGCTTTTGTACTTTTTAGACATGCTGTTTGCCCCGGTTTTATACAGTGATCATAGATAGCCACACCACACGATGTCGGTAGAAGAATTCAGAATTTTAGTAAAATGGGGTTGCTCCATGTTGAGGTGCACCAGCATGTCATAGTAAATAGAAGCCAGAAGCAGCAGCATTTTAAGGTATTGTGCCGCACCATGTAAAGTCAAATTATTGTGCCCCCCCCCCCCCCCACTCTCGCTGGCAAAACCTGCTGGTGAAGCATTGCGAGCAAGCTTTCGAGGTACGCTGCGCTCTTTCCAAAACAGCGTCCGAGGCAGCCATCTATTTTGCCTATAGGACGAAAAGTCCCTGGCCAGGAGTGCATCGAACATACGGAAATAGCTGTCAATTCTGCTGCTGAACTTCTAGAGATTTATAGTTTTGACCTCAGGTTGCAGAACACAGCAATGCTATAGCAAGCAGTGTGGTGAAAGCTGTTTCCCGGCTCTACCACGGCATAGCCAGCACTGCATGCATATACTATACACAAGCATGAGGTTTTAGCAGCAATACTTAACAGTAAATTGTATTTGTACAACTTCACTCTGTCTTTAACACTGCCAGGCTTTAAAATACATGAGAAGAGGTCACTGTCTTTCATTTGATGTGTTTATACAAAAAAAGTGTGTGCATGGAAGGGGTTAAGGCTCCTTTGTCAAGCCAAAATGCTTCCTGGCATGATAAAGTGAAGCCTTGTGCATTTCAGTCTGCAGTTGCTCACTGCATTTTCGAAAGTGCAATCAGCACAAAGAGCACAGGAAAACACACAAGCAATGGTTCAGCAATTTATTTGAAACAAATGCAACTTTGTTTTATAAAAAGACCAGATTCCAAAAAGCAACCACATGCTATGCAGACAATACAGCCAACTTATATTAATTGTACAGATGTTAACATGCCCTGCCTTTATATGTGGAAATGTTTCAAGTCTCAAAGTGTGCCCCTACTTTGTAGCTTGCGCGTCCTTGGAACAATGATTCAAACAAATGCTAAATTTAGCACCATTGCCACACTGATAGAAGAAAACTACATATTAAATCTTGGAGAACAGAAAAAGGTGTATAGTAAACTTCCAATAATCTGACTCCGGTTAATTTAATTTTTTCAGTTAATTCGAACCTGGCCAACGCCCATGCATTTCTATGGGATTAAACATTCATCATTTCGATCCTAAAACTGGCATTCGCCGAATAATGCGAACTTGACCAGACCCCAATAATGACCCCTTTTAGTGGCAGCGCATGTCTCAGTAGAGCTTAGGGGACAGTGAATGCATTAAACAAATGCCATCTCTCTGAAATGCCTATTTTTGACCCACCCGAGAAAGATTTTCAAGCAGTAACGGTAGCTGGCAATGTCCGGTTGTGGTACTTGCCTGATTCTAACGAACACTTTTTGTTTTCGAAGGACATTGAGAATAAATTGCCTAGCTGTGCAATCGATTGCGAAACTAAAACCGTGGTTGTAGCATTCATATGCTTTACCACATATCATGGATGTATTACAGCGAAGCTGGCTTTAGAAAATCGGCTGCCATTCTAAAAAATGAGGTACGCGTAGGTTTCTACTTTGGTGTGGAGTTAAGTCATTTCTACTTTAGTTTTATACTGTGGACAAATAGAAATTTGATGCACATTCGTTTCAGAGGCGTGTTACTCAAGCACATATTGCCAAATGAATCAACGGTGCTTCAGCAGGTTCTTGCATCTTAATTCGACCCGTCAGTCTCGTGAGGGTAGAATTAATGGAAGTTGATTGTATAAATTGTGTGATGAAGCACCAAGAAAGTTACCTTGCTCAGGTAGTGAAAAAGCATGGAAAAAGTGCTTCACACAACATCCACTGATGTTCTGTTGCAGATGCAAAAGCTGCCTCCTTTATCTGGAACAGAATAAATTCCTTTCGAAGGCAAAATAAAAAACAGAAAGAGAAGTCATCAACGCATTCCACATCCATCTTATTCAGTCTTTACAGTGTTGCTACATCACCATTTGCTTAGCCTCCTATGCCAAAAAAAATTGTCAAAAATAAAATGACCTGATTCCCATGTTTTTCACCATCCAAGCAGTGTTTACTGCCAATTATTACTGCTTTCTGTAACCTCACCTGTAAATACTGTATTTTAACCTGTATGTTAACACTGAGCTATACGATAAGCTTAGTGAAAGTTAAAAAAGAATACTGGATGTTCATTTCTGTTTTTTTAGATATAAGAAGGGGTGCTTAAAAGCGAGCCACATTTGCAAAATGCTTGAATAAACAGCAACTACCTCGGTCATGCGCTAATTGTGGCCATGCTGTCCCTGCAAACTTCTTAATCTCATCCGCCCACCTAACTTTCTTCCGCCCCTGCTACGCTTCCCCTCTCTTGGAATCCAGTCCATAACCCTTAATGACCATCGGTTATCTTCCCTCCTCATTACATGCCCTGCCCATGCCCATTTTTCGTGATTTCAAGTAAGATATCATTAACTCGCATTTGTTCCCTCACCCCAATCTGCTCTCATCTTATCCCCTAACGTTACACCCATCATTCTTCTTTCCATAGCTCGATGTGTCGTCCTCAGTTTAAGTAGAACCCTTTTTGTAAGCCTCCAGGTTTCTGCCCCATAGGTGAGTACTGGTAAGACACACCAGTTATACACTTTTCTCTTCAGGGATAATGGCAACCTGCTGTTCATGATCTGAGAATGCCTGCCAAACGCACCCCAGCCCATTCTTATCCTTGTGATTATTTCGGTCTCATGATCCGGACTCGCGGTCACTGCCTGCCCTAAGTAGATGTATTCCCTTACCACTTCCAGTGCCTCGCTACCTATTGTAAACTGCTGTTCTCTTCCGAGACTGTTAAAAATTACTCTAGTTTTCTGCAGATTAATTTTCAGACCTACCATTCTGCTTTGCCTCTCCAGGTCAGTGAGCATGCATTGCAATTGGTCCCCTGAGTTACTAAGCAAGGCAATATCATCAGCGAATCGCAAGTAACTAAGGTATTCTCCATTAACTCTTATCCCCAATTCTTCCCAATCCAGGTCTCTAAATACCTCCTGTAAACATGCTGTGAATAGCATAGGAGAGATTGTATCTCCCTGCCTGACGCCTTTCTTTATTGGGATTTTGTTGCTTTCTTTATGGAGGACTACGGTGGCTGTGGAGCCGCTGTAGATATCTTTTAGTATTTTTACATATGGCTCGTCTACACCCCAATTCCATAATGCCTGCATGACTGCTGAGGTTTTGACTGAATCAAACACTTTCTTGTAATCAATGAAAGCTATGTATAAGGGGTGGCATTAAAATTAGATCTTTCGTCTCCTGCCATAGCTTACTGGTATCCTGTCTTACGAAGTTACAACCGACTTCTACTGCACACTCCTTAATGATGCCCATAAGATTTTCGTTCATTGCTTCAACACTAAGGTTCTCTTCCCGAGTTAAAGCCCTATACCTCTTCTGTAGCTTGATCCGAAATTCCTCTATTTTCCCTCTTACCGCTAACTCATTGATCGGCTTCTTATGTACCAGTTTTTTCCATTTCCTCCTCAAGTCTAGGCTAATTCGAGATCTTACCATCCTATGGTCACTGCAGTGCACCTCGCTGAGCACGTACACATCTTGTATGATGCCAGGGTTAGCACAGGGTATGAGGTCTATTTCATTTTTAGTCTCGCCATTAGGGCTCCTTCACGTCCACTTTCAGTCATCCCGCTTGCGGAAGAAGGTATTCATTGTCCACAAATTATTCCGTTCTGCAAACTCTACTAATAACTCTCCCCTACTATTCCTAGGACCTTTGCCATATTCCCCCACTGACTTTTCTCCAGCCTGCTTCTTGCCTACCCTGGCATTGAAGTCGCCCATCAGTCTAGTGTATTTCGTTTTGACTTCACCTATCGCCAATTCCATGTCTTCATAGAAGCTTTCGACTTCCTGGTTATCATGACTAGATGTAGGGGCGTAGACCTGTATGACCTTCAATTTGTACCTCTTATTAAGTTTCACAGCAAGACCTGCCACCCGCTCGTTAATGCTATACAATTCCTGTATGTTACCAGCTATATCCTTATTAAACAGGAATCCGACTCCTAGTCCTCGTCTCTCCGCTAAGCCCTGGTGGCACAGCATGTACCCGCTTTTTAGCACTGTATATGCTTCATTTGTCCTCCCAACCTCACTGAGCTCTATTATATCTCATTTAATGCCCGCTAATTCCTCCAATAGCACTGTTAGACTCTCCTCACTAGAAAATGTTCTAGCAGTAAACATTGCCAGGTTCAGATTCCAATGGCGGCCTGTCCAGATCCAGAGACTCTTAGCACGCTCTGCTGCATCACAGGTCTGACCGCTGCAATGGTCAGTTGCTTTGTAGCTGCTGGGGACTATTGTTCTATTCATATAGAAGGTTGTGGCCAAGTACTGCACCAAGATGGGCAATCCTGCTCTGGTGAGGGAGTGCATTACCGGTTCTGGTCACCGGGGTCAGGCCACCAGGCCTGTTTATACAGCTGTATCAACATGTGGATTTTTTTTATCCACCAGTGGAAAATTGCATGGCACCGGGATTTGAACCACAGTCCTTTTGCACGTGAGGCAGATGCTCTACCTCTACGCTATCGCATCAGGGCGCATGTAGTAAGTAATTATACAGAAAGCGTTTTATTTACTGTAATTGGAGGTTTGGAGTAGATTAGTTCGACCACTCAAGGAGTGGGAATGGTTCAACTGTCAGAACTCCAACAAAAGGACTGGAATCACATAAACCACAACTCTGAAGGAATGAAGTGGTAATAGAATGGAGCGCCCCCACTCTGCAATTCTGCACCATGCCAATATATCCTGTTCTTGGGCAATGCCAGTGCAGCTCTAGAACCACAAAGACCGCACTACCAAGGCGAAACACATCGAAGGCCCGTCAGCTGCTGCATGAGCACGTGCTGCCAACGAGCAATCCTGCACAACACACACAAACATGCAGTGCACAGACTGGTACCCTACGTAGGGGCTAGGACTCGCGAAAACTATAGTGTTCTCCACAAATGTGACGAGTACCAGGCCGCCGAACTCCTTGCCCTGTGCACGTTGCTGTCTATCTTCATGAGCCTAGATCCTGATGCAACCACTCGTGCCACGCTGCTATTTTCAAAGGCCACCACTAGGTGAAGCGCCAGGGACCGCCCAGGCCAGGGGACATCGGCTTGGTCCGATACACAAACGACAGTAAACTTCGAATTGACAGGACTACGAATTGGATTAGTAAATTCTTAACTAACCGGTACCAATTTGTAACTACTAATTAACTTTCTTCTCTGCGATCGCTAGTAAGATCTGGTGTGCCACAAAGCTCTGTATTGGGACCAATTTTATTCCACCACAAACATGGCTCCACACAATAGTTTTGTTTGAAAACATATGTGAGTGCATATGCTTGTATTGGACAGCGAGAATAATTGAGTCAGTAAGCAATGTCAAATACATGCAATCTGGCTTACAAAACAAAAGGAACTGGTCACTATTTAGTAATAGTTTTCCGTTAAACAACTTCACCCTTGAAAAGTTCCTCATTCTACAAAGGTTTATATAGTGAAATATAGAAATATTTGGATGCATTTGAGTTATCACCTGGCCCAAGGAACTTCTAGTGGCAGCCTGTCTCGATCTCGCAATTCCTGGCACTGCCCAATATACAGCATGCCTGACTGCTGCAGTGGTCAAGTGCTCTGCAGCTGTAGGAAACCGAGGGATAAGAGTTGATTGCACAATTTATGGCATTTCCAAATTTTTAACTTAGTACCATCTCTATACTATGTCAACACTATGCCACTAGACCATTGCTCTGCTGCAGTCATCATAATATTAATTACTCATCGTATACACAAGCTATACAACTGTTTAGGCAAAATTTTAAACTGCGCGAGGAAGACAGGACGTGAACTGAAACATAGACACACACAAAGCACAGGCTTCCAACTGGTTTTATTTTGTGAAAGCAAAGAATATATAAGGTACTTCAATATAGCAAAACAAGGAGCAATTCCAAATAATTTGTGCACAAGGTATTGACGAAAAATATCAAGGCCATGTCTGCATTAAGAGTGCAGGAGAGTCTTAATGTGCCCATCTAAGACTTTAATTCTTTCCTTGAGAATCTCCTCTTGCAGTGCAGGAGCTGCGACAGCAAAAGCTGCCTGCCTTATGAGGAACAGAATAAATTCCTTTCGAAGGCAAACTGAAGAACAGAAAGAGAAGTCATCAAGGCATTCCACATCACTAAAAGGTGTGACAACTAAGTTAGCTCACCCTCTTGATCTCTATCAAGGAAAGAAATAGAATTCTTAGATGGGCACATTGGGACTCTACTGCGCTCTTAATGCACAGGTGGCCTTGCTATTTTTTGTCACTGCCTCGTGCACAATTTCTTTGCGAATGTTCTTTGTTTTGCCATTTTGAAGAACCTTATAAACTCTCTGCCTTCACCAAACAAAGCCAGTCGGAAGTCTACACTTTGTGCATGCATCTATGTTTTTGTTCATGTCCTGTCTTCCTCGCAGAGTTTAAAATTTTGCTGAAGCTACGAACAGCCTATCCCAAAACATGGCTTACTTCAGTGTACAGCTGGGCTTGTTGGTAAAGCTACACAATGCAGCTCAAGTGTGTTTCTGCTCTTCCGTGTTCTCATAATGTGGCTCAGCCTTGAGTGCATGTGTAGTTTCAATACTGGCTACTATATTTTAACGACTAATATAATTTCAATCTTCAACTTCCAGCCAGACAGAGTACCTCATACTACATTCTGAACATTGCTGCAGTGTAGCAGGATTTCTGTCTAATGCATTGGCCTCTACCACCAAATGCCTGAGAAATTAAAGATTATGTAGATTCCAAGCACAGTGGGGATTCATGTTACAGGAGGCATACTGCAGGTAAATGGCTACATAGTGTTGGTTCGGGTTCTTCCAAACATTTCAGTGTTGACCAATGTGTTTGTGTATGGTGAGTGATTGCATATATATTATGACACAAGCTTTGTGAGGAGAGTACGGATGCAAAGGCATGGTTTCTTTGCCTCTTTCCTAACACTTTGTGGCGGCTGCAGTTTTGACAAGTGGAAAACTTGGCTTATGCAGTATGCGCAAATGGGTTTGAGACTTTTAAGACCAATTTCCTTGAGGCAAAGTTTAGCATGGAGCCAGTTTTGTCACAAGGAAGTTATTCCTACTCACACATGCCTGTTTTTCTTTTTTTTCATTTAGTTTCAGGTCCACCTAAATTATTGCCGTCACATATAATATGGTAGCATCAATCTTTGTATTAATCATTCGAGTATTGAAATCTAAAAGTTTGCAGCAGTGTAAAAGGACAGGAGGACAAGAGGAGAGAGGAGAAGAGAGGTTGCAGTGTAACAGAAATAGGCAAGCACTAATTGAGCGACAAGACCACTGGACACAGGAAAAGCAGATTTAGCTGAAACACAGCAGCCTGTAAGGAAGAGACGGAACATAATTCTTTGTGAAGCTTAGTCTGCATCACAGTTTTATATACCATCGGAGATCATGAACATGCCAGAGGCAAAGCATACTGTTACGGGGATGTTGGGAGTATAGAAAGACTGTATTTACAATATATATTGTCACGTGGTAGTGACGGTTGAGAAGGCAGCAAAACTATGATTGACGAAACAAGCGTTTTATTGGGCGAACTTGTGCCCTCAAAAGAGGCTACACTCAAAGAAGGATGGTAGCAGCGAACACGATCGGCGGTCGTCGAAAATCTGATGAGCGGGTCAAGCGCGTCGGCTTTTATACATCTGTCGTCGAATGTTCCGGAGCAGTCACTGGGACCTGCGTGCCTTCCACAATGTTCCACATTATTCGCGTCGCGCACACATGCAATCAGATAACACAAGTTGCGGTGAAAGACAGTGGACGGAACCATCGATAACATTCCAGAAACTTCTTTTACATGCAGGCGCGTCCTGTGCTGTGGGATAACATTTGTTAGGCGGCGAGAAGTGGTCGCCCAATAAAGATAAAGAAGTACACGTGTCAATATACAAGATGAGGCAGAGTAGTTAAGATGGCTGACCACCAACAGCACGCAGCAGGGAGCGTGCTGCGGTCTTCTTCCTCTCTTTTTTCATCCTTCCGTAACAGGACCCCCAGGTGGTGAAGCGCCGTCTCGGCTCACGGTAGGCAAAGAATCGTGAACGAAGTATGGCTTCAGCCGCGAAACATGCACGACGTCAACAGGCGTCAGACTTGAGGATGCATCAAACTGAAGTGGCGAAATCTCATAATTTATGTCGTTAACTTGACTTAGGACTTCATAAGGCCCTGTGTAGTGAGACAGAAGCTTCTGGGAGAGGCCAACCCGACGACATGGTGACCAAAGGAGCATCCAAGCACCTGGTGCGAACTTAACATCGCGATGGCATCAGTCATAACTCTTTTGGTATATGCTGCAGTGCTAATAAACGAGATCGGGTGACTTGACATGCCCTGTGAGCGCGATCGATGACTTCATGAGCATGGTCAGTTGCAACACGTGGCACAGAATGGATTATGATGTCAAAAAGCAAAGTGGGGTTGCAACCATACAAAAGATAAAAGGGTGAATATCCTGCAGTGTCACGTCGGGACAAGTTATACACAAATGGCACGTAGGCCAGCGTGGTGTCCCAGTCACGGTGATCGTTGGAGACCTACATCGACAGCATCTCTGTGATTGTTCGGTTGAGACATTCCATAAGACCGTTTGTTTGTGGGTGGTAGGCGGTGGACAGCTTATGCTCAGTGGCACAAGAGCGGACGAGGTCGTCGACAACTAGAGACAAGAATGAGCAGCTGCGGTCTGTAATAACTGTCGAGGTGCACCATGGTGGACAATGACGTCGTGGAGGAGAATATCGACGACATCTGTTGCACAACTAGTCGGCAACGCCTTTGGTATCGCATAGCGTGTCATGTAATCAGTAGCGATGGCAATCGACTTGTTAGCTCTAGTCTTCGTCGGAAAAGTGCCAGGTAAGTCAAGGCCTAAGCGAGAGAACGGTTCACAGGGAACTTCAACTGGATGGAGTCATCCGACAGGTGGTAGGGGAGGTTTCTTCCGGCACTGACACAATTCGCAAGTTGCGACATAACAGTGCACAAAGCAGTAGAGACCTGGCCAGAAGAACCGGCGTTGTACATGATCATATGTATGCAAAACTACAAGGTGTCCCACCGTCGGTGCATCGTGAAGTTGTTCAAAAGCAACAGATTGCAGATGACGAGGACGGCCAAGGAGCAACTCAGGGCCATCAGCATTCATATTGCGGTGGTAGAGGATGCCGTTGCGCTGCAAGAACATGCGGCATGTGCCGTCAGTGCTGTCAGAGTGATTGCACTCCGGCAATGATGGACTGTGAGGACTCGTCGCGTTGTTGTTCGGTGCGCATGTCAGTCATGTCAGTGAAAGCCATCACGCAGGTCACCAGATCATGCACAGAAGGATCAAGTGGATCCACGGGGTGACGAGAGGCAGTTAGTGTCCTTGTGGAGGCATCCAGTCTTGTAATTGCCAATAAATGAAAATTCCTGGAGCCACGAAGCCCAGCCACCAAGCCGTCCTGTCAGGTCCCGGAGGGAAGACAGCCGGCAGAGTGCGTGGTGGTCTGTAACGACCGAAAATGTACGGCCGTACAAATATGGCCGGAACTTGATGACAGCCCAAACTAAAGCGAAGCACTCCCACTCGGTGATGGGGTAATTTCTCTCGGCAGGTGACAGCAGGCGGCTGGCGTAAGCTACCACGCACTCCGTACCATTCTGCTGTTAATCGAGAACAACGCCGATGCCATGGCCGCTTGCGCCAGTGTGGACTTTGGTCGGTGCAGATGGATCAAAGTGGGCAAGTATGGGAAGGGTGGTCAGAAACCTGATGAGAGCGGCAAACGCATGAGCCTGCTTTGGGCCCCATGAGAATGGCGTGTTCTTTTTGATCTGTCAAAGGCCGAGCAATGTTGGCAAGGTTTTTGATGAAACGATAAAAGTAAGAACACAGGCCGAAGAAGCAGAATGTGGCACAGGGAAACTGCGTATGGCACAAACTTTTTCCGAATCTGGTTGGACACCGGATGCGTCAATGAGGTGCCCCAACACGGTAATCTGATGGCGCCCAAATTGACACTTCGTGGAGTTGGAGGCCAGCTTTTCAGAAGACCGCAATAATGGCAGTGAGTCGGGTAAGGCAGCTGCCCAACATGGGAGAAAAAACAGCTTCGTCAAGGTAACAAAGACAGGTGGTCCATTTGTAGCATCGCAGAAGAGAGTCCATCACAAGTTAAAATGTCACACGAGCATTGCATAGGCAAAAGGGCATGACTTTGAAATGATATAAGCCATCCGGTGTGATGAAGGCTGTCTTCTCCAACCATTTCATCAACTGAAATCTGCCAGTAGCTGGATCAAAGATCGATGGACGATAAGTATTTAGCTCTGTGCAAGCGGTCCAAGGCGTCATCGATGCATGGTAGTGGGTAGACGTCTTTTCGCGTGATCTCATTTAAGTGGCAATAATCCACGAAAATGTGCCAGGCACCATCTTTCTTTTTTCACACGGACGACAGGCGTAGGGCTGGCTGATGGCTCGATGACCCCTTTGCGGAGCGTTTTGCCCGCCTCTGATTGGATGGCTCGACGTTCAGCATGCGATGCAGGATACGGACGCTGACAAATAGGATTTGTGTCTCCAGTGTTTATATGATAGTGAACAACAGATGTTCATCCTAAAGGCCTGTTGCCGAAATCAAAGATTCCACTGTACGATTCAAGCAGGAGACGTATGTCCCTGGCCTGTGCAGAGGTGAGGTTAAGTGCAGTCATTTTCGCAAAGTCGTCCGTTAAGGAACTAGAGCTGGGCGCTGCGATTGGCACTAATAAACCACTCTCGGAATTCAGACTCTCAATATCAAATTCAGAACCACTAGAAACGCTGTCCAAGAACATGCTGGCCGGAATCACTTGAGGGCACAGGCTGAAATTCAGAAGAGGTAAAACAATGTCATTATTAGTAACCGTGACCAGTTCAAAGCACATCGATGATGGGGCGAATCACATATTCACCATCAGGAACCTGTGGCTGGGCGGTCAAAGTGATGTAAGTAACTGCTTCGGGTGACAGACGCACATCACAAAGCGAGCACAAGTGTGGTGGGGCGGTGCTCGGAGCACCGGCGAGTTGAGGCAGTTCTTACTGAAGAACGCCGGCCGTGCAGTCGAGGAGAGCAGAATGAGTGGATAAAAAGTCAAATCCTAGGATAACGTTGTGAGGAAAGATGTTGCTCACAGTAAAGAGAACAGAAGTAGGGCGGCCAGCTATACTTGCAGTACACATTCCAAGAACCAGCATTCCACCGTCAGCCATATGAAGCACTCGGGCAGCTGCTGGGTGAGGACCTTCTTTAAACGACTACGCAGGCTAGCACTCATCACAGGTATGTGGCCTCCACTGTCGATGAGTGCTTGGACAGCTATGCTGTCTATTTTAATGCCAATTACACTTCTCCTTGTGTGCATAGACAGGGGATTTGCTGCAGCATTAGGCAATGCAGCACCACCTCTGAGGGCTGCATTTCTTAGTTTTACGAACAGATGCGGCAAAACGCCACAGGGGACGAAAGGCGACGTGGCTGTGGCGAACGCGAAGATGGGCGACGTATTTGCGGGTGAACGAGACTGGTGTCCGTGCGGCGATGGTGAGCGACTGTACCACATGTTCCTAGAAGAGTTGGCGCTGTTAGATTTGGCGGTGGGCATAACATTGCGGGCATTTTCATCAAAACGGCTCAGGTTGGTTGGCATGCGAAGTGTTAAGGGCCACGAGTTGTGAAAGTATTGGCGACATGACCAATGTGCCAGCAGGTGAAACATATCGGCTGGTCGTCCGCAGTTCTCTACTCAGTCGGGTTGCGATAACACGGAGAGAAGCGTCGGGGTGGAACAAAAATAGTAGAAGGGCGTTTGTTAGCTCTGGGATTGGCAACAGCACAGACAGAACGTAAGCCAATGTTTTCAAGTTCCTGGTGAATGATGGCTTGTAAGAAGGGGACTGAAAATGTTGTAGCATCAGGGATAGGCGAACAGAAATGCAGGCGCCATCGCATCCAGTTCACGTCAACGATTCGCACCACATCCTCCGATGGCGACGCAGGCTGCTGTGTGGGTTGATCTTCACACGTTGGCGTTGCAGCAGTAGTGGGAAGTCTGGCGAATGGTTGCAAGACGCATCGGCTTTTGGCGTGCTGGAATTGTCGGCACTCTTTAATGATAACATCAACTGTAGAGCAGCTTTTGCACATGAGCAGATTAAAGGCGTCGTCAGCAACCCTTAAGCACATGCCCGACCTTCTCAGCTTCTGTCATGTCGCGATCGGGTTTGCTTTACGACAAAGTGCCAGCATGTCTTGGATGTACAAGAGACAGGACTCCGTGGGGGATTGGGCACAGGAGGCCTGTTCCTGTTTTGCGTCAATTTTACGGCCGGCTGGTTTGCCAAACAACTCTGTCAACTTCTCTTTGCATTGGTCCCAGCTGGTTAGCTCCTCTTCGTGGTTTTCATACCACACATTTGCCGTGCCTCTTAGGTAGAACAACAGGTTAACTAGCACACGCGTGGGGTCCCATCTGTTGATTCCACTCCCACGTTCGTACATAGCCACCCACTTTTCAACATCGGTGCCATTGGTCCCACAGAAAGTTCCAGGATCCTTGGGTTGCGCAACCACAACCTTGGCTATGCCCGATGACAAGGTACAGCAAGATGCTACTTTACCCCCAGATGTCACCTCTTATGACATTTCAAGGCAGCGAGACTGAGACTGCACTGTATTCAGCAGCACTGACAACCATGATGTAGAGGATTGACTTTCCCCCTATGTACAACACATCAGCAGAATAAGAACAAGGAAATGCACCAAACAGGTGCATGGCACTAAACTGGACTCGCTACCTGCTGTATGCAAGAGAGAATGAGGAAGAATGAGCTTCCCATTACTCCTGAGCACCTACCTACAACTGCTTTTATGGGCACAGCATTGAAGCTGCAATTGAGGTAATGCCTAACACCACATGAAATACAAAGCACACTACGTCAACACAGAGAAACCAAAACAATTGCACACACTTCTCACCGAAATAGACACCACACCTGCTTTGTTGCATCTGAGCTGAAACGGGTGAATCCCAAACTCTGTGTCACATAACATCTGAAAAAATTAGCTGCTACAAGAGAACCAATGAGATTAATCTGGCACGCTATGCATGCGCATCTTTAGCCTAATGGGTAAAGAATTGGGCTGCTGCACTAAGGACCCAGATTAACAACCCACCATCAGGCACATTACTATTATTGAGCCTATCTGACTGGATGTATGAAGAAGCCAGGAGACAGCTCATGATAATGCTTTGCATAAGAGACAACGAAGCTGAACCCACGTTTTCTGCCTTGTGCTTGCAATGCTCTACCAAGTGAGCTTCAACGGCAGTTGTCCCAATGTCAATTTTCTTGGATAGCTGCACATATGTACTAAGCATAGCCGTGGGAGTGCTAGGCAGCAGTACTCACAGTTATGATGGCAGACGTGTAGTATCCTTTAAAACACCAACATATCAAAGCACATGATCTTAGAAGCTGACAACTCGCTAATAAACACTCGTTTTCTACCATGAGGCCCCAAGGCACCTGAAATCAAAACATTTGTATCTTATGAGCGAGAAAAATCAGTAGAATCATGCAGCTCAATTTTTTGTTTATAACAAGCATGTGATGGCAACAGACAATGAAGCAACAGTGACTACATAGAAAAATGGGTTAGAGCTGATGACAATCATTGGCAGCTCACACTATAATGCTTTCTCTACAATTTATTGTCTCAAGACATCTGGCAGCAAATCCTCTGGATTCTTCTTCTACTATGTCTCTTGCAACTGAAATTTTAAATGTGTGTAACACTTCATGGCAACTTAGAACACTTAAATGGTTAAGCATCTCCATATCTTAAATTTGTGGACTAGCTTTGTCTCCTTTCTAGAACAATAACTCTCTGGTGTCATACATCACTCAAACCAACTAATTCTCACTCAAACCACTACTTATTAAATCTACCTTTAGATGAGCAGTACCTGCATTAGACGCAGCTGCATACCCTTTTAGCAAATGGATATACATACCACGCTCAGACTGAGCAAACCAAACAAACCAACAGCAACCAGTGCTTGTGTCCATTTGTCTTCAACAAGGCAGAGACAGGCCAGGTCTCGATAAACACAACAAATATAAGGTGCAGGCAGAGGAAATAAGCAGAAGCTGTAAAGACAGCAGCAAAGTGAAACAAATTAGACAAGCTTGCATACAGTCAGCGATCTGGGCCGAGGACAATGCACAACGTTACTGCCACAATTAGAAGCAAATGCTCCTCATGTAACAAGAAAAAACACGTTTTAGCCGTAAACAGCACGACTACGCGGAGTTGGTTGATATTCTATAAACAGCACATACAACAATTAAAGCAGACACATTACTTGTGTCATCTGTCTCCTTGCTGTTTCTACAATATCGGTCACGGTTGCAAAGCTACGCACATGATCTATGAACGAAAGCAACGGACGTGCATATAAAGCTTGGTGAGCCGATTCATACTAATATATATATGTTTAATTTTGAAAGTTCTCGAAAAGTGATAGTAGCAGCAGCAGTAAAGTGGTTTCGTTTACCAGCTCGCTCACAACGTACGCATTGTATGATTTAACTCCACGGCTCGCAAAGGAGCTACTAAGAAGCTTTAAGTGAAGGAAATACGCTTTCGTTATCTCACTGCAACGAATGATAAGCCTCTGACGCCCATACCGCGGTCAGCAGTGAGAAAGGTAATTAAATGCAGCAATGCGCTGCATGGGTAAATAAGAAGGGCATAGCGTAGTCATCCTATAGAGATGGAGAAAAATAGACTTAAGAACGCGATAAACATCATAGGACGACATCCACGCTAGTTGAGTGCATGCATTTCTGGCGCGTGGAAGATGTCGCTGTCTTTTTTTTTTTTTTTCATTTTTTTACATCGGTGCAACGCGTAGGAACTGCAGTGTTGAAGGCACGAACGAATAAATTATACTGCGATCACTGCGGGACCTGCGACAACCGTTTCGTGTTCCTTCGAATTTCGAGATCACATCGACCACAGCTCGAATGCGCAACCGGTTTTTTACGTGTCACCAAGAGAACGGGTAATCGCACAACACTTACCGTTGCTCCAAGTACGTCGCGGTAGCACCAGCAGCTGGGCAACAAATGTCATCAAACCCTGACCCACCGCTGTGTCCGCAACTTGAAGCTTCTAAGCATTCGCTAAAAACTAAAAGCGGACCACATCCATACTACAGTGGCTAGAATAGGGAAGTGTGATGAACGCGCCAGCTCGCGCGTGGCGCTTTGGAAGGAAACTTCCAGGGGGCGCTGCCACACGCATACACGTCGGCAGCGACGGCGGCTAAGCAGCCGCAGTGCAGGGGCCCTGCGCGGAATGCGATCATCCACGCGCGGTCAGGAATGCAATAACAAATAAGAGAGCTTCACACTACGTATATGCTCGCTCGTTCATGGCTACAAATTGCTATATAGTAGCATAGCTCCTTACGAATCACAGGGCGCCAACGTAACAATCCGATTGAGCGCACATCGATGGTAGAATGCACCTTGATTTATCTGGTTATCGAACGCAAAGCAAGAAAATTCCCAGTGGTAACTCGGAAGCAAACATTTTATTTTCAACACATTGCTTGCACAAACAACTTATGTTTTGAAGAATTGCTTAGAATCTGTAGAAAGCAAACCATTCCCAGTCATCGACGATATTTTGATACGCGACACGCCAGAGCTGGTGCTCTTTTTTCACGAGAACAACAACAAAAAAAAACATTTTGTTTAAATAGTTTACAAGCAGTTCAAACAGAACGTTGTCAGCCTCTGCTAAGTGACGCGCCTGAGCTTCAGGTGCTTCTTTTCACTGGAAAACGCGCTCTCTTTGTTGAGTGCCTTCGTGTAGAAATGTGCAAACGGGTGACCAAAATAAATTTTGTAACCTGGTTGGTGAATTTGGGGCCATGCTGCGCACAGCCTAGCATGGCGTCATTTTTTTTTTTTTTTGCAGGCAGAAGACAAGCTTTTCCAAGAAGTCACTGTGCAGCTCGTTGTAACTGAACCACACCGAAAAAAATAGTTTCAAGGGCGTCTACATATGAGAAGAGCTTCTCAGAAGGGTATATGAGGCCCCGCAGAACTTGATGAACATCGCCAGCTATTCTTTGGCTTCGTCGGTGAAAACAAGGAGCTCGTCAAAGCATTCCTTGCACGCAGTCCTCAGGATTGTTTCGTGTACAACATGCCCTGCCATGTAGAAGACTAGCTGCGGATCGCTCATCTTTTCAAAGTACTCATGGTATGGAAGCATTGCGGACTTCTTTATCCCGTGAGAAGCTTCTTCTACCTTCCCGCTATGGCTTGCATCCTAACCACTGAGGAGAAAGGTCAGATCGCCCTCTTCACAGTTGCCACTCCTGGGCGCTTTGACCAATTCGTAAAAACTCAAACAGTTCGCAACGAGCAAGAATTGGGCAGAAGAGGGATGGTCGTTGCCACCAGAAAATCGTCTAATGATACCAAACAATTTCTCTAGGCAGTCTTGCCTCAGCCGGCACGTCAGCAGCTACTTAAAGCCAAGTTTCTCACGAAGGTACTTCATTAGATCAAGCGTGGCCTGAAGGGTGACCCTTAGTCCCTTGGCAATGTTTGCTGAAAGAAATCCTGCTGGTGACGTTCCCGCGTGAGCCTCCCATCGGTTTAAGCAGTCTCATACATCCTTGACGTGCCTTTCATGTTCAGAGTCAGGTTTCAATCCCTCAGGTGGAATCCGTGCTGTCATTGCCTTTACTAGCTTCCACATTAGCAGAACAAAGGCTTGACTTGGTGCGGAGTCACCCCAGTGCTCCTTTAATTGCTTCTTGTGGAAAAACAGGCCCCGAAGAACCTAGGGAATGAAAAGGTGCAATGCCAGGTTTACCTTCATCTTTTCAAAGTTGTTAGGTATCACCTGAGCAAGAGTGATCTTCGGCATCACTTTAAGGGTAAGTGGACACTTATCCTCTATCTGTGCTGCTCTGATGTGCTCAGTATAAATAGACCCTTCAGGCCTTTTGCACCTTGCTTTGAGAAGGCCATTTCGAACGCATGTTATCCGGCTCGGAAAATCCGAAATGAAGAGGCGTCTTCCAGTGTCAACAGGATATATGGTGCAGATGGTTTTATGGACGTCGAGGAGCCAGAAATCACAAAAAGCCGCCACATTGAACGGTTCCATGAAGCTCCGTCCGCAGTGATATAATCTACCCTAAGCCCAGCCTTTTCTGCGAGCTACACGGCTTCTGTTAAGATCTTGCACAAAAGCAGCCTTCACATCTCCCCTGGAAGCGAAAACGCCGAATATCTGGTGCCAGCTAGGAACCAGTGAAAGGTTGAAACATGATCACAAGACCGTGATTGCAGGGAAGATGTTTGTCATTTTCCAATGTGAATTTTCCCCAAGTCCACCACTCCTTCTACTTTCCCTCCTGCGCCAACATTCAAAAACTCTGACAGCTTCATTTCGTCCACAATCAGGCCACCATGGCACTTGAATTCCTCCATATATTTGGTTTTTCTTTCAATGCCTGTGGACATAGCAGGGTTGAGGCCAAACCCATCCTTGTATTTCCGCATGTGCACCTTCAAACAGCTTCCGCTTGGAAGGATGAGTATGCCTTCCCGCCCGACATGCTCGTCGAGCCTCGAGTTTTTCATTAGCATTATTACGCAATCCAGCAACCAGTCCGGATTGTACTACTTACCTTTCGTTGATTTTTGACGAGCAGCTTGAAAGCATTGCATAACAGCAAGTCTTTGCTTCGGTGGAAGGGCGTGTAACCGGTCTGCGAGGACGCCCTTTTCAAGTTCTGCATTTTTCTCTTCAGTTTCTCAATAGTTTGAGTGTAAAGTGACAGCTAGGCTTTGAGCCGGCAAGTGGCTTGTGCGTGCGCTCTTCTACGTTTTTAACTTGCTGCAGCAGAAAAAGAAACGAGTACTACTTCCCATAGGTCAGGGCGCGTGGCGTTGCTGAAGCAGCAGAGCCGGCGCAACTCGCACCGGGCGACGTGTAAACGTCAGCGCGCGCCCCCTCGCGGCTCCCCTGTGGGCGGCTTCACTGCGTTTCGTAGGCGCTCCGTGCTGGTCGCCACACTTCCCTATTCTAGCCACTGTATCCATACGTACGCGCGCGAACGAGACGCAAGCCATGCCGTCTGAGTTCGAGAGTAGTTATTTCATAAAAGCAAAAACAAACAATAATGTGACGTCAAATCCGGTAAAGTCAACTTGTCCTCCTTTCTCACCTTCTCTCAGCTAACGCATGCGCAGCGACCACGGAGCCCTCGGGGGCGATGTTCAGGTCATAGGCCATGCATTGAAATCGGGAAACGCAAGAGCGCCGCCATGTTGCTACGCGCCGAGGTTTTTGTAGGAAACTCTATGGCCCGCACACTCTCAAATGGCCACAGAGGGCGAAAAAATCGACCGCGCGCTGCTGCTAACAATACCAATATAGTAAAATCACTTTGGGATGCTTACGTTAGTTTGAACATTTTCCGCTAGAGGCGCCGTAATTAGCGCAATTAGGCAAAGGGACCCAGAGCCCTGAAAGAAGCAGTGTAGGCGTGGCCGATTCGAGGCAGGAGCCACAAACACGCAAACATCGGTACTGTAGGAGAGGTGACAGGAATAAGCGCAAGAGCCAAATTAAGTCAGACATAGGGTTCATTAATTAACATGCAAGGTGGCAGAAATAGGCTAAAATGGGAGGAAATCGAAGAACAACTAAGACAGGAGAACTTAATGGTTTATGGGTTTGTAGAGACACATCTGAGGGACATGGAACAACCGCCCTGTAACCCTGATTATGCATGGGAATACTGCAACAGAGTGCAGGGTAGCAGAAAGGGTGGGGGAATTGGAGCACTCATTCATAAAAATACTAATTGGCAAAGGGTCAAACAGGAATGCAAGGAGAATTTATGGCTAAAAGGAAAAGTAGCAGGGGCGAAAACACTTCTAGGCTTTGTATACCTTTGGACAGGATCAAATGCTGCAGAGGAAAACAAAAAAATGTTGGACTGTATAGCAGCGCGCGCACATCAATGAGCTAGGAAAAGGATGTGAACCAATTGTATTAGGAGACATGAATGCGCATGTTGAAGATATGGATGGGTACACAGACTCCACAGGTAACATGCTGCTGGATATGTGTGAGAGGCTTAACTTAGTTGTCTGTAACTCTACTGAAAAGTGTGACGGGATCATAACATGGGAGGTAGGGGGTCGATACTCGACAATAGATTATGCGTTAATGTCACATAGGATGTACTATAGAATAGGAGCCATGATTATAGATGAACAGGGCTCCAGAAGTATAGGTAGCGACCACAAACGTATCAAGTTGAATTTTAAGAGGGAAACTAAAGCACGAACGACGCGCGAGGAAACGCCAGACGTGATTTTTTACTCAGAAGACCAAGTGGAAATAGCGGCCAAACAAATTGAAGAGGAAGTATTAGAGGGTACTGAAACTGATTGGACTTACCCAAAGTTAATGAGACTATTTGAGCGTGAGCTAGGTAATGCGCGAGTCAGGAAAACAAGGCAAGGGATACGAAAACTCAAGAGCTGGTGGGATGAAGAGGTTAAGAAGGCCATAAAGAAACGTCAGGAAGCCTCCAGGGAACACAGGTATTCCAAAAGTAAGGGAGAACCTGAAGCAGAAGTAGAGAGGAAATGGGTAAACTACATAAAATGCAAAAGGGAAGCATCCTATTTGACCAACGAGACAATCAAGACAAAAGGGTCCCAATGGCTGTCAAAAATAAGCAATAAAAAAGATAAACAGGCAGCTAGAAAATTCTGGCAACATCTGAACTCCTTGGGTAATAGGACAAGCCTAGAGCAGAGGTATATAGTAACAGCTCAAGGTACTGCGGTTAGAAGGAGAGGATGTAATGGAGCATATAGGAACCATGATGAGGGAAAAATTTACAAAACAGAGAAATGGTACATGCAGTACGTCGGAGAGGGATAGCCCGGTCAACCCACTGCTTTCGCTTGGACAAAAAGAGTGGGAAAGGGCTGAGAAGAGGGTATCAAGTAGCACATCGGCAGGTCCCGATGGTAATATTCCAATTACGTTAATAAAGAAATTGGGCCCGAAATCTAAGAAAGCATTGAGGGAGGTGGTGAGCAAAATGCTAGTGGATGGTAAAGTACCTGACGAATGGAGGCTAAGTAGGATGAGAATGATATATAAGGAAAAGGGGGACAAAGCTGACATAAATAACTACCGGCCTATAAAAATGACGTCAGTGGTTTACAGGGTGGTTATGCAGATTATAAAGGAAAGACTGCAGGCATGGGTAGAGAACGAGGGGGTACTTGGAGAGCTACAAAATGGGTTCCGGAAGCATAGGAGGCTAGAAGACAATCTGTTCTCGCTAACACAGTGCATTGAAATAGCTGAAAAGGAACACAGACCCCTATGGCTGGCTTTTTTGGACATCAAGGGAGCCTAGCTATGACAGTGTACTTCAAGAGGGCTTGTGGGGCATTCTGGAAACTTTAGGAGTGCAAGATGGAGTAGCCAATTTCTTAAAAGATATCTATAAAGGTAACCGGGTGATTATACAATGGGAAAAGCAGGTTTCGGAGCCTGTAATGATTCGGCGGGGGCTTAGGCAGGGGTGCCCATTGTCACGTACCTCTGATGTTTATGCTGTACCTACAAGGTTTAGAGGCCAAAATACAGCAAAGCGGACTCGGCTTCAACCTATCATTTTTCAAACAGGGAAAACTGATTGAACAGTCATTACCAGGACTGGTGTATGCGGATATGATATTGTATTAATGGCTGACAATGCAGAAGATCTGCAGGAATTAATTTATGGACATATGTGGTACAGAAGGAGACACATTAGGCTTGAAGTTTAGCAAAGAAAAATCAGCAGTCATGATTTTTAATGATAACATTTGTGGCGAGCATAAGATACAGGAGGCCACGCTGGAGATAGTCGATAAATACAAGTACCTTGGGGTGTGGATAAATAATGGCACTGAGTATCTGACAGAGTACGAAAAATATCTAACGACTAAAGGTAACAGAAGTACAGCGATTATGAAGAGTAGGGCACTGTGGAACTACAATAGGTACGAGGTATAAGCTAGTACGAGGGATATATGGAAGGGGGTAATGGTACCAGGCCTAACTTTTGCCAATGCAGTTCTATGTATTAGAACAGAGACCCGGCAACAGTTGGAAATTAGGCAACGTGGTGTGGGTAGGCTCGCTCTGGGAGCACATGGCAAGACACCAAATCTTGGAGTGCAGGGGGATCTGGGATGGTCTTCTTTCGAGGGCAGAGAGGCTAGTAGCAAGATAGCATTTGAGGAGCGATTGAGAAAAATGGGGGAAATTCGGTGGGCTAGGAAGGTTTTCAGTTACTTATACACGAGGAATGTTGACACGAGGTGGAGGAAGCGAACTAGAAAATTGACAAGCAAATACTTGGGCAGTAGCGGGGGGACAAGTAAGGACTGTCAAGAAAAAGGTTAAGGAGACAGAGAGGGGTATGTGGAGTACAGAGATGCAAACCAAATCGGCATTGGAGACATACAGGACGTTTAAGCAAGAAATAGCCAAAGAAAATATTTACGATAACTCTAAGGGAAGCTCATTGTTGTTTGAATCCAGGACAGGTGTACTGCGGACTAAAACGTACCGAGCCAGATACCAGGAGATAGATTGGGTGCGCGAGGCGTGTGGAGAGGAGGAGGAAACGGCTGAACACCTAATACTTGCTTGTAAACAACTTCACCCTGAAGTTGAATCTAATGGGGAACTATTCAAAGCTTTGGGTTTTAAAGGCAGTGAAAGTAGAATAGACTTTGAACAGGTAGAAATAACTAAACGAAGACTATCTGATTGGTGAATAATATCAACGGCCTCAGTAAAGGCCGTAAAGGAGTAAATACATTGGTATGCATGCATATAGAACCATTAAAGGCTATGTGGCGCGCGCCGCCGCCGCCCGATTCAAAGGGTTGAGCCTCAATCATCCATCCATTCATCCATCCAGCCATGTTATCTTACAAACTTTCTCTTACAATTACCGAAGCATTATTATTACATAAAGAAGAGGGCGAAATTATCATTGCTAATTAGATATTGCACTCTTTGTAAGTAAGTTTATTGTTTCTTCGTCATTATAAACGCAATAGCGTTCAGCATCATCGATCTTTCACGTGACCTCTGGCCTAGATTTAAAATTTTTACCGGTATTTTCGAGTGCATAGCGGCACGGATTCATTCGTTCGTGCACTCAGACTGGTCGCTTCTTTTTTGCTAAAACTAGTTTATTGCGCTTCGATGTCTCGCGTTATTTAACCTGGGGGGAAGTGACGTGTATATGAACACAACAATCAAACCCCGGCCCTCAGTCCCCAGCAGCTGCGAAGCAACTGACCACGGCGGCGGTCATACCTGCGACGCAGCAGAGGGTGCTAAGAATCACTGGCTCCGGACAGGCCGCCATTGGAATTTGAACCTGGCAACGTTTAACGCTAGAACGTTATCTAGTGAGGCGAGTCTAGCAGTGCTATTGGAGGAATTAGAGGGCAGTAAATGGGATATAATAGGGCTCAGTGAAGTTAGGAGGCCGAAAGAAGCCTATACAGTGCTAAAAAGCGGGCACGTCCTGTGCTACCGGGGCTTAGCGGAGAGAAGAGAACTAGGAGTCGGATTCCTGATTAATAAGAATATAGCTGGTAACATACAGGAATTCTATAGCATTAGCGAGAGGGTGGCAGGTCTTGTTGTGAAACTTAATAAGAGGTACAAAATGAAGATTGTACAGGTCTACGCCCCTACATCCAGTCATGATGACCAGGAAGTCGAAAGCTTCTATGAAGACGTGGAATCGGCGATGGGTAGAGTGAAAACTAAATACACTATACTAATGGGCGACTTTAATGCCAAGGTAGGCAAGAAGCAGACTGGAGACAAGGCAGTGGGGGAATATGGCATAGGCACTAGGAATAGCAGGGGAGAGTTATTAGTAGAGTTTGCAGAACAGAATAATATGAGGATAATGAATACCTTCTTCCGCAAGCGGGACAGCCGAAAGTGGACCTGGAGGAGCCCGAACGGCGAGTCTAGAAATGAAATAGACCTCATACTATGCGCTAACCCTGGCATCATACAAGATGTGGACGTGCTCGGCAAGGTGCGCTGCAGTGACCACAGGATGTTAAGAACTCGAATTAGCCTAGACCTGAGGAGGGAACGGAAGAAACTGGTACATAAGAAGCCGATTAATGAGTTAGCGGTAAGAGGGAAAATAGAGGAATTCCAGATCAAGCTACAGAACAGGTATTCGGCTTTAACTCCGGAAGAGGTCCTTAGTGTTGAAGCAATGAACGACAATCTTGTGAGCATCATTAAGGAGTGTGCAATGGAAGTCAGTGGCAACTCCGTTAGGCAGGATACCAGCAAACTATCGCAGGAGACGAAAGATCTGATCAAGAAACGCCAATGTATGAAAGCATCTAACCCTACAGCTAGAATAGAACTGGCAGAACTTTCGAAGTTAATCAACAAGCGTAAGAGAGCTGACATAAGGAAGTATAATATGGATAGAATTGAACATGCTCTCAGGAATGGAGGAAGCATAAAAACAGTGAAGAAGAAACTATAGGAATTGGCAAGAATCAGATGTATGCGTTAAGAGACAAAGCCGGCAATATCATTACTAATATGGATGAGATAGTTCAAGTGGCTGAGGATTTCTATAGAGATTTATACAGTACCAGTGGCACCCTCGACGATAATGGAAGAGAAATTAGTCCAGAGGAATTCGAAATCCCAAAGGTAACGCCGGAAGAAGTAAAGAAAGCCTTGAGAGATATGCAAAGGGGGAAAGCAGCTGGGGAGGATCAGGTAACAACAGATTTGTTGAAGGATGGTGGGCAGATTGTTCTAGAGAAAGTGGCCACACTGTATACGCAATGCCTCATGACCTCGAGTGTACCGGAATCTTGGAAGAATGCTAACATAATCCTAATCTATAAGAAAGGGGACGCCAAGGTCTTGAAAAATTATAGACCTATCAGCTTACTGTCCGTTGCCAACAAACTATTTACTAAGGTAATCGCAAATAGAATCAGGAACACCTTAGACTTCTGTCAAGCAAAGGACCAGGCAGGATTCCGTAAAGGCTACTCAACAATAGATCATATTCACACTATCAATCAGGTGATAGAGAAATGTGCGGATTGTAACCAACCCTTATATATAGCTGTCATTGATTACGAGAAAGCGTTTGATTCTGTCGAAACCTCAGCAGTCATAGAGGCATTACGGAATCAGGGTGTAGACGAGCCGTATGTAAAAATACTGAAAGATATCTATAGCGGCTCCACAGCCACCGTAGTCCTCCATAAAGCAAGCAACAAAATCCCAATAAAGAAAGGCGTCAGGCAGGGAGATACGATATCTCCAATGCTATTCACAGCGTGTTTACAGGAGGTATTCAGAGACCTGGATTGGGAAGAATTGGGGATAAAAGTTAATGGAGAATACCTTAGTAACTTGCGATTCGCTGATGATATTGCCTTGCTTAGTAACTCAGGGGACCAATTCCAATGCATGCTCACTGACCTGGTGAGGCAAAGCAGAAGAGTGGGTCTAAAAATTAATCTGCAGAAAACTAAAGTAATGCTTAACAGTCTCGGAAGAGAACAGCAATTTACAATAGGCAGCGATGCACTGGAAGTCGTAAGGGAATACATCTACTTAGGGCAGGTAGTGACGGCGGATCCGGATCATGAGACGGAAATAATCCGAAGAATAAGAATGGGCTGGGGTGCGTTTGGCAGGCATTCCCAGATCATGAACAGCAGGTTGCCATTATCCCTCAAGAGAAAAGTATATAATAGCTGTGTCTTACCAGTACTCACCTACGGGGCAGAAACCTGGAGGCTTACTAAAAGGGTTCTACTCAAATTGAGGACGACACAACGAGCTATGGAAAGAATGATAGGTGTATCGTTCAGGGATAAGAAAGGAGCAGATTGGGTGAGGGAACAAACGCGAGTTAATGACATCTTAGTTGAAATCAAGAAAAAGAAATGGGCATGGGCAGGACATGTAATGAGGAGGGAAGATAACCGATGGTCATTAAGGGTTACGGACTGGATCCCAAGGGAAGGGAAGCGTAGCAGGGGGCGGCAGAAAGTTAGGTGGGCGGATGAGATTAAGAAGTTTGCAGGCATGGCATGGCCACAATTAGTAGATGACCGGGGTTGTTGGAGAAGTATAGGAGAGGCCTTTGCCCTGCAGTGGGCGTAACCAGGCTGATGATGATGATGATGATGATGTGGCTACCACGAGTTCCCTTTATTTTGCTGTGTTACGAAATTTCGCTATCCCTGGTAACCACTACGACCGCATAATAGTGGGATCACCATAGGATTTACTCCCTAGCTTTCAGTGGATATATGCTTTCGTAAACAAAATCGCAGTTAAAGGAATAAAACCTCATCATATCTGGCCTCTGTTCCGAATGTGTTAGTACACGCGCCGCACTTGTTTGGCTCACTTGAACTTGTGAATGCAATTGGGTCCTGACCTGTATAAAAAGTGTTCATGGCAAATGAATTAAGCAATTTACCTATTCACATAATTACCTCCTTTACGGTGTTCGCGAGCTTTTAGTTTAGAAATCAGTCGCATCGTTGTGCGGCCGTTAGTCTGCACTCGTTGGGTCAGCTTTATTTTCACGCAAGCTTGAAGAACGTCTGTCTTTCCACCTTTCTCTGCGCCTTGTCTTAATTTCACATGAAGTTTTCAGAAAACATGCCACGGAGCTGCGCGCTTTCTTTTTTCGGCGTGACACGAGGCGCACACGGCTTTCTCTACGTTGAAAATGCTCAGTTTCGCGTTCCGTACAGCCCATGCTCTAGTGGCGCCATCTGGCGGCGTCGACGTGAGATGCCACACCCGCGGGCTCTCCCTGACCCCACTACCCCCTTCTAGTTCACTATAGTTTGGCTAATCTGTGCTGTATCTCATGCATCACCGTTCTGCCCCAACACAGTCCATGCCAAGCATATCTTGGTCATCACAGGAGCTCCTATTCACACCAACAGAAAGGGACTGGAGCCGAATTTGCAAGGCTTTTACAGCATGAACAAAGAAGCGCATGCAGAAGAATTTGCATGAGATACCAAGTCTGCAGAACACTGTGCCAAGACTGAAAAGAGCTTCAGCCACCGTTCCACCAGCATGGACAAATTGGCTGAGTCGTCCAGGTAACTCAAAAAGGACTTTACAGAAATTCTTCGTCTTTAGATGCACCTGAAACTTCTGATCAAGCACGGACGTCACTGGCCAAAAGAGTTCCGTAAGTTTGCCCTTAATCATCTTCCTGGCCATGTCAATTCCATTTGTGCCAAGTGTAATTTTCCTGCTAGAAATGCAAGCTTTTTCATTGCCCATTCTCGTTAGAGATCATTCATCCTCATCCAAACCTAAAGGTCAACCGATTCTTCGCTGATACTTGATACCAGTCACTGTCTAGTAGCATAACATATCTGTAGCAGTGCCTTTTAGTGTATGTTAATTGTCATGCACAATTCCTCTTCTGAAATAGCTGATGCAACAACGACATGTGTCTTGCATTAACCTACGCACCGTTTGCTATGCACCATTTTACTTTTCTTGATGTTTTTGGCCTTCAATGCTTCCAGAGCAGAGTGGCTTCTCTCTTGAATGCAAGCTTTCTCATTTTCCATATTCCTAGTCTCGTTGATGATTGTTCTTCTTCCTCGATAACCTGGGTCTTTGCGCAAGCTACACTGAATGATTCATTGTAGAATCTGGTTTTTCTGCCCCACTTGGTTGTGTTCGCCGTGTTACCTTTCTCGGATGTGGGGGCCTGGTCAGTTGCATCGGTAAGCAGTCTCTCGAGGTAAGCATTTGCTCCTGCGGTCCGCACAGTGACATAGACTCCCAGTATACACGCACCGTAACTGGTGCTCCCGTTCGTTCTTTTTTGCTGCAGCCATGGGCAAATTGTGCCTGCGGCCTTTCTCGGTCGCAATTAAGCATGAACGGAGACCAGCATACGTGCTTACATGGTCCGACGTGTTTGAAGTTGATAGCCACATGGGTGGAAAGGCCCGCAAGGATGGCTGCCGAAGGTGATGCCCACGAAAGCGACTTGTTCATATTGAGACAAAGTGGGACACCAAATGTGAGCCACACATTAGCGGCCCTCGACAGAAAAGAAACGTGCAGATTGGAAAGGAGTTACCGCTAAAATGCCGGATATTCCATTTCGCTGTGTTGGTTGCGGCAGCAGATGCCTGTGTCACCTGATTGCTTCGCAATGGAAGGTGCTCATCTTCAACGGCAACTGTCGGTTCAAACAGGTGCGACGCTCTGTCCAATCTGTTAGTACTGCTGGTTGTCGCTCGTTACCAGACCACCATATGCGATGAAGGCAAGCATTATGCCTGTAAGTAGGCGGCTGAATGTATCCTAAGAGACCCGTGCCATATGCCATATCCTAAGAGACCCGTGACTGTTGCCATATGGTTCGTAGCCAATGTATAATGTATTCTCTGAACCTCATGCATTGATTGATTGCTGTTTAATATCACTGTTATCTTACTTGGTTACGGTCGCCGTGTTATGTTTTTCAAATATGGCGGCCAGGTCAGTTGCATTCGGAAGCAGTCTCTCGAAGTAAGCATTTGCTCCTCCAGTCCACACAGCGACAGTGGCTCCCAATTTACACACACCGTGATTCGTGCTCCCCGTTCAGCCTTTCCCTGCTGCAGCCATGGACAAATTGTGCCTGTGGCCTTTCCCGGCTGCGATTAAGCACGAATGGAGACCAGCACACGTTTTTACATGGTCCGACGTGTGTGAAGTTGGGTGGAAAGGCCCGCAAAAGTGGCTGATGAAGGGGATGCCCGCGAAAGCGACTTGTCCATATTGAGACAATGTGGGACACCAAGTGCGAGCCACACATTAGCGGCCCCCGAAACAAAAGTCACGTGCAGGTTGTAAAGGAGTCAACACTAAAATGCCGGGTGGTCCTTGTCGCTGTGTAGGCTGCAGCAGCAGATGCCTGCGTCACCCGATTGCTTCGCAATGCAAGTTGTTCATCTTTAATGGCGAATGTCGCTGCAAACAGGTGGGACACACTGTCCAATCTGTTTCTGCTGCTGGTTGTCGCTCGTTGCCAGACCACCACATGCGACGAAGGCAAGCATTATGCCTGTAAGTAGGCAGCTGAATGTATCCTAAGAGACCCGTGTATGTGAATGCTCACTGTTGCAAATGGTTTGTAGCCAATGTATAATGTATTGTCTGAACACTATGTGGTGAATGATTGCCGTTTATTTTTGCTGTTATCTCATTTGATTACGGTCGCCGTGTTATGCTTCTCTGATGTGGTGGCCTGATCAGTTGCATCGGAAAGCAGCCTCTCGAAGCAAGCATTTGCTCCTTCAGTCTGTACAGCGACACAGACTCGTAATTTACGCACCGTGATTCGTGCCCCCCGTTCACCCTTTCCTGCTGCAGCCATGGTAAAATTGCGCATGTGGCCTTTCTCGGCTGCGATTAAGCATGAACGGAGACCGGCATACGTGCTTACATGGTCCGACGTGTATGAAGTTGGGTGGAAAGGCCCGCAAAAGTGGCTGATGAAGGTGATGCCCGCGAAAGCGACTTGTCCATATTGAGGCAATGTGGGACACTAAGTGCGAGCCACACATTAGCGGCCCCCGAAAGAAAAGTAACGTGCAGGTTGGAAAGGAGTTAACGCTAAAATGCCGGGTAGTCCATGTCGCTGTGTTGGCTGCGGCAGCAGATGCCTGGTTCACCCGATTGCTTCGCAATGCATGTTGCTCATCTTTAACGGCGACTGCCGCTGCAAACAGGCGGGACACTCTGTCCAATCTGCTTGCGCCACTGGTTGTCGCTCGTTACTAGATCGCCATGTGCGACGACGACGGCAAGCCGTTTACGAGCTCGCGTCAAAAATTCCAGCGTATCTCGACATACAAATTTTATTTCTGCTAGTGTACTAGAATGTACACCCGTGAGCACAAGTATACGGGCCACGGGAGCGCGTGCCAAACTGCATCGACGCGCCGTCTACCGACGCAGTGCCTGCTGTCGAGAGGGCCGCTAGAGCAGCGGTGCGCATGCGCGTCCCATCATATCTGCTGGCCTGACATGTAGCTATGCCTGACGTCGCTGTGGTGCTCGTAGACTAAACGTCCACTGGGCGTCGTTTTCGCTGCTCCGTCGCATCTGGGCCTTACGCAGCGGCTGCGGCTGGGCTGGCACGCGCGTCCGCCGCGCTTCGCTTTCATTCTTTCTTTGGAGAAAATATCGCACGCTGCACTGCCTTCTTTGATGCCTTTAGATGACTCGCACAAAGTGGCCTTCTGCGGCTTTGTGTTATCTCGAACTGTTCCAATGCTTGCTGCCGCAGGTAGAAGCAAGGTTTTGCAATCTGTGTCCGCAGCCGCGTTAAGAAGTAGAACTGAGCTGCAGGGGCTACTATGCTCCGCAAGCATTAGGATGCCAAAAGAAGAAATTAGCGGCACCGTACTGCCTTTATTTCTTCAAACCCTTCAACAAGGTTTGAACAAGAAATGCACGCGAGGGTGCCACTACAGACAGCAGCGGCAACGCTGACACGTGCGCGAGAATATAAAATCAGGTGCAGCTGTGCGGTGCACGCTGCCGTGAAGTTCCAATTACGCTTGCCCCCTTGCGAATCGGGTCGGGGTGACCGAGCTGAATCACTGGTCTGGATCTCCTCGTGGCATCGCGTTACGAGTGGATACCACGGTACCTTCGAGGCGTCATCGCCGCCTATGGAAAATTGTCAGCGTAGTGAAATCGTGCATACAGTTGTGAAAATTATAATCGCCGAAAATAACAGCAACACGTTGGCTCGTCCTAAGTGCCCTCAAGACGGCAGTCTGTCGATGGTCACCCCGACCCGATTCGCAAGGGGGCAACCGTAATTGGAACTTCACGGCAGCGTGCACCGCCCAGCAGCACCTGATTTTATATTCTCGCGCATGTGTCAGCGTTGCCGTTGCTGTCTGTAGTGGTACCCTCGCGTGCATTTCTTGTTCAAACCTTGTTGAAGGGTTTGAAGAAATAAAGGCAGTACGGTGCCGCTCAGTTCTACTCAGCTCAGCTCAGTTCTACTTCTTAACGCGGCGGCGGACACCGATTGCAAAACCTTGCTTCTACCTGCGGCAGCAAGCATTGGAACAGTTCGAGATAACACAAAGCCGCAGAAGGCCACTTTATGCGAGTCATCTAAAGGCATCAAAGAAGGCAGGGCAGCGTGCGATATTTTCTCCAAAGAAAGAATGAAAGCGAAGCGCGGCGGACGCGCGTGCCAGCCCAGCCGCAGCCGCTGCGTAAAACAATGGCCCTGCAGATGCGACGGAGCAGCGAACACGACGCCCAGTGGACGTTTAGTCTACGAGCACCATAACCACGTCAGGCAAAGCTACATGTCAGGCCAGCAGATATGATGGGATGCGCATGCGCACCGCTGCTCTAGCGGTCCTCTCGACAGCAGGCACCGCGTCGGTAGACGGCGCGTCGATGCAGTTTGGCACGCGCTCCCGTGGTCCGTATACTTTTGCTCACGGGTGTACAATCACATGAGCAATGTTGAACAACGCGCGGTCCAGAGAACGATCACGCCCAGGACGAACACGCCACCAACGTTTTTAGGTGTGTCTTGAACACCTACAAGCACAGCACTCGGTGCACCCTCCACACTTGCACGAAGACCGGTCTTTATAGGTGTGCACAGACTAAGCAGTCGGAATATTTGTGTGAAATTCACGACTGTACCACACAGCCTAAGCACGCACACGTGAACGAAACCACTGCTTGCTACTTTGACAAGGCGGCTGCAGCGGCGGCGACGATAGGGGTGGACCGGGCCGGTCGGATGCAAACATAGGCAAACAATGTGGCGAGTATAGTGTACTAGAATAATTATTCTAGTACACTATAGTGGCGAGCGCCACCACGCGGCAGGAAACAGAAAGGCGACACTCCGCGCGCCGGAGCTTTCAAACTGAAAGAGATCTAAAAACGCTGCACGCCACGGCGTCGCTCGGCGCCAGCATCGCGCCTTCTCAAAAATCCCTAAACGATTCTGTCCCTAGGCACCTAGGATCAGGTCACGTGAGGGATTTTTGTACGACGAATAGACGCACGCAGGGTTGCCGTTGGTGGCTACTTTGCGCCAAATTGGCTACTTTTCGACCCCGTCTGGCGATGAAAATTTCACGTTGGCTCCTTGGCTACTTTCTGGCTACTTTGAACTTCTATTTTGGCGCATTTACTAGCCATTTTTTTTTGCAATTGCATATACAACAGCAAGCAAGAACAAAGAAGAACAATTATTTTTAAAGCTTTGCTCTCCTCATGGCTGTTCCGGTCGCCTTGACGCGCGCGCGCCATAGCGCGCGCGTCCTGTACGCATATATTCTCTCCGCCGGCGGTGCGCACATAGAGACCAACTAGCAGACGCGGGTGCGCAGACGCACGGACTCTGGGTGATGGGCGCACGTCGAAGCAAAGCCCGTGAGGACGTTGCGCGCCATCTGGAGAAAATAACGCTAATTCTAGCGCACGGCGAAGCAAAGGCCGCAAGGACGCTGCGCTCCATCTGGAGAAAATAACACTAATCTAGAGTAATTTCTCCGTTAGGGTCATGCATCCGAAACCATGCGTTTAGGTGCAGCCGTGTGCACGGCATGACACCAGAGAGGAACGAGCAGTACAGGTGAAATAACACTTGTGTACCCCAAGGCGACAAAGCTTCTGTTTTTGTGCCTTCGGCTTGCCGACACCGGCGTCTACCATGGGAAAAGACGCAAGAGCAAAGCGCACGTTTCGAGAAGAATGGAGAAAGGACAAGAAACTGAGCGGTAAGCAAAACGGAAACTATTCTTTAGGCGTTTAGTCGCATGCCGCTTAGTATCTAATATGCATATTACCATGCGTTACAGGATGGATTTCGTCACGTGACGGCGGAACGACTGCTCACTTCAAGTACTGCAATTGCAACATTCGACCCCACTACAGTGATCTGTTGAAGCACGCAGAAACCAAAAAGCACCGCGAGTGCGCAGTAATCCCAAGTTCGCAACAAAAACTGCCGCAGCTTCTAGCGTCTTCGAGTCGAACGTACTATGAAAAGGCTCGCCGAGAGTTAAGGATCGCCTTGTACACTGCAGTGCACACTTCCATAAATGCTGTCGACGAACTTGGTGAGATTCTGCATTCCGAATTAAATGATTTTGATCTGCACAAAACGAAGTGCACGGCTATAATTACGAATGTTCTCTTCCCGTACTTCACGGAAAACATGGACAAACAACTGAACGGCTCCAGCTATTCTCTAATGGTGGATAAATCAACCGATGTATCCACGACAAAGCAACTTTGCATGGTTGTGCGGTTTCTGAGTTTAGAAGAAAACAGGATTGCAACCACCCTTCTTGATCTCGTAGAGCTGTCTGATGGAACGGTAGAAACGCTTCACGACACGGTATTGAAGACGTTGGACAAGCACGGCCTATCGATCAAGAACTGTCTCGGACTCTGCACCGATGGTGCAAATGCCATGTGCGGCAAACACAATTCTCTGTTCAGTCGTCTTAGTGAGGACAACAAAGACTTGATTCTGATCAAATGCTCTTGCCACAGCCTGGACCTTGTGGCATCCAAGTCGATGGAGGCGATTCCTTCTGCGGTTGAGCACTTAGTGCGAGAAACCTACAACTACTTTGCACACAGCAGCTGCCGGCAAGATGCTTATAAGAGACTGTATGCCAGTATGACAGTGGAAGATGAAAGTGCAAATCCACCGCCCAAGATTCTGTCGCTTTCGCAGACGAGATGGCTTGCTATTGCAGACTCTATAGAAAGAATTTTGGCGCAGTACCAGTCTCTCGAAGAGTTTTTTGAGAAAGCAGAAGATCGCAGCTACAACGTGCGCATTTTACGAGAGATGTATCCAGACAGAAAAAATTATGTTTACCTCGTGTTTCTTGCCTCAGTTCTCCGTAACGTTAAGCGAGTGAACAAAATGTTCCAAACAAACACAACTGACCCACTGGTTGTCTTCCAAGAGCTAGAAAATTTGTATTTGGAAATTCTTAGGCGGATTTTGAATCCATCAGTTTTGAGGCACAACACAACGGCAAGTCTGCTGTCGCTAGACCTGGCAAAAATGAAGTCGATTTTCCTGCAACCAGAGGTAGTGGACCTAGGTGACGTCTTCAGAGAGAAGATTTCACTAGTCCCTATTGAAGACCAACGGGCCGTGAGGGAGCGCTGTTTCCAATTCTTGAGGCAAATGGCGATGGGACTGCAGCAGCGACTTCCAAATGCCTCCTCTGCACTTCGAAGACTGTGTGCCATAAATCCCGATGGCATAGAAAGTGCTAAGAGCCGTGAATGCATAATGAAGCTACCGCTGCATTTTTTTGGATGTTCCTCAATCGAACTGGAGTCTGAAATACGCCAGCTGCAGAGTGTTAGCGGTGCACTTGATCGCGCATCATGTTTGACTTTCTGGCACGCAGCGGCATCGTACAAGGACCCTTGCGGCGAATGCCCTTTTCAACACCTGGCGCAAGGAGCACTGAAAATTTTGACCCTTCCAATTTCTAACGCTGATGCAGAGCGCGTGTTCTCTTGCGTGAACTTGACGAAAACAGAGATCCGTAACAAAATGAAGCTGGACTTGCTCATGGCGATTCTGCGAATCAAATTTGGGCTACGACTTCAAGAAAAAACAGCATCATCGTTTGACGTTCCTGCTGAGTTGTTGAATAGAATGTGCCAAAATTACTCCGGCATGAACACTGTAGATAAACTACGCGGACTGAACTTTTATTTATTTGCAACGTACCTGATGCTTGAAGGCCAAGCAAGAGAACCAAATTTCCTTGCTCTTTATTTACTCTGTGTTCTTGTGTTGATTCAAAATGATATTATTTATTGTTCATTAATAAAAGTTGCTTATAATAATGGTACTTTTCTACTTGGCTACAAATTTGGCGCCAAGACCAGGTGGCGTGGCTACTTTTGGCTACTTTTAGCCTCAGTTCTGGCTCTTTTTGAAAAATTCCCAACGGCAACCCTGGACGCACGCTTCAAGGAGAGGTTCTCCGCAGCACGACCTACTGCTCCGCAGTACGTGCCAACGTTACTAGATTACCTCTTTCAGTTTGCGAACTCCGGCGCCGCAGGTGTCGCCCTTCGATGTTCCGCCGAGCGAGGGCGCGCTCGTCTCTGTTTGACTAGTGCTCCTGTATATTATAGTGAACTAGAATAGTATTCTAGTTCACTATACTATATATGCTCCCGCAGGGAGCCTGTATATGCTCCCTGCGGAAGCATATACAGGAACACTATGTTTGACCGGTCTCGTTGGGTCTGACGGCGGCGACGGCTGTTTCGGCGAGTGTCGGCGGTGCGTCTGTCTTCTTGCAACTTCTCTGGCGAAGTCAACGCAGGCTTGGCCCCGTGCCGAGTGTTTCTTCGTTGCCTTCAACTGTGTTGTGTAGTGATCACTATCCCTGTGAGTGCCAACGAGATCTATCGACGCAGCTCGTGCGGCGTGTGCTCCCGCTGCAATTTGTCACATTCGCGACCACGTGCGGCGTGCTTGCGCCCGAGCTGTGCGTCTTGCGGATCGTGCGACGTAGTTTGACTTGCTCACTTCAAATCGAGGCAAGAACAGCTTCTCAACGTAATGTGCGACTACGGTTGATCACCGTTGATTATCACAAGTGCATATATGTCGTGTCTGGCTGTGACGTGTCCTGAATCTGAGAAAACATGCCTCGTTGCTTTGTGACTAGTTGCCGAAGTGGCTACGATTCGACAAAATCCACGGCTGAAAAAAGACATTCTTTTTAAGCCACCCGCTGACGAGGTCCGCCTTCAACAGTGGCGACGGGCTATACCCAGATCGGATAAGGAGCTATCCAGCTCATGCGCCGTTTGCGACCTCCACTTTCACGAGGAAGATATTGCGAAGGACTTCATTCACAAAGTTCATGGTGACGTAGTTGTCATACCGCGTGACAAGTGGGCTCTTCAGGAAGATGCCGGGCCGCGCATTTTTCCCAATTGCCCTAAATACTTGTCGAAGCCAGCGCGAAAACGCAAGGCTCCAACCTTGCGTGCACCGCCTCGGCCTAAGCGTCAGAAAGGACAAAAAAAGAACGACAAAGAGGCTTCTACGTCGAACTTCTGCGTTTCTAGGGAAAGCAGTGCTGACATTGACAGCAATGTTGTGCAGGAGAACAACATACAGCTTTTCAATGAGTTGTGTGGCATGGCACCAGCAGGCCAACAGTTGCAGGATTGGTTACTTGAGGTGGTTGGCACTACAATCGTGGTGTACAAGCTGGTAATGAGAGAAGACCTTCCAGCAATCGACAGGGCTGTGTTAGTGTCGAGAGACATGACCGCCTCTGTCAGTGCCAAGGGGCAACGTGTGCAATCGGCTGTGTATGCTTCTGATGCGAGCATTGAACTGAAATCATGTGACGACCTAAAGTTGCTACTTTCTTGTATTGAAAGGCTGAATTTTTGTGAAGGTTGCCCTGCTGATAATTACCCCTGTGTCTTGTCATCAGCTGTTGCCATTAAAAATGGTGAAACATGGCATCGCAAATCATGCACAATTCTGTCTCTAACTGCAACATGCCACGAATGCCGGAGTTTGCACAAGCTCTTTTCACGGCGTGGCAAGACAAGCAACAGGCTGAAATATAGGAGCATTAAAGTGAAATCCCTGTGTCGAAAGGCATTAAGAGCAACTATGCAGAGAGAAAAGATGAAGAAAGAAGTAACCACCATGAAAAGAAAACTTCAGAATGTTACAGAAGAGAGAGTGGAACGTGCACTTGACATTCTTCCAGATAAACAGCAGCTCGCTTTCAGGACTGCTTTTCAGGCAGCAAAGGCAAAATCGAAAAATGGGAGGCGGTACACAGAAGAGTGGTTAATTACATGCCTTCTGCTGCAGATTTCAAGCCCAAAAGCTTACAAACTGTTATCTGATATGCAGCTTCTGCCACTTCCTACAAGAGCACGCCTTCGTCAGATTATTAGTGGCATTCCTTGCAGGTACGGTTTCAATGAGGTATCGCTAAAGAGTATCCGAGAGCATTTTCGTGAGAAGAGCCGCCTCAGAAGGTGCGGTGTTCTATTGCTCGATGAGGTAAAGCTCAAGCAATCTGTTGCTTTCAGCAAAACCTCATACAAGATGGATGGCTTTGTTGATTATGGCGATGTGATGAATGTCACCACCGACCAACTTGCTGACCACGCACTGGTGTTGATGTTTGTTCCGCTTTTTGAGAACTGGGTTCAACCCATAGCATCTTTTGCCACAAGAGGTGCGGCACCTGGACGGATCCTTGCACAGATCCTGTTAGGTGCTGTGCTGCAGCTTCACAAGCATAATGCTTCAGTGCTTGTCGTAAGTGATGGAGCAGGTAATAACCGCTCAATGTGGACGAACCTGGGAATATCGGGAAACATGATATCGCCATGCAACAGCATCGAGCAACCCTGGGAGCCTTCACAGAAGATCTTCTTTATCTGACGTTCGACACATAGTCAAATGCATCAGAAATCATTTGAAAAAGCACACCTATGGAATGGTAAGAAGAAATATGTGCACTTAGTTGCAATGGAGCTCAGAAAACTGTTTGACTTTTTCAGGCTGGAGATCATCAGATTAACTTTGCACATTATGTGGTGCTGTATGAATCCGAAAAGAGCAAACATACGAGAGTTGTACCAAAACTGACCAGAGCGCATGTTGCCCCGGACAACCTCCAGAAGATGAGCGTTCGACTTGCTACACAGGTACTGTGAAATACAACGCTTAGTATTTTTGGTTATTTTTTAACTAATTTATAAATGCACTTTTTTTCACCTATTCAGCCGTGGAACAGGTATTGGCATCCGCGTATACAGAGAAGCCGGTGCTGAAGGCATGATGGGTTCTGAGGGAACAGAAGCATTCACCAAATTGCTTAATGACCTGTTTGATGCTTTGAACATAAAGCTACCTGAAAGAGGTATTAAAAGGCACTCGAAGGAAATACAGGCAAACCAAAGTGTCTTTTCATGCATATTGATGCTTATTTACTGACATTTTACTTCATTCTTTCAGGTCATCAAAGACTTCTTGGAAATGTTGAATGTCACAGAAAAGAACGCCATGGAGAAAGGTCTCAAGCTCTTTGCGTCTCAACTGACCACGGAGTCTTGCGTGTTACTTTGTTGTCAACGCTTGACATCATCGAGTTCTTACTGGATCAGGGTGCACACTATGTTTTGACGGCAAAGTTGAACCAGGACCCCCTTGAGGTGATAATGTGATCGGTGCTGCTTTATGAGTGTTGAAGTGATGAAGTTGCTTGTGGCCTAACAAACCATGTGTCTTTTCCAGCGCCACTTCGGACTTGTCCGTTCCTTCGGAGGGGATGAATCTTACCCTACTGTGGTCAATTTCACCCAAATATTTCACCTTCTGAGTTTGTACACACCGATAAAAACTGCTTTGCGTGGGAGTGTGCAAGGTGTGCCGGGGAATGTGCTTGTCAATGTACAGGACACACTGAGGAGGACGAGAGAGTTTTACCGTGCCAAACATGCGTCCTTGCGTGAACGCATAGGAGAAAAGCTACTGGAGATGACAGAAACCGCCAGGAACCCTGGAGAGCAGGACGACGATCACTCCTACTTCAAAGGGGAAGTGGACGATGCTATTGTCTACTACTTGAGTGGGTATGTTGTGCACAAATTTGAAAAGCACACATCATGCCTTCTGTGCTTAGAAGACATAAGCAGTCCAGTGCCCGTTGTTTGCCGTGATGCATATCTGACGGCGTATAGAAGTTTCAAGGAAGGCTGCATGAAACATCCTACAGCTAAGTTTTTGAGTGTGATGATACTTGTCAATGATGTAGTTTCTGTCACGTTAGATGAGGCTGGTGCCTGCGAAAACATTTTCTGGAAGGTACTAGAACAGCTCGATAAGTGCAGCCTTGCTCGCTTGGGCTGTGCAGATCATATGCCATCATTCACATGCCAGATATTGAACTTTGTCATTGTGACAAGGATGCACTTTTTCTCCAGAGATTTTGACCATCGGTTACAAAGCAAGGAAAAGGTGGCTATAGCAAACAAAAAAGCGCGTCTCTTGTAACTCTGGCTCTTGAAAAATGGTTCCCAGTTGATTTTTATTGCATTGATTCAATAAATTGTTTCCAATTTGGCTTTTGTTCTCGTCATTTTTAGCGTTTTATAGTCTTAAGAACGGCGAGCTTTCACTGAAGTAGTTGAGTATCTTGCATTTAACAAACGCGTATCCGAGCATTAAGTGTTCTGGAACAAAAGGGTGGTTCTAAGCTTTAGGTTTCAGTATTTTCGGCGGCATCAGATACCTATTTTACGTGGCTCACCGCTAACATGTGATTTTATGCAAAACTGAATTAAAAAGAACAGGAAACCGATGAATTCCACAGCTCAATAGATAGGAGTCCCGTGCAGCAGTAGCTAGGTTCAGGCATCTCAGTAGCACCTCTGCCGGGTGGCATCGCTCTAATGGCTCAAACGATATTCTAGTAGCGAAGTGTAAATAACGTTTGCTCACTATCTCGAAAATAACTCCCATTACACATAACTAACTGCGTAAATTGCGTTGAACGCAGCGCGCAGGCTCCGTAACGATGATGCGACCGGCCCAATGTAAAGTCCCTTGATAATTTGAAAGTAACGACACTCTTTGAACTCTGCCGCCGCCGCGCGACCTCCTCGCCTCCTCCTCGCCCCTTGTGCGTTCCCCCCGCGGTAACCAATTTTGCCCCCGTTTTTCTGCACGCCGATTGGTCTCCCTGCCGTTGCCCTTGGAAACGCGCGGATCTTGAGTTTTGCTTGTGTTTTTCTTTTTCGTTCGTGCCATTTTCCTCCTGAGCACGGCTGGCTCGGCGCTTTAGCTCAGCGTAGCGAAGGTTATACGCCGTGTTTCCTGCTCTCTGTGCTAGCGCTATGCCGGGCTCATCCTCCTTCATGCACTTTAATCCACTATATTCGTCCTTAATGCACTTCAACGCACCTTCATCCACCTTCATCAACCTTAATCCAACCTTGTCCTCCTTTATGCACCTTAATCCACTTTCATCAAATTTAATCCGCCTTAACGCTCCTTAATACACCCGAATTCATCTTAATCCAATCACTAATCAATCATTACTTTGCTAATCATTAATCATCTCCTATGAACGGCTGCACATGCTTTGGTTCGCTTCCCGCCTTCCGTCGGTCAAGTGATATTTTCAGTAGCTCACAACGGGACCTTGAAACAGAGGTCTAAGGCTTTCGCTTAATAAACCACGCGCAAAGGGATGTGTCACAAGCAATACTAGATCAGACGCACGAAGTAAAGCATCTGATCATGAGGCAGAAAAATTGTCTGGAGTATAGAAGTCGCCCCAAAGCTCCCTTTACATCGGTATACCCCGTTCATACGGCTTCAAGAAAAAACCAACCTCCTCATAAACGTTGCCTTCAGCATTATCGATGCTGTTATTAGCATTTCTCAAAATTTTTAAGGCCAGTAGGGCGCGCAACTGGCCCAAAAGAACACGCCTCCATAGAATCCTGCGGCCCGTCCGCGGGAGCCCAGGAGGAAAAGCGTGCCGTGCGGGTGAGGAGAATCGAGGAGGAAAGCGCGTGAGGAGGAGAGTGTCGCTACTTTCAAATTATCAAGGGGCTTTAGGCCAATGGTGTCAGAAGCGCCATCTCGCGAGCGGGAACCGAAGGGGGCCACATTTGCCGCCGCATCACGGCGGAGTTTGCAAACTGAAAGAAGTATTCTAGTAACGGTGGTACGTGCCACATGGCTCTGCACTGCGCATGCCCGGCAGTCGCCAAGCAACGGAGACACGTGCTCCGCGATCGCGGCCGGAAGCGCGTGCGTCTATTTGTCGTACAAAAATCCATCACGTGACCTGATCGTAGGTGCCTAGGGACAGCATCGTTTAGGGATTTTTGAGAAAGCGCGATGCTGGCGCCGAGCGACGCCGTGGCGTGTTCGTCCTCGGCGTGATCGTTCTCTGGACCGCGCGTTGTTCAACATTGCTCATGTGATTGTACGTGCGTTGCTTGTGTGTTGGTTGTAGGTTCTGCGTTACTTGGCGGAAAGCCGCGAGTAGTGGTGGTGTGGCAGTGCGGCTTTCGCCTCGGTGAGCTCTGGCAGTAGAGAATCTGCGTTGTGTGACCCGTGCTTCCTTGACATTTGAAATGTGGAAGTGGCCTAGCGCCACGGCAGCGAAGTTCTGCGAACCGCGATGTGGCGTCGCCGTGTCCCACTTTGCTTAACGGACATCGAGGGATGTGCTGCTCGCTGCAAGTCATGTAAATGCAACTGCGTCGACCGCCCACTCTTCAGTGCTGAATGTGTGTTAGGTGTGCTGTGCTTGAAACGAGTGGTTCAGCCGTGCAGCGGGGGGTGGTGGAGGAGCAGAGCGGCTTAGGGTCTCCATTTGCACGTTCACAGATATGTGCTCCCGTTTTGGTCCCATTAGGGCTTTCGCTGGATTGTGGTGTGCTCCTTGCCTAGTATGAAGTTTACGATGCTAACACACAGCATGTTCACGTTTTTCTGTGCTATATGTCATTTGCATGACGACCGAGTTGAAAACAAGGCATATGTCTCTCTTGTTTCCGTTTGTGTGTTATAAATTACTTCCTATTGTGGAAGTTCTGCAAGTCTTATTACGCAAGGAGTACGAACGTAAACATATAAACATATTTCTGTGTGTGTGAAATTTTGAATTACCCATAATAGCCTTTACGACTGATAAGTGGGCTACACAGCCTGTGTGAATCAGCTACCTTTTGTTGCGAGTCTTGCGACGCTCTTCCATGTGGTAGACTGATGCATGGTGCGCGTTTATTTCTGTACTGTTGTAAAAACCATTTGTTTATTCACTCAATACAAATGTACTGCTTCTTCGCCGCAGTACATTTTAGTTACGCGGTAAAGGATACTAAAAGTGGGAGGGGGCCGCTATCACCCAGCATAGTATGTCCACTCAGGCGACCTGAGAGGCGGCGGTTGCGTGAGTGTGTAATTATAGGGTATAATTAAAGAACTCTTTTTATGTCCAGTGACAGTGGCCCCTATCCACTTTTAGTATGCTTCACCGCAGTACATAGGTGCATTGCAAAAAGGTAATCTTAAAAAGCTCAATTATGCAATATTTCTTTCGTAGCTTGCTACACCGCAATACAGAGGTGGAAATAAGCATCGTGCAGTAAAGCATACTAAGAGTGGAAAGGGCACATAGGTTTGCTCATTATTTTCAATTGTGATATAATTTGTAAGTGCATCTGTGCTCTTGGTAAGCTTAATTGACAATTCTTGTACATTTAACCTCCCTGCCTTTCTCTCATTTGCATCTCTCTCTCTCTCTCTTTGTACATTACAAATTCAAATTGCAGGGAAGCTTACTAAGGCACATTCGCCATATTGTAACGCATTATTCATCTTCAATGCAGGAGCACAATGCGGATTCATGCCTATGCTTCCGGCTGGACTGCACATGATCTTTGAGAATTGACTCGTTGTTCATAAGTGCACTGGTACTTTACTCTAAACTGGAGGGCTGAAGTTTATAAGGAAGCACAATTTTTATCAAGGGAACAAGATGTTGCCAAGATGGTTGCAGCACAGCTTTTTTTTTCTTCCAGGCACCTTTTCTATTAGAAGCTTCCATTGCAGTGTTTCGAGCCTCTTTGAGCCAGGACATAGTGTATATAAAAGCGGACACCGATTGGGAACATCACCTGTGCTCTCTGCAGTAAGCTGTGCGCAGGATAAGTTCATGCCTACCTATAGAAAAAATGTAGCATGACCAGACAAAATAAAAGGGAGTGGGCTGCAGCAATACTAGGTGTTAAATGGTGCCTTATCCTTTCCCTTCAGTTTTCTGTTTCGTGCTTTTTATTATGGAGCCTCCATAGTAACCACACGAGTGCTGAACTTGAGCTTGTTGGTTTCAGATCTGATGGTTGTTACTAACAGAACAGTGTGATAAACGAACAATGGCTTGGAGGCATCCGGTCACCTTGCTTGTCTCATGGTGTCGCTTCGTGAGCACCATGAGCCTCCAAACCAACTCGGAAGGGATGTTTCTTGCAATCGCTTCTGAACTGTATTGCCACCAAACCAACAATGCTCTCAATGACAACTTTTGGACAGTAGAATGCTTGCACCCAGCAAAGTCTAAGAAAAAAGCATTCAGGATGTGCCAAGTGGGCGTTTTGAAGCTGGCAGCATTGCTGAAGGGGCTTTGCCTATCCGCCCTCTTTATGGATGCACAAGGATGATTTCTCCTTTCAGAAGGATTGTTTCAGAGGTGTCGCAGGGCAACAGTGTTGGGTGTTTAGTAGCAGATAAGCTTGCCTTTGGCCACTGTCAATAATCTGTTTCTTCTCCAGTGCCCCTGTGAAGTGCCTACTTTTTGGACACAATGTGCTCTCCATGCATGCATGCATTTTTAGCTTGTAAAGATGTCTATTACCCCTTGCCTCAAGCCAGTCCTTGCTGATGTCAACCAAGAAGGCAGTGGGGAGTATGGCGATGCATGCTTACAAAGCACTGCTGATACCAGTGAAACCAGATTAGTGGAGCTGCCGTTTTTTTGTCCACTCCATCTTCATCAGTTACAATCAGCAGTTCTTTGTCCAAACAGAAGGTATATGTAGTTGGTCATGCATAGCCTGCGCACTAATATTTGTTGGCGTGTTACAAGAGACGTGCCTGAGAACTTTAGCAGTGTCTATATGCAAAAACCTTCTGATGTGTTGGTGACTTCCTTCTCTTTATCACAGTTTGCCTGATGAAGCCAGCAACCTGATCAATTAGATGTTCAAAAGGCTTCCCACTAGTTTTCCCAGCGTCTCCTTTACGAGTGTGCTGCTCATAGATATCTGTTTTCTTGACCTTGAACTGCACTTCAACCATGGCCACACCTGCTGAACCTATGTATGCGATCAGAAAAGTGCTATACATCACGTTGCTCCAAACTCATGACGTGCTAGAAGGCCTTGAGGAACACCCTCATTAATTTCCGTCCTCATCATACTGTATGAAGCTTCGCATGACAAGAGCGACAATTAACATCTGCTAGTTTTTCAGTGCTATTCCTGTCCAGCTTGCTGAAAGCTATCCTGAGTGTCTCAAAAGCAAAACTGCTGCCGGACAAGAAGTGCATAAAGCAAGGGTAGCTATAACCATATATGTCACACAAAATGAAGAAGGCCACCGAGTGTACAGGCGGTTTAATTCATATCCAACAAGCTTGGTTCTCTCTTTGCAAGTGAGTAAACCCAACTTGCCCCAAAGACATGGCCTGTGACAAACTATGGGCCAGATGCTTTGTCCCCTGCAAAGCTGAAGATGTGTACAAGATCCTGACACCCGCAGTGGCTTCTACACTGGGCAAACAGGCTACTATAAGAACGACTGCCTCAACTAATATGCTAATAACATGAAAATGGGCAGAAATTTGGCTATTCATTGGACCCAACTGCAGGTGCAAGCCAGTCTTCCGCCAGATGCGTGTTGTTCACAGGAACTGGAGCTATACAAATGCAGATAAAAACAATGATGTTTGAAAGCAGGAGAGTTGAACTATATTCAGCACAAACAGTGCTACTTGCAGTGCTGGTAACTTATAGCTACAATTCATGGCTGCCCCTCCATGCAAAGGCACTATTCTTGAATTATTAACTTCTATTTATGGTGGCCATATATTGCAAGTACATATCATCCACATTGTGTGCAATATGGTTAAATGATGTCAACTGTGATAGCCATTCCTAATCTGAGATAAAACAAAACAACTAATATAGGCAATAAATTGTAATTCAAAAAGACAACCAGTGCACAGGATAAGTGACAGACTTCCTTTTATTTAACTAAAGTCACATGTGTGTCACATGTCAACAGCAGTGGGTAGCAAACTTGCAAGCTTGGGTGACAGAGGCAAAACTTAGCGAAATGCTACACTCATATTCAAATGTAAAGCGGCCTACGACACAAAAAACGACATTATATTGTACTGAATGAAAGGGCAAGACTCCATCCAAGAACACACTATGGCACCACATAATTGACATGGTGTAAAAGATGTTAACATGCCCTCTCCATAAAAAAAGAAACACTTAAAACATGCCTTAAGAGGCAATGTGCAGAGTCTGAAAGCAAGGAAAAACAACCCAAAAAAAAGTTTCGCTAAGTCTTTCAATGATTAAAATTGTCAAACTGTCTTGTCACTTCTTAATGAATCTGCACAGCTGAAAAGCATGAAAAGAAAGCCCAATAGCAGGGCCACAGAAAATGTCACCAAATGAGTAAACCTTGCTTACCAAGGATACTGGTTTAGTTGTCCGACTCTGCACAATAATTGTGTATGAGCTTTTCTTGTTTAGAATGGTTTAGCAGATAGCGGAAAAAATGGACATGAGAGCACCAGGTGCATGCATAGTCGATGCACAAAAGCCACTGTCTTCTCACTTTTTTTTCTCTACTACTATTCACGAATATTTAAGTGCCTTAATAGCACTGCTAACATCCTACTGCAAAACACAAGATTGGGCAAGTTGTGGCATAACGAAAATTGGAGTTTCACTCATACTGTGAAAGTGATGCACTGGCATGTGTTCACTTCAAATTGCAAGTCAGTAATCTCCTTTAAAGAAGTAAAATAAGTACGAGTCGTACTTATTTGTGGGAGTTGTGCCTCCCAGTGTTGAAGTGGAAAGACTAGTTTTCTTCCTCCTCTTTCACATCCAGACTTGGTCACTGGTCTCCAGAAAAACAACCCTTTAGCTTCTTACTGCTGAAATAATTTGGTTTTCTCAAATTTATATTTGAGCTACCCATTGCTAGGTCTCGCGCTCTGCCCCATCAACCAGCCCCATCCAGTAAATCTGAGAAGCCAAGCACTAGAAGATTAATAAAGCAGATGCACCCAATCACTGTCATTACATGTAAGAAGCAAAAATAACATAGGACTGCCTTCACAAGTGGGGAAAGTAATGAATAAGAATTTGAAGGCGTGGATGCCAGCTCTATATACAGTACGCAGACATTGAACAGGTGTTAGCCAAACATGGCACCTGTTGGCTAGATCGTACTCTCCAGGATCAGTATTCGCCACGACTGTACCTTCAGCAGAGTGGCTGAAATGTAGAATTGTGGACTGCCAATCTTTTGATCATATGTTTGAATCCACGCATCACAATGAGAACTTTATCTGCAATATTCTAGCAATAAATTTGGGAATTAGAGTGACAACACCAGTAGACATGAGAACCAGGGGAGTTGGACCATAGCAGCTATTGGTGTAAAAAAGACTGGCATAAGAAGAATTGAGATGTGCACGCTACATGCCTTTGTTCGGTAGTGTTCCACTACTTTGGTGCTACAGTTAATGATCTCGAATGAGTTCAAGGAGCAAGAATTTAGTCCAGAAAAAAATATTACGCTTAACAGCTGTATCTAGTTGTATCATTTGTCTATGCCGCTTTATATAACCCTGTCCACACTGCTAGGAAGGGAAGCGTACCAGAGGGCGGCAGAAAGTTGGGTGGGCGGATGAGATTAAGAAATTTGCAGGGACAACATGGCCACAATTAGTACATGACCGGGGTAGTTGGAAAAGTATGGGAGATTCCTTTGCGCTGCAGTGGGCGTAACCAGACTGATGATGATGATGTCCACACTTACCTAAAGCACATGAGTGGCATCCTAAAAAAAATTGAGCTTTTGATATTGCTTTGGAGAAAATTAATCTGTTTCAGCCCAACAGTATGTATACATACTGCGCATACCTGCATTCGGTGGACCTTATCACCAACTGTTAAGTCACCTTCTTACCTCATCACCGAATCACTCCTGCAACCAAGTGTGCTGGTCCGGGTTTTACCTGCATTTCCACCTGTGCAGTTGGTAAAAGTCTTTGGCTGTTTACTGTAACTTCATATTCAACATATGGTTACATAAGAGGCTTTGGCAACAATAATGCCTGGGCAGGTTTCACGAAAGGCCACCAGTACCTGCTCATTGCAGACTGTGCTCAACATCCTTCTTGGTTGGACTGTGACTAAGAACCCATACATCTTTCCTCCGAAGCGGCTGGCATTGGCGATAGTTTGATGCAGAAAGAGGCTATTGTGGCACATGTCAACCTTAGGTCAGAAACCAATCTGGCACAGGTGGAAATCGTCTTGTCTTTCACAGATGCTGGTTCAGCCTCGCGAGGCGCATTCCTTCAGTCAATATGCACACTGTCAATGTGAGTGAAACTGATCAAAGGTTGTCTATGGTGTCAGGTTTCTTGCCTGGTTTCGGTAGTGGCATCATGATCAAGTGTTTCCACTCTGTGGGGAATTCCAATATTCCATATTTCATTGCTTACAAGCAATAGTGCTTGCTTCCTTGTTTCGGCAAGATTCCTCAACATCTGAAAAATGACTCCATCTTTGCCATGTGCACTTTAAGTGTTGACATGCTCGATCGCAACAACAGGTTCTGCCATCGTATATAGAGGCTTTCCATTCCTTCCTTGGCAAGTGGTCATTAAGGTGCGTACAACTAAGGTGACGGTCAGTCACTGTGAGGCGGTCGGGGAAAGCATCTGCAGCTTGTTCCTCAAATTTCTCAGTTGTGCACTGAAAATCGAGCAGCGTGTTTTCAATAGTATTACAGTATTTGGTGCATCCTGTTATAGCCGAGAATGTGTTACAGCTTACTGATGCCTATATGTTTAAATGACGCGCCCAGTAAGCTCTAGTTAGCATGTCGCTCTTTCCAGTGTGTAAAGGATGCGTGTTGCTAGCGATTCTTCAACACCTTCACATTCTGCACACTCAAGTGGATCACGGAAATGGTCCCAGCCTGAAACCCTGATTTTGTGAATGTGGCACATTTTCACCCCTACATCAAGTATTATATCACATAATGGTCGCTGCCTCTTGGGGCAGAGTCGCACTGACACTCTGGATAAAGGCCCTAGTTGCCCATGCTAGGTAAGTGTACTGCCCTTCTGGTTTGACTGGAGGGTATACCAGTTGGGATAGTTGGTGTCATTTGTGAATTCGAGGTCTGTGGTGTCTGCTTCGTCAAGGTGGCATCCTCTTGGCTGTATGTCTTTGCATCCCCAATGTGGGTGATGTGCATTGAGCTCACCTCGACTGAGTATTACGTGCTTGTGAAAGCGAATTTGAAGCTGTCAAAGCCAAGCGAAGTCGCCTTGGCTGTGGTGCCTAGTTTTGGGACAGAGGTAGACCAATGCCAAAACGGCTTTTAGCCTGCAGCACACCACCGCAACTTTCTGATGAGACATATGTTTATTCAAGCCGTTTCTTCCTTGCCCCAATTCAATAATAGCCAATTTTAGCAGCTGCAAAACAAGCTGACTTCAGAAGAATGCTGATTTTTAGCCACTTCTGGTAGATTATTGCGCTGTTAATTTTCTAGTTGGGCATGACATGCTTTGTGCTTAAAAATGAACTGTTTAAAGAATTATTGGAGTAATATTAGGACAGGCAACTCTGACTGAATCATCACTGCTTTTGTCGCAAAATGTGGATATGAGCTAGGCAGATGCTGTCACGAAACCGTAGGTTGTACAAGTACAGAAGAAACAAAATTGGAGTTGTGAAATTCAAAGCCATATTTTTACAGCCTCTCTTTATACTGCTGACATTAGAGAGCTTTAGATTAGTGGACGCAAGCAGCATGTGTAAACAAGCACCATGTTTGGGTATTTGTGGCACCCATGTGGTTTGCATAACCAAGCAGCACACGAGTCGCTTGCGTCCTCTTATGCAGTACTATTATTTTCATTGTAAAAGAACCAATATCAAAGTAAGTCTGATCAGCCTGCATCAGTATGCTAGAAATTTTTAAGCACTTAAGGTGTGTTGGTTGAATGTTTAAAGCACTTCACCACACCCTTGGCCACTAGATTGTACTTTCCAGTATTACTTGCTAATCAATTCTTGAGGTGTTTACGTTGTTTTTCTGTGCTGTAAGATTAGTTTGACAGTCCTAATAGAATTGTTAAAGTGAAGGTGTGAGCTGTTGTATTGGCCATGTCTTTCTATAACTGCTAGATCTGACACTGTCAAAGCATTTGGCAACATTAATAAGCTTCACCTCACTATATATATGTGTTGCGGTAGGACCATTCAGCATGTGAAAATAAAAATGCCGGTGAATAGAGAGTTCGAGAGCACCTGAGATTATAGTAAAGCGGGCGGGGCAGTATCTTCAGGGTAACAAATGTGTTGCGGTGAAGTTATTGCAGACGTATATACACATTCATTCGTCCCAAATGTGCACCGAACCCTGCGTCCCGTTGCTAAAACTAAGAGCGCGAAAAACGGGCACAAATGCAGCTGAACATCACAGGGCACAGTATTAAGCTCCACCTCACTGTGCTTATCGCGCCCTTAGTACGAATAATATTAAACATCTACTCTGCATTTCGTGGAATTCTGGCAGATCATGTGACGTCACTAAAGCTCCGTTATGTTCACAGCCCTACGCGATAATTGTCGTAAAGCCCACGATAAAAGTAAATCACATGAAGTCACGGATAGTGCACTAGCGCTGAACACGATTGAAAACATGCGCTGCCCTATTTCAAGGACGCGTGAACAGTTGTGAGCAAACACCACCTCAAGCATTATATTACTTACGTAAGTCGTGGCGAAAAACACGTGCAATACCTCCGCCTACGAGTCCCGTCAAGTGAAGGTGCATGTGCGATGTGATGACGCTGCCGAAAAGGAGCGAACACGGCGAAGCTGCTGCACAGCGCCGGTTCTCAAATTGCATTGGCGAGGCGCTACGCCACTTGAATATTTCAATCGTCAGCACTACTGAATTCTTCAGAAATACGGATCTCGCACCACCAGAGTTCACCGAGACTTAAAGCCGACATGCCACACCACTACTACTGCACGACTTTTAGCCAACAAATACTGAACCCACTGCGGAGACACACGACCAGCGGTCGGCGTGGGCCGGAGATTCAACGCACGCCACGGCATCGCGGTTCGCAGAACTTCGCTGCCGAGGCGCTAGGCCACTTCCACATTTCAATTGTCAGGGAAGCACGGGTCACACAACGCAGATTCTGTACTGCCAGAGCTCACCGAGGCGAAAGCACAGACAGCGAAAGCCGCACTGTCGCATCACCACTACTCGCGGCTTTCCCGCCAAGTACCCACAACCAACACATAAGCAACGTTGAACAACGCGCGGTCCGCGCGGTGAACGATCACGCCGAGAACGAACACGCCACGGCGTCGCTCGGCGCCACCATCATGCCTTCTCATAAGTCCCTAAACGATCCTGTCCCTAGGCACCTAGGATCAGGTCACGTGAGGGATTTTTGTACGACAATTAGACGCACGCGCCGGAAGCAGCCGTAGAGACGTGAGCGGCTACACTTTTCGTGTTTAAAGCAGCGCGCGCTAGCATACGCCTAGCGCAGACGACTCAGAGGATCCAATAAAATATGGCGCTATACAGTAGTCGAAATCAAGCTTCGAAGAACTTGAAAGATACGAAGGCTCTCAGGTAGGCATATCTGAAAGGAATGTTGCACTTACAGCTGCTGCAATAGGCATTTATATGTGCTGCATGCAGGCAGCCGCCCGCGGCTGTCTTTGATAAAGATATTAAAGGTTAGCGCTAGTGTTGGTCTACTCTATCCGCACGTTTCTGCAGTACAGGTCATTCATTCGAGCGTTTTAGCACCGTCCTATGGTAAACGCGGCAAATGCTGCAATTGCTACCACACGCAAACTTGGCGTGGCAAACACTTCGCAACGGTAGCAACGGCTACGCGCTTCCTTATTTACCGTACGGCTGTTCCAGCTGCGCTAAAGCTCTCCATTAACTGGGTCTCAGGAGGGTGCGCTGGTGTGGCGGCTGTGGGTATCTCCAAATAATGCGCGTATTGCGCAGCATATGGGGCATATGGCTTTGGGCGCCAGTATACTGGCAACCAATGCCATGCAAACTAGACGTCCACGCATGTACAAGCAAAATATCTTGAACAACAACGAAAAGCCAACACTGGCAGCCGCACTGACCACTTCATAAATGGCTGTTGCGCGCGTGTGCATTACGTTTATCGCACTGATGGGCATGCAAGAAGAGAAAATGAGGACTGCTGACCACGATGCATGAAGAATCGGAATATAGTTTATTTTTGTTAAAGCTTACTTACTATAAATACAAAGCACATAATTAAGCTCTCGTATTCGAGGACTTGCTGTGGCAAGTAAGACGAATGTTGCTACAAGAAAGCTGCATCACAGGCATACATTTATTATACACTGTTACAAATGAATGTAAGGGATTGGTAAATCAGCATAAAACTTAGATTTGGAAGTAATGAGTAATATATATGAGGTAAGTACACATGGGCAGCAGAAAAATAAATATGTATAAAAAGTACTACAAAAACATTGCTGCAACCCACAAGGACACATAAAATACTGGTATATCTGTAGCATTTCTTCATCTAGCATAGAAGACACACCAGGGTGGGGTGAAAACACAGACACATGCTAACTTCCAACAGATTGGTTTTCAGAAGCGTCCCACACATATATATGGCAATGAATAAGAGCATGCGCATTTACAACTGCGTTTGTAACATTTGACGTGATACAGGCACAAAGAATAGGCCAATACAGCAATCAAGAAAAAATTGACTTTCCGTACACATGATGGATAGTTTTTTTTTTTTTTATTTTATTGATACTGTTGACCCTCGCTTGAGGGTCGTTACAGGGAGGGAATACAATGTACAACAATGTACAATTTTGTACAACATACAAAATTCATATATCATAATCATCAAGTTGGGTGCTCCTGACAAAAGATGTCGATAGAACGTTCGAACTTGTGCACGTCCGATTGCTCGACAACTTCAGCAGGCAAACCATTCCAAATTTCGATCACCTCAGGAAAAAAAGAAAAACGAAAAGCATCAACACGTGACTCGTAAGGCTTGATGGATCGTGTGTGGTTTGTTCTCGCGCTCCGTTTTCCCGGAGGCTGAATATATCTATTTGATTTAATCTTAAAGTGCCCTTGAATTATTTGAAATAAAAGCTTTAGTCTTGATTTTTTCCTTCGATTTTCAAGTGACTCGAGCCCACATGAGTTCAGCATTTCCGTCACTGAATCCCTTCTTCTGTATCTTGACGAAATAAAACGAGCGGCCATTCTTTGAATTCGTTCCAGTTTATCTTTTAGGACTTTTTGGTGCGGGCTCCAGACAACACAAGCGTACTCCAAGGATGGGCGGATGAATGTTTTGTAAGCTATCAGCTTGACTTCTTTTGTTGCATGTTCCAATTTCTTCCGCAGAAAGTAAAGTTTTTGGGAAGCTGTCGAGCACACATTATTAATATGTTTATGCCACTGCAGATTATGTGCAATTGTAACACCTAGATACTTGAAGGTATCAACTTTTTTTAGATTATTTTTTCCAATATTATAAGAAAATAGCTGCACAGTCTTCTTATTAGTTATATGCGTAAAAGTTGATTTTGTGTAATTAATTTCCATGTCCCATTTTTCGCACCAAAGATGCAAGGAATGAAGGACACGGTTTATTCTAATTTGGTCGGTAGCTTGTGTTATTCGAGAATAAATTAAACAGTCGTCTGCAAAAAGCTTCAATTCTACGGGAGATTCGGTAACCTCGTTAATATCATTAATATAAATTAGGAACAGTAATGGAGCTAAAACCGATCCTTGAGGAACGCCAGAAAGTACTTCTAGTGTAGAAGAAAAACAATCATCCACATGCACAACCTGCCTGCGATTGTTCAAATAGGCTTTAATCCACTTAAGAATGGTTTCGCTAATTCCTGCTCTGTATAACTTGAAAAGTAATTTACTGTGTGGAACCTTGTCAAATGCTTTTGCAAAATCTATGCAAATGACATCTATTTGTTCTTGGGCATCTATGGCTGAACTAAAATCATGTATCGTTTCTATGAGCTGTGTTATGGTAGATAGCCCTCTTCGGAATCCGTGCTGATACTGATAAAAGAACGCGTTATCCTCGAGGAAAGTTAGTATATGTTTACTTATGATATGTTCTAATAGTTTACAGCTGATACTTGTCAGGGAAATTGGGCGATAATTATTTGCGAGTAGTCGGTCGCCGTTTTTAAAAACAGGTGTTACGACTGCGCACCGCCAATCTTGTGGCAACGAGTTAGTGTGTAGGGACTTTGTAAAGATTATTGTCAAGAAAAATGATATCCACTCAGCGTATCGCTTTAAAAACTGGGTTGGAATCCCATCCGGCCCGCTAGCCTTTTTAGAATCCAAAAGTAACAATTGATTAAACACGCCGGCCTGAGTCACGACCAGGTCTTCCATCGAACATGAGAGGGAGGAAGGCGGGTACGCGTCAAAGTCGTCATTGCTTGGTTTAGAAAAAACAGACTGGAAAAAGTTATTGAAATGATCTGCTATTTTTGTTTTTTCTGTTACTATGTTGTCACTAATTTGAATTCTATTTATTTCCTCTTTGTTGCCACTAAGGTAAAGCCAAAACTTCCGAGGTGCCGTTTTAACGAAGCTACATAGTTTTTTATTAAAAAATTGCTCTTTTGATTCCATCAGAGCCGTTTTTAAACTCTTTCGTAATTTCGATACCTCAGCTGAGCTGTCTTTTCTCCTGCGCAGCCTCTTTATCTTGCGCTTGATGTGTATAATAGGTCGATTAATCCAAGGGTTACGTGGTTTTATTTTCTTTTGTCGAGTTGGAATGAATCTGTCAACGCAATGTTTTATGATATTCTTGAAACGTAGCCATAGATCTTCAACTGGTTCACAATCGCAGGCAAGTTCGAATTCACTATATGACATTTCTAGAAAATCTTGAATGGATGTGTCGTCTGCCTGCCTATAATCCTTAAATTGTACAGGTACAAAGGGTTTGCCACGAGTGTTTGTTCTGACCGGAATGTGCACAGAAACCATTTTATGGTCAGATATCCCGTCTTTAACAGACACAGTATAGTCACCCACTCTGCCCGAGAGAAACACCAAGTCCAAAAGTGACCGGGATTCGAGTGTTACCCTCGTGTCTTCTTCCACGATTTGTTTAAGATTGTGCGAAAACATTATTTGCAGCAGTGCTTCGGAACTAGAAATTTCAACGTTCCCAGGTATCAGTCTGTCCCAGTTGATGCTTGGCAAATTAAAATCTCCGGTCATTATTAGTCTGGTGGTACGGTTCAAGTGAGTGCATAAGAACATATTAAGGTCATCCAAAAACTCTGGTGAAGTGGCAGGCGGCCTATACACTGCACCAACAAGGTAAGTAACACTCGCATAAGTAATTTTGCACCAAACTGTTTCAGGCAAAGTGCACTCGACCGTTACTGCATCTATAGATCTTTTGACAATGATTGCAACACCCCCACCACGAGTATCCCTGTCCCTGTTCAGCTGTAAATTGCAATAAAGAAACTAAAATTTTTGTCGGGTGGTTTTTTGTTGTGCTTCCCGCCAAGTCTTTCACTCCTAATGGTTGAGATAATTTTTTGTATTAAATCAACCAATGGTGTGCACTCGCACGCACGTCCCGAAAAAATTTTCAACCAAGATTCTCAAAAGCCATGGCAGGCTATGCAACCACTATTTCCAGCTAAGTATGAAATAAATGAAATACCAACATATTCCATATTTAGCAGATTCCAGTAAACCACAGTGCAGAAGAGCAAAATCACAGAACATCGTTAATGGAGTGTGAAGGAAAGAAACAAATGAAGATGTCACGCGAAATGTCTCTGTAATCAGGCCAAGGATTACAGCCTACCTCTCACTAACTCTAGCAGTACGAACCAACAAAGAATATAACACAACATAATTGGAGCATCGAATAGGAGACCAGGCACAGCTAAAATATAAAACATTGGCATAAAAGCTACGAAGGATGAAAATGAAGAAATTGTTTTACTTATTATAGTATTTTTACTTCCAAACACCAAACATATATGTAGGCTTACAATTATTACAATGGTGATTTGTAACATTCCCTCACTGTGGTATCCTGTGTTAACTTCTGGTTTCGGTTTTGGGTCTTTACATCAGGGCGCCACTCAGCGCCAAACGCTGTAAGTTGCCTTCCTGCTTCCCCTCGGAGAAATAAAAGTTAATTCTTTGTCTGGTCCCCGACTGGAGCAGTCCGGCTAAGGAGTCTTGTCTGAACCACCGTTGGAAGAGGTCACGCCGGAACGTGCTCTGCTGTTTCACGTCCCTCTTCGCGACGCTAGTCGCGTCCGCGCTCTCTCTGTGCGCGGTGTTTCCACCGCACCCTTCGAGCTGCCAACTAGTGGAACAGTCGACCACACGCGAACTGTTGCTTTTTGATCGACGCTAGCGCATAGTGCCACCCCTTCGGTCACAGCGATGGAGCCAGATACGTCCACCCCGCCGGTATCAACTGCTGAAGGAACACGGCGGTCCGGTACGCGTTCCCCGCAGCACAAGCGCTCGGTGAGCCTTGCGTGCCCGCGGTCTCTTCGGCACATGATCGCCCAGTGCGAGGAGACCCTTCAACGCTAGGAGCAGGCACGGCGGCTCTGCGCGGCCGCCAACTGGCCCAGGCGTCCACGCGGATCACCCGCTACCGACGCGATTACCGGGGCGATGCCGCAGTCTGCTCTGGCTGCGTCGATGTCTTACGACACCGGGGCACGAGAGACTCCAGCCACGACCTACTGTCAAGCTTCACCACCGGACGCCAACTCCCACAACGCGGCCGCGGACGCCCGTGCAGACGCTGCCTCGCTGGTCCCGCCCGCTGCTGCGTCGGTTCTCGCGCCGCGTGAGACGCCGAACACTCCAGTTCTGCCGAACTCCGTAACTTCCGCCGCCATATTGAGTGCTACCGTTAGCGCTTACCCAGCTGCGGAAATCAGCGAGCTATCGAGCGCTCCACTCCCGGATTCAGATGACGATAACGACGCGATGGACACCTCGTCCTCGCGCAAGCGTTCGTGCCCGAGCGAGTCCTACAGCGACGATGAAGCCCCCCGCAAGCTAGCGGCGACAGGTTCTGACGAATCATCGCCCCCTCCTGTGATGCCCGTCTGCGAAAACGCCGTGATGCAGGCAGCGGACTCTGCAGAGCATTCATACGACGGAACGGCCAACATAACGCAGAACCAGAGTAGCCCACGTGTCACGGAGCTCCACGATGAAGAGATCTTCACAAATGTGATCTCACGCAAGCAAAAACGGCGCCTGCTTGCATCAACACGAGGGGATCGCCGCTAATGTGGCCCCTGCCGCCCACCTCCCGGGACCCGCTACGGCACCAATGTCCGCTGCCGACGCTGGTTCCTGCCTACCGACAGTTCCTGCTGCTGCTGGGGCCTCAGGGGCTGGCGCGTCTGCACCCAGCGTCGCTGGCACGGTCCTCTTCAAGCCGGCATCCGCGGCAGCTTCGTTTCACCGAATATCTCGCCTCGCCATCGCGCAAGCGCTCTCCACGCTGCCTGGAGTCGAGGAGGTGCGCGTGAATACGAAAAAGAACGTTGTGGCGGCTGACGCCGCAACACCCGCGCGGCTACAGTTCCTGCTGGCGACGACCGAGCTGGCCGGGATCGCTGTCACTGCTCGTCTTCCTGCAGACCGTTCCCAGAGCACGGGCACGGTACATGGCGTCGACGGTGACTTCTCCGACGAGGCACTGTTGGCGGCAGTGACCTCAGTCGTGCCGGTGACTGCAGTCAAGCGGAACGGTCGCACCCTGACCCTGCGCTTTGCCGCCCCGAGCCCACCGGCCCGCATCCTCCTGTTCCGGATGCCTTTTATGTGCGACCGTCGCGGCCTCGGCCCTTGCAGTGCCGGCGGCGGCGCGATGGCCACGCGACGGCGGCGTGCAAATGGCCGGAGCGGTGCCTGCGCTGTGGCGGTTAGCATGCGAGGGATTACCAGTGCACAGCCAAGCCAAAGTGCTTCCACTGTGGAGGGGCACACGCTGCCGACGCCCCTACATGCAAGCTGTGGCAGGCTGAGAGGCGCATAGCCACGATAAAGGCTACAGCGCCGGCCCACATGCCTCATCGGGAAGCTCGAGCAGCTATGTGTGCCTCCGCCAAGACACAAGCCTCTCCCATCGCTTCGGGAGTCCATGCACTGGAGACGGCGGCGCGCCCCAGCTATGCAGCTGTGGCCACCGGCTCCGCCAAAAGCACCTCGTCGAAAGGAGCCCGGCGAGGCCAGGAGAAACTGGGGTGCAAGGCGGCCCCGGCAAATGCAGCAGGCGCACCCCCAGCCGCAATTGACATGGCGCCGTCCAGTCACACTTTTGAGCAGCAGTCGGAGGCCACCAGCCTGAGGCTCCTACTGCCGGCCGTTGCTGACCTACTGCCAGCCGACAAGAAGTTGCGCTCAATCTGCCTCCAGGCAGGTGGGCAGCCTCCTCAGCAGAGCCACTATGGCTAACGCCCCAGTTGGGAACCACCGCCGCCGGCCGAGCGTACTTCAGTGGAACGCGCACTCGTTGCGGCGGCGACAAGCAGACCTTTCCTTGCACCTCCTGCAGAGCGACTACGACGTACTTGCTTTGCAAGAGGTGTACGCGACTGCAGATGATTTGCGTCTACCTGGCTACGTAGGCTACAGCAGCCGCACTTCGTGCACGCTGCAACCCTGTACGGCGACCCCATGTCTCAACAAAGAATATCCACAGGGACTTCCCCGCTGTGCGGTGTACGTGCGGGCGGTTGTGCTGCAAGCTGAGGTCGATGTGGCGGATCTGACTGGAAGACCGCTCGAATGCTGTGCTGTTCGTGTGCGTCTTGGCGGCGTTGACACCACTGTGGCCAGCGTGTATATCCGACCGTGCCGGCCCTGGGATCCCTCGTGCCTGCTGCAGCTAGCCCGACGTCTCGGCAGAGACTCCGTACTCTGCGGAGACATCAATGCTCACCACACCATCTGGGGCAGTCGCCGCTGCTGCGGGCGAGGTAGCAGCGTTGTGGACGTTGTTAACCAGCTGAGTCTGAAGGTTCTGAACACCGGGGCTCCCACTTTCGTCCGGCGCACATCCCGTGCCATCAGCACGGCAATTGACGTGAGCCTGGCCACTGAGGGCTGCCGATACACTTGGACACCGCAACCGGACACCTGGGGGTCCGACCACTTCCCTATCGTGCTGGCCCCGTTCAGGGGCAAGACACCCAGGACGCGCGTGTACGCCACTATCGATTGGAGTGCTTTCCGTAAGCTGTGCCAGCAGGACACCAGTACCAGGGACTTCCTGCAGCTCGTTGCGGACAGCGGCCGGGCAGCCACAGTCTGGTCCACTGCGCAGGAGGGCCAACCAGCACCAGACATTCGGCACCTCCAGCTACGAGCTGCCAGGCGCAGGGCTGAACGTAGAGCACTGCGAACCAATCAGGCGGAGCACTGGACGGAACATCGTCGCATCGACGCCGCCTGCAGACAACACTCCCGGCAACGCAGGCGCCAAAGCTGGCAAGGCATCTGTGTCACGATCATCAGGGCGCCGGATGGAGCCCGTGCCTGGCACCTGCTGAGGGCCTTGCTGATAGGACCTCGTGTACAACGACAGGTGCTCTCAGCAGCCATTTCCCTGGGCATCTCCGCATATACTCTGGCGGAGTTACTAGCCGACCGGTTTACTGCCCGGCCCCTCGTACAGCGGGTGCTGCCTCCGCCAGCTACTGGGCCTCGGTACCTTCCCCCACCTGTCACCATCCGGAATGGGTGCTCGAGCAGATTAATGCTCTTTGCTGCGAGCCCATCCGGGTGCATGAGCTGAAGGCCGCCCTAGGACAAAGCAAGCGACGGAGCGCTCCAGGAGCGGATGGAATCACGTTCCAGATGCTTCGGAACCTGCAAGATGCAGAGCAAGACCGTCTCCTGGAGTACTTCAACACCATTTGGAGCACTGGAGCTCTCCCAGACAGCTGGCTCACCGCGGTGGTGGCGCCAGTCCTTAAGCCACGGAAACCTACGGCGGCACCCTCGTACAGGCCGGTGTCTCTCACCTCTGCCGCCTGTAAGGTGATGGAGAGGATTGTCCTGGCACGCATGGAGTGGATCGCCGCGCAGGTGCACTACTTCCCGGAGCAGCAGACCGGCTTCAGGCGCCACCGCTGCCCTGCCGACTCCATCGCTGATGTTGTGGCCACACTGGAGGATGCAAAGAACAGTGGTGACGTGGCTCTTCTCGTGCTGCTTGACGTGCAGAGCGCCTTTGACAGCCTGCCCCATGAGGTCATCGAGGGCTCCTTAGATGTCCTCGGGATCACTGGCAGCCTCAGGCGCTTTGTGTCTGCCTTTCTTGCGGAAAGAACGTTCCGAGTACGAGTGGGCCAGGCGCTCAGCACCCCTCGAGTCATCGCCACCGGCGTGCCGCAGGGATCGGTGCTGAGCCCGTTTCTGTTCAATGCAGCCCTGGCAGGTCTGCCAGCCGCACTACCGGCAGGCACCCGGTACCCCACACAGTGCTCCACCTACGCTGATGATGTGGCGCTCTGGGTCCGGGGACCAAGGCGGTGCCTTCCAGCCGTCCGGAGATCACTGCAGGGGGCCCTAGACGAAGTGACAACATTCCTCGGGAGCATCGGCTTAACCGTCTCTCCTGCAAAGACGGAGGCCTTACTGATGCATCCGAGGGCTGCCTCTCGCCTCAGCGTCCACCAGTTGAGAATCGGCACCGACCCCCTTCCGTGGAAGCAGACAGTGACGTACCTTGGCCTCACCATAGACCACCGACTGACGTGGAACCCGGCTACTAAAGCCCTCAGCGCCAAGGTGCGCCGTGTACATGCAGCCGTGGGCCGACTCCTTCAACGAGGCCGAGGATGCTCCGCCAAGTGGGCCCTGCGCCTGAACAAGGCTGCAGCAACATCTTCCTTGTTGTATGCCCTGCCGCTGGTTTCCCTGACGCATGCCAGGAAAGTACAACTAGAGGTTCTGCACAGGACGGCCATCAGAAATGTCCTGGGGCTTCCAAGGCACTCCAAGATCGTCGCAACACTGGCTGAGGCCGGCGAATGGCCACTGTCACTGCTCATGTTGCAACGGGGACTGGGGCATATTGACAGGCTACAGCGCGCACCAGACGGCCAGGCTCTCCTAGACCGGCTCCGGAGCCTGCCGGCTTCACGTATGGGCAACCTGTGTCGCCTCTATGAGGAGACAGTTCCCCAACTACCTGTGGCAGTGGCTCTTCCTCCTCCCCATCACGAACCTCCGGATGTGCACCTCTCCCTCAAGGGGATAGCCAAGCGGAGAGCACCAGCCGCAGCCCTGCAGCAGGCGGCAGCCTGCAAGCTCCAGGAGTTGGAAGGACACCTGCTGGTGTTCACGGATGGTTCAGTCCTCCCCAGTGGGTCGGCAGCAGCGGCATGCACATTTCCAACTCTCGCCTGTCACAGGCAGTGTAGGCTCCCGTTTGCAGCAAGCTCTACTGCAGCTGAGCTCGCGGGACTGCACAAATTGAAATTAAAAAATTTACTGATTTCTACAGATTTTTCGCGATAAAATCTACTATTTTTTAATGTGCCGTGGCAACACTGCCGTCGGCCCCAAGCGAGAGCTATCGAAGCTACAGTGTACTACACTGTATCGAAGCAGCGTGCGTTGCGAGCATTATATCGTAGCGCCGAACGTGTCTTGTATTCCGGTAACCACAGGCAAGCTGGTCATTTCGGCAAATAACTGGAGGCATAAACTCAAGCTGATCAAGGAACTTTAGCGTAGACGTACGTGAGCAGCCTGATCGGTCTGCATGGTCCATACACTTGTTGGCGCGGCGCTTAACCAGCCAAACAAAGCGCTAATATTGCTCTAACCAAGTGTAAAACATTTTACACATTTATAAAAAACAACGTGTTGATGATTACACTCCTGCGAAAAATACACACCAGCAGCAAAGAAGAATACACTTCGTTGCTGCTACTGTGTATGGTTGAGCTCTGTGCCACCAGGTGGCTGCACCGTGCAGACTATTCACATTTGCCCTTCTGCTCATCTCATGGCTCATCCCGTTACGGCACACTCAAACGGCCAGACTCTGTCCCCTTGAGTTTGCGTTTGCCCTAATACCGGACTCGCGAAACGCTATTGCGTTAGTAATCTTCCGGTATAAAGTGACGCCACGAACGCGCAAATCCTGGCGCCGATCGGATAGAGGCAGTCCGATGCGCAGCAGCCAGTTCGCTCGTATGCTGCCTTGCAGAGGGACACGATGTCGCAGCTTGACATATTGCCAGTCGCTACGTTTGCAGTCCACAAGGCAACAAAGTCGAATCATAGTGCTCGCGAAATGCTAAGACCGACTCTGACCGCGGAGCTCTCGTCAAAATGGAGTACGTTGTAACACAAGCAGACGAGACTTGCTGTGTGCCGGAAGTGCTTAAGTGTACTGAAAAATTGTTCTTGTGCATTCTCTTTATGTTACTTTCTTTTCATAAAAACAAATTAACTAACATTCCAACTATTACGAAGATCATTTGTTTACCATAAAGTTGGAAAAAATATCGATCCCGCGCCCTGGTCAGCCAATCGGATAGCTCGCCCCACTGACGTCGCATGGGTGATTTCGGTCATATGGGTAGGGGCGGCGTAAAATTCCGCCGAGCAGTGTGCTGCGATCGGCAGCGATGTGCATTTTTAAAACCTTATGATATATTACACGCTTTACGCGGGGCACTTAGATGTGTCAATTAATGATCAGAAGGACCTACTCTAACGACTCAGTACGTTTGTAGAAAATCGTCAAAAACGTTTCAGGGTCCCTTTAAATCGAAAATACAACGCAGAAACACCTCGAAAAGGTTTCACCATACAGAAAGGTTACACCCCGTTTCACAGTCGCTCACAAGAAATGTCCAAAACGCACTACTGCCGCCTTTTAAAAATCCAACGGTAGCTAAGCCAAATCAGCATTAGTTGGCTATTTGGGTGAACGCAACGCACCCTTGGTTCTTCATTCTATGGCACCCGTTCGAACCACCGAGTACGCGCAACGCCGGCCGTTATGGGGAACCAGCGCTGGAGTTTTCACGACGCCTGCAGCGCCACCCTGGCGGTCAGAACGTGCACGATGCAGCCGCTGCCACGGACGAAAATTGCTACTGGTAGCGGCGTTGCGCGGGCTGAAAGTCGAAGGAAAACAAAAGGACGCCGACGGTACTGTTGCCTATATGCGCCGTGCACGCCGACGGACGCGCCACTGGTGGCAGCCTTGCGCAGAACACGCGGGAGAGGAGCCTGGCGCGCGCCGTAGTTTGTTGTGTCGTTGATCGTGCTTCTCTGTCTTATTCACGTTTTCAGAGCAAGATAGGCAACACCATTCGCACGTGTGGGGTGGCCAAAGCTTCAGGGAATGTCGAAGAAGAATTGTTGCAGGGTGGGGGGCTCAAATACCGGTGAAAACGAGCCGGCGATACGGTTCTAATCATTTCCGGCAAAGCCTCATCAGCGGGAGCAAGGGTAGCAAAAATGGGTCGTCGCTTCGAAGGGAAATTTCTTGTTCTTATCCTTTCCTTTGTCTCGTCGGTGTTTTTTTCCACTCGATCATAGTTAGACGCGTGAGCAATGCAGCATGAGGTTTAAAGGCATTTCGCTAAATTTCGGAATGCTGTTTGCCGCTTGTATTGTTTTCCGCTTCTTTACCGCGTTGCGCTAGCTAGGCAGCATGACTGCACGAGCGCATTGCGTTGTATGTTGAAGCTACTGAAGTTTGCAAGAACTGAAATTGTTGGTTTCATGTGGCGCGGTAAATCCTCGCACCAGCTGTCGCGCACTTCATGTTTTTACATCTATTTTATGCGTGGCTTCGCACATGTTTAACTGTTGCTAGTTGCTCCATGCATAACTCTTGTCGATTCTTTTGAGCTGCGAAGTTTTCACCCTCCCTTGTTTGTAAAGGGTATAAATCACGCTGTGTCTTATCGGAATGATACCAAGGAAGTGCTTCTTTAACAGCTTTAGTCTTTTCGCCCGAGGGCATCTTAGATATTGTTTGCGTTTTTGGAAATGTGTTTAGAAAATAGGTAGTACAGGGCGAGAATTGCTCATAGCTGCTGCATATGGTATTTTTGTTCCATTTCTCGCTGAAAAGTTCGCGTCCCGTTTGGGAAGTCATCACACCTCGATGCTGCCTGAGCAAACTTAACACGCCGAGTGATTTGTTGTTTCACAACGTAGTCCCTTCTTGCATGTGAGTTTTGTACTCAACTGAATTCTTTCTTATACTTACGCTGTAGACTAAACCGGGCCTTGCCGCCAGCGCTCATCTACTTTGACTGGTGCTGCTCTGCCTTGAAATATATCATGTGGCACCTCTCTCTATAGTAATATAAAAAAGTACTGGAAAGTTAGTCTTTAGCTTTGTACGGTTCCAAGCAGCTCCCTTGGGGAACTCAAAATTGCACAAACTGCAGCGGGAACGGTAGTTCATCGGCGTAGGCAGCAGAATTGCATCGGCGGTACAGCACTAACACGCGCTTTTATTAACTCGTGTGTTTGGTGACTTCGTTGGCTAGTGCACGCGTTTCCATCAATAAATTGGCAATTACTCTTCTTGAGGCGACTTCGACTGCACTTATTCGGCGATGTCACATGTATTCATCGGCAGAAAAATCACAACGGCATATGCAGAGATTACACCGTGCGGATTTGTTTGATATAAGTCTGCACTAACGACGGGTGCTTATTATTCAGGTACAGAAGCAGCATTGCGGCAAGGGTAGAATAAAAAAACATCTAGAGATCGCATCACTCAACAAAATTTATCGGCTAGTGAACATGAGCTCCACGTCATGTACATGGGGTTCGTGGCGTTTGTCCGCGGGACACACCTTGCACGTATGTGGACCATGTTGTCCCAAACACCGGTAACATCGTGTTCATACCCGCTCGCACAGAGGTCAGCATCTCCCTACAGCTGTCACCGCAGAAGAAGCAGCCTGGCGCCCGAACAAAGCAGAAATCGCAGCCGCGAACTTCAGCCATCCTTGCTGCAAAGGGTTGTCGTCTGCTACTGCTCCCGCGTGTACTGTTGGAAGCGTCCGCTAGGTGGCTTTCAGTGGCGCGTCTATAGGCGGTGCACGAGGCGTATACAAGTGCCACAACTACGTCGGAATGAGGGAGGATGTATCCGTCTGCGTCTTTCCATCTAAACCTTGCGAACAAGAACGGAGGCGGCGTTGGATCCAAGCAGTCAGGCGAGCGGAGTAAGTTCCCGTCGTGTCGCCCTGTCAAACAGTGTCGGCCGGGATTCTAAATCGAATTTCGCGTGTGTGCTTGGTTTATTCGATAGTGAAGACGGTCAGCCGTGGCCGCCAGTACCAAACAGCAGAATCTGCAGTCGGCATTTCGTCGGAAATAAAATGAGCAATAGTATGCACCATACGGCATATGTACCAACCATTTTTCCTTCGCAATACCACCGCCAAGCTCCTTCCAATGCCACCACAAGCGAACAATACGAAAGGTAAATAGTTTCCATTCATTGCCAAGAATTATGTGGCAGGAAAGCTACCTTGTAATACGATTTGTGTGCGCATACTGCCGGCGCACGCGCGACTAAGCTGCCTATGTGTTCTTAAAAATGCGCATGCGGATGAGGACTCGGCGCTGAGATGCATCCGGTAAAATTATGTAATTAGTGCTAAATATAGCCAGGGTTGTTACGGATCAAGCAGCGGAGCACTCAAACCTTTGCTTGCCCGAGTCAGCTGATGCGGTAAAGCTTTCTTCTCCATTGACTGCTGTGGCGAAGTAACATCAGAATTTCTAATGTCTAGCTAGAGAAGTATGGAATGTCTTCAGGCCAACTAATACTTCCGAAACCATAGCGCAGCAAGACCGGCGCCGTAGCTGCTACATTTGCGAGGCAGCCTGCCATACATGCATGGGAACGGCACACGGCGCAACCGTTAAATAAACGCAATAAAGCTTTAAAACTCACGTGCTCGCCGCGACACACTGTGAAAAATATATAAAGCTTAAAAAGCTTCTTTCGTCATTTCTTCACTTGATGGCTCTAACTTCTTTACGAAAACTGTCCACTTGAAGTGGCGCGAAAACGGAAACATACGGACTATAATACGGCGGCGGACGTGTGCGTCGTCTGGTCGAGCGGCTGGAATATGCCGCGTTTCGTCGCCAGGGTGGCGTGCAACGCACTCTTTTCGACGCGCCGCCTATCCAGCGCTGGTTCCCAATGGCCCAACTGGCGATAGCATGGAGGAAGGAAACTGAGGAGAGGCTACGGAGGAAGGAAACTCAGGAGAGGCTCTGACATCACTCTTTGTGAAGCTAAAGTGAAGCCGGAATTTGGCGTTGCTCATGGCGTTGCTCCGCCTCTCCGCCTATCGGGCCAGATCTCCTCTCTTGTTTACATTTCTCGCGAAACCACGCCGAGCTGCGCGCAACCGTGGTGCTCGGACGCGCGCACTCCGCAGCGATACCAAACAATCGTTAGCAAGTTAGCGTGATTCCGCCAAAGAGGGCAAAATTTCCCGCGGATATTCCTTCAAAATGCAAAATGCACATATTCTGTAAAGTGGAAAGTTGGGCTAGTAGAGTTGCGAGTGCAGCGAGTGTTGTCTTTTCCTGTTTGTCTTCACTGTGTCCGTGTCCGTGCGCTGCTTCACCAGCAAGGTATGATGAGCACGTATTCTGCGTAACGCTCTATCAGCACGTGTGTTGAGGTACACCTGTGCAGGTGTGCGTGAACCTCGAACGCGCTCTGCTTAAAGACTTCGTGCTGTCGCGAGTACTGCGAGGAACACGCAACAGTTAAACAACATGTGTTTTAATATGTACAAAAGCAAGTTGCTACTGAACACGAACTATGCATTAGGTACGTACGTCTACGTATCGCAAATGCACCACATGCGCTGTCAAAAGCTGGAATCTCTGACCTGCAAGGCGTTCATTGTACAAATTCTGAAACGCATCGGTTTCGGGCTGCGATGGCAAGTTAGCATGAATCCGCCAAAGAGAGCAATATTTTCCGCGGATATTCCTTCGTTGGTTGCCATTGCCGTGGTGCGGTACATTGCGTACAGCGTTCCATGCGCGTTAATTTCACGAACTTTAGTTCCTCATGTCCCATCTGGCCACAGCAAAATCCGGGAGAGCACCGTCCAGCTAACGCAGCGCTACAAAACACGGAGACCAGCGCGAACCTGCCCGCATAGCGCCTTTGCCACGGTACGAAACCTACGGAGCAACACGTGTGAGCCCACAGAACCAAAACAAAGCCGCCATTGTGGCCCGAAAAGCGTGACCGCCACGGCAAAGAAATAAAAAATATCAGCAAAAAAGAGGAGAACCCATACGTCATTTCCTCCACACTTTTCTCCTAGCGCGCGGAGGGGGTAGGGCCTCTCCTCACTTTTCGTTCCTCCATGGGAGAGGCCCTGACGTCATTCTTTGTGAAGCTCATATGGTGAAGCTAAAATGAAGCCGGAAGTTGGCGTTACTCGTGGCGTTGCTCCGTCTATGGGGCCAGCGCTCCTCTCTTGTTTACATTTCTCGCGAAACCACGCCGCGCTGCGCGCAACCGGGCTCCTCGGACGCGCGAGCTCCGCAGTTAACAATCGCGACGTCTCATTGCGCGTTACCGTTGCCGAAGTCGCGTTGAAAGAAGTTCATAATGAACTTCGCAAATTCGGCCGTCAGATCGAATCGGCCGCTTTTACTGGCTTTTATTCAAATAAACATGCCTTATAAGGCTTGCCAACTGAACTGTTCTCTTTGTTCAGTTCTTGCGTGTTTTTAAAAGGTCACCTTTATCGCTATCTCCTACTTGCTTTTCTCAGCTTGGGCTTCCTGGGGCTCTCAGACGGACTTGCGAGCCAGACGTCCGACGATACGCAAAAAATGTACGCATTCTCACGGCACTGCAAGAACGCACTGGAGACACGTACGGCACACCGACCCACTTGCGATCCATTTGGAGTTTATGAGCACAAACACATTCTCGCTTGAGGAATCGTCGTGCTTTATTGAACATAATTCGGGTGGTCGCGCATCATTACGACAGCGCGCCGGCGAGGAGGCAGAATGTCATTTCTGACTCCGCGTTTAGATTCCTTGACTGCGGCAAGAGGTGCCTTCTTACTACGGTAAGTGAAGCATCACGGAACCAAAGTTTTGCGATAGCCGGCTCACGGTGCAGAACAGTACGCGCGTAGAACCGGCCTACGTGCGACGATGGAACAGCCGTTTGATGTGTTCGCAGGCGTATGTTCTGTGGAGCCTTGCTCACTCTTGCAACGCATCCGCTAACCTTCACTCCCCTGTGCTTTTCGCGCGCACATGTAAGATACGCCTGCGGTAGAGAGGATTCGTTCCTTAAGTCAAAGCAGCCGCTTCCCAAGCAACCCTAGCTGACTGCCTATGATTGGCCGATTGTTGGGAAGTAGTCGGCAGCCGGCTTCACTGGCCACCCGACTTCCGATAACAGTCGGCCCGACGTCTCCTTCCAGCTACATCGGCAGGTGGCCGGCCGCGCGGGCTGGCCCTCCGTCAGAGCACGACTGAACGCCGAGCGCGCCAAACGCTCGTCTGGGCTACAAGCCGGCAATGGATCGGGGCGGCTTTAGCTGCCGACTGAACTTTGTCTCAACGTATTTTTTTTTGTGAGACAGCATAAAATGTATTGCACTAAGTACATAACTACAATAACAACAAGCATTTTGCATGCTGCCACAGCTGATGCACACTGCCGAAGCACCAGACTGCAACTCTGGGCCTTTTTTTTAATTCTTTTTTAATGAGTTTGCTCGTGTCGCTGCTTGGTTTCAACTCACGTTTCGCTAAAAGGCGGCATTTTTTGTTTCTCCGCATTGGTGAAACACTTTGCATTGCTTTTAAACTGGTTCGTTCGCAGTTGGTTCGGTTCGACTGTGAAGGAGGTGTCTTTTTCGCATGAACCATGGCAAGCAGAGATACTAATTAAACACTCTGTGAAAAATGCAAGAAGAAACAATGCGACCTCATCGCCAAATTTGAGCGCGAAAGAACAAGTAATGTAAACGCGCATGCCTACTTCCAATGACAAGCTGATATAGCCTCTGGCGACTCGGACTAAGGGAAAAGAAAGTAAAGGAAAATAGTCCAGTAGCGGGGAAGAATGCGGGCAAGAAGGGAGGACCGAGGCCGAGTAGCGTGGCCGCGTAGCGCAACCACAGTATGGAGCTAGGAGGGGAAAGAAAAATACAAAACGTGCGCAACTAGGGAAGGCAGGCGGAGAAGCGCAGGAAACTTTTCGGTCGCTGTAGGCTGCGCTCGCGACCAGGAAGCCAGCGGTGTCTTCGTCAGTAAATTTTGAATAAACGGTGCGATCTATCTGAGCCCAAGATGAGAAATTCAGAAACGCACCCACGGCAGCACCAAAAAAGCACTTGCGTGCGGAAGAATTAACGTGGATGCATACGCTAGCGTGCGTCGCAAGAAATGTGCAGTTTAATTGTAATATTATTTTAATCAGTATAGTTTTACCTATACAGCTTTGTCTATTATAGTTATAAGCTTCTATAACTATTCTATAAACCGTCATCGCCGACGGTGACAAAGAAGTCAGCAGTAACAAGTGCAGGCACTCGTCCTTTCACGGCAGTTTGCGACGGCAGTTTGCGACGGCAGTTCCCAGTAACGAGGAATAAATTGCGCCTTGCGAGCACTCGCTTTTATACGTCGTTTCGTGTTTCCTTGCTCCATCACTTCGTGTAATATATATATATATATATATATATCCGTCATCGCCGACGGTGACAAAGAAGTCAGCAGTAACAAGTGCAGGCACTCGTCCTTTCACGGCAGTTTGCGACGGCAGTTCCCAGTAACGAGGAATAAATTGCGCCTTGCGAGCACTCGCTTTTATACGTCGTTTCGTGTTTCCTTGCTCCATCACTTCGTGTAATATATATATATATATATATATATATATATATATATATATATATATATATATATATATATATATATATATATATATATATATATATATAGTTTTTTTGTGAGACCGAAAGTCCCCTCTCACGTTATATTAGTGGTCGCGTCATTTTGTGCATATACGCTAAGTGTTTAATTGGTTCTTTAGTGACGTGCCACAAGGGACCATGCACACTGTCCGACAGCCGCTGAGCCAATTCGCATATTTAAGAAGCTGTGTTGATGCAGCTTTGTCTTGCAGAGGCCGCCAAATTTAATGTCTTGTCATCGGTCACAAGAAAAGCGAGCATAGTAAAGTAACCTGGCGCGAAAGGTCTTCACGAGTGGTTCAGGCAGCAATTGAACAACACTTTGAAATTGAGCCTTCAGGCCATGCGCTCACCCGCGCCAGTGCGTTCCGACAGGCTGCGCAGTGCTTTGAAGAAGTGAGAGACAGCAATTTTTTGTTGTTGTTGCTTTTGCGTAAAAAATGTTGACGGACGAGTATATATAATGACGGAATATATACCAGCTATACAAAAGCGATGACGGCGTTTCACCACACGGGGAAAAACAGCAACCATCACATACAGACGTTAGTGACAATTCATCTGGCAGTTAGATCAGCTTCCGGCTAAAGGATGGTTCTGTTTTATTCTGGACTGATCGAACTCTAGTAGTTAGAGTGAATAATGAAATCAGAATCAAATTTATTTTCGCCATATATGCGAGTGCGCATGCAACGACGACTATTATGAGAGCAAGAGTACGTGGAGACCAGTGTGCAAGTCGCAAGAAGACATATCGCGTAAGTATTATAATTGTTTTACCAAAAAGCACAAGATTTCAATACTTGAAAAACGGATATGTTTGCAACACTATTGTATCGTTCATTATTGCGTTCTTCTTTTGTAGTTAAACTATCGAGAAAATAACTATTAAACGGGGAACAAAATTTAATCAAGTGGATATTGCATTAGACAGTTCTCGCAATAGTCATCTGAACTGCGGAAAGAGTCAAGCAAAATTGTTCGTGAACGGCGTGTTAATTGTAAATGGCCCTGTCGCAGCCCAGCAAGAATCGTCAAACGATCTAAGCGCAGGCGACTCGTGGACTGTACAGTTATAGAAAACATTTCAGATGGATGTTTTCACTGGGGAGGGTGAAAGAAGCGATTATACGAAGCCGAATTGTGAAGAGATGTTAAAATCTCCAATTTTTGTAGCTATTGTCGATTGCTCTAAGAATAGTTAAGGCTGTATGCCAATCAATGTAAATAATAAAATTTCTGCTGTCGATGTGGATTTGATTGGGAAAAACTAGAGTTCGATCAAATTCGTCCAATTTTTGCTCAATGAACCAATGACATTCAACAATCAAGCAGTTAAGAATTAATATATTCATGGTATATCATGAGTGTTTTTTCAAGCGCCGTCTCCTGTGAAGCATATCTACCATTTTCGTGCAAAGCTCCCTGGAAAGCGTATTGACTCTGTATGCATGCACGCACATATCGAACTTCGTGCACATATAGACGTGATGCTTTGACGATAAATATTTATTAAAATTCAAATTATTTATTTCCGCCTTGTAAAGGCACAGATAGCGGAGGCGCAGAAAAAGCTGTCAGATACAGATTAACAAAGCCGCAGCCCCCTTTCGCTTGGCAGAGCCTTTATAGCGAGACTTTTAAAACAAAGATAATTGCACACGGTAATAACAGTTATACAATAATGAGCAAGTACAAAAGGAAACAAAACAAGATTATACAATATTTAGACAATACTCCCCAAAAAAGAAAACAGAACCTACACGCTAACGTACATAGCACCCAAAGAACTATTCGACGCATTGAAGAGGTCAAAATTATTGTATATATAAGCTATATACATATTCCTATAGAGCAGACGCACACACAGACGCACACACGCACGTGCCCAACACACACACCAAAAGAAGTCAGCGACGCGGTCATAGGAGGCGCCTGAAAAAAATAAAAAAAGGAAAGGCAAAGCCTGGGGGAACCGCGGTAGTCTTGCGCGGTCGCATCTCCCTCTCCCAAAAGGAATGATGAGGTTCTTGGAAAGCAGCATCAGACCCGCCGTGGTTGCTCAGTGGCTATGGTGTTGGGCTGCTGAGCATGAGGTCGCGGGATCGAATCCCGGCCACGGCGGCCGCATTTCGATGGGGGCGAAATGCGAAAACACCCGTGTGCTTAGATTTAGGTGCACGTTAAAGAACCCCAGGTGGTCGAAATTTCCGGAGTCCTCCACTACGGCGTGCCTCATAATCAGAAAGTGGTTTTGGCACGTAAAACCCCAAATATTATTGGAAAGCAGCATCAGCTCCCACCAGCGAGGACGGGGCGAGAAAGCGAAGCGGGGCTTTCTTTGCTATCGATTTTTCTTCGTCAAGCGCAATGCCGCCTGCTCGCAGGGGCGCAGGCGAGTTGCCGCCAAATGGCGCGGAGGCACAAGCAGGGGCGCGAGTTGCCACCAAATGCTAGCTCTGGATGCCAGCTCGTTCCGCGTCTCTTGGTAGACTAGTTGGATCATTTCTGTTATTATGGCCATCCCATGGCCACAATTAGTACATGACCGGGGTTGTTGGAGAAGCATGGGAGAGGCCTTTGCCCTGCAGTGGGCGTAACCAGGCTGATGATGATGATGATGATGATGATGTTATTATGGACTGCGCATATAAACGCAAACTACACAAAAGTGACATGGACAAGAACAGCGCAAGCCCTTTCCGTGCAGTGAAGCCGCCGTATCTCGCCGTTCAAGATATGTGTACTCGTAAGTGGCATTTTAATTTCACGTTGTGTAATGGATTATGCAAAAAAGAAGTGAGGCGTGCAGACACGACAAAAGAGTAGAGAAGCGGACAACACGGCGTTCGTGTTGTCCACTTCTCTACTCTTGCGTCCTGTCTGCACGCCTCACGGCGTGCAGACAGGATCCTTACCAATGCATCCTTACGAACTAGCTCAGCTTTCTGTCGTTCTAAGTGTAATGCATAACCATCTTTTTCAAGTGAACAAAATTCGCTTTCTATTGCGTAAATGGTTTTGCAACGTGTGATAACTCCTTGTTTTTTGTGTTTATTTTTTGTGACAGGAAGAAAAAAGAAAGAAGAGGCTTTGGATGAGAACGGATCAAGCGTTCGAGAGTTGGGACAGGGAAATGTGAGACGTACTTTCATGTATATATTTCTAATATTGTTTTTTCGTGTTGTACTTTCCTTAATTTTTCTCTAGGAAACACTGGAACGACACTGCTTAAATTGAACCACAGTGTGCGAATGACCTGCTAAGCTCGGAACTGTTATCACCATTCGGGAAAAAATAAGGTAAGACGCTTGTCTGGTTGTCATTGTGGAAAAGCCATAATTAATTAGAAGTTGCTTTAGTTTCTTCCCACAGAAGAAAAAACAAAACTGTAAATACCTGCACGATATACGTCTGGTGCCTTGCAGGTAAAAATGCATTGTGTGTGGCGCTTCACCGCATGTGGACTAGAGTAGATCTAGGAACATCAGACAAGAAGACACGTATGTGAAACCCTGCGGATAGCCCATATGCAAGTTGTTCCTCAATTTTTCCGTTGTTGCATTTTCGTAGTTTACGTGTAATACTTTGTCACCGCGGTCTCGACGTTATTTATACCTATACATTCGTCTCGTGGCAGTCTGCGTGCTATTTTGTTTGTGCAACTATGTGTTGTATTCATTTATCGCGCAGCCTGGATGTTTTTTTTTTGCAATGATATTCTGAGCCAAGTCAGTAAATCTATCCTTCCTGTCCTCATGTTCCCTTGGGTGGCTCTAAAGCGTGAATCACGTGGCAGAAGTTGAACGCACTAATTTTCACTGAAAGTGCACAGTACGTGTTCATTACATGCATGTGCTACGACAAAATAATTATTTTGTGTGTGGCAGTGTCAGGATCGGGATTTCTTGCACACGACTGAGAAAAAAGTCCACTATAAATCATCTGCATGGCTCACAAAGTTATTCATTACTATATTATTTGTTTGTTCTTTGTTTCAGTTTTTATGAGCACTGTAACTATCCAAGCTTCACTCTCGACGGTGACAGAGAAATGCCGGATGCTATACCATTCAGAGCCAAGAACATGGGGACGGCTGAAAGAGAGCTTCCCGGGCAGTATGGGGAACCCTCACAGCAGACCAGCTCTGTCCTTTAGCTATATCATACTATTTCAGGGAACAAAGACTACTTGAAAATTGTTAACACTGCTGCACGAAAAAATTAATGTATTTTATGATTGCAAAATAAACACCTAAAAATAGATAACATTACGTTCACGTGTTTCTTTTGTTGCGTGTTGCGTATTTACACTAACGAGTACAGAGAATTAGAGGCGTTTAATTATGTTTCCCTTGTGAATTACGCGCAAATCGCGTATATTAATTTGCAGCGTGAGGTAAACGCCTCTAATAAACTGTGTATCGTTGACCTGAAAACACAACACACAGCAAAAAAAGAAAACCTGATGCGTTTTTTCAATATAAAAAAAAATTAAAAAAAACCGTCCGCACCCGACCTATGGTCAACGGCAGACCGGTGCTTACGAAATATTGGGCCGTAGTCGGCCCGCACGCAGTGTGCACTCGGCCACGTCGGCTGCAGTGGTCGGGCCTAAGTCACTTGCAGATGGTCGGCGGACGCGAGGCTTATGTCAATCCCCGATACCGGCCCTCCATCGGGCGCCGAGGTCGGGCCAACCGTTTTGCGGTCGGCCAGAGACGTCGGGCCGATATTGTAACGGGGACTTTCTGTTGCTTGGGCCATGGACACACGCAGTACCCGGTAAGACCATGAAATACCCATCACGTCGGTAAAGGGGGCGAAAACACAATCGAGAACCTGAAGCGCAAACGAAAAAAGCACGGTATGGTGCACGCAAAATTCTGTCAGTGCGCTGTAGCGCGAGGGAAGAAAATAGGGCGAGCACTTGACCTCACTTTTTGGGATACCGCACTAGTACTGAATCATTAAAAAAAGAAAAGCGTGTTTGAACCAGTTCTCTTCTCTGCAACACTCTTGCTAAACCTCAGGTGCAACGCTGTGGAAGCTACGCACGAAGTCCTGTCACCAAAATTTATTACTGCGCGCGTTTCAGTCTATGCTTCGCAGCGTGCCAGCGGCGTTTGCTCGCGCGAGCATGCACGTGAAGCTGCCGCGACGGGCAGCAATTAAAAAATGCCGAAAAGAAAATTGATTTAAAAGAACGTGTTAGCAGCCGTATAAGTACACGGATTGTTTCTATGGGTAAATTCTTTTTTTTTTTCATTCAGATACTGAGCTTATATATGGAAAATTTTCTCAAAAATCGGGTCAACAAACACCGAACTTTTTCTAAGTGCGAACGCAGCGACTGCAAGAAGTATCTCAAGCCTCCACAGCGTTGCACCTGCTGATGTATGAAACGGAGTTAGCAACGCTAGTAACAACGCGTTTCCGCATTTGTCGTAAGGCTATCCGGCTATCGCGGAAATGGTCCGAGTACAGCACAGTTGATTTCGTCGGCACGAACTTATCTCTCCTCACCGCACGGAGCCACTGCGCTGCAAGCTTCTTGTCCTTCGGGAACCTGTGAAACACCACATCGTCTCGCCCGCCTGTGTCCGCGCAGCCGTATGCTGCACAGAACGAGGGCATGTTGGGCGCCCTTGGCTGTAGGCACTCACGCAGCACCGAAGGAAAGAAGAGTTTACGAAAATCGCAAAAGAAAACAAACGTGAGCGGCGGCGGCGGCAAATCTCTCGTAGCGTCGTTCAGTAAAGCGCAGGACGGAAAGAGGCATGCCAACACATGCCAGCACTCCGGTCCGGCAGCTCGGTCCCCACGCGTGACGTCACTCTCGCCAGTTCTCTCCTCCGGGAAGCGATGGGGGCGTGTCCGCGGGGGTGATTTAGAAAGCGATTTCCGCCTCTTATATTAACAAAACGAAGAAAAAAATTTCGGAACCGTAAATTATTAGGTCTGTTCTTCCCAATCCCAGCAATTCATGGAAATTGAAAACCGTTTCAGCTTCCCTTTAATTACAGATCCTCATTTAGGCGCAAACCTCGCTTATGCATTATGGTATATGTCTTTATCAATTAGACGTCATTTCGGACGTTCGGTGGTCTCGATTTGTCACGTAAGTGCATCATAGCCGCATATAAAAACCAGAAAACGTATATTCGAACGTGGAAACCGAAAGTTCGATCACATCAAACGACTGTTCTTTTTTTTTTTTCATATATGTGCCAGCTAGAAGTAGTGCGGGATATCTACCGAACGTTCATATGTAAAATATCCACAATGAGACTTTCGACGGATGCGATTTCGCATACTGAGGCAGTACATGCATGAGTCATATATTGTAATGACAAAGCTTTATTTTAGATGAGAGCTATAGGTTATGTGGCCGCCTGCATGCCGCACGCAGTCTGCCATTTGGGAAGTGGTGCCATTGTCGAGAAGGTCCTTCCTCTTGCGCAAGCGCGACATATGAAAGCGCTATACGTGAAAACGTATAAAGTTGACAGCAGCGATTGGACAAGAAAAAAGAAACCTATATAATATTGCCTAATGTAAGCCGTTACATGTTTTCAGCCAGAAGCTTATAACTATATTAGGCAAAGCTGTATAAGTAAAACTATACTGATTAAAAAAAATATTACACTTAAACTGTACATTTGTTGCGACGCACTATAGCGTATGCATCCACGGTAATTCTTCCGCATGCAAGTGCTTTTTGTGGTGCTGCCTTGGGTGCGTTTCTGAATTTCTCATCTTGGGCTCAGATAGATTGCACCGTTTATTCAAAATTTATTGACAACAGACACCGCTGGCTTCTCGGCAGCAAGCGCAGCCTACAGCGATCGAAAAGAAAAGTTTCCCACGCTTCCCCGCCTGCGATCCCTGGTTGCGGACGTTTTGTATTTTTCTTTCTTCTTTTTCTTTCCCCTCCTAGCTCCATACTGCGGTTACCCGGCCACGCTACTCGGCCTTGGGCTCGGTCCTCCCTTCTTGCCCGCATTCTTCCCCGCCTCTGGACTATTTTCCTTTACTTCTTTTTTCACCCTTAGTCCGAGTCGCCAGAGCCTACATCAGCTTGTCGTTGGAAGTAGGCATGCGCGTTTACATTGCTTGTTCGTTCGCGCTCAGATTTCGCAATGAGGTCGCATTCTTTCTTCTTGCATTTTTCACAGAGTGTTTAATTAGTATCTCTGCTTGCCACGGTTCATGCGAAAAAGACACCTCCTACCCAGTCGAACCGAACCAACTGCGAACGAACCAGTTTAAAAACAATGCAAAGCGTTTCACCAATGCGGAGAAAGAAAAATGCCGCTTTTTAGAGAAACGTGAGTTCAAACCAAGCAGCAACACGAGCAAACTCATAAAAAAATAATTAAAAGAAAAGGTCCAGAGTTGCAGTCTGGTGCTTCGGCAGTGTGCATCAGTTGTGGCAGCATGCAAAATGCTTATTATTGTAGTTATCTACTTAGTGCAATACATTTTATCCTGTCTAACAAAAAAAAAATACGTGGAGCCAAAGTTCAGTCGGCAACTAAAGCCGGCCCGATGCATTGCCGGCTTGTCGCACCGACGAGCGTTTGGCGCGCTCTGCGTTCACTCGTGCTCTGACGGAGGCTCAGCCCGCGCGGCCGGCCGCGTGCCGATGTAGCTGGAAGAAGACGTCGGGCCGACTGTTTTCGGAAGTCGGGTGGCCAGTGACGCCGGCTGCCGACTATTTCCCAACAATCGGCCAATGATTGGCAGTCGGCTAGGGTTGCTTGGGCATATATTGTGTCCAATATATGAAACGGCCAAATTCGATTTTATTTGACGCCTCAAATGGTAGTAATGTATTGAGTCCCTTGTAGCTTTGTGCTTGTTATCAATTTTACTATTTGGCGAATGGATAAAGCATGTACGATGCATAACTCGCTTGTGGATATACTGCATACGTGAGTCGCGTATGCCCTTGGTATAAAATAACTTGTATGCTTTAGGTAGTACGATTGTTTGCAGTTTGGGACATGTGTCGGAATGTACGCTGTGCGCCCTTCGCGCTCTACTTATTCGGCGGCCTGCCGAGTTCGTGCGGGTGCCATGTGTGCGCATAAAGTTCGCGAAGCGCTCTCGCAGTTTTTTTTATATATACATAACCATAATTCATCTCTTAGCAGCGTAACATCGGGTGTGCCACAGGGTCCCAAGCAACAAAAAGTCCGTAAGAAAAAGTCTGCCCGACGTCTCCGGCCGACTGCAAAACGGTTGGCCCGACTTCGGCAACCAAGCGCGGCCCAGCTTTGTGGATTGACATTGGCCTAACGTCGGCCGATCGTCGGCAATCGATGTAGGCCCGACCACTGTGGCCGACTTGGTCGTCGGTGTCCCATGCGAGGGCCTACCTAGGTTTTAGGTACGTAGTCAGTCGGCCAGCCGTAAGGCCATTCCATTTGTTTCATTCCAACGCAGCCGAGCGCATGCCACACGCGGGCAAGCCATGGCCCTGACGACAATAATGGTCGGCATTCCATCGGCCCGGTGCTGATAGCCGACGGTGCTTTTGACGCTCCAAATAATCGTAGCATTTGCATCATGCACTGTTAGGGATGGGCGGACGCCAAGGACGATACGTCATCCCCTTACCCTCTACATGGTCGTGGCACCGTGGGTGCTACGTCATCCCCTTCCCCTCACATGGTCGTGGCACCGTGGGTGATACGTCATCCCCTTACCCTCTACTGGCCGGACCCCACGGCGCGGGAGAGGTCATTCACCCGACCTTCTCCCCGGATTCGTCGAAAAGAGGATCGACTTCTCCCTCCCGTGCTCGGTATTGCAGGAGGAGGGGCCCTCTCTCGGTGCCTGGCACGTGTCATCGACGGAAGCAAGATCCCGCCCACACTTGTAGAGAGCCTATTTAAGGGGCTCCGAAATGTACTTTTGATATACTTCCATACTTCATGCTCTTCTTATTTTATTTCAACTACCTTTGAATAAACAGTGCAAGTTTCGCACTAGCAAATCGTCTCACCCCTGCTTGGTGGCCATGATCTACCGGATGCCTGCAGCCCGCCGACAACGCCACGCTACACAATAACTAATGTCGGTCGAGCTTCGATAGGCAGGCGCCGCTACTTCTCGGCAGTAGTACGGTACGCTACCCTGGAGTACGCAACAGCACTTACAACAGAATGCGCATCATACTTGTGTGGTGGCCGGCATATAAGTACCACACGAAAGCGAACGATTTTTTGTACTTTTCATGCCACATAAGTACTAGGCAAAATATTTTTATACAGGTCTTTATTTCTTGAATTTGTCTTGGATATATACACCCACACGTTCACAAAAGTTTCAAACGCTAGTTCATGGTGGGCTTGAAGCGCGGTCACGGCGCCTTCTCTCGTTCCGGCCTCCATCCCTGTGAGCTGCTCCGATTAACCAGCGTTTCGTGACTCCAGCCACTGATGCCAGTGAAGCGTCTAGGAAGGTGCTCCTCACAGATGCTGCAATAAAGCGGCACATATAAGAAAGCTGCCCCCACTTTACAGTTCAGTTGGTTAGTCGCATTCCATTTGAAGAAGTGAAACAATCAAAAAGATCATAAGCCAGATATTCACTAAACATTAAAGAAACGATAACAAAGCAATATTAGGGACGTGCAAATCAGTATCAAAGCTGTCAGGAAGAGTGGCGGACGACACAAATCGTATAAGTACCGGATAGTTGGTAATTTATATGTTGTTAGCAATAGGGGGAACACAACATGGAATCATAACAAAACACGCATACACAGTGGCTACTGTGTCTATAGGTAGCGCGGTTATTTACACCACGATCAGTCTTGTTGCTTCCCGTGAGCACTGCATGAAACAGCCAAGTTGAAACGCTGTGACAAAGAACGCGTCGGAGCCCGGAGCGCCAAGCGGCACAAGGAGGTGAATAGGTAAATGTTTGGAGAGGCAAGAGGGGAAGTTTATGGCATGATACATATACTTGCTGACATGATGGCAACGATGATAGGTCTATGTTTTGCAGAAAACAGTTTGCATACATGGGTTAAAGCAGAAACAGCATATGCAGCATATATTATATGGTGAAGCAAAACAAACTCCTCAAAAGCAGTGACAAAATATAGACGCCGCAAGTAGAACTCACTTATTACGGAATTATTTTATTAAAGAAAGTGCTAATACCGGACGCAGCAAGATGAAATAAGCAGCAGCTTGTTTGAATGAAGAAAAAAAAAAAACGAGGCTTGCAGTTGGTACCGATGTTCGCAACATGCACAAGAAAGCTGATTGTTATGCCATATTTCTGACTTAGAATGAGATTCGTGATGGCCGTGAGCTTCACGAAGGCGTGCTTCCTCCCCTGCGACCCTTTCCAGCTGAACTGCAGTGCAGCTTCATCTGTAAGTATGCCCTGCAGAAGAGTGCGCACGGCATGACCGGTGTCCGTTCCTCCGTATCTGGAAAAGAAGTTCACGTGCACGAATCAGCGCATGTAGAGTTAAACCAGACATCCAAATACGTGGTTATCGTGGTCTGTAAAAAATAATGGTCAGGATAAGAAATGTGATCGCTTTCGTTTTAAATGCTTTAACCACATCAAACAAATATATCTAGAAACAACGTTCTATGACAGAACGGCGTATGGCTGCGGTATTGTATCAATGACAAAATGAAAATCAACCAAATATTAAACATGAATACATAGTTTCTCTAAAAAGAAAACAGCATGTCACTTACAATCTGTTCCATGCGGGAGTCTGAAGCTAAATATTCCTCTAAGATATGCTTTAGAGCCGCCCAAGGAAACATGAGGACAGGAAGGATAGATTTACTGACTTGGCTTAGAATATCATTGCAAGAAAAAAAAAATCCAGGCAGCGCGATAAATGAATACAACACATAGTTGCACAAACAAAATAGCACGCAGACTGCCACGAGACAAATGTACAGGTATACATAACGTCGAGACCGCGGTGACAAAGTATTACACTTAAACTACGAAAATGCAACAACAGAATAATTGAGGAACAACTTACATATGGGCTATCCGCAGGGTTTCACATACGTGGCTTCTTGTCTGATGTTCCTAGATCTACTCTAGTCCACATGCAGAGATGTGTCACACACAATTCATTCTTACCTGCAATGCACCGGACGTATATCGTACAGGCATTTACAGCTTTGTTTTTTCATCTGTGGGAAGGAACGAAAGCAACTTCTAATTAATTATGACTTTTCCGCAATGACAACCAGACAAGCGTCTTACCTGATTTCTTCCCGAATGGTGATAACAGTTCCGAGCGTAGCAGGTCATTCGCACACTGTACTTCAATTTAAGGAGTGTCGTTCCACTGTTTCCTAGAGAAAAATTGAGTAAAATACAGGACGAAAAATAATATTAGAAATATATACACGAAAGTACGTCTCAGATTTCCCTGTCCCAACTCTCGAACGCTTGATCCGTTCTCATATAAAGATTCTTTTTTTTTCTTCCTCTCAGAAAAAAATAAGCACAAAAAACAAGGAGTTTATCATACGCTGCAGAACCATTTATGCAATACAAAGCGAGTTTTGTTCACTTGAAAAAGACAGTCATGCATTACACAACGTGATATTAAAAGGCCACTTACGAGTATGCATATCTTGAACGGTGAGATACGGTGGCTCCACTGCATGTAAAGGGCTTGCGCTGTTCTTGTCCATGTCACTTTTGTGTAGTTTGCGTTTATATCGCAGTCCATGATAACAGAAATGCGTCAACTAGTCTACCAAGAGACGCGGAACGAGCTGGCATCCAGAGCTAGCATTTGGCGGCAACTCACACCCCGGCGCCATTTGGCGGAAGCTCGCCTGCGCCCCTGCGAGCAGGTGGCGTTGGCCTGACGAAGAAAAAAATAGACAGCAAGGAAAGTCCCGTTTCGCGTTCTCGCCCCATCCTCGCTGGTGGAAGCTGATGCTGACAGAGAGAATCGCCCGTCCCTGCTTTCCAAGAACCTCTTCATTCCTTCTGGGAGAGGGAGATGCGACAGCGCAAGACGACTTCGGTTCCCCACACTTTTCCTTTTTTTTCAGGCGCTTCCTGTGAGCGCGTCGCCGTTTGCTTTTGGTGCGCGTGCTGTGCACGTGCGTGCGTGCATGTGTGTAATGAAAATCTGCGTTCTATATTTTGCAGGGATTGGTAGCTCTATACGAATATGTATATAGCTTATGTAAACAGTAATTTTGACCTCTTCAATGCGTCGAACAGTAATTTGGGTGCTATGTACGTTAGCATGTAGGTTCTGTTTTCTTTTTTGGAGTATTGTATAAATATTGTATAATCTTGTTTTGTTTCCTTTTGTACTTGCTCATTATTGTATACCTGTTATTACCGTGTGCAATTGTCGTTGTTTTAAAAGTCTCGCTGTAAAGGCTCTGCCAAGCGAAAGGGGGCTGCGACTTTGTCAATCTGTATCTGACAGCTTTTTCTGCGCCTCCGCTGTCTGTACCTTTGCAAGGCAGAAATAAATAATTTGAATTTTAATAAATATTTATCGTCAAAGCATCACGTCTATATGTGCACGAAATTCGATAGGGGCATGCATGCATACACAGTCAATACGCTTTCCAGGGAGCTTTGCACGAAAATGGTAGATATGCTTCACAGGAGACGGCGCTTGAAAAAACGCTCATGATATACCATGAATTTATTAATTCTTAACTGCTTTATTGTTGAACGTCATTAGTTAATTGAGCAAAAATTGGAAGAACTTGATCTAACTCTAGTTCTCCCCAACCAAATCCACGTCGACAGCAGAAATGCTCCATTTTATCATTTACATTGATTGGCATGCAGCCTTAATTATTCTTAGACGAATCGACAATAGCTAGATTTTGATTGACATCTACATCTACAATCTACTGACATAGATTTTGACATCTCTTCACAATTCGGTTTCGTATAATCGCTTCTTTCACCCTCCCCAGTGAAAACACCTAAGTGAAATGTTTCCAAGAACTGTACAGTCCACGAGTCGCCTGCGCTTAGATCGTTTGACGATTTTTGCTGTGCTGCGACAGGGCCGTTTACAATTAACCCGCCGTTCGCGAACAATTTTGCTTGACTCTTTCCGCAGTTCAGACGACTATTACGAGAACTGTCTAATGCAATGTCCACTTGATTAAATTTTGTTCCCCGTTAAATAGTTATTTTCTCGATAGTTTAACTATAAAAGAAGAAAGCAACAATGAACGACTCAATAGTGTTCAAAACATATCCGTTTTTGAAGTATTGAAATCTTGTGCTTTTTGGTAAAGCAAATGTAATACTTACGCGATATGTCTTCTTGCGACTTGCACACTGGTCTCCACGTACTCTTGCTCTCACAATAGTGGTCGTTGCATGCGCACCCGCATATATGGCGAAAATAAATTTGATTCTGATTTCATTATTCACTCTAACTACTAGAGTTCGATCAGTCCAGAATAAAACAGAACCATCTTTTAGCCGGAAAGTGATCTAACTGCCAGATGAACTGTCACTAACGTCTTTATGTGATGGTTGCTGATTTTCCCCGTGTGATGAACCGTCGTCATCGCTTTTGTATAGCTGGTATATATTCCGTCATTATATATATTCGTCCGTCAACGTTTGTTACGCAAAAGCAACAACAAAAAATTGCTGCCTTTCACTTCTTCAAAGCACTGCGCAGCCTGTCGGAACGCACTGGCGCGTGTGAACGCATGGCCTGAAGGCTCAATTTCAATGTGTTGTGTAATTGCTGCCTGAACCACTCGTGAAGACCTTTCGTGCCACATTACTTTATTATGCTCGCTTTTCTTGTGGCCGATGACAAGACATTAAATTTAGCGGCCTCTGCAAGACTAAGCTGCATCAACACAGCTTCTTAAATATACGAATTGGCTCAGCGGCTGTCGGACAGTGTGCATGGTCCCCTGTGGCACGTCACTAAAAAAACAATTGAACACTTAGCGTATATGCACAAAATGACGCCACCACTAATATAACGTGAGAGGGGACTTTCAGTCTCACAAAAATACTATATATATATATATATATATTACACGAAGTGATGCCGCAAGGAAACAAGAAACGGCGTATAAAAGCGGGTGCTCGCAAGGCGCAATTTATTCCTCGTTACTGCGAACTGCCGTCGCAAAGTGCCGTGAAAGGACGAGTGCCTGCACAATTACTCGTTACTGCTGACTTCTTTGTCACCGTCGGCGATGACGGTTTCTGCACTCCATGCGACCAAAGTTATTCGGCAGGCAGCACTTCAGAAATACCCGTAATATAATCGAATAAGGCGAAGGCACTGTGCGACGATTCACCGGGCGACTTCGAAGGCCGCTCGCTTGGCGCGCCTGCACATCACCGCCGATAGTCTTGCGCAAGGTTTTGATTAATACAGCGTCACAATATTGATGCGGCACTAAGAGTGCTTTAAACCGGGAGGATAAAGGCGGCGCGAAATGAACAGTGAGAACTCCCAGCTCGCGCGCTCTTGTGCACGGTGAAATGTCAGCGTTAGATAAGGTAAAAAAAAATAGCACACGTTATGTTCATGTCAGGAACCCGAATAGAATGCGAGGCGCGTTCCAAGGCTCAAAAGTTCGGGGAAAGAGCTCGCGCTATATTCATGCAAATATTAATTGCGTATCTCTCATCTGTCGCCTCTTCTCTGGCTCACGCTGGTAGCAGCAAGTAAAGAACACCTCCTTTTATAGTAATTTTATTTCATTATTTCAATGGTCAACTCACCAGCATTCAGGCACTCCAGCTACGTGTGTCTCTGTGTTCTACCCATTCGCTACATTATGTCATTAAAGGGAAGCTGAAACACTTTTCGAGAAAAAAATGAGTTCTCTACGGCATTCTACAGTTTTGAGTCCCCTGAACACGAATATCTGGTTCAAAAAGGGCGAAAACAAGCGCAAGCGGCTGTTTTTTCATGAAAACGCGCACCAGCGCCTCAGGGTATCGCGCGAACGCCGCTGTTGCCCGTGATTGGTCGGGGCCGCTGTGACGTCACTCGCGGCAGTCGCCGGTCGGCGCCGTTCTGGCTGGCTTCATAGCTGAGTTGTAAGCATTATGGAATGTTCTCGCTGTCTCGGACAGCTTGTATTTTCGCCGTACATGTTCGAACCGACAGCCGATACGGAAAACGATGGCGAAAACGGCGGCAACGACGATGTTGAGTGTGCCAAAAGCGAGAGCGATGTGTGCACCTTCTCGCGCATTGGAAATCTTAGCTGGTACGTATGTTGTTTTTTTCATGTAACTGCACGTACCAATGACGGGAGAAAAAATGCGCTAATGTGTCACTGGGAACTTGCTGCTGGAAGAATGCCGAAGCACTAACTTCTCATTAGATTAGACCCTTAGACTGGAAAATTGCAAAAGTGATACCAGTCCACAAAAATGGTACCAAGAATTCCCCAGAAAACTATCGGCCGATATCATTGACAAGTATTTGCTGCAAAATGCTTGAACATATCATTGCATCTCACATATATCATCATTTGGAATCAAATAATTTTTCTTTATTAACCAACATGGGTTTAGGAAAGGTTTGTCATGTGAGACGCAGTTACTAGAATTCACTACAGACTTGCATTTTAACATGGACCATAATCTTCAAACAGATTGCTTTTTTCTCGACTTCTCCAAAGCCTTCGACCGTGTGGCTCACTGCCGTTTAATTTCCAAGTTATCCGTTCTCAAATTAGACTGCTTAACGCTCTCTTGGATTCGTAACTTCCTAACAAATCGTCAGCAATTTACAGTCGTTAATAATTTTATGTCACCCCTTGCATATGTCAGTTCCGGTGTGCCGCAGGGTAGCGTACTAGGACCCTTGCTTTTTCTTATTTACATCAATGATCTGCCCAATAACATCTCATCCTGCATGCGTGTTAATTAAATTTTCGCCGATGATTGTATATTATATCGACCAATTCGCAGCCTTGATGACCATCACATTCTTCAAGAGGACCTTCATCTTGTTACCAAATGGTGTGAAGACTGGCAAATGAAACTTAACTCATCTAAATGCCAACTAATGACATTCACGCGAAAAACATCAACTCATAGGTTTTCCTATTATATGAACTCAAATATAATATCTCAGGCATCAGCATATAAATATCTAGGCGTAAATCTTACACCGAGCCTTTCCTGGGCCTTTCACATTGCAACCATATGCGCAAACGCTTCCAAATCTCTCGGGCATATTCGCCGCAACTTGCGTAATAGCCCGTCTAACATCCGTAAATTAGCATTCGTATCATTTGTACGCCCTCAGCTCGAGTTCGCGTCCCCTATATGGTCTCCCTACCATGAATACCTAATCCACATGATAGAAGCCATCCAAAACCGAGCTAGTCGATTTATTTCCCGAAATTGCAGCTACCAGTCAAGCATTACTCAAATAAAACTCGACCTTTCCCTTCAATCACTGAGTAGCCGACGTGACATAGCCCTCCTGTCCTTGCTCCATAGATATGTTCACCAAATCAAGCCACCAAACTTGCCACTGGAACGCGCGTCTTGCACATCACGACGACTTTATAATGATTTAAGTCTCACTCGCATTTATGGCAACACTAACGCATTTAACTTCTCGGCTTTACCACGAGCGATTCGGTTGTGGAATTCGCTTCCTAATAGCACTGTCGCTCAAATGAGCAATGATAAATTTAGACAACTACTGAACCTACAGTCTTCATCATAACAAATATCTTCATCTGTACATATGTCATGTCATATAATACGTGACTTTCTTTTTCTTGTTATTGTGGTTTCAATTTTGTTTGCTTTATGTACTCGCGCTATGTACGTTATTTTGCGCAAGTGTTACATCGCCTTTTATGTTAGGGTGAAATGTACTTTTCATTCCTTTGCCGATAACTCTTTGTATTGATTTAGCGTTTTTTTAACACTGTTTTGGAAGCATGTGATCATTACAAACATTTTTGACTCTCACATTTGTTAGCGCTCATATATCTGTTTTCTCTTGTCATTTGTTCAATGACGCCCCCCTTACTCAATGCTCCCCTTGGGGCCTGTAAGGTACTTTGAAATAAGTAAATAGATTGTAAACACGGGTGCAATTCCGCAATGTCAAGCACCTTAAATTGCCGCTGCTTGTCTAAAGTCCCGTGGTTTTTTGAGTGTTGATACACGATCGCGAACATAAGTGCCGCGTTTCAAAGCGCGCACATGCAGTGCTGCGAGGTACAGTCATGGAAGTTGCTTATCATACACATCCAGAGATGGCCATAGGTATTATATGTGCAATATTCATACTATGGTTCGACGACTTTGCGATTGTGGCTCAATCAAGAATCGGTATGCGTGCTCCATACTAGTGTTGACATAAAGATATTAGGCAGTTTTAGCACCGCCGTGTGGTAATCACGATAACTGCAAGCGTACGTCGAATCACCAACTTCGAGGCTGACTTCGTGCACCTGCGTTCCGGAACAATAAGGGTGAGGAACAGTTTTATTAAGTTTATTCTCAGTCATCGTGAGCAAATGACGTTTAAACGCAATATTATATGTCGGACTTTTTTAATTTCTTGTTGCGCAGTGTGCCTCCAAAAGCAGTTGTTTACACTTTGCGGGCCTTTGTTTTTTCTTTCTCCATCTGTTTCGCGAAGAGCAGCTTTAGCGCAGGTGCCTAATTTATTTCCTTGGGGTATGTTGAAGTTTGTATCCTCGTTAAATATAATTTGTTTGTTTATCCATCTATATATAGTATAGTCATGTGTGCGCGCTCCCAGCGATGCGCTACATGACATACGTTTGTCATGGTCTGCTTTCCTGCACAGCAAGTGGAGTTAAATTTGACGTTTGTACATCTTTTTTCTTTTTTTTAAGCGACAGGACTAAGCTGTTCTGCGTTCTGACGTTGATCTGTGCCACATGCGTGCGTGGCCTCTTCGCCTCAATGCACGTTGCAATGCGGCAGAGACGCAGAACCGGGACCATACTTGAATTTGCGGATGTCGCCGGGATGGTTTCCCAGCGTATTGTTGGCAAACTCTTTAGTAGTACATTTCGTAGAATAGAGCGAAATGTGACGCTCGCGCACCCCCCCCCCCCCTTCCTTTTTTTTTCTTAATCGAGAGGAGGGGTTTGGTCTGCGTTCTGACGTTGCTCTGCGCTACTTGCGTGCGTGGTGCAGTCTTCGCCTCAGTGCAGGCCGCAATAGGTCCGAATGCAGACGACGTATGTCCAGGACCACACTTGCAATTGCGGCTGTCAGCGGCTTGGTCCCCCGGCGTACTTCGGGAAAATTCTTTAGTAGTACCACAGTCCTTCAATTGAAGGACTCTGGTTGTAGATTTCATAAAATACAGCCAAATTTGACGCACGCGCAATCCTTTTTTCTTTAAGAAGAGTGTGTTAGGAGGCTACTTGGTAAGACATCTTTTTGTGAACTTTTAACTGCGCTTGGGAAAAGACACCAACGTAGAAGAAGACAGGACGAACGCAGACTAACAACTGGTTTATTGAAATCACACATAATGCTGCCTCTTCGAACCAGGCGCATGCCCAAGCCAGATCATAACCGCGTGACGATGGAACACTCCCTCGCCAAGCCCCTATCTACAGTAGAAAATCAAGCTCTTCTTGAAAAGAAGGAGCTTTTGAAGAAGAAACTTAGGGAAGGGATTCACACTGTTCTGGGGCGTAGCTTGCACCACGTGCTCTCAGTTCGTCTTTGTCTTATTGTAACAGCATTGCTGTGAACGTACAGTCTGATTCAATATTGAGGAAGGAGTGAGCATAGATCATGCTTAAGTTTCATATTTGTTTCTTATTAAAACAAAACTAATATGATAAATTTTTTGAAGTTATGGCGCATTGCATATTAGAAATTCAATAGTAACAGAAATTTGAGCAATATCAAGGGTAACCTCATGACACAGTCGAGTTGAAGGTAAGGGAGTAAAATAAATGCTACATTAGCCCGTGTCCAAAGCCTTCAAAGTGATTATTTTTGTTTGCATCTCTCTCCCCAAAGTACTTGTCACTATCTAATGCTATTTTGTGCTTTTATTACAGAATTTCATGAATGGAAAGCAGAAGAAGAGGGTAGCCAAAACTGCTGATTCATTTTGCCCAGGGACCCCAAAAAGCTGGCCAGTGGAGAGACAAGGATCCACTATTACTGTAATAGATCAGGCGAGGCAAGGAAAAAGGAAGGTCATAGTGACCGTCGGGAGAAAAGTCAGGGGAGCCGTAGGTCTGGTAAGATATGTCTTTCATTTATTACCGTCACAATGGACAACACTCAGAGTCCGACACCTGAAGGCACCACCATAAAAGTCAGGTATCAAAGAAACCATTATGGTCATAAACCAGAAATTCAGCACTTGAGAATGAGTGACAAGGAAAAGGCCAGCGTAGCAGAGAACTTAGAAAGGGGTGTGCCCATGAAAACCATTCTAAAGCGAATAAGAACATCTGTGGCATCCAAGCTGAGGCCAGTGCACTTGGCAGAGTGCTCAACCCTGCATAACATCAAACGGCAGTTTAACATTGCTGCTCCTGAACGTTGTCACACTAATGACGCTGTCAGTGTAGACACGTGGGTGCTTGTGATGAAAGAAAAAGATGAAACACTTGTCCGCCTGTACAAGGCACAAGGTGCAGTGGACCCAAGTGGTACATTTTTTTCAGCAGACTTTGCTCTTGTTCTGATGACAGAGCCTCAGAAGGAGCTACTAGAAAAATTGGGCCCTGCAGGGACTCTATGTCTTGACTCCACACATGGAACTACAGAGTACCAGTTTGAGCTGACCACTCTTCTGGTGCTTGATAAAGTAGGATCAGGTGTAACTATAGCTTATTTCATCTGCAACCGGATGAACGAGCAAACTTTGACAGCATTCTTCAAATATCTTGAGTCGGCCATGGCCAAAAAAGTGGCCGCTAAGACATTGATATCTGATGATGCCTCGCAATTCTACAAAGCGTGGTCCAGGGTCATGGGTGCCGCAAAACAGACACTTCTCTGTGCCTGGCATGTGGATAACAATTGGCATAAGAAGACACTCGAGTGTGTAGAGAAATAGCTAAGGCCACATGTTTACCATAGTGTGTGGCTACTCTTAGAGTTCCTCGCGGAAAAGGCATTTGAAGATTATTTAAAGCAATTCCTTTCTAGTGAGGAAGAAAAACTGAGGGTCTTCCTGAAGTACTTCAAAGACCACTATACAGTTAGGCCTGTTAGGTAGACTATGCAGTTAGGCTTTAGGACTAGAGCAGCTGTCAACCCTAACATGCACCTTGAGAGCAAGCACAGGACGTTAAAACATACTATGCTGGATAGAAAACAGAATAAGCATGGTGACAAACTAATTTCTGCCTTCATGGACTTGACAAATCATTTTTTAGTGAAAAGGGCTATCCAGATAATGAAAGGGGCAAAGGGTAAGAAGCTGAGAACAATTCAGAAGAACCACAGGTCTGGCAGTGAAATGGCAGCTTGTGCCAAATTAAATGAAGATGGCATATGGACTGTGCCATCTCAGTCTATTAAAGGGCTCTCATATAAAGTGTCAAAAGTGGGAGATGGTGCTTGCTGTCCTTTGAGATGCAAGGAATGCACAGTGTGTGTGCAAGCACATTCATTGTGTGGTCATCGCTAATCCAACTAGCAGCAACAAGGCCCATGAGAGCTCACCCAAAGAAGCATGTGAGGCAAGTCGGGCATTGCATATTGTACAGAGTATAAGAAAGCTGGAAGCAGCCAAAGCAGTGTCAAGCTCAACACTCTTAAGAGCAAAAATGGACTCAGTCAGACAGGCAATACCAGATGGTGAAGAGAGAGAGAAAGGCAAAGGGAAGACAGGGAGGTTAACCAGAGATTATCTCCGGTTGGCTACCCTGTACGGGGGATGGGCAAGGGGATGCGATAGGTGAGAGAGAGAAGGATTAAAAAAAAGAAAAAAAAACTACACACACACGCACGTACACACAAACTGTTTCTGTGGGCACTGTCACGCAGCCCGCAATGGTGTTCCTAGTGTTGTGCAGTGTCACCGTACAATCCTGCGTCACAATCTGTCAGAAAGTCCAGTGTCTTTTAAATACCGCAGCAGCGCCTTCATAGCCGATCGCGCTGATGTTCGCGTAGGCCAGTATCCAAGGATCTTGGTTTCTGTCAGTGGGCGCTTGTCCAATTTGTCTAGGGTGGCTGAGAGGACTGCTCTTTGCGGGTTGAAACGAGAGCACTCACAAAGAAGGTGCGCGATTGTTTCGTTGCACCCGCAGAAGTCACAAAGGGGGTTGTCGGACATTCCGATAAGAAAGGAATACGCATTTGAAAATGCTACTCCAAGCCATAGACGAACTAGAAGGGTACAGTCACGTCGTGGAAGCTCGGGCGGAATACGGAGTTGTAAATTAGGGTCCAGGGTGTGAAGTAGTGCACGTGTGAAATCGGATGAATTCCACATCCAGATATCAATGTCTTACCCAATCGGATAATCAGATGGTGAAGTCTCTGAGGGTGTGGCTGAGAAGGCAAACAATTTGTTTGAGCCAGTTTTCATGCTTGTTGCAAGTGAAAGTGACCCAAATAGCCCTTTAATAGACTGAGATGGCACAGTCCATATGCCATCTTCATTTAATTTGGCACAAGCTGCCATTTCACTGCCAGACCTGTGGTTCTTCTGAATTGTTCTCAGCTTCTTACCCTTTGCCCCTTTCATCATCTGGATAGCCCTTTTCATTAAAAAATGATTTGTCAAGTCCATGAAGGCAGAAATTAGTTTGTCACCATGCTTATTCTGTTTTCTCTCCAGCATAGTATGCTTTAACGTCCTGTGCTTGCTCTCAAGGTGCATGTTAGTGTTGACAGCTGCTCTAGTCCTAAAGCCTAACTGCATAGTCTACCTAACAGGCCTAACTGTATAGTGGTCTTTGAAGTACTTCAGGAAGACCCTCAGTTTTTCTTCCTCACTAGAAAGGAATTGCTTAAAATAATCTTCGAATGCCTTTTCCGCGAGGAACTCTAAGAGTAGCCACACACTATGGTAAACATGTGGCCTTAGCTGTTTCTCTACACACTCGAGTGTCTTCTTATGCCAATTGTTATCCACATGCCAGGCACAGAGAAGTTTCTGTTTTGCGGCACCAATGACCCTGGACCACGCTTTGTAGAATTGCGAGGCATCATCAGATATCAATGTCTTACCCAATCGGATGATCAGATGGTGAAGTCTCTGACGGTGTGGCTGAGAAGGCAAACAATTTGTTTGAGCCAGTTTTCATGCTTGTTGAAAGTGAAAGTGACCCAAAGAGAAAGATGCGAGACCATTCAAATGAACCAGCCAACAAAAAAGTTGTGCACCTGTTAAGATTTCACTCTACAAAAAAGCCTAGATTTTCGCAGCCATCATCTAGCCTTTCAAGGCCCACTGAAGCTCAAAAGGAAGTCCTTAAATAACAGCTTAGGGACAGCAACAAAGAAACTGAAGAGATAACCATGTCAGCAGGGCACGATTTCTGGTAACAAGCCTTTAGTGCAGTTAGGAAGAGAGAAGTGGTGCAGTAGTGCTGTGCTGTCATGCCTTATTGAAGCAGATTGAGGGCTCGCATGTTAACAAATCATGACATGTGGTCTCTGATGATTAGCCCGTCTGTTTTTGTCTGTGGTGTGCAGCCATATGTCACAGCTGGATGGCATGTGTGTTAGAGCACGAGAGATGCCTCCATGCTTGTAGTATGAGCTGCTGGTAAGTGTTCTGTGAAAATAGGTACAGACCCAGTGTTCCTCTCTGGTATGTGGCAGCTGTTGGATGGTAGTGTGTTAGAGCACGCCTCCATGCTTGTCATATGAGCCGCTGGTAAGTATGTCTGTACATAGATGTAAGGAAGCGCATTGGATGGTGTGTAGTGTTTCAGTGTGCAAAAGCCTCCAATGCGTTTTGCTACTTATAAATTTGTGTAAACACTCAGTAGCGCAGTAGTTATGATGTTGCACTGCTGAGCTCAAGCCTGCGGGTTCAATCCCAGCAAAGGTGGCTGCATTTCAGGGGTGGTGAAATGAAAAAAAAGCGTGTAGTTGAATTCAAGTGCACATCATAGAACCCAAGGTAGTCAAAATAATACTGAGTCCCGCACTGTGGTATGCCTCATAATTCGATCTAGATGTTGTGTTCCATGTGATGTTCTTTATTGCCCATTTGAATAAACTTTTATTTTTCAGATTACCAAAATAGAGGGCATATGCAGTGGTGTTGTGTGCAGCCTGGATAAGTTGCTCTGGTCATGAGCACTCAATGAAAACTTCTGCATATTTGGTTGCAGCAGACAGTGTCATAATGATTGTAAAGACTATGCAGAAAGCTTTAGGCCACTCTACATATCAGATCAGTTTTATATTGCTTCCCTTATGGTGCATCTCTTACTTGAGTAGGCATAATAACAATTGGCAATGCTTCCTTACACATTTAATATTTTTCTTTTTTTCTTTTGGAAGAGCAACCTTGGAAGAATAATCTACAACAGTGCTCCTACCTTTTCGTTCACTGTCTCCCCATTTCTTTTCTACACTTCAACTTCATTCTATGCACTATCTTATTCTCCTCTTCATCCTACATTAAGGGTGTGGAAAAGTGAGCTAAGCGTGCATAAAGATTGCTGTGCAGAACTTAATTGCGGCACTGACGAAGACAAATCTTTGTCAAAAGGTTCATTATAGCTACATTCCCCCTCCAAACACTGTTTATCACTTCAAGCCTTCATATTCCTGTGAGCTTTTGTCTTGTTTAACAGTTGCAACAGTCATACTATTTATTACTATCAATAGCCAGCATACATTTAGCACTGCAAAGTGCTGTTTAGAAGACGTGCGAGTTTCTACTTCCCTTCTGATAAATACTCCAGACATTCAGTCTCTATTTTATGAAAATCTTTCAAACATTTGCGTTAAGAGACAAAGCCGGCAATATCATTACTAATATGGATGAGATAGTTCAAGTGGCTGAGGAGTTCTATAGAGATTTATACAGTACCAGTGGCATCCACGACGATAATGGAAGTGAAAATAGTCTAGAGGAATTCAAAATCCCGAAGGTAACGCCGGAAGAAGTAAAGAAAGCCTTAGGAGAGAGAGAGAGAGAGAGAGAGAAGTTTAATGATATGAAATGCTGAGAGGTCGGCCTGAGGTATATTCCTCTAGCCAGCTACTCGGCATTGGGGGAAGGGGAAGAGGGAAAGAAAGAGGGAAGAGGTGCATGATGGGTGACGATGACGATAGAAGGAAGGAGTAGAACATATCGCAAGCAATTTGGCATGCTCAAAGTCTGCAATCCAAGCCCGTTGTTTTTAAAAACTTCAGTAATGCCCGAATGGCCTTGAAACTCGATTGAGGATCTGGCCAAGGGCCTAAAATAACGTCCTCCGACAACGGTGCGCTGTCGAGACACGTAAGGTCGTTGTCCAACCTTTCACGCTCTTCCACGTACTTAGGGCAGTCACAAAGCACATGACTTATAGTCTCAGTCACATTGCACACCTCACAGTGTGGAGACTCGGTGCGTCGCATGAGGTGCACGTATCCGCGCGTAAACGCTACCCCCAGCCTTAGTCTGTGCAGAAGACTGGCACAGCTTCGTTGAAGTTTCGGTGGTAGCCTAAAAGTCATGGCAGGGTCCAATCTCTGGAGTCGTCTGTGGCGATTATCCGGATTGTCCCAGTGCTGTGCTGTCAATTTTCGGATGACACTGGAGAGGAGACAGTTGGCGTCCGCTCTTGAAAAAGGAATTGAAAGCAGTGACTCTCGTTCTTCGAGCGCTTTCTTCGCTTCGGCGTCGGCCAGTTCGTTTCCCTGTATACCACAGTGACTGGGAATCCACTGAAATGTGATGTGGTGGCCGTTTTCTTGTGCTAAAGTGTAGAGCTCGGCAGTTTGAAGAGCCAACACTCTGTAAGCGCTTTCTTTCAACACCACTCTAAGTAGTTGAAGAGCCGATTTTGCGTCGCTGAAGACTGTCCATATTTGAGGAGGCTGTCGCGAAATATATTGAACGGCCTCTCTGATTGCCACTAGTTCCGTAGATGTTGAAGTCGTCTTGTTATGGAGACGAAACCGTCGAATGACTTGATGCGCAGGCACGACGAAAGCCGCACCAGACGCATACGACGATACCGATCCGTCTGTATACACGCTCACCGAGGAGTCATATTCTTTCGATATATATTCAAGTGTTAAATGTCTGAGGCCGACGGTAGGTATTCGCGATTTTTTAGAAATTCCCGGAATAGATAGACGCACCGGCATTTTGGACATTACCCATGGGGGCATATGTGGAAGGTCAGCCGGGGCAAAGTATGCTGGTATGGCAGATTCTTGCCATTTAACGGCTCTTGAAAAAGTGGAGTCCGGCCGTATATCGGGTAATGTCGATAAGGGATGGTGTCCATGACGACAAAGCAGTCGCAGGAATACTCGCAGAGATTCGCATCGTAGATAGACAGGTAAAGGGGTGACGCGAGCCTCCTCAATTGTTCCGTGGGTTGAAGTGCAACGTGGAACACCGAGACATGTTTTCAGTATCTGTGCCTGGGCACTTTCCAGCGTGCGTAAACATGACGGGCTCATACCTGATAAAATTGGCAGGCTATATCTAATGTATCCGACGTAGAGAGTCTGGTACAGCCGGAGTAGCGAACGCTCAGATGGACCCCACTTCATACCGGCCAGAAAGCGAAAAACTTGAGCAAGCCCAGTTAATTTTTTCTTTAACATTACCACATGTTTCGACCATGAAACACCGCGGTCAATGACAACGCCGAGGTACTTGTGGTGGGTGACATATGGGATGGCATTTCCATTGATCATAATTGGATACCAACACATAAGCTTCCGTGTGAACGCTATCGCAGCGCACTTGTCTGGGGCCAGTTGCAGTCCTTGGCACTGCAGGTACTGAGACGTTAAAGAAACAGCACGCTGCAATCTGGCACGAATTTGCGGTCGCGTGACTGCGGATGCCCATATGCATATGTCGTCTGCGTATGTACTGATGTGTACTGTATCAGGAATTATTTCCGCAAGGCCAATAAGGGCAACATTGAAAAGAGTCGGGCTGAGAACTCCTCCTTGAGGCACTCCACGGACCACAGCGTGTCTTGTCGTTTCGCCATCATTCGTGGACATGAAGACTGTACGACCATTTAGGTAATTATCAATCCACATGTAGAGATGGCCGCCGATGCCTAAATTACTGAGGGCATCAAGAATGGCTTCGTGCAGTACATTGTCATAGGCTCCTTTTATGTCTAAGAAAACTGCTCCTACAAGGCGGTGTCGCTTCTTTTCGTGTTCGATCGTGGACACGAGATCAATGACCCCATCTATTGCAGACCGGCCACGTCTAAATCCGGTCATCATTTCAGGATAAAGCTCATTCTTTTCCATGAACCATTCTAATCTAGTGAGCACCATCCGTTCCATCACGTTACCGACACAGCTAGCTAAAGCTACTGGCCGGTAAGATGACATTTCGTAAGGCGATTTTCCTGGCTTTAGGAGGGCGACCAAACAGCTGGTTTTCCACTGCTTCGGGACTGTACTGGATGACCACGTGGCGTTATAGTATGACAGCAGGACTTTCCGACCTTCCATCCCAAGGTGGCACAAAGCAGTATACGAAATACCGTCAGGTCCAGGGGCAGAAGATCGTCTCGACGCAGCAAGTGCAGCTTCCAATTCCGGCATCGTGAAAGGAAGGTCAAGACGATCATCTTTAGGAGGTAGCACGGGTCGATCCAATGTTGGACATGCTGAAGCATCGGTACGGGTGACTCTCTTACAGAAGTCTTCGGCAACCTGCACTTCCGTCAGAGATTGGTGAAGTGCTAGAGCACGGAAAGGATGTTTTTGCTGAGGAGGGGCACGAAGGCTTCGTACTATCTGCCAGATCCTAGAAAGTGGCTTTCGAGGATCTAGAGACGAACAGAAGGTCCTCCACCGTTGTTTTCCCATTTTTTGAAGGTGACGCCGTATTTTTCGTTGAGCTCGTCGACATAAAGCAAGGTCTACTGACGATTGAGTTCTCCTAACCTTCCTTTCCGCTCTCCGACGGATCGCTCGGAGCCGTTCATATTCAATATCAATCGCCGTTCTGGATGTAGGTGCACTGATGAACTTAGTTGTCTTCTGCACTGGTGATACAATAATGTCTTCTATATCAGATGGTGAAGTGATGTCTCCACAGTACTCTTCGACAGATGTAGTGAATGTGGACCAATCAGTGCAGCGTACAGCAGATGCAGTTGATTGCACAAACCACTTCATCTGCACATATGTTGGTATATGATCGCTCCCATGCGTTTCTATGTCCAAGCACCAGTTGACTAAGGGCAGGAGGCTCTGAGATACAATAGTGAGGTCTAAGCAACTTCCGTAGGTAGTGCCGCGGATGTAAGTTGGAGATCCATCGTTGATGACAGCCAGACCTTCAGTGTCTATGAAGTCCATCAAGTGCCTACCCCGACAGTTCATTGCGGCACTTCCCCAGTAAGGATGATGAGCTTTGAAGTCTCCAATAACAACATGAGGGCCTGGGGAACTTTGTAATACAGTGGATAGATAAGAGAGTTCAAGTCTTTGTCTAGGAGGTATGTAGGCGCCGATGATCGAAAACACATGCAGTTTATGTTTTAGTGTCACACACACATATTCATTGCTGTCATGTGGAGCGATCGTGGTCCGCACAAACGTCATGTCACTGCGTATACACATTAACACTTTGCTCTTGTGTCGATCTTCACGTGACCAGAGCTTAACGTATCCGGAAAGGCGAAATTCCGACGTGAGATTTGGCTCGCATATCACGATCACTGGGAAGCGGTATTTGAAGACTCGTTGCCTAAAGTCAGACATGCGGCCGCATAAACCTCGAGCATTCCATTGCATTATAACAGAATGATGCATCTTTTGTTCCAATGTCCAGTGTTTTATCGTGAGAGCCATGATTAACACCCTTATTTTAGAGCCGCTAATAGCGGTTCCATAGCATCTAACGCCTTCACGACCGATAGTGCAGTTGGCGTTGCCATTTCGGAGAGTAATATACGCATAGTGTTCACTAGCTGTTTGAGAATGTCTATCACCTTTTCATTTCCAAGCCTTTCATTACCCTCCCGGCACTTGGGGAGAGCCGAAGGAGTATCTCCTCCGGAGGCCCTTAGTGGTAGCGAAGGCCACTCAATAGCCGAAGAGGTTGGACGCACGTAGGATGACGCCTCATTCCTTGACGGGCACGGTGGTACTGGGGAAGGCGCATCTTGTGTGTCCCGGCCGTGCACTCTCTGTGGCACGTTGTGCATCCAAGTACTCAAAGGAAGTGCCTCTTTCCCTCCGGGCTTGCTCTGGGAGCGACGACGCCTTTGCCGCAACCGGCGCCTTTTCTTGCGGACGGAATCGGCAGCCTCCTTGTGCGTGGAGTTCTCTCTCACCATTTTTCTCAGGATTTGCCTCTCCTCTGCCATTTTGGGGCAGTCCTTGGATGTCGCTTCATGGGCTCCGGAGCAATTTGCACATTTCATGGCGTCAGTCTCACAGGAGTCTACATGATGTGCACCACCACATCTTCGGCACGACGTAGGATTCTTACACACCGCACTCACGTGGCCCAGTTTGAAGCACTTGTGACACTGTAACGGTCGTGGTACATATGGACGCACTGAGTGCCTCACATAACCTACTTTGACCGATGCTGGCAAAGAGTCTGACTCGAAGACCAACTTGATGCACCGCGAACGGCCGAATCGGTGGATGTCGAGGATTCGCACTGTCGACGATAAAAGAGATCGCAGGTCTTCATCCTTTATGTCAATGTCCACATCTGATATCACACCAGAGCAGGTATCTTTGCCGTACGCTAGGAATGAGCGAACTGGGATGTTACCAACCACTTGAATGCCTTTCAAAGCCTCCAATACTGCCTGAGAATTAACGTCCACTGTCAGAATGTTCTTCCGAGCATTAATGCGGATCTCTCTCACATGTCCTGAGGCTATTCGATCGAAGTATTTGGTCAGTGATTGTCTGTTCAACGAATTCATATTCGTACCTTCCGTTGTTGGGGTGTAGCCCACGGAGAAGGCCCGTTCATCACATCTGCTTTTATGAGTAGAATCACTGCCTGCTGACGTCCGGCGAAGCTTGCGCTTCAAGTGGCGCGATTGGACTAGCGTGTAATCACTGTCCGATTCCATCTCTGCCGCTGTTGAGCTGTCAGATGAATCGGGAAGCCTAGTCGGTGATGTCGCGGTTTCCCACGGACAGGGCCACCGCCGCGGGACACGCCTTGCCATGAGGGCGCGGAGGTCCTCCGTCCTCCATTCCGGAGGATGACGTCTTCGAGGAAGCTCCTGATATGCAGAAGTCGCACAACTTTGAAGAACCACAGAACAAGGTCTACCGTTCCGCACTTCTTCGTCGTCGTCGCCCCCCCCCAAAAAAAGCCTTAGGAGATATGCAAAGGGGGAAGGCAGCTGGGGAGGATCAGGTAACAGCAGATTTGTTGAAGGATGGTGGACAGATTGTTCTAGAGAAACTGGCCACCCTGTATACGCAATGCCTCATGACCTCGAGCGTACCGGAATCTTGGAAGAACGCTAATATAATTCTAATCCATAAGAAAGGGGACGCCAAAGACTTGAAAAATTATAGACCGATCAGCTTACTGTCCGTTGCCTACAAAGTATTTACTAAGGTAATTGCAAATAGAATCAGGAACACCTTAGACTTCTGTCAACCAAAGGACCAGGCAGGATTCCGTAAAGGCTACTCAACAATAGACCATATTCACACTATCCATCAGGTGATAGAGCAATGTGCGGAATATAACCAACCCTTATATATAGCTTTCATTGATTACGAGAAAGCGTTTGATTCAGTCGAAACCTCTGCAGTCATGGAGGCATTACGGAATCAGGGTGTAGATGAGCCATATGTAAAAATACTGGAAGATATCTATAGCGGCTCCACAGCCACCGTAGTCCTCCATAAAGCAAGCAACAAAATCCCAATAAAGAAAGGCGTCAGGCAGGGAGATACGATATCTCCAATGCTATTCACAGCGTGTTTACAGGAGGTATTCAGAGACCTGGATTGGGAAGAATTGGGGATAAAAGTTAATGGAGAATACCTTAGTAACTTGCGATTCGCTGATGATATTGCCTTGCTTAGTAACTCAGGGGACCAATTGCAATGCATGCTCACTGACCTGGTGAGGCAAAGCAGAAGAGTGGGTCTAAAAATTAATCTGCAGAAAACTAAAGTAATGCTTAACAGTCTCGAGAGAGAACAGCAATTTACAATAGGCAGCGATGCACTGGAAGTCGTAAGGGAATACATCTACCTAGGGCAGATAGTGACGGCGGATCCGGATCATGAGACGGAAATAATCAGAAGAATAAGAATGGGCAGGGGTTCGTTTGGCAGGCATTCCCAAATCATGAACACCAGGTTGCCATTATCCCTCAAGAGAAAAGTATATAATAGCTGTGTCTTACCAGTACTCACCTACGGGGCAGAAACCTGGAGGCTTACTAAAAGGGTTCTACTCAAATTAAGGATGACACAACGAGCTATGGAAAGAAGAATGATAGGTGTAACGTTAAGGGATAAGAAAAGAGCAGATTGGGTGAGGGAACAAACGCGAGTTAATGACATCTTAGTTGAAATCAAGAAAAAGAAATGGGCATGGGCAGGACATGTAATGAGGAGGGAAGATAACCGATGGTCATTAAGGGTTACGGACTGGATCCCAAGGGAAGGGAAGCGTAGCAGGGTGCGGCAGAAAGTTAGGTGGGCGGATGAGATTAAGAAGTTTGCAGGGACGGCATGGCCACAATTAGTACATGACCGGGGTTGTTGGAGAAGCATGGGAGAGGCCTTTGCCCTGCAGTGGGCGTAACCAGGCTGATGATAAAGATGATGATGATTTCAAACATTGCCAGTGATGACCACCATATGGGTTAATGTCGGCGTGGGACTGAGGCTTTCCCGCAAAAAGAACAGTTATGTTTTGCTCATGTCATGTGACTGACAGTTTCTGCTGTAATTTTCGCACTTGTCAACTGCACTGTGAAGAGTTCGTTTCTGTGAATATGTGCTGGCCTGATTTTTCTTGTTCACGCATTTCAGATCTTGTGCTATGAGATGAGGAGGTGTAAAATAAAAACACCGTGTAGATTTCACAATGCCTTTAAGAAACCATGCAAAGCTTGGAGATGAAGCATCACATGCATCTTGAACCAAGTGTCTGGACACAGCAAGTGAAAGTTGTTTTGTCATGAGTGAGGGTGTCGGTGTTACTTGTAACTACCTTTAAATAAAAGTTTGTTTCAAAACAGTGGCTGAGCTCTGTGTTCCCCGGGTAAAAAACAAAACCGTCGGGATTCGCAATTTGCTTTTTAAACATAATTGACCAATATGAATAAAAAAACTTGATGAATCAAGATATAAGCTTGCCATACCATGTAAACACTTGAAACTCCTTTTGAGAAGCTTACTCATACACGAACACACTATAGCAATTATTTTCAATCGTATACCCACAATTTGCCGCGTCACCATGTCAAGTTTCAAGGCAGATTTTTTTTTAGGCTCCAGGAAGCTGTATGCTTAATTCTATCCATTGTTTACTGCGTTGCATTTGATTTTCTTTTACAAATAAAATCGAATTCTCCATTGATTGCACCGACGCTCACGTTATAATTCTCCTCCTGGTAGCCGGAGTACCAGCCCTATACTAGTGGACACCCCTGTTCACCGGGCCAGCAGGAGAATCTGAGGATTACCTCCGGAGCTTGATCACCTCTCCGCAACAACATCGACGCCCCCACGGACCAGTATGGAAGGAACATCGACGTCTCCATCGACCATTATGCAAGGTATGGCCACAATGGCAACTCAGTACCTGCTCCAGAATCTCAGAGTACCGAAAGTGTTCCACGGGGATGTCTTCGAGGATGTTGAAGACTGGTTAGCCCAGTTTGAGCGCGTTGCTGAGATAAACGAATGGAGCGACGCGGCGAAGCTGAGAAACGTGTACTTCAGCTTGGAGGACGGTGCTCGCACTTGGTACGAGAACCGAGAAGGGCTCCTGAAATCGTGGCTCGAGTTCCGTCGTGCCTTGCTGGAAACATACACCAATGCTGATCGCCGCGAACGAGCCGAACGGGCGCTCCAATCCCGCATTCATCTGCCGAATGAGAGCGTGACGTCGTACGTAGAGGATATGACGCGCCTCTTCCGTTGGGTGGACCCTACCATGTCAGAAGAAAAGAAGCTGCGCCATCTAATGCGGGGAGTTAAAGAACAGCTATTTGCTGGCCTGGTTCGAAGCCCGCCGAAGACCGTGGGTGAATTCTTAACCGAAGCCACCACGATGGAAAAGATGCTGCACCATCGCTCAGCCTTCTATGAAAGGCAAATGAACGCTGCTTCACCTTCGGACCAGCGCTCAGCTACCTATGACAGGCACGCGAATGCTGCTTCACTAACGGACGCGGTTACCTTTGGAAACCTGGACGTTCTCCGAGACCTTATCCGCTCTGTGGTTCGTGAGGAGCTTCAACGGCTCAGCTGCCCGCCTCAGCCCACGCTGGGTTCCATTTCTGCCCTCGTGAGAAGTGAAGTGCAGCAAGCGATCCAAGGTCCCGTCCCAAGCAGCAATGCGCCGCCTGTGACAGCACAGTTGCAGCGGCCGTCGTATGCGGAAGCTTTGGGGCGAGTCCCTGTCCGCGCTCCGACCCATTTCATCCCCGCCACGTCTTACGCCGCGTCATACGTCCCGCCGCTCCCATCAGTGCAACCGATCCAACGTATGGAGGATCGGCGCCCGCTCGGAAGGAAATCTGACGTCTGGCGTACCCCGGACAGAAGGCCTCTGTGCTATCACTGTGGAGAGGCCGGTCACGTATACCGCGAATGCCCATACCGCCGCCTTGGACTGCAAGGTTTCGCCGCGGATTCACCAAGGCCCAGATATGGCGAAAGGCCTAGGGCGATTGAAGAGTACTTGAACCAGCAGGGTATGCCACTGTTCCCGCGGCGGCAGTCGCGCTCGCCGTCCCCCAGGCGATCTTCCCCAGCTCCTAGAAGCCCTCCAATGGCAGCGCAGGGACGATCGCCAAGCCCTCGCCAGGAAAACTAAGAACAGCGACCTTCGGGGGCGAGGCCGCTGATAATCGCCCTTCCGAAGACCTCCCATCGACGCAAGCACGGTCTATTCAGCACGATTCAGCGACGACAGCAGCCGAACTCAGCGACAGACTCTCGCTAGACATACCTGTTGTGCTCGACGGCCGCCACGTTAGTGCGTTACTGGATACGGGTGCCGACTATTCGATCTTGTGCGGAAAACTAGCGACGGAACTTAGAAAAGTTATCACGCCTTGGTCTGGAACGCAAATTCGTACTGCTGGCGGGCATATCGTAACACCGTTGGGCATGTGCACGGTGAGAGTACAAATTCGTGGGTCCACGTTTCCAGCCAGCTGCCTTATACTCCGCGATTGCTCTCGAGACCTCATCTTGGGCGTCGACTTTCTGCGAGAGTATGGTGCCGTTATAGACCTCCGGGCACGCACAGTGACTTTTTCGACAGAGAGAGCAGCGAACAGCCGCGACAATTGCCGACGTAACGCGCTTCGGGTTTACGCCGACAGTGTAACTTTACCACCACGCGCAAGTGTACTGGTAGCGGTCGTATGCGACGATCTGCGTGACGGCGAAGCTGTTGCAGAGGGCAATTCTTCCCTTATGCTGAATCATGGTGTATGTGCAGCCCGCAGTCTCATTATGCTTCGAGGTGGGCATTCTGCGCTCCTCGTGACGAACTTCAGCCAGGAACATCGGCACCTGTTTCGTCGTACTACTATCGCTTTTGCTGAGCCCTTAGCAGACGTTGCTGAATGCTTTGCGTCTATGACAAAGGACAACCCAGCTCACACACTCAGCAACATCGACATCAATTCAGACCTTTCGGAGGAAAAGCAAGAAGCGCTGCGTGAGTTACTACTTCGGTTCAAGGAGTGCTTCGCATCTACTTCTAAGGTACGCCAGACGCCCATCACGAGACACCGAATAATCACGTACGACGATTCTCGTCCCATACGACAACTGCCTTATCGCGTATCGGCAAAAGAACGCAACGTGATTAATGCACAAGTGAAAGAAATGCTTGACGATGACGTCATACAACCATCCCAAAGCCCTTGGTCGTCGCCGGTGGTCCTTGTCAAAAAGAAAGACGGAACGCTTGGGTTCTGTGTTGACTATAGAAAGTTGAATAACGTCACAAAAAAAGACGTTTATCCGCTTCCGCGGATCGATGATTCGTTAGATCGGCTGCGGCGAACCAAGTATTTTTCATCAATAGATTTGAAGAGTGGATATTGGCAAATCGAAGTTGACGAACGAGATCGCGAAAAAACTGCCTTTGTTACCCCGGATGGACTGTACGAATTTAAAGTACTTCCATTCGGCCTGTGTTCTGCACCGGCACATTCCAGAGAATGATGGACACTGTTCTTACGGGTCTCAAGTGGCACAGTTGTTTAGTATACTTAGATGACGTCGTCGTGTTTGCGGCGACCTTCGAAGAACATCTGAAGCGTTTAGAGGCGGTACTTGAGGCGCTCCACTCCGCTAATCTCACACTAAAGCCAGAAAAGTGTCACTTCGGTTACGAAGAGTTGAAGTTTCTCGGTCATGTCGTGAACGCCGACGGTGTCCAGCCTGACCCAGACAAAACATCTGCTGTTGCTGCTTTTCCGACTCCTCGTGACAAGAAAGCAGTACGCCGCTTTCTCGGTCTGTGTGCGTACTATCGGCGCTTCATCGCAAATTTCTCCCGGATCGCCGAACCACTCATACGCCTCACGCGAGAAGACACACCCTTCGTTTGGACGGATGAGCAGGACGCAGCTTTCACCGAGTTACGGCAGCGCCTGCAGGAATCACCCGTTCTCGCTCACTTTGACGAGGACGCTGACACCGAGGTGCATACCGACGCAAGCAACATCGGTCTTGGCGCTGTTCTCGTTCAACACCAGGAAGGCGTCGAGCGAGTGATCGCTTACGCCAGTCGCACCCTTTCACGTGCCGAAATTAACTACTCCACTTCCGAGAAAGAGTGTCTAGCGGTTGTGTGGGCCATCATGAAATTTCGGCCTTATCTCTACGGTCGCCCTTTCAACGTGGTGACAGACCACCATTCCTTGTGTTGGCTAGCCAACCTACGAGACCCGTCCGGGCGACTTGCTCGATGGAGTCTCCGTCTGCAGGAGTTTGATGTTACCATCGTATACAAATCGGGCCGCAAACACGAAGATGCTGACGCGTTGTCGCGCACTCCCGTCAAAACTTGCGATAAGGACATGGACGAAGACGGCGCATTCCTTGGGGCCCTCACCGCTTCTGACCTGATCACACGACAGCGCGAGGACGCCGACATACGCCCTCTCATCGATCACCTAGAAGGCAAGAATGTTACACTTCCACGATACCTTTCTCGCAGTCTCTCGACCTTCTGCCTCCGAAAGGGCGTCCTCTACAAGAAAAACTCGAGTGCTAGCGACAAAGAGTATCTATTGGTCGTACCTGCCACCCTCCTTGATGACATTCTCCTAGCCTGCCATGATGAGCCCACGTCTGGACACTTGGGATTTTCACGCACTCTTGCAAGAGTACGCCAGACGTACTACTGGCCCCGACTTTCTCCCACGGTGAAGCGTTACGTCCAAAGCTGCCGTGAATGTCAACGCAGGAAATCGCCGTCTTTGAAGCCCGGGGGGTTACTGCAACCCATCGCACCACCTAGCGCGCCGTTTGATCAAATCGGTATGGATCTTCTGGGACCCTTTCCCTTGTCAGCCAGCGGAAACAAGTGGATTATAGTCGCTACAGACTATCTAACACGCTACGCCGAGACGAAAGCTGTACAACGTGCCACCGCCTACGAAGTTGCCCAGTTCTTTATCGATCAGATAGTCCTAAGACATGGTGTCCCATCACATGTCATCACCGACCGAGGAACTGCCTTTACGGCCCAACTGATAGAGGACATATTCGAGCTGAGCTGCACGCAGCATCGCAAGGCCACTGCCTATCATCCGCAGACCAACGGACTGACGGAACGGCTAAACAAAACCATTGCTGACATGCTGTCTATGTATGTAGACGTCCACCATAAAATATGGGATCAAGTCCTTCCGTACGTTACCTTCGCGTACAACACCGCCACTCAGGAAACAACACGCTTTACACCGTTCCGTCTTGTCTACGGGCGCGAGGTCCAGACCACGCTAGACGCAATGCTCCCGCACGACACCGACGCATCACTTACTTCCGACGCCGAGCAACTTACTCAACACGCCGAGGAAGCTCGTCAACTCGCGCGCATACACATCACGACGCAGCAGAGTGCAGACGCGCGACGCTACAACCTTCGACATCGGCAAGTCGAATACCAGCCAGGCGACCAAGTCTGGGTGTGGACTCCAATTCGTCGCCAGGGGTTGTCTGAGAAGCTGCTGAGTAGATACTTTGGACCGTACACAGTGATACGCCGCGTTAGTGAGGTGAACTATGAGGTCATTCCCCACGTTGCCGCGTCGCCTCGGCGTCGACAGCGCCACTCAGAGATAGTGCATGTTGTTCGCCTCAAACCGTATTTCGCGCGTTCAGGCGGCTCCAACTGATCTCATACGACTACCATACTTCCACTTTCTTTTAGTAAGCATCGTAGTTTAGTAAGCATCGGGTCGATGCTTTTCTTTTGGCGGGGGGATAATGCCGCTAGTTGTCACGCGCCAGCGCTGAAAAAGAAGTGACTTGAACGCGCGCTCGGCACGAGGTGGGGGCTAAAGAAGAAGAAGCAGAGGCTGAGGACGCCAGCTTGAGTTTTGTGTACGCCATCTTGTACAACTGTCTGTCTCGCCGACGCCGGGTACATCTTCAATTGTCTTTTCGTGACAATATGCTATTATTATCGACTAGTCTTTTATATATATTCTTGGGGGGTGGGGGCTTCACTGGTGGCGTTCTACGAATTTGCGCCGCGTGTTTGTGCGGGTAAGCTTAAGCGCAGAATTTTTTTTGCGCGTTATGAAAACAATGCACTGCAGGTATTTTAATTAATGCAACGAGCTGTATGAAATATCAGTCAAGGGGTTGGAAACGTCGTTATAGAGAATTCCGACTATTTTCTTTTGCGTGTGTGTATTTGGAGTTGATGCACAGTTTTCTTTATTTACTTATTTTGGCTACATTGCGCCAATTGCGCTTCCATAGAATAAAAAAACGCGCTTCCGCGCGCTTGTTGACTCGATCGCAAGGGGACAGCCTGATCAACATCAATATCAGCAGCAATGGCGGATTTGCGCTTGCCGTGGCGCTTGCAAAGTTTTCAATAGTTTTCGCCTTTTAAGTGATGCTTTCGCTATTTTAACGTGTGGAGGTTAATTATACGCCTATTTTTTCAAGTTTGGCATGTGTTTTAACACATGTGAAGGTGTAATCTTTTCTTCTTCAGCGAATATTTGTACAAGACCCCGTTCACCGTCTATCAGGTAAGATGTGTACGTATGCTACACGCAAGCGTAGTGCTTCACTAAGCCACAGTGCACTACAAAGTTAAGCATGAACGGTACACAAAATTCACAAGTTCTAAGTATTGCCAAGAACAACCATTGATTGACGAAGTTCTCACAGGCGTTGTAGAAGTTGTTGGGCGCGGCAGTGCTGAACGTAGCGTTAGCGGCTTAAATCGTGTTTTTTTTACTAGTAACAACGTGTCACTATTTCATATTATTGGCGGCGTCTCCAGGACACCAAATCGGTAACGGGGACACCAGAGCTAGAACCCAGACTGGTCCATGGGTTGGGGCTCGCCGAGGCCTGCGCGTGCTAGTAGTATATCTATGATGTCTGTAGGCTGTGTGTAAGTCGTACTTTCAGAATTTTCTGACGCATTTTAAGATCAGCTGTCCGCTGTCGCGGACAAAGCTGGAGTCAGGGTGGTCCGTGGGTTGGGGAAACATAACCTGCTTCCAGTTTGGGACCGCCCTGCTTCCAGTTTTGATCCCTCCGCTGCCCCTTGGGTACCCTGCCGCCTCTTTGATTATAATCTAATGCCCTCCTGAGGCCTCTGTTTGCCGGTTACGTGTGCCCTCCTGGTGCTGTACTTGTAAATGAATCCGATCTATCGTCGCAACGAAAAAAGCGTCCCGCGACTTCTACAACACCAGTCAGAACCTTGCCAATTGGTTTACCTATGTATGGCCGCAAATACCTGAAACTTAATGCCAGTTCAACAGGTTTGGGTGTCAGGTCGTTGCTTTGTGTGGAATCGGCCTTTTCTCAATTCTTAAGAATTTAACTGGAATGCACCTGACCAGTGCTGCTCTGTGGTGCTTGCCACCAATCCCTTGGACAGGGAAGACATATGAGAATCCCTGTGCGTACACTTTATACGCAGTGGTGTGACCGCTTCCTTTGGGAAACTACCACGTTAGCGATATTGTGAGCGCAATGTGACTTTCCTTCATCTTCCTCATCCGTACGTAGTGTGTGTCGCTTCTTCCTCGCCATAGCTCTAGCTCGGCAAGAATAAAGCGGTTCCTTAGAAATGGTGGAGGTGCTGGGGTTCTACATACCAAGGACGTATAAGGTAACAGTGTTTTTGCCTTTAATATGTCGCATTCGATCATTTTGAGACGTGGTGGTGTTCATGCGTTAGCACAGTGCAAGGACATCGACAATGTAAGAGGTACATGATTCTCTAAGTGTATACTCTCTCCGGGCCTTTCTCACAACCTCAGCACAAGTAGTGGGAGCATCAAAAAACTGTCAAAGCTGGTTCATGAATGTTGCCCAGTCAGAAAGATCTGGCTCTTGTATCAAAGCCATTTTTTACATTGTAGAGGCAGACGGGCATGCTGTGAAGTTTCTAAGAACTGTCCCACCATTGCTGACTCTGTTGTACATTTATCAAACCACTTGATTCTCACCAAGCTCAAGCTATGGTGACAAAGACGCGCCACATGCTTTACAGTCACATATTGCACTCGCAATACATCTGTTATGCCAGTTTGCCGAAATGAGCATGCACAGTAGTGACGAATTCACTATGCGTGCACAGGGATTTCCCTTTCCTGTCCTATGGGCTGTTGGCAAGCATCACAATGCTACACTCGTCAGGTACACCTCAGCTTTCAGTATGTTTACATTCGGTTGCATGAACATGGAGGGAGTGTGTTCGCTGTAATCAGTACCACACATATTGCTAATGTAGGCTTGAGTGGCTTTCCCATGCCTCCACTAAATAGTCGGAATACTTCCATGTATGATAGAATGATGAGCATTTAACCTCCAGACATGCAGCAGTTTTTACACCACTGCAAGGCAGAAGCAGCCTTCTCACCATGTTCACGCTCAAATAAATCCCATTATTAAGGCATTTTTATGGGCCTCCCAAACCGCCTGCACCACCTGAATGATGTCACTTGTTGCACCTGGCTGTTCATTTCATTTGGCATCCTCTGTTCGCACATATTCGTTTCCAATAATTCAAGAAAATTGCAGGGCTGGTTCGCAATCTTTCCTCTTTTCTTTATTTTTCTTTATGGCCTTGTAAAACTGAGAAACGATAATGAAAAAAAGAAACAAAGGCTGCCTTCCTGTTCACCAGTGAAAGCATTGTTGCTTAGAAAGAGGCGCAGAAAAAGATGTATATGCATGTCGGACAGCCTGCAGAAGGTTTTATCTTTGTCTTTTCAAACATCGCGTACCTGCGTCAGTGGACTCGCTGTTCTGTAGCATTACCCCTGGCAGCAGAAGCACTGTCCCAGAGCTCTAAAGAGTCATTGGAAGCACAGTGCTAAACCTTCATCCTTGAAATGTGAAGGACTTCACTGGACAGGATGAGAGATGACAAGGTGAGACTGATCGGGGCAATGTTGTGGTGATGGGTGCCACCTGGTTGAGCGCACAGTATGGTCCCCTGTCTTGAGAAAAGCTTTTTGGGAGCCCTACACAGTGGTAAGGGGACCAGAGAAGTACAAGCGCACTTCTTCTCTTCGACCTCGGCAGGGAAGATGCCAGCGTTGTGTGCGCATGTCAGTGCCTTTCCTTCTGCTGAGCCAGAGGGGGTTAGAAAATTTGTTGAACACTTCCATGTATCGAGCGGCAGCCGCCAGCGTGGAGAGTGTTTTCTCTCTCCTTCTCTTGAGCGAGGGTATTCCAAACACTATAAAGAACGTCTTCGCTAATGGACTTCAGCCTTCAGTTTTTGAGCAAATTAGCATGTCTGTCACTAACAATCGGGAAACTTGCAGAGTTGACCACTCCGTAACAATGTGAAGTAAACATTCATTGCTACTCGTTGCATTGTTGCCGTATCTCCTGCCTGGCCCCCTCAGGACTCATGAGCCGCTGCAAAATGCAGTCAGCGGCACGATCCGACAACCAATGGTAAGCTCCAGACCACCAAGCCCACGCTATTTCCACAGTCTTGGGTTCCCATCTTTAATACGGAGCAGCAGCAAAAAAAGAATTGACAGCTGTGAATAAGGTATGCGGATGTGGGCTGCTTCCCTTGAACTTCCTGAAGTCAAATGCCTTCAGGAAGTTCATTCGCACTTTGTTATTGAAAAGGCGTCTCACCAAGATTGGAATTTGCAAACCGACAAGTGCAATGCATAGATCACACACTAACAATCCTGTCTCCAAATTATCAAAATGATGCACAGTGGGAAAACAGCTGAAATTTTAAACAAAAGCCATCATGGTCTCAACGAAGCCCTGCTTCAGCCAGAGTCAAGTTTACATGCACAAATGTCTCTATGTAAAACGTGCTGCCTGCAATATCACCAACCATGGCACGTGACTTTCGTAAGCCAACCAATGTTAAATGCCATCCCTGGATGTGTACCCCACAGCAAAAAAGGAAGAGAAGAAAAAAACGAAAGAAAAGACAGGGCTCGTCATGCGAGTGTGACGTGAACCCTTGGCTCCGTCATGGGGGAAGATGAAGAAGGAAGATCACTTGGAGGCAAAGGGGTTGAGTGTCGTCGCTTTTAGCACTCGCCTCCTGGCAGCGTGAAAACGCAACATTTCAATTTCTTCCATTTCGTTTAATAATGAACTAATTAGAAATATTTGTTTGAGCAAATGCTCCCTTGACGGCATCTTACAACTTCCAATGTACCTATAACTAAAATTTGCCATGGTGCTTAATGAGAGGGGCTTTTTCAGCCCAAATTAGATCCTGCAGATTATAGTACTGTATGGAAAATATGGTACATGGAACTGTAAAATTTAATTTTCCACAGCAATTTTTACCTGTGCAGTTGGAGTTGGCTTTGTCGTAGCATAGATATGAGGACCGTGAAACAACCTTTAATCCCTAAGGATCCTGTGCTGTAGTATATTTGAGCATTTACATACAGGCATGGAGACCCTCAGTGTGTTGCAATCTAAGTGGCAGAATATAGGTGGTGTGTGCTGCCTGTAGGGATGCCACTGTAAGCCATCTATGTATTGGTGGATTTCTGAATTGTGGATGGGAGAAGGCTCATGGCTGTTCTGCTTTTGCACCAAGCACTGCAGAGCACAGTGCTGCAATTTTCTCTTTGTTCAGTTCAAAGAAAATTATTCCTGCAGTGGCAGTGACTACACAGAAAATGCACCCTACGAGAGTGGACAGAGTTCCAATGTGACTGTGGTTTGAAATGGTCCAGCCCCTGTGTATACAAGCACCGATTTCCCCAGACAAGTGTGACAGTGCCTGGCTTTGAATGGAGTGTGCTGCTTCATAAAGAGAGCAGTTGCCCAGCGCTAAGCTGCCTGGATTATGTGGTTGCCACAATGACTTCTCTGTACCCGTGGGACAAATATTTGCACTCGAAATAGTGACAGCAGCCATGCATTTCCTGCTGACATAGAATTAGGTTCCACAATGTCATCTGATGCATGCACATGCTGTGATGTGGTTGGTGTGGCCATGCTCTTTTTTCCTCCCTTCAAGTATGCTGGTGAACTGCCACTAGTTACAGATGTCTGCAAGGAGTGCACACTGTGTGAGTGCTGCACATGAATTGAAATTACGATCACCACAGTGATGATAAAGAACACATTGAAAAGTAAGTAATCTGACAACACTTATCAAGACTGTCTACAAGTTTTCTGTGAAAGATTTCCTCAGGGTTGACAAAAACCATCTCAGGGACCATTTAATGGGGTGTTACCGCCCAAATTATGAGATGAAAGAAAAGGAAGCCATTAGGATTTCTCTGGTGGTGCAAGGTGCTTAATTAGATGGCTTTGAATTGCAGTAGACATAATTATTATCTTTCTTTCTGTCTGGGCACATAACTTCTTTGCCAACCTCTCTGTCATCTCTGTAGCACATTAATCTGGGATAGTAACGCCACTCTGACGCAGGAGATGAAAGTGCATGCCAGACATGCTGACCACACTGACTTGGAGAGTGCCACTTTCTTAAATGTGGCAAAAGTCTGTGTTTCGGGCGAAATAAGAGCTCATAGGCAATTTTCATCTGTGATAAACAGAAATATGTGCTGCCAGTGGACGTCATTAAGGTCGAGCTTCTCAAGCAAGTGGATGCCATCGAGAAGACCAAAGAAGCCAGTGATAGCCATTGTGCGCAGCAGCTTCAGATGGTAAAGTCCAGCTGGGGTTTCTCTGCACAAGGTCACTAAGTGGCATTCCTAAGTAACGGATATTTTTTACCCTAAACTGCTACCCTAGAGTGGCCGGAACATGCACCGTTCGTTCCAAGCATGCAGCTGTTATCAAAGCTTAGTTTTGTCAATTATTGAGGCTTAAGATGGTTTTAATGAATGTACATTAGGAAACAATTGTAAAAGAATGTAAAAAAATTTCAACTGTGTTGACTCTTTAGTGGCATACTGTTGTTATTCCTGAAGTTACGTCCTCAAATGACTTATACTCCAGGTATTTGAGTAAAAACTATGGGTCTGGAAATATCAATTTTTCAATTTGAATGCTAATTCGAATAATGAAACCTAAGTGCGAAGCGAATATTTTTCGAATATGAATACTATTGGTATTGCAAAAATTCATTTTTCTTTTCACCAACCAGAGGCGCAAAATAGTTATACTACATAGACTGCATAGCAAATAATCTACAGGGATATTATGCTTCGTGGTTAACAAAATTCTCTAATGCAACACTTTTGTTTGACAATGTCATAATTGTAGTTACTTAATGTTTCATGAAGCAAGGACTACAGGTCAACATGTTCGAAGAGCACTGACACCTAGTGTATGTCACCATCGATTCAGACATCGAAAAGAGCTGCCTAATTGTCTGATATCAGCAGGTCGCTATTCGCAAGCCGAGCTAACAGTGGGCACCACGCTTACACCATCGCTCAAACGGATCTTCTTTCTGGACCAAAATGTCATCATGCAAATATCTTTGAACCTGTGATTGTGGCAGTGAAAATTTCTGCCACGAGTGAAAATTTCTGCTGGTTGATAAGCTCACAGAGTCTTTCCGCAGTGCTGATGTGGAAGTGGCCCCTTCAGAAGCTTTTGTTGTTGAACGCATACTTCGGTTCCTTGGTGTTGAAATTACCCTTCCTTTCTCAAAATCCAAGGGCGAGATCTCGCATTCTGAATGTTTGCTTGCGCTCTCATTATTCGCCTTCACCGTGCTTTCTTTAGCGGTCGTCTGCTTGGTGAAGCGAGAGCGCCAATTGAACACTGCCTACTCACTGATGTAGGAGGTGAAGCAAACATTCAGAAAGTTAGAAGCTGGTGCAATCTCATCCCAGGTTTTTAATCCAGTTTGACATTGAAGCATCCTGGTAGTATTAAAGTGCTTTAGAATGAGGCTCCGGAAGCATTGCCAAGTTTGCCACTTGGTGAAATTTGTAGTTTGGAACAATTTAGGCTCTTGGCAAGATTAGTAGTGAACACAGGGGTTTTCACATGGCGATTGGTGTTGTCCAAATGCATGAAGAGGTCACAGTATAGGTACTTAAGCTAGTGTCAGGTAACCATAAGCACCAGCAGGGGCCCGGTGACAGTGTCTCCTTTAACTTCAGATATGCTTCACTGCATGATGTTAAATATGCTTCGTCGCATAACACGACTCTGCTGCTGTGAAGGTGACTTAAACCGACAACAGCCGAGAAGGTGCAAATAGCACTGCGCTCCCTGGTTCTTGCTGTTGGCCTTATTTTTCTTCTTTTGACAGTGTCCTTACTGTAAGTTCACTCCAGAGTTACAATGCAGGAATATGCATGTGTGCACAAGCTTTCAAGAGTAACTCACGATCATAAGTTACGTCATCATGGTTTCTTACTATGTCATAAGCGAGACATAATAAAGGGGGCCTCAAAGGCTGTGGCAGAGACTAATCTTTTGTGCGAGATTGTGCTATGCTTGCAGCACGCAGTGCAATATTATATGACTCTCATGTCTATGGTGGCATTGTCGATTATGAATGTTTCCTTACTGCGTTAAAAAAATGTGTAGTGCATCTTTCAGATAATAATGGCATTATAGCTTCAGAGTTGTTCATGTTTGGGGTACTTGTTCACTAAAAGTACACTATTAGAAAAGCTTTAGAATGTCTAGGTCATAATTGCATTTGAAGAACTGCAAGTCTTCCTACACATAGCAATTGGTAGCTTACTGTACGATGTTGAAGGTGGTTTTTATTCATAGGCCCTACGCAGAGAGCAGCAACACAATGCCTGGCAAGTGACCAGGGTTCGTAACAGTGTTTGCATTTCCAGTGCTCGTAACCGATTCCAGTCTTAATGCATAAATTTGCTTTATGAATTCTTTGTAGACAGAAGGTGCTTGAATATTGGTTGCATGAAATGCTCCAATGCACACTGTATACGTACAGGGTGTCTTTTATTACCATACAGATTTTCTTGTTTTCAAGTTATGAGCGCGGAAAATGTGGCATTCTTGCAGAGGAATTCCTCTATTTTGGAACTCCACAAATTTGGAGGCAGTCACATTTTAATGCACTCTCATTTCTTACAAATCTTGAAAGTTGCACCTAATTCAAGATATTTATCATTGAATTTCACTGGTATATCGAGGCAATATTGGAACCGAGTGTGCTGGGAGTGCAGAAAAGAAGGTCCCGCTATCTCATCAGATGGAAACAACATCTTGGCCAGCCATTGTAGCTGCTGATACTGCACACTTTGCCTGGCAAGCATGTGCGTCAGTGTGCCATGTCAGGCTATCATTTAAGCTTTGTCCCACACTTCTTGACAGGGCACTGCCGTCTGATGTGGAGGAGGCTGCACCAAGTTTTGATTGTACTCAATTGAGTGCGATAATGAATATTTCAAAATAAGTGCAATTTTCGAGATTTACAAAAAGAAAGGGTGTGCGTTCACATGCGACTGCCTCGAAATATGCCATTTAGAAGGCTGCCGCCGATTTACTAATAAAAAAGTGACTGAATTTTTCAAAATTAATGTTCTGAAACTCGCATTATTTGCAGCAAAGTGTGTCCACCTCACCTAAAAACTCCTTTGCAAAAACGCCGGGCGCTCCGTGCTCAAAACTTTTTGCTAAATATCTGCATGGTTAAAAAAAGTAGATATGCACAATTGTTAATGTATGTAAGTCGTACACTATCATTTTCAAAATTTTTGCCCTTCTATGCAACACCAGAAAAATTGGAAATAGAAGCTTCAGGTGACCTATCTGATGTGCAAGTTGCATGGCCATATTATTGTTTTAATTTTTCGCTATTACCTATTACTGTGATGTCGCCACTGCAGCAGCTCGATGGCTGTGGCTTTTCATTCCAGGTCACAAAGCTGCACCCAGGTAGAGGCAGAATCCAAAAATGCTTGTGTACTTAGTATAGCTGCACTATACAGAATCCGAGGCCCTCCAGATTCATCCATAGCCCTCTTGTAGCCCACGAGTTCCTTATTTTTTATTGGGATTGAAGAGCAACGTTTGTGCTATATCCCTCTATTTCAGACTAAATAAGGTGCATGCAAAATTATATCTTCATTACTTTACACCATAGTACCAATATCTGTCGTGCGTTGATTTTTTTTATGTCTTTGCATTTGCTATAGCAAGGATTTTTAAACATCAGCCACAAAAGAAAAAAATAAATGGTCAAAGAACCAAGAAATGGTGTGTAGCGGCTCCCTTTATTTAATCGGCGGCAAGTTTTGCACTCGTTCTGTACTTCAAAAGAAGTGTTACCTTCCTGCTTTGGAACTTTGTGGTTTTGTTCTGCCAGCTGCTTGACCAAAACAAGCAAAATGTACTTCGGATGTTCCACAAATTCATTCTGTATGCATTTGGTACAATAAAATTTGTTTCAAGAATGGACAAATGTAGAGATGGTTGCATTGGAAACTGCAACATGCCGATTTTAGTTTCATGCTTCATTAATTTTCTCAGAGCCCCAGAGAAAGCATGCGAGGTTTGAAAATATATCATGCGACGAAATGCTGGCCTGCCGTGACATTAGGGCACTCGGTCTAGAGAACTGATTAATGCGGCACATACATTGAACATGGTGGCCATGACCATCCCTCATGAATTGGCATTCCCTGCCTAAACCACCTCACCAACACAGCCTGTTAACAGCAAGAAAGCCGACGGGGCTTCCAAGAATTTCTATGCACTATTTATTAGTATCGCCCTACTGAAATTGCTCCATTTCTTTGCAGACATTTGTCTTGAGAAAAGTGGAAGCCGAATCGGTTGTGTTCGATCAGTTTTATTTACATACAACCTATTATAATGTGGACCTTTCTTCGCCTCTTCAACTGTTCCACAGCTGCTGCTGCCATCTTGCATGCCACATCGAGGAGGAGGGGCAATGTACATGGCAGGTGCATGGGAGGATTTTCCAAGGAACTCTGGAAAGCTGTAATCAAATTGTGGGCAAAGTTTAAAAAGTCTTAAATACAAAAAGGGTGAAGAGTATTGTAACCTTGTACATGTTGATCACACCACATGTTTCAGCCGCAGCTGTAAGTGCCTTGTCTCAACCAAGCTACAGTTCTTGCAATGTTCCACTTTGTGATACTCAGTATGAATTTATAAGACTAGCTGCTATTCTAGTGGTTGTGCAGGTCACAAGGGAACAGTGCCTGGCCTTTGTGCTCGTATGTGTCAATTTCTCTCTTTCGGTCTCGCCCAAGCCACACCAAAATGTTATCCACAAGTGTCGTGCCAAAAAGGCCTGGCAACATCTCGTATTAAGCCGTTTGATCCATTTATTGCACTGATGCACACGGTGCAACCAAATGAAGGAAACGACATCGCCTAGGTGATTAGTAAATTACCCTTCTAAAATACCACAAGAGCAACTTTGCTGTGGCAATAGCCTTAGCAAAAACATAAGAGACACAAAAATGAAGGAAAAGCGACACCTTCAAGTTCCCGCACCAACTCACCGTGACGAGCACAGATTTTGACACTGTCTGCTTGAGCTTAGTTATTTGGAGATACGTGCAGTTGAATGCTTTTATGAGCATTGTGATGCCCCACTATGATAGCTTGCCTTTTGTGGCTATAGAAAGTTGTATACTGCCACAAGTCTGCCTATTCTTCCGATTGGAATCTATATTGAAGCTGCTTTGAGCAATGGGCGGTATTCTATTTCAGCGCAAATGATACATTGAGAGTAGTGTGCCTGGAAGGAATAGGCAAAAGCATTGCAGAAGCTGCAGCACTTTGTGCTCGCTGAATGATCATACGAGAAGGTAAAGATGCCATCAGAGAGCATCCTTCGTATAGAGTCTCTTTAAAAGAAAAACACTACAACTAGACATGGTGACAGTTGTAGGCAAACTAAGAATATAATGATAGTTCAAGGTGTGGTGTGGCATGTTTATGCTATTTCTGAAAAATAAACACGGCAAGTGTGTCCATGCCAACAATTGACACAGGATGTGCAGATGCAAAGCTGCAACACAGCACCACGGCGTCAAAACGATGGTATGCAAGTGGTGGTCCAGCATCAAAACTTCAATGTCCCTACACTACAACACTGGGAGGCCATGCTGCGTGACAGAAGCCTGGGTGGCCAGCAGGCGCTGCTCTGTCGGGCAGAGCACGTGGCAGCAACTGTTTCTCTTAAGGATTCAATAAACGGATTTCTCTATCTCACCCGCTATGCGGTGCGCCGTGTGAGGGAATGACAGTGCCACTACTCTCACAGGATATGGATGGTGCACAACACCACCTTGAGCATCGGAGCGCACGTCTGCCTGTGAGCTCTGTGTACTACAAACACAAGTGGTGCACGCAAGGTAACATTTAACATATCACTGCCAAATGCCATCAATGAACAGAAGCAGCAAAGAAAGCTGCTTACATAACTTTCACAGTGTGTCAGATCTGCATATTTTTTTACATCCTGTCTGCATGCCGCATTGTTCATCACTGCTAAAAAGTGCATAGTTGCATGGTACTTTTTTTCGATTTTGTGCACTTTCTTTTGTCTTGAAAAAATAACCAGATAAAAATAAAGCAGATGTTTCTCAATGAGCCGTAAGTATTAAAGTTGCTCAAAAGGGTAGTTTAATGAATTGATTGCATTTGAGTACTGCAGGCCTAGTTTCTTTCGGTCTTTCTCTTTTAAAGTCTCGGCACAAGTTAGCTGAAACACTGGACGGCTTGCCTGGCTGCCCGCACCGCCGAGGCGGAGCATCTAACGTTTTTGTGGCGCACTTGTCGCCGTCTCGTGGCACCGGTCGTCCATCCTTATCGCGCACCCGCCAGCGTCGTCTGGTGTCCTGATTGGCTGCGGCAAAGCGGACAGCTCTGGCGGGCGGGAAAAAAAGTGGTCTGCGAGCGATCAGGCTTGCCGCCTCGTTTAACGCCTGCTTTTATCCGCCTGGCCAAGAGCTTTGCCCGGTTTAACCGCTCCGTCTTCGGTGTGAACGTGCCTTTAGAGTAAAAAATCAACAGCTTACACTTCTACATTTTTTGCTTGGTAGCTACATTCAATTTGCTTGCTCCTCGTCTTTTAGATGTCTAGGCTCCTCACATTTTAACGTGGCTGAATAGCGCACAAATCAGAAACGCGAGTTTCTGTGGCCTAGCCTTCTCCCACTTGCAAGGATACCATCCAAAATTGACCTATTTTTCTTATGGGGTGCCCACTGATTATGAGGATGCTGACATCGAAGGATCTCAAGTGGTTCTCTAGCATTTTGGTGACAAACGGAATACAGTAATGCCGAGCTAAAACTTACTTGATATCGGTCAGCACCAATGAATGCAGTAGTTAGTATTCTCACTAAATTGAGAGTCCAGCCCAACAGCAGATGGACACCAGTGGTTTGAATCCCCCGTGTTGGCAAGTTTAACTGGCTGAAATCAAGCATTTAAAACACACACACTTAGTTCCATCCCTTCAATCTGTGAGCATAATGAAGATCAAAGGTCAGGTTATGTGGCTGCAGCACCTTCTGTTCATGCAGCATACCTTTACTTTCCTTTACCAAGACACTTAGCATGCACATGTCTTGTGTGCAAGCCACATCTATTTACAACAGAAACAGCGCTTTCCACCCGTGAGCAAATGTTTGGAGGTAAAATATGGTAGAATTTTTTATCCAGCCAACGCATGCACGCTGAAATCCAAGTGGTACAGCCAATATGTGCCTGTTCAATCACTGCAATGCATTGAGACACTCCCGACAACGCACGGCTGTACCAGAAAAGGTTTTAATTTTTTTCACTAATGCCATAGACTAATGAACTTTTATGAATGTACCTTCAGCTTCCGCAGGCTTTCAAGTAGCTCGAACGTAACGTGGCCTGTGTGTTATTGCTATTCAGCCGGAGTGCAATAAGAGCCAGTCAAATGAGTAAAACACGAAGTCAATGTGCACACAAAGACTACATGTACCCTTGCATGACTTCGTGCCACAGGTAGGTAACAGCTTTCAATTCACAGTTCTTGTAATATGCTTGTGGCAGCCATCTACAGTGATCAATTTGATTTAACGGGGATGTGTATGTTGGCTGAAAACAAGAAAATATGCTAGAAAATATATTAACACCGATGGATGTGCACAGAAAAGTTAGCAGATTCCATGCACATGTGAAAATCGGTTATAAGTGAAGCCTTTGTAATGTTCAGTAAAATGCAGCCACTCGTTCACTTCTATAACTCTGCACACAATGCATGTCCTGGTCTCGTTTAGTTCATTTTTGTCCATACTCGGTTGCTTTCGATGCTGGCTTTCCGACTTCTCTGTGGCTGGCTTCTTAAATTTTCTGTTGTATACTTAATTTCTTGCCTCTTGTTCTACTTGTCTACCCAGTGGTACATGTTGAGCCGCACTTAACCGGTAATCCAAGTTGCTATTTGGACACATGCCAAGCAGCACATATCCAGTGCCATACACAGTGACCAATATTGGCAGGACTGCAGCAGCCACCACCCACTGAGCAAGGAAGCGGCAAAGAGGATTTCGTTCTAAAAACTATGTACATGGTTTTACCTTTGAATAGTGTGTGCATCTTAACCCTTTCATAGACGCAAGCAGAGAACAGACCGATTTGTGTCCGAGACATTACAAGTGCTTTTTTTATGAAGTATTTTTCACATAACGTAAAATCTCAAAGCTGACTACGATTCTATAATAGCAAAAAGTCGGAATATTACATCCCACTATACAGCCCCAAGGCCCCTTTCTACCTACTCGTGGTCACCTGTAATGTGATTAGAAACAGCCAGAGTACCCAGTACATTATACATTGTGCACGTTTTCATTATACTTACTGAGCATGCTTTGTATGAGAATCCTCAATCAGGGCTTTCCAATATCATAAGGGTTCTTAGAAAAAAGATGCTTCTTGAAAATTCTTGAGGGCTCATATGTAGCAGCTTGAATATGTAGGAATGCGATTTGTTCGCGATGCTAATAATTTGATCACCTGTTTTGGTAGCTGTGGGCACGAGAAATTTAGACACCTAACCGCACCAAAATTCAGCTATTATGAAAACGCGGAATTTCGATCACAGGAGTCCATTTGCCGCTGTGGTGGTTTGAAGGAAGGCGACACAATAAACTAAACATTGTAGAAAGGGAAATAAACAATCTGCGCAATCGCTCTATCGCGTTGTTTGACAAAGAAATGGACGAAAAAATGTGCTTAACGTGATTCAGAAACATATCTACACAGGGATGTTCAATGGTTGAAATTACACTTCACCGCTACAGAGTAGCGAAGTTGCCCTGAAAAGTGGGACCAATATTTTCCGACCACCCAACAAAGGGTGAAGTGCGCACAGTACGTACGGCAACACTTGCTTTGTTGACCGCAGTAATGCCTCCCTGTAACGGAGACACAACTACGACAAACGGTCCGCATTTCTTCCGCAGCGAGCAGCGAGAAAAAGTGAAACATTTTTTAGCGAGTCAGAAATAATCCAAGCGTGTTCCTGACGGTATGTAACGGCAGGCCGCTGGAAAAAGGGGGTCCATACCTCGGGGTTCAAATTCCGCAGACATGGCATGCGCTTCAGCGTAGCCGTTAATTTGCGGTTGAGCAAGCGACGTTTTTGCATTTTCCGTTCCGCATCAGCATCTTCTAGGCAGCGAGGGAGCACCTTGAAAACCAGCACGACGGGGGCCGTCTCGCTGAACAATCAAGGTCTAAAATTTAAAAGAAAACACAACTATTAGCACTTATTGTTTCAAATTTTGTGATTTCAGTAGACTTACCTTGATCTTGTTGCATATTTCTTGTAGATCCATGTTGCTTTCAAGGTCATTTCCGCCTACATAAAGAACGGCGAAATCGACACGCTCGAAGCGCATCGTGGAGACAGCCCACGCCAGCCGCATTGCATTGTAGCCAGCAAAACTGAATGTGCAGTCTTTAATAGACTCAATTAGGCGCAGGCGCGACCTGTTATAGAATTTAACCTGACTCGCCGACAATGACGCCGCGCAAGGACGGCATCATGTGACGGCATGACTGAACACGATCCAGTGAGGCGTAACAAGACCACGCGAACGAACCTACGTGAGCCGGCAGAAACCACAGGGATTTAGCAGCAGCACCTAGCAGCGTCTTTCCCTAGGCGTACAAGTACCTATCTGGAGGCAGGGAGTACGGCACTGGCTTACGTCACATCCGGTTTGCCTCCAAATCGGGTACAGCCGGCCTGCGGAAAGACGCTTCTCACCATACACCACAGCGCACATGCGTCTCCCCGCAGGCTGGCTGAGGCCGGCGAACAATAGAAGGCAACATCCACGTGACCCTGCATTCCCGGATGTTGGTTCCCTAAGTTGGTTTCCAACTGTCCCTATGGGGCCACCGAATACCTAGTGTGTCACGTGATTGGGGAGGTTTCTTCTCTGTATTGCTGTAGTGCGTGCAATGACACAGAAACCACGTGCTTCCAAACGCCGCCTACTCCGCTTCGGAATGGCGCGCGTCTGTGATCGAGCTGCCATCGGCGATGACGATCGTCGCTGCGAATTTTGCAGCAAACTATTCATACAGAGGAAGAACATGCTGCAACACATCAGGAACGTTCACAAAATGGCCGTGGATGTCAAGAAATTGATGAAATGCGACGTATGTGGCACTTCCCTGCCTACAACGGAGAAGTATTCGGTGCACCAGATCGCTGCGCACAACTTCGAGGCTGACGTGCATAAGGGTGAGGAACAGTTTTATTAAATTTATTCTCAGTCATCGTGAGCAAATGACGTTTAAACGCAATATTATATCTTGGACTTTTTTTTAAATTTCTTGTTGCGCAGTGTGCTTCCAAAAAGGCAGTTGTTTATGCTTTGCGGGCCTTTGTTTTCTCTTTCTCCATCTGTTTCGCAAAGAGCAGCTTTTGCGCAGGTGCCTAATTTATTTCCTTGGAATATTTTGAAGTTTGTGTCCTCGTTAAATATAATTTGTTTGTTTATCCATCTATAGTATAGTCATGTGTGCGCGCTCCCAGCGATGCGCTACATGACATACGTTTGTCATGGTCTGCTTTCCTGCACAGCAAGTGGAGTTAAATTTGACGTTTGTACATCTTTTTTCTTTTTTTTAAGCGACAGGAGTAAGCTGTTCTGCGTTCTGACGTTGCTCTGTGCCACATGCGTGCGTGGCTTAGTCTTCGCCTCAGTGCACGTTGCAATGCGGCATAGACGCAGAACCGGGACCATACTTGAATTTGCGGATGTCGCCGGGATGGTTTCCCAGCGTATTGTGGGCAAGCTCTTTAGCAGTACATTTCATAGAATAGAGCGAAATGTGACGCTCGCGCAACCCCCCCTTTTTTTTTACTTAATCGAGAGGAGGAATTTGCTCTGCGTTCTGACGTTGCTCTGCGCTACTTGCGTGCGTGGTGTAGTCTTCGCCTTAGTGCAGGCCGCAATAGGTCCGAATGCAGGCCGACGTAGGTCCAGGACCACACTTGCAATTGCGGCTGTCAGCGGCTTGGTCTCCCGGCGTACTTTGGGAAAATTCTTTAGTAGTACCACAGTCCTTCAATTGAAGGACTCTGGTTGTAGATTTCATAAAGTATAGCGAAATTTGACGCACGCGCAATCCTTTTTTCTTTAAGAAGAGTGTGTTAGGAGGCTACTTGGTAAGACATCTTTTTGTGAACGTAAACTGCGCTTGGGAAAAGACACCAACGTACAAGAAGACAGGACGAACGCAGACTAGCAACTGGTTTATTGAAATCGCACATAATGCTGCATCTTCGAACCAGGCACATGCCCAAGCCAGATCATAACCGCGTGACGATGGAACACTCCCTCGCCAAGCCCCTATGTACAGTAAAAAATCAAGCTCTTCTTGAAAAGAAGGAGCTTTTCAAGAAGAAACTGAGAGAAGGGATTCACACTGTTCTGGGGCGTAGCTTCCACCACGTGCTCTCAGTTCGTCTTTGTCTTATCGTAACAGCATTGCTATGAATGTACAGTCTAATTCAATATTGAGGAAGGATGAGCATAGATCATGCTTAAGTTTCATATTTGTTTCTTATTAAAACAAAACTAATATGATAAATTTTTTCAAGTTATGGCGCATTGCATTTGAAATTCAATTTTAACATAAATTTGAGCAATATCAAGGGTGACCTCATGACACAGTCGAGTTGAAGGTGAAGGAGTAAAATAAATGCTACATTAGCCCGTGTCCAAAGCCTTCAGAGCGATTACTTTTGTTTGCATCTCTCTCCCAATAGTACTTGTCACTATCTAATGCTATTTTGTGCTTTTATTACAGAATTTCATGAATGGAAAGCAGAAGAAGAGGGTAGCCAAAACTGCTGGTTCATTTTGCCCAGGGACCCCAAAAAGCTGGCCAGTGGAGAAACAAGGATCCACTATTACTGTAATAGATCAGGCGAGGCAAGGAAAAAGGAAGGTCATAGTGATCATCTGGAGAAAAGTCAGGGGAGCTGTAGGTCTGGTAAGATATGTCTTTCATTTATTACCGTCACAATGGACAACACTCAGAGTCCGACACCTGAAGGCACCACCATAAAAGTCAGGTATCAAAGAAACCATTATGGTCATAAACCAGAAATTCAGCACTTGAGAATGAGTGACAAGGAAAAGGCCAGCGTAGCAGAGAACTTAGAAAGGGGTGTGCCCATGAAAACCATTCTAAAGCGAGTCAGAACATCTGTGGCATCCAAGCTGAGGCCAGTGCACTTGGCAGAGTGCTCAACCCTGCATAACGTCAAACAGCAGTTGAACATTGCTGCTCCTCAACATTGTCACACTAATGACGCTATCAGTGTAGACACGTGGGTGCTTGTGATGAAAGAAAAAGGTGAAACACTTGTCCGCCTGTACAAGGCACAAGGTGCAGTGGACCCAAGTGGTACATTTCCTTCAGCAGACTTTGCTCTTGTTCTGATGACAGAGCCTCAGAAGGAGCTACTAGAAAAATTGGGCCCTGCAGGTACTGTATGTCTTGACTCCACACATGGAACTACAGAGTACCAGTTTGAGCTGACCACTCTTCTGGTGCTAGATAAAGTAGGATCAGGTGTAGCTATAGCTTATTTCATCTGCAACCGGATGAACGAGCAAACTTTGACAGCATTCTTCAAATATCTGGAGTCGGCCATGGCCAAAAAAGTGGGTGCTAAGACATTGATATCTGATGATGCGTCGCAATTCTACAAAGCATGGTCCATGGTCATGGGTGCTGCACAACAGAAACTTCTCTGTGCCTGGCATGTGGATAACAATTGGCGTAAGAAGATACTCGAGTGTGTAGAGAAACAGTTAAGGTCACATGTTTACCATAGTGTGTGGCTACTCTTAGAGTTCCTCGCGGAAAAGGCATTTGAAGATTATTTTAAGCAATTCCTTTCTAGTGAGGAAGAAAAACTGAGCGACTTCCTGAAGTACTTCAATGACCACTATGCAGTTAGGCTGCAAGAGTGGGCCTATTGCTTTAGGACTAGAGCAACTGTTAACACTAACATGCACCTTGAGAGCAAGCACAGGACGTTAAAGCATACTATGCTGGAGAGAAAACAGAATAAGCATGGTGACAAACCAATTTCTGCCCTCATGGACTTGCCAAATCATTTTTTAATGAAAAGGGCTATCCAGATGATGAAAGGGGCAAAGGGTAAGAAGCTGAGCAGAATTCAGAAGAACCACAGGTCTGGCAGTGAATGGCAGCTTGTGCCAAATTAAATGAAGATGGCATATGGACTGTGCCATCTCAGTCTATTAAAGGGCTCTCATATAAAGTGTCAAACGTGGGAGATGGTGCTTGCTGTCCTTTGAGGTGCAAGGAATGTGCAGTGTGTGTGCATACTTATATGTGCACTTGCTATGACCATCTTATACACTTTACAGTGTGCAAGCACATTCACTGTGTGGTCATCGCTAATCCAACTAGCAGCAATAAGGCCCATGAGAGCTCACCCGAAGAAGCATGTGAGGCAAGTGGGGCATTGCACATTGTACAGAGTATAACAAAGCTGGAAGCAGCCAAAGCAGTGTCAAACTCAGCACTCTTCAGAGCAAAAACGGACTCAGTCAGACAGGCAATATCAGATAGTGAAGTCTCTGAGGGTGTGGCTGAGAAGGCAAACAATTTGTTTGAGCCAGTTTTCATGCTTGTTGAAAGTGAAAGTGACCCAAAAAGAAAGATACCAGACCATTCAAACGAACCAGCCAACAAAAAAGTTGTGCACCTGTTAAGATTTCACTCTACGAAAAACCCTAGATTGTGGCAGCCATCATCTAGCCTTTCAAGGCCCACTGAAGCTCAAAAGGAAGTCCTTAAATAACAGCTTAGGGACAGCAACATAGAAACTGAAGAGATAACCACGTCAGCAGGGCACGATTACTGGTAACAAGCCTCCAGTGCAGTTAGGAAGAGAGAAGTGGTGCAGTAGTGCTGTGCTGTCATGCCTTATTGAAGCAGGTTGAGGGCTCGCATGTTAACAAATCATGACATGTGGTCTCTGATGATTAGCCCGTCTGTTTTTGTCTGTGGTGTGCAGCCATATGTCACAGCTGGATGGTATGTGTGTTAGAGCACGAGAGATGCCACCATGCTTGTTGTATGAGCTGCTGGTAAGTGTTCTGTGAAAATAGGTACAAACCCAGTGGTCATCTCTGGTATGTGGCAGCTGTTGGATGGTAGTGTGTTAGAGCAAGCCTCCATGCTTGTCATATGAACCGCTGGTAAGTATGTCTGTACATAGATGTAAGGAAGTGCATTGGATGGTGTGTAGTGCTTCAGTGTGCAAAAGCCTCCAATGTGTTTTGCTATTTATAAATTTGTGTAAACAATCAGTAGCGCAGTAGTTATGATGTTGCACTGCTGAGCTCGAGCTTGAGGGTTCCCAGCAAAGGTGGCTGCATTTCAGTGGTGGTGAAATGAAAAAAAAGTGTGTAATTGAATTTAAGTGCACATCACAAAACCCAAGGCGGTCAAAAATAATACTGAGTCCCGCACTGTGGCATGCCTCATAATTCGATCTAGATTTTGTGTTCCATGTGATGTTCTTATTGCCCATTTGAATAAACTTTTATTTTTCAGATTATCAAAATAGAGGGCATATGCAATGGTATTGTGTGCAGTCTGGATAAGTTGCTCTGGTCATGAGCACTCAATTAAAACTTCTGCATATTTAGCTGCAGCAAACAGTGTCATAATGATTGTAAAGACTATGCAGAAAGCTTTAGGCCACCCTACATATCAGATCAGTTTTATATTGCATCCCTTATGGTGCATCTCTTATTTGAGTAGGCATAATAACAATTGGTAATGCTTCCTTACACATTTAATATTTTTCTCTTTTTCTTTTGGAAGAGCAACCTTGGAAGAATAATCTACAACAGTGCTCCTACCTTTTCGTTCACTGTCTCCCCATTTCTTTTCTACACTTCAACTTCATTCTATGCACTATCTTATTCTCCTCTTCATCCTACATTAAGGGTGTGGAAAAGTGAGCTAAGCGTGCATAAAGATTGCTGTGCCGAACTTAATTGCGGCACTGACGAAGACAAATCTTTGTCAAAGGGTTCACTCCAGCTACATTCTCCCTCCAAACACTGTTTATCACTTCAAGCCTTCATATTCCTGTGAGTTTTTGTCTTGTTTAACAGTTGTAACAGTCATACTATTTATTACTATCAATAGCCAGCATACATTTAGCACTGCAAAGGGCTGTTTAGAAGACGTGCGAGTTTCTACTTCCCTTATGATAAATACTCCAGACATTCAGTCTCTATTTTATGAAAATCTTTCAAACATTGCCAGTGATGACCATCATATGGGTTAATGTCGGCATGGGACTGAGGCTTTCCCGCAAAAAGAACAGTTATGTTTTGCTGATATGATGTGACTGGCAGTTTCTGCTGTAATTTTTGCACTTGTCAACTGCACTGTGAAGAGTTCATTTCTGTGAATATGTGCTGGCCTGATTCTTCTTGTTCACGCATTTCAGATCTTGTGCTATGAGATGAGGAGGTGTAAAATAAAAACACCGTGTAGATTTCACAATGCCTTTAAGAAACCACGCAAAGCTTGGAGATGAAGCATTACATGCAACTTGAACCAAGTGTCTGGACACAGTGAGTGAAAGTTGTTTTGTCATGAGCGAGGGTGTCGGTGTTACTTGTAACTACTTTAAAGAAAAGTTTGTTTCAAAACAGTGGCTCAACTCTGTGTTCCCCCGGTAAAAAACTAAACCATTGGGATTTCCAATTCGCTTTTTAAACATATTTGACCTATATGAATAAAAAAAAACTTGAGGAATCAAGATATAAGCTTACCATACCATGGAAACACTAGAAACTCTTTTTGAGAAGCTTACTCATACACGAACACACTATAGCAATTATTTTCAATCATATACTCACAATTTGCCACGTCACCGCGTCAAGTTTCAAGGCAGATTTTTTTTAGACTCCAGGAAGCTATATGCTTAATTCTATCCATTGTTTACTGCATTGCATTTGATTTTCTATAACAAATAAAATTGAATTCTCCATTGATTGCGCCGACGCTCACGTTATAATTGTATGCTATTATTATTGACTAGTCATATATTTCCTTGGGGGGTGGGGGGCTGCACTGGTGGCGTTCTACGAATTTGCGCCGCGTGTTTGTGCGGGTAAGCTTAAGAGCAGAATTTTTTTAGCGCGTTATGAAAACAATGCACTGGAGGTATTTTAATTAATGCAACGAGCTGTATGAAATATCGGTCAAGGGGTTGGAAACGTCGTTATAGAGAATCCCGACGATTTTCTTTTGCGTGTGTGTATTTGGAGTTGATGCAGTTTTCTTTATTTAGCTTGGCTACATTGCGCCAATTGCGCTTCCATAGAATAAGGAAACGCGCTTCCACGCGCTTGCCGACTCGATCGCAAGGGGACAGCCTGATCAACATCAATATCAGCAGCAATGGCGGATTTGCGCTTGCCATGGCGCTTTATTTTCAATAGTTTTCGCCTTTTAAGTGATGCTTTTGCTATTTTAACGTGTGGAGATTCATTATACGTCTATTTTTTCAAGTTTGGCATGTGTTTTAACACATGTGAAGGTGTAATCTTTTCTTTTTCAGCGAATATTTGTACAAGACCCCGTTCACCGTCTATCAGGTAAGATGTGTACGTATGCTACACGCAATCGTAGTGCTTCACTAAGCCACAGTGCACTACAAAGTTAAGCATGAGTGGTGCACAAAATTCACAAGTTCTTAGTATTGCCAAGAACAACCATTGCTTGGTGAAGTTCTCACAGGCGTTGTAGAAGTTGTTGGGCGCGGCAGTGCTGAACGTAACGTTAGCGGCTTAAATCGTGTTTTTTACTAGTAACAACGTGTCACTATTTCATATTATTGGCGGTGTCTCCAGGACACCAAATCGGTAACGGGGACACCAGAGCTAGAACGCGGACTGGTCCATGGGTTGGGGCTCGCCGAGGCCTGCGCGTGCTAGTAGTATATCTATGATGTCTGTAGGCTGTGTGTAAGTCGTACTTTCCGAATTTTCTGACGCATTTTAAGATCAGCTGTCCGCTTTCGCGGACAAGCCTGGAGTCAGGGTGGTCCGTGAGTTGGAGCAACATAACCTGCTTCCAGTTTAGGACCGCCCTGCTTCCAGTTTTGATCCCTCCGCTGCCCCTTGGGTACCCTGCCGCCTCCTTGATTATATTCTAATGCTCTCCTGAGGCCTCTGTTTGCCGGTTACATGTGCCCTCCTGGAGCAGTACTCACTACAACACCAGTCAGAACCTTGCCCATTGGTTTACCTATGTGTGGCCGCAAATATCTGAAACTTAATGCCAGTGCAACAGGTTTGTTGGCAAGGGTGTCAGATCGTTGCTTTGTGTTGAATCGGCCTTTTCTCAATTCTTAAGAATTTAATTGGAATGCACCTGACCAGTGCTGCTCTGTGGTGCTTGCCACCAGTCCCTTGGACAGGGAAGACATATGAGAATCCCTGTGCATACACTTTATATGCAGTGGTGCGACCGCTTCCTTTGGGAAACTACCACGTTAGCGATATTGTGAGCGCAATGTGACTTTCCTTCATCTTCCTCATCCGTACGTAGTGTGTGTCGCTTCTTCCTCGCCATAGCTCTAGCTCGGCAAGAATAAAGCGGTTCCTTAGAAGTGGTGGAGGTGCTGGGGTTCTGCATACCAAGGACGTATAAGGTAACAGTGTTTGTGCCTTTAATATGTCGCATTCGATCATTTTGAGACGTGGTGGTGTTCATGCGTTAGCACAGTGCAATGACATCCACAATGTAAGAGGTACATCATTCACGAATTTTATACTCTCTCCGGGCTTTTCTCGCGACCTCAGCACAAGTAGTGGGAGCATCAAAAACTGACAAAGCTGCTGCATGAATGTTGCCCAGATCTGGCTCTTGGATCAAAGCCAATTTTTTTTTACATTGTAGAGGCAGACGGGCATGCTGTGAAGTTTCTAAGAACTGTCCCACCATTGCTGACTCTGTTGTACATTTATCAAACCACTTGATTCTCACCAAGCTCAAGCTATGGTGACAAAGATGCGCCACGTGCTTTACAGTCACATATTGCACTCGCAATTCATCTGTTATGCCAGTTTGCCAAAATGAGCATGCACAGCAGTGACGAATGCACTATGCGTGCACAGGGATTTGCCTTTCCTGTCCTATGAGCTGTTGGCAGGTACGCTCGTCAGGTACACCTCAGGTTTCAGTATGTTTGCATTCGGTTGCATGAATATGGAGGGAGTGTGTTCGCTGTAATCAGTACCACACATTTTGCTAATGTAGGCTTGAGTGGCTTTCCTGTGACTCCACTAAATAGTCGGAATACTTCCATGTATGATAGAATGATGAGAATTTTAACCTCCAGACATGCAGCAGTCTTTACACCACTGCAAGGCAGAAGCAGCCATCTCACCATGTTCACGCTCAAATAAATCTCGTTACTAAGGCATTTTATGGGCCCGCCAAACCACCTGCACCACCTGAATGATGTCACTTGTTGTTGCACCTGGCTGTTCATTTCATTTGGCATCCTCTGTTCGCACATATTCGTTTCCAATAATTCAGAAAAATTGCAGGGCTGGTTTGCAATCTTTCCTGTTTTCTTTATTTTTCTTTATGGCCTTGTAAAACTGAGAAACGATAATGAAAAAAAGAAACAAAGGCTGCCTTCCTGTTCACCAGTGAAAGTATTGTTGCTTAGAAAGAGGCGCAGAAAAAGATGTATATGCATGTCGGACAGCCTGCACAAGGTTTTATCTTTGTCTCTTCAAACATGGCGTACCTGGTTGGGGTCAGTGGAGTCGCTGTTCTGTAGCATTACCCCTGGCAGCGGAAGTGCTGTCCCAGAGCTCTAAAGAGAGTCATCGGAAACACAGTGCTAAACCTTCATCCTTGAAATGTGAAGGACGTCACTGGACAGGACGAGAGATGACAAGGTGAGACAGATTGGGGCAATGTTGTGGTGATGGGTGCCACCTGGTTGAGCGCACAGTATGGTCCCCTGTCCTGAGAAAAGCTTTTCTGGGAGCCCTACACAGTGGAAAAGGGACCAGAGAAGTACAAGCGCACCAGGGGAGAAATGAAAGTCGCATTGTGAAGCATGGTACTGTCATTTCTGGTTGCTTCATGACGCAGTAATGATAGTCGCAGCACAATATCTTCAATTTATTCTGGCAACTCACGATATGCAAGTGAATGCTGCTCACTCTGATCATGTGGCTGCGTTTCAGTGCTTAGATATCTAAGGCCACGTTGCAAAATGCACAAGGGATTTATAATCGACTTCGTATACACAGAAAATACAAGAACAGTTCTAATAGCACTGAAAAGACAGAGCATTCACGGCGTCGTTCAAGCTCAGTGTCCTTGAGCGTGCGCAAGAACTAGTCTAACTGATGTTATGACTGGCCTGTGTGGTCAACGATTTGTGCCGCGGCGCCAAAGCAACAGTGAAAGGCTGGACCTTTTAAATACGCCGAGCCACCTGCAACCGTTGGAAAACGCCTAGGAGGCCCCAATAGCAAAAAGACCTTATCATTTGTACAGGCATTTTCACCTTCTTACCCACGGCTTGCACAACACCCTGATGTCTGCGTAGTCTCCACAGTGCTGTCTCCCTTCAGCAAGTTGGACGGTTAAGCTTCGTGTGTGCATTCGCTCTTTCTCTTCGTCCTCGGCAGGGAAGGTGCCAGCGTTCTGTGTGTGTGTGTGTGTGTGTGTGTGTGCGCACGTCAGTGCCTTTCCTTCTGCTGAGCCAGTGGGGGTTAGAAAATTTGTTGAACACTTCCATGTATCGAGCGGTGGCCGCCAGCGTGGAAAGTGTTTTCTCTCTCCTTCTTTTGAGAAAGGGTATTCCAAACACTATAAAGGACGTCTTCGCCAATGGACTTGAGCCTTCAGTTTTTGATCAAACTAGCATGTCTGTCGCTCTCCATCGGGAAACTTGCAGAGTTGACCATTCCGTAACAATGTGAAGTAAACATTCATTGTTACTCGTTGCATTGTTGCCGTATCTCCTGCCTGGCCCCCTGAGGACTCACGAGCCGCTGCAAAATGCAGTCAGCGGCACGATCCTGAGCACCTGGGTGCACAGTTTGTAAGAATTGGTGCCAGCGGTTCGATCCGACAACCAATGGTAAGCTCCAGACCACCAAGCCCACGCTACTTCCACAGTCTTGGGTTCCCATCTTTAATACGGAGCAGCAGCAAAAAAAGAATTGACAGCTGTGAATAAGGTATGCGGATGTGGGCTGCTTCCCTTGAACTTCCTGAAGTCAAATGCCTTCAGGAAGTTCAGTCGCACTTTGTTATTGAAAAGGCGTCTCACCAAGATTGGAATTTGCAAACCGACAAGTGCAATGCATAGATCACACACTAACAATCCTGTCTCCAAATTATCAAAATGATGCACAGTGGGAAAACAGCTGAAATTTTAAACAAAAGCCATCATGGTCTCAACGAAGCCCTGCTTCAGCCAGAGTCAAGTTTACATGCACAAATGTCTCTATGTAAAACGTGCTGCCTGCAATATCACCAACCATGGCACGTGACTTTCGTAAGCCAAACAATGTTAAATGCCATCCCTGGATGTGTGCCCCACAGCAAAAAAGGAAGAGAAGAAAAAAAGGAAAGAAAAGACAGGGCTTGTCATGCGAGTGTGACATGAACCCTTGGCTCCGTCATGGGGGAAGATGAAGAAGGAAGATCACTTGGAGGCAAAGGGGTTGAGTGCTGTTGCTTTTAGCACTCGCCTCCTGGCAGCGTGAAAATGCAACGTTTCAATTTCTTCCATTTCCTTTAATAATGAACTAATTAGAAATATTTGTTTGAGAAAATGCTCCCTTGACAGCTTCCAACGTACCAATGTACCTATAACTAAAATTTGCCATGGTGCTTAATGAGAGGGGCTTTTTCAGCCCAAATTAGATCCTGCAGACTATAGTACTGTATGGAAAATATGGTACATGGAACTGTAAAATTTAATTTTCCACAGCAATTTCTACCTGTGCAGTTGGAGTTGGCTTTGTCACAGCATAGATGTGAGGACCGTGAAACAACCTTTATTCCCTAAAGATCCTGTCCTGTAGTATATTTGAGCATTTACATAAAGGCATGGAGACCCTCACTGTGTTGCAAACTAAGTGGCGACATATAGGTGGTGTGTGCTGCCTGTAGGGATGCCACTGTAAGCCATCTATGTATTGGCGGATTTCTGAATTGTGGATGGGAGAAGGCTCATGGCTGTTCTGCCTTTGCACCAAGCACTGAAGAGCACAGTGCTGCAATTTTCTCTTTGTGCAGTTGGAAGAAAATTATCCCTGCAGTGGCAGCGACTACACAGAAAATGCACCCTACAAGAGTGGACAGAGTTCCAATGTGACTGTGGTTTGAAAGGGTTCGGCCCCTGTGTATACAAGCACCGATTTTCCCAGACAAGTGTGACAGTGCCTGGTTTTGAATGCAGTGTGCTGCTTCATAAATATTGCAGTTGCCCAACGCTAAGCTGCCTGGATTATGTGGTTGCCATAATGACTTCTCTGTACCCGTGGGACAAATATTTGAACTCGAAATAGCGACAGCAGCCATGCATTTCCTGCTGACATAGAATTAGGTTCCACAATGTCATCTGATGGATACACATGCTGTGATGTGGTTGTGTGGCCATGCTCTTTTTTCCTCCCTTCAAATATGCTGGTGAACTGCCACTAGTTACAGATGTCTGCAAGGAGTGCGCACTGTGTGAGTGCTGCACATGAATTGAAATTACGACCACCACAGTGATGATAAAGAACACATTGAAAAGTAATCTGACAACACTTATTAAGACTGTCTACAAGTTTTCTGTGAGAGATTTCCTCAGGGTTGACAAAAACCATCTTAGGGATCATTTAATGGGGTGTTACCGCCCACATTATGAGATTGTAGCGGCAGCAGCATCGGCGTCGCACGAGGGATGACGTAGACGCTCGCGTCTACACGAGGCTCGAGCGGCTGGCGCTCCGGCACGGGCTAGCGTTCCGAGGGAGATCATTAAAAAGAATGCTATGCTAAGAGACGGACTGTCGGTACTTCCTCTCCTGCGAGAGCCCGAGACTTTAACGGTCTACGTGGTCGCTCGTCGCCACAGTTTGGTGACTCCGGACGTGATACTGCCATACGCTCCTTTGGTAGAGACGACCATGGACCAGACCGACGCTACGAGAGCTCAAGGCCAGAACCCTTCCGAAGAACGCGGTGAGCCCTCCTGTTCCGCCATCGCTGTCCGCCTCCCACAGTACTGGGACCAGCATCCTTCGGCGTGGTTTCTTCAGGCCGAAGCGCAATTTCAAGTCGCTGGTATCCGCTCTCAAGCCTCGAAGTTCCATTACGCCGTCGCAGCGCTCTCGCCCGCCGCCATTGACGAGGTGGCAGACTTGCTGAACTCCCCATTGTCTGCCGCCGCCTATGACGATCTCAAGGCAGCACTGCTACAGCGCACAGCAGCTTCACAACGTTCTCGCATCCAGCAGCTTCTGTCCGCTGAAGAACTCGGCGACCGACGCCCTAGTCAACTTCTTCGCCGAATGAGCCAGCTGCTCGGAAACAACGCGAGATCCATCGACGACACGCTGTTGCGCGAACTGTTTTTGCAACGACTCCCGGCTAACGTGCAGATGGTCCTGGCGACAGCCTCTACCATGGACCTTACCGGACTTGCCGCTTTGGCCGACAAAGTCATGGAAGTAGCCACCCCAACCATCGCAGCCACGTCACCGGCTCCGGGTGACAATACAACCGCTCTGCAAACTCTTCCCTGCTCTTCCGCAGTGCAATCTCCGCTCGACTCCTTGTGTGAGCGCCTGGAAGGCATCATCTGTGGAGCGGAACATCGCCGCGCGTCTCATCGCCCACGCAGCCGTAGTTCCAGCAGATCAAGACGCACGGGCACTCAAAATGAAACCTCAACTACAGCGCCTGGCGTTTGCTACTACCACCGCCGTTTTGGAAACGACGCTCGTCACTGTCGGCGTCCCTGCGCTTGGCAGGGAAACAGGCCGGCCGACCTCTAACGGCGACGAGTGGTCCGGCCCAACACACAAGTCGCCTTTTCTACGTGACGGACAGAGTTACGGGACAACGATTCTTAGTCGACACAGGTGCTGACGTCAGCATTCTCCCCGCCCAGCGCTCCGACCGAAAAGCGACTCCTGTGTCGTTTTTGCAAGCAGTCAACGGCACCAGGATTCCAGTTTTCTCGTCACGCTCCACCATGCTAAACCTTGGCCTTCGACGAGCATTCCGCTGGATCTTCCTGGCTGCAGACGTCCGTCATGCAGTCATTGGAGCAGACTTCTTGCATAACTACGGACTCCTTGTGGACATCCAACGACGCCGTCTCATCGACTCCGTGACCCAGCTATCCGTTCCCGGCGTCCCATCATCAGGCACATCGCCCATAGCGCCTATTTCTGCCATGTTGGACGAACCTTTCGCCGCGCTCCTACGCGAGTTTCCCACTTTGACGCGCCTGCCGGACTGGACGCAACCGGTACAACATGACGTGTGCCATCACATCGTCACCTCCGGCCCACCGGTCTACTTCCGACCCCGGCGATTGTCCCCGGAGAAACTCAAGATCGCTCGCGCGGAGTTCGAACACATGCTGCAACTTGGCATCATCCGCCCTTCCTCCGGTAACTGGGCATCACCACTTCACATGGTGCCTAAGAAGACGGGAGACTGGCGCCCATGCGGTGATTACCGGGCACTAAACAACGTCACCGTTCCTGATCGCTACCCTCTACCGAACATTCAGGACTTCACGGTAGCGTTGCACAGTGCGACGATCTTTTCTAAGATCGATCTCGTTCGCGCCTACCATCAACTACCGGTCGCTGAAGAAGACATTCCCAAGACCGCCATCACCACACCCTTCGGTCTTTTCGAATTTCTCCGCATGCCTTCCGGTTTACGGAACGCGGGCCAATCCTTTCAGCGTTTCATCGATTTCGTCACCCGAGGTTTGCCTTTCGTTTTTGCATACATTGACGACCTTCTCGTCGCAAGCTCTTCGGCAGAAGAACATCTTCACCACTTGCGGCTGTTGTTTTCACGCCTTGCCAGTAAAGGAATTGTCATCAACGCCGCCAAGAGTGAATTTGGTCAACCTGAACTCGAGTTCCTCGGTCATATCGTCGACGCTAACGGCATTCGACCGCTGCCTTCCAAGATTCGCGTCATCGAAAACCTTCCCCGACCGACCACACTCACCAAGCTTCGCCAATTTCTCGGTTTCGTCAATTTCTACCGCCGATTCATTCCCGAGTGCGCACGACTTATGGCTCCGCTAGACGCCCTCCTGGTAAACAAACGCCAACAAGTGCTTCAGTGGACTGAAGAGGCCACCGACGCTTTCACAAGAGTTAAGTCTGCCCTCGCCGACGCCACGCTGCTTAGACACCCAAAGCCAGACGCACCCACTGCCATCATGACCGACGCTTCCAACAACGCCGTTGATGCCGTTCTGCAGCAATTCATCGACAATGCGTGGCATCCACTTGCTTTTTTCTCCAAGAAACTGAAGCCTGCGCAGTCCCGCTACAGCGTGTTCGGCCGTGAATTACTCGCTGTTTACCTGGCTATCAAGCATTTTCGCCATTTCCTCGAAGGCCGTGCATTCACTGTCTTGACGGACCACAAGCCCCTTGTGCACGCAATGAATCGTTCGGCGTCCTGTTACTCGCCCCGCGAGGTTCGACACCTTTCCTACATTTCCGAGTTTGCAACAACGTTCCGCCACATCAAGGGCACCGACAACGTTCCAGCCGACGTCCTCAGTCGTGTCAATGTCATTTCCACGTTGACATCGGAACCTTTCATCATCGAGGCCGACTTACTCGCCAGTCAACAGCGTGACGACTCTGAAGTTCGTACACTCCGGAATTCTTCAACGTCCTTGAAATTGGAAGACGTCGTTGTGACCCCAGATGGTACATCCGTCGTCTGCGACACTTCTAACGACACACCTAGACCATACATTCCGGCATCCCTTCGCAGACATCTATTCGAAACCGTGCACAACCTGTCGCACCCTGGCATACGCGCGACACAGAAGCTCCTTTCCAGTCGTTTCGTTTGGCCTCGGCTAAACGCGCAAGTTCGCGACTGGGTTCGCTGCTGTTTGTCGTGTCAACGTTCGAAGATCCAGCGTCACCCCATTCCGCCTGCCAAGTCTTTTCTTCCACCGGATGCTCGTTTTGACACCATACACCTGGACCTCGTCGGCCCTCTCCCACCCTCGAAAGGCTACTGCTACATACTGACATGCATCGACCGTTATACACGGTGGCCAGAAGCTACACCTATATCTGACATCTCAGCGCCCACTGTTGCAGCAGCTTTCATGTCTACGTGGATCGCAAGGTTCGGCTGCCCATCCACAATAATCACAGATCGCGGTCGGCAGTTTGACTCAGCACTTTTCAACGAGCTGCTCAAACTACTCGGAACGACACGTTTTCGCACAACTGCTTACCACCCTCAGTCCAATGGACTAGTTGAACGTTTTCACCGGCATCTCAAGGCCTCCCTTATGGCACATGAATCGCCGGAGAAGTCGGTCCTACATTTGCCCCTTGTCTTACTTGGCATCAGAGCCGCACTCAAGAGTGACCTAGGTTGCTCCTGTGCTCAGCTAGTCTACGGCACCCACCTACGCCTTCCGTGCGATTTCTTTGTCGCCACCCCCCAAACGCCTATGCCATCACCTGCCGACTACGTTGCCGAACTGCAAGCTTTCTTCAGCCAGATGCACCCCGTGCCTACACGTTCACAAGAAGCAAGGTCCCCGTACGTTTCTCCCGCACTCAGCTCTGCTACCCACGTTTTCGTGCGTAACTGTGCCGTGCGGAAGCCTTTGCAACCACACTACTCCGGGCCATATTGTGTTCTAGAGCGTCGTCCGACGACGTTTGTTGTGAATGTCAACGGCCGATCAGACACAATTGCCCTGGAACGTCTCAAACCCGCCTACATAGAAGCACCCACGCCATCAGCTCCACCAGTATGCGACGCGACCCTGCTGCATCCTTCGCCGCCGCCAGTGCACGTGACACCCAAGACCAACGCCAAGACACTTCTTCGTGATTTGAGGAGAGGGAAAATACGCAGCGCCGCGTCACGTGGACTTTCCATCGTTCGTCGAACTTTCCTCCTCTCTAGGGGGGGAGCCCTCTGTAGCGGCAGCAGCATCGGCGTCGCACGAGGGATGACGTAGACGCTCGCGTCTACATGAGGCTCGAGCGGCTGGCGCTCCGGCACGGGCTAGCGTTCCGAGGGAGATCATTAAAAAGAATGCTACGCTAAGAGACGGACTGTCGGTTCTTCCTCTCCTGCGAGAGCCCGAGACTTTAACGGTCTACGTGGTCGCTCGTCGCCACAAGATGAAAGAAAAGGAGGCCATTAGGATTTCTCTGGTGGTGCAAGGTGCTCTAATAGATGGCTTTGAATTGCAATAGACATAAATATTATCATTCTATCTGTCTGGGCACAACTTCTTCGCCAACCTCTCTGTCATCTCTGTAGCACATTAATCTGGGATAGTAACTCACTCTGACGCAGGAGATGAAAGTGCATGCCAGGCATGCTGACCACACTGACTTGGAGAGCGCCACTTTCTTAAATGTGGCAAAAGTCTGTGTTTTGGGCGAAATAAGAGCTCATAGGCAATTTTCATCTGTGATAAACAGAAATAAGTGCTGCCAGTGGTCAGACGTCTGAGGTCAAGCTTCTCAAGCAAGTGGATGCCATCGAGAACACCAAAAAAGTCAGTGATAGCCATTGTGCAGCAGCTTCAGATGGTAAGGTCCAGCCGGGGTTTCTCTGCACAAGGTCACCAAGTGGAATTCCTAAGTAACGGATATTTTTTCCCCTAAACTGCTACCCTAGAGTGGCCGGAACATGCACCGTTCGATCCAAGCATGCAGCTGTTATCAAAGTTTAGTTTAGTCAATTATTGAGGCTTAAGATGGTTTTAATGAATGTACATTAGGAAACAATTGTAAAAGAATGTAAAAAAATTTGAACTGTGTTGACTCTTTGGTGGCATACTGTTGCTAATCCTGAAGTTACGTCCTCAAATGACTTATGCTCCAGGTATTTGAGCAAAACTATGGGTGTGGAAATATGAATTTTTCAATTTCAAAGCTAATTCGAATAATGAAACCTAAGTGCGAAGCGAATATTTTTCGAATATGAATACTACTGTTATTGCAAAAATCCATTTTTTTTTCACCAACCAGAGGTGCAAAATAGCTTACTGCATAGCAAATAATGTACAGGGATATTATGCTTCGTGGTTAACAAAATTCTCTAATACAACACTTTTGTTTGACAATGTCATAACTGTAGTTACTTAATGTTTCATGAAGCAAGGACAACAGCTCAACATGTTCAAAGAGCAGTGACACCTAGGGCATGTCACCATCGATTCAGACATCGAAAAGAGCTGCTTAGAGTGTCTGGTATCAGCAGGTCGCTCTTCACAAGCCGAGCGAACAGTGGGCACCACGCTTACACCATCACTCAAGCGGATCTTCTTTTTGGCCCAAAATGTCATCATGCAAATATCTTTGAACCTGCGATTGTGGCAGTGAAAATTTCTGCCACGAGTGAAAATTTCTGCTGGGTGATAAGCTCATCAGTCTTTCCGCAGTGCTGATGTGGAAGTGGCCCGTTCAGAAGCTTTTGTTGTTGAACGCATACTTGGGTTCCTTGGTGTTGAAATTATCCTTCCTTTCTCTAAATCCAAGGGCGAGATCTTGCATTCTGAATGTTTGCTTGCGCTCTCATTATTCGCCTTCACCGTGCTTTCGTCAGCGGTCATCTGCTTGGTGAAGCGGGAGCGCCTATTGAACACTGCCTACTCACTGATGTAGAAGGTAAAGCAAACAGTCAGAAAGCTAGAAGCTTGCGCAATCTCATCCCAGGTTTTCAATCCAGTTTGACATTGAAGCATCCTGGTAGTATTAAAGTACTTGAGAATGAGGTTCCAGAAGCATTGCCAAGTTTGCCACTTGGTGAAATTTGTAGTTTGGAAACAATTTAGGCTCTTAGCGAGATTAGCAGTGAACAGAGGTTTTCACATGGCGATTGGTGTTGTCCAAATGCATGAAGAGGTCACAGTACGAGTACTTAAGCTGATAGTGTCGGGTAACCATAAGCACCAGCAGGGGCCCCGTGACAGTGTCCCCTTTAACCTCAGATATGCTTCACTGCATGATGTTAAATATGCTTCGTCGCATAACACGACTCTGCTGCTGTGAAGGTGACTTAAACCGACAACAGCCGAGAAGGTGCAAATAGCACTGCGCTGCCTGGTCTTTGCTGTTGGCCTTTTCTTCTTTTCACAGTGTCCTTACTGTGTGCACTCCAGAATTACAATGCAGGAATATGCATGTGTGCACAAGCTTTCATTCAAGAGTAACTCATGATCATAAGTTACGTCATCATGGTTTCGTACCATGTCACGGCATCATAAGCGAGACATAATAAAGGGGGCCTCAAAGGCTGCGGGAGAGACTAATCTTTTGTGCGAGATTGTGCTATCCTTGCTGCACACAGTGCAATATTATATGACTCTCATGTCTATGGTGGCATTGTCGATTATGAATGTTTCCTTACTGCGTTAAAAAAATGTGTAGTGCATCTTTCAGATAATAATGGCATTATAGCTTCAGAGTTGTTCATGTTTGGGGTACTTGTTCACTAAAAGTACACTATTAGAAAAGCTTTAGAATGTCTAGGTCATAATTGCATTTGAAGAACTGCAAGTCTTCCTACACATAGCAATTGGTAGCTTACTGTACGATGTTGAAGGTGGTTTTTATTCATAGGCCCTACGCAGAGAGCAGCAACACAATGCCTGGCAAGTGACCAGGGTTCGTAACAGTGTTTGCATTTCCAGTGCTCGTAACCGATTCCAGTCTTAATGCATAAATTTGCTTTATGAATTCTTTGTAGACAGAAGGTGCTTGAATATTGGTTGCATGAAATGCTCCAATGCACACTGTATACGTACAGGGTGTCTTTTATTACCGTAGAGATTTTCTTGTTTCAAAGTTATGAGCGCGGCAAATGTGGCGTTCTTGCAGAGGAATTCCTCTATTTTGGAACTCCACAAATTTGGAGGCAGTCACATTTTAATGCACTCTCATTTCTTACAAATCTTGAAAGTTGCACCTAATTCAAGATATTCATCATTGAATTTCACTGGTAAATCGAGGCAATATTGGAACCGAGTGTGCTGGGAGCGCAGAAAAGAAGGTCCCGCTATCTCATCAGATGGAAACATCTTGGCCAGTCATTGTAGCTGCTGATACGACACACTTTGCCTGGCAAGCATATGCGTCAGTGTGCCATGTCAGGCTATCATTTAAGCTTTGTCCCACACTTCTTGACAGGGCACTGCCGCCTGATGTGGAGGAGGATGCACCAAGTTTTGATTGTACTCAATTGAGCGCGATAATCAATATTTCAGAATAAGTGCAATTTTCCAGATTTAGAAGAAGAAAGGGTGTGCGTTCACATGAGACTGCCTCCAAATATGCCATTTAGAAGGCTGCCGCCAAGTTACTAATAAAAAAGTGACTGAATTTTTCAAAATTAATTTACTGAAACTCGCATTAGCAGCAAAGTGTGTCCACCTCACCTAGAAACTCCTTTGCAAAAACGCTGGGCTCTCCGTGCTCAAAACTTTTTGCTAAATATCAGCATGGTTAAAAAAAAACTAGATATGCATAATTGTTAATGTATGAAAATCGTACACTATTACTTTTCAAAATTTTTGTCCTTCTATGCAACACCAGAAAAATTGGAAATAGAAGCTTCAGGTGACCTATTTGATGTGCAAGTTGCATGGCCATATTATTGTTTTAATTTTTGGCTATTACCTTTTACTGTGATGTCGCCACTGCAGCAGCTCGATGGCTGTGGCTTTTCATTCCAGGTCACAAAGCTGCACCCAGGTAGAGGCAGAATCCAAAAATGCTTGTGTACTTAAGTATAGCTGCACATTACAGAAGCCGAGGCCCTCAAGATTTATCCGTAGCCCTCGTGTAGCCCACGAGTTCCATATTTTTTATTGGGATTGAAGAGTAATGTTTGCGCTGTATCCCTCTATTTCAGACTAAATAATGTGCATGCAAAATTATATCTTCATTACTTTACACCATAGCACCAATATCTGTTGTGCGTTGATTTTCTGATATCCTTGCATTTGCTATAGCAAGCATTTTTAAAAATCAGCCACAAAAGAAAAAAATGAATTGTCAAGGAACCAAGTGGTGTGTAGCAGCTCCCCTTTTTTTTAATCGGCGACAAGTTTTGCACTTGTGTGTTAGCAACACTGTTTCACCAATTGTGTACTTCAAAAGAAGTGTTACCTTTCTGCTTTGGAACTTTGTGGTTTTGTTCTGCCAGCTGCTTGACCAAAACAAGCAAAATGTACTTTGGATATTCCACAAATTCATTCTGTATGCATTTGGTACAATAAAATTTGTTTCAAGAATGGACAAATGCAGTGATGGTTAATTGAAAACTGCAACATGCCGATTTTAGTTTCATGCTTCATTAATTTTCTCAGCCCCAAAGAAAGCATGCGAGGTTCGAAAATGTATCATGTGACAAAGTGCTGGCCTGCCATGACATTAGTGCACTCGGTCTAGAGAACTGATTAATGCTGCACATACATTGAACATGGTGGCCATGACCATCCCTCATGAATTGGCATTCCCTGCCTAAACCACCTCACCAACACAGCCTCTTAACAGCAAGAAAGCTGACGGGGCTTCCAAGAATTTCTATGCACTATTTATTAGTATCGCCCATTGAAATTGCTCCATTGCTTTGCTGACGATTGTCTTGACAAAAGTGGAAGCCGAATCGGTTGAGTTCAATCAGTTTTATTTACATACAACCTATTATAAAGTGGACCTTTCTTCGCCTCTTCAACTGTTCCCACAGCTGCTGCTGCCATCTTGCACGCCACTTGGTAGGTGCATGGGAGGATTTTCCAAGGAACTCTGGAAAGCTGTAATCAGATTGTGGGCAAAGTTAAAAACTTAAATACAAAAAGGGTGTAGAGTATTGTAACCTTGTACATGTTGATCACACATGTTTCAGCTACAGCTGTAAGTGACTTGTCTCATCAACCAAGCTACAGTTCTTGCAACGTTACACTTTGTGATACTCAGTATGAATTGATAAGACTAGCTGCTATTCTAGTGGTTGTGCAGGCCACAAGGGAACAGTGCCTGGCCTTTGTGCTTGTATGTGTCAATTTCTCTCTTTCAGTCTCGCCCATGCCACACCAAAATGCTATCCACAAGTGTTGTGCCAAAATGGCCTGGCAACATTTCGTATTAAGCCGTTTGACCTATTTATTGCACTGATGCACAAAGTGCAACCAAATGAAGGAAATGACATCGCCTAGGTGATTAGTAAATTACCCTTCCAAAATACCACAAGTGCAACTTTGCTGTGGCAAGAGCCTTAGCAAAAACATGAGACACACAAAAATGAAGGAAAAGCGACACCTTCAAGTTCCCGCACCAACTCACCGTGACAAGCACGAATTTTGACAGTGTCTGCTTGAGCTTAGTTATTTCGAGATACATGCAGTTGAATGCTTTTACAAGCATTGAGATGCCCCACTATGCTAGCTTGCCTTTTATGACTATAGAAAGTCATATACTGCCACAAGTCTGCCTACTCTTCCGATTGGAATCTATATTGAAGCTGCTTTGAGCAATGGGCGGTATTCTATTTCAGCGCAAATGATACATTGAGAGTAGTGTGCCTGGAAGGAATAGGCAAAAGCATTGCAGAAGCTGCAGCACTTTGTGCTCGCTGAATGATCATACGAGAAGGTAAAGATGCCATCAGAGAGCATCCTTCGTATAGAGTCTCTTTAAAAGAAAAACACTACAACTAGACATGGTGACAGTTGTAGGCAAACTAAGAATATAATGATAGTTCAAGGTGTGGTGTGGCATGTTTATGCTATTTCTGAAAAATAAACACGGCAAGTGTGTCCATGCCAACAATTGACACAGGATGTGCAGATGCAAAGCTGCAATACAGCACCACGGCCTCAAAACGACAGTATGCAAGTGGTAGTCCAGCATCAAAACTTCAATGTCCCTACACTGCAACACTGGGAGGCCATGCTGCATGACAGAAGCCTGGGTGGCCAGCAGGCGCTACTCTGTCGGGCACAGGACGTGGCAGCAACTATTTCTCCTAAGGATTAAATAAACGGATTTCTCTACGTCACCCGCTATGCGATGCGCCATGCGAGGGAATGACAGTGCCACTACTCTCACAGGATATGGATGGTGCACAACACCACCTTGAGCATCGGAGTGCACGTCTGCCTGTGAGCTCTGTACTACAAACACAAGTGGTGCATGCAAGGTAACATTTAACATATCACTGCCAAATGCCATCAATGAACAGAAGCAGCAAAGAAAGCTGGTTACATAATCTTCAGTGTGTCGGATCTGCATATTTTTTACATCCTGTCTGCATGCCGCATTGTTCATTTGTTCGTCACTGCTCAAAAGCGCATAGTTGCATGGTACTTTTTTTCGATCTTGTGCACTTTCTTTTATCCTGAAAAAATAACCACAGCAGCTATCTTCATAAAATAAAGCAGATGTTTCTGAATGAGCTGTAAGTATTAAAGTTGCTCAAAAGGGTAGTTTACTGAATTGATTGCATTTGAGTACTGCAGGTATGTTTCTTTACGTATTTCTCTTTTAAAGCCTCAGCACAAATTAGCTGAAACACCCTGTATACTGGACGGCTTGCCTGGCTGCCCGCACCGCCGAGGCGGAGCATCAAACGTTTTTGTGGCGCACTTGTCGCCGTCTCGTGGCACCGGTCGTCCATCCTTATCGCGCACACGCCACCGTCGTCATCACGCCACCGTCGTCTGCTGTTCTGATTGGCTGCGGTAAAGCGGACAGCTCTGGCGGGCGGGAAAAAAAAGTGGTCCGCGAGCGATCGGGCTTGCCGCCTCATTTAACGCCTGCTTTTATCCGCCTGGCCAAGAGCTTAGCCCGGTTTAGCCGCTTTGTCTTCAGTGTGAACGTGCCTTTAGAGTAAGAAAAGCAACAGCTTACGCTTCCACATTTTTTGCTTGGTAGCTGCATTCAATTTGCTTGCTCCTCGTCTTTTAGATGTCTAGGCTACCCACATTTTAACGTGGCTGAATACTGCACAAATCAGAAACGCGAGTTTCTGTGGCGTAGCCTTCTCACACTTGCAAGGATACCATCCAAAATTGACCTATTTTTCTTATGGGGTGCCCACTGATTATGAGGATGCTGACATCGAAGGATCTCAAGTGGTTCTCTAGCATTTTGGTGACAAACGGAATACAGTAATGCCGAGCTACAACTGACTTGATATCTGTCAGCACCAATGAATGCAGTAGTTAGTATTCTCACTAAATTGAGAGTCCAGCCCAACAGCAGATGGACACCAGTGTTCGAATCCCCGTGTTGGCAAATTTAACTGGCTGAAATCAAGCATTTAAAAGACACGCACTTAGTTCCATCCCTTCAATCTGCGAGCATAATGAAGATCAAAGGTCAGGTTATGTGGCTGCAGCACCTTCCGTTCGTGCAGCATACCTTTACTTTTCTTTACCGAGACACTTAGCATGCACATACCTTGTGTGCAAGCCACATCTATTTATAACAGAAACAGCGCTTTCCACTCGTGAGCAAAAGTTTGGAGGTAAAATATGGTAGAATTTTTTGTCCAGCCAACGCATGCAGGCTGAAATCCAAGTGGTACAGCCAATATGTGCCTGTTCAATCACTGCAATGCATTGAGCCACTTCTGACAACGCACAGCTGTACCAGAAAAGGTTTAGATTTTTTTTCACTAATGCCATGGACTTATGAACTTTTATGAATGTACCTTCAGCTTTCGCAGACTTTCAAGTAATTCGAACGTAAAGTGGCCTGTGTGTTATTGCTATTCAGCCAGAGTGCAATAGGAGCCAGTCAAATTAGTAAAACATGAAGTCAATGTGCACACAAAGACTACATGTACCCTTGCATGACTTTGTGCCACAGGCAGCTACCAGCTTCCAATTCACAGTTCTTGTAATATGCTTGTGGCCACCATCTACAGTGATCTATTTGATTTAACGGGGATGTGTATGTTGGCTGAAAACAAGAAAATATATTAACACCGATGGATGCAATATATCCTTTCCGGTAGTTTCGCAAGGGGGAAACTAATTCGAACTTCACGGCAGCGTGCACCGCACAGCTGCACCTCATTTTATATTCTCGCGCATGCGTCAGTGTTGCCGCAGCTGTCTGTTGTGACACCCTCGCGTGCATTTCTTGTTCAAGCTTTGTTGAAGGGTTTGAAGAAATGAAGGCAGTACGGTGCCGCTCATTTCTTCCTTAATGCGACCTTTGAATAGTGTGTGCATCTTAACCCTTTCATAGACGCAAGCAGAGAACAGGCCGCTTTGTGTCCGAGACATTACAAGTGCTTTTTCTTTTTATGAATAATTTTTCACATAACGTAAAATCTCAAAGCTGACTACGATTCTGTAATAGCGAAAAGTGGGAATATTACATCCCACTATACAGCCTCAAGGCCCGTTTCTACCTACTCGTGGTCACCTGTAATGTGATTACAAGCAGCCAGAGTACCCAGTACAGTATACATTGTTTGTGCACGTTTTCATTATACTTACTGAGCATGCTTTGTATGAGAATCCTCAATCAGGGCTTTCCGATATAACAAGGGTTCTTAGAAAAAAAGATGCTTCTTGAAAATTCTTGAGGGCTCGTATGTAGCAGCTCGCATATGTAGGAATGCGATTTGTTCGCTATGCTAATAATTTGATCACCTGTTTTGGTAGCTGTGGGCACGAGAAATTTAGACACCTAACCGCACCAAAATTCAGCTTATATGAAAACACGGAATTTCGATAAAAAGAGTCCATTTGCCGCTGTGGTGGTTTGAAGGAAGGCGATAGAACAGAATAAAATAAACATTGTAGAACGGGAAGTAAACAATCTGCGCAATCGCTCTATCGCGTTGTTTGACAAAGAAATGGACGAAAAAATGTGCTTAACGTGATTCAGAAACATATCTACACAGGAATGTTCAATGGTAGAAATTACACTTCACCGCTACAGAGTAGCGAAGTTGCTCTGAAAAGTGGGACCAATATTTTCCGACCGCCCAGCAAAGGGTGAAATGAGCACAGTATGTACGGCGACACTTGCTTTGTTCACCGCAGTAATGCCACCCTGTAATGGAGACACAACTACGACAAACGGTCCGCATTTCTTCCGCAGCGAGCAGCGAGAAAAAGTGAAACATTTTTTACCGAGTCAGAGAAAAGCCAAGCGTGTTCCTGACGGTATGTAACGGCATGCCGCTGGGAAAAGGGGGGTCCATACCTCGGGGTTCAAATTCTGCAGACACGGCATGCGCTTCAGCGTAGCCGTCAATTCGCGGTTGAGCAAGCGACGATTTTGAATTTTCTGTTCCGCATCAGCATGTTCTACGCAGCGAGGGAGCACCTTGAAAACCAGCACGACGGGGGCCGTCTCGTTGAACAATCAAGGCCTAAAATTTAAGAGACAACACAACTATTAGCGCTTATTGTTTCAAATTTTGTGATTTCAGTAGACTTACCTTGATGTTGTCGCATATTTCTTGTAGATCCATGTTGCTTTCAAGGTCGTTTCCGCCAACATAAAGAACGGCGAAATCGCATCGCTTGAAGCGCATCGTGGAGACAGCTCACGCCAGCCGCACTGCATTGTAACCCACAAAACTGAATGTGCAGGCTTTCATAGACTCAATTAGGCGCAGGCGCGACCTATTTAAGAATTTAACCTGACTCACCGACAATGACGCCGCGCAAGGACGGCATGACTGAACACGATCCAGCGAGGCGTAACAAGACCACGCGAACGAACCTACGTGAGCCGGCAGTGGCCGCATGTGCATGGCATGTGGCCGGCACACACCACAGGGATTTAGCAGCAGCACCTAGCAGCGTCCTTCCCTAGGCGTACAAGTACCTATCTGGGGGCAGGGAGTACGCCACTGGCTTACGTCACATCCGGTTTGCCTCCAAACCGGGTACAGCCAGCCTGCGGGGAGACGCTTCTCACAGCGCTATGCGAGTGCGCTGCAGTGTTGCCAGGTCGGACAACGTGGAGTAGCCCAAAGCTAGAGAAACTGTAGCCCAAATGTAGCCAAACACAATAAAGAGCAAAACAAATTTGTAGCCAAATATAGCCATTGTTATTTTCAGTTTTATCTGTATATACATTTTCGCATTCGACTACGGTAATCGCTTTTTGTACAACCCATCATAAAAAAGTGTCCGTGATGCCGTGACGGTCGACCCCACGGAGGAAGGAAACTAAGGAGAGGCCCTGACGTCACTCTTTGTGAAGAAAAAGTGAAGCCGGAAGTTGGCGTTGCTCATGGCGATGCTCCGCTTTTTAGGCCACCCTCCTCTCTTGTTTACATCTTTCGCGAAACCACGCCGCGCTGCGCGCACGCTTGCGCAACATCCGGCAGAGCACGGTGCAAGTAACACAGCGCAACAAGACACGGTGACTAACGCAAACCCGCCCACACAGCGCCTTTGCCACGGCACGAAACCTACCAGAGCAACACGTGTGAGCGCTCAAAACCATAACAACGCCGCCATTGTGGCCCAAAAGGCGTGGCCATACAGCAAAAAATAAAATAAAAAAGAAGCAAAAAAAAAGAGAACCTACTACGTCATTTCCGCCACACTTTTCTCCTAGCGCGCGGAGGGGGTAGGGCCTCTCCTTAGTTTCCTTCCTCCGTGACAATATTCAACAACCCATCAACGCGATCCAACCTAGCGCAAATGGTGTTGGGCTGCTGAGCACGAGGTCGCGGGATCGAATCCCGGCCATGGCGGCCGCATTTCGATGGGGGCGAAATGCGAAAACACCCGTGTGCTTAGATTTAGGTGCATGTTAAAGAACCCCAGGTGGTCGAAGTTTCCGGAGTCTCCTACTACGGCGTGCCTCATAATCAGAAAGTGGTTTTGGCACGTAAAACCCCATAATTTAATTAAACCTAGCGCAAGGTGGCGATACCGTCGTCAAATCATGTGACCAAAGTGGCCACGTGATTCGTGATGCCGGGCGAGCCGGGCATAGACCAGTGATGCCACGGCTGCTGATTTATCAGTAGATATACTGATTTTTAAAATTTTCTGCTGATTCAGTGGTAAAGCGCTTGAATCTGCTGATTTTCTTGCTTTTCTACTGAAACGAAAGCGGAATCTGAAACTTTTTCAGTACAGAGAATGAATAGATGGATGGATGGTTATAGAGGTTATATTAATGTGATGCTACCTAGCGAGAGAAAAAAAAACGTGGTTGGCTCCGAGGTTAACATACATTCTTGCGTTTCCAAACTCTCAAACGTGGCGCTAACTCTGTCTTTGAGCAAAGTGGGGACAAGGCATAGAGTTTCTATGCTCTATGGGAAAAGGTGAGGTGGTGAATTTGTGAAAGTGGGTGCATACCGAACCCCACAACTGTGAAACCACCATCATCATCATCATGACCAACCTATTTTTATGTGCACTGCAGCACGGAGGCCTCTATGGAGGCTCTCGCGATCTCCAATTACCCCTGTCTGAAAGATACTATACTCTAAAGCTTTCAGGCACTAACTACCATCTGACGCCTTTGAATAGGCCATCGGAGGGCTTCACTGTTTTTAAATTCGTGCTTGACAATGGCTCTCGGGATTCCCGAGTTTTTCAAAAGTATCGCTAAGGATCTCGGGGTCAATTTTTGTACTATTTCCTGGAAGCTACAATACTTCAACAGAGTACTAGTATAAGCGCTGATTTCGTGGGCTCATAAACTGAGTGCAAAAATTGAAATGAAAAAATCTACTGATTTCTACTGATTTTTTGCGAAAAAATCTACTACTATTTTTTAATGTGTCGTGGCAACACTGGCATAGACGCGTCTGGTCGCGTCACATGGCGTCAGCGCACCAGTGTTGCCAGGTTTGGCTATATATAGCCAGATTGGGCTACAGAAAAAAATTTTTGGCGTCGACTTGGGTGAGTTGGCTACGTGGCTATATTTGGGCTACTGAAAATCTGCGACTTGGCTTTGTTTAGGCTATGAGTGAATCCTTAATCCACGCTCCAGAGGTGACTCTCATAGAGTAGAAACAAAACTTGGGCTATGTTTGCCCCCCCCCCCCCTCCCCCTTGATGCATTAGTCTTTGAGCCAATGATTTCATCCTTGAGGAACTGAAATTTACACCGCGCTTCACCGTGCTAACATTTACTCCAGAAATGTTGTCTCATCTTCGTCTTATCCCGACACCCAATCACCGGGCATCGGGATGAGCCTGGGAGTGGAGGGCGTTTCACAGTGCACTGTACTAACGTGGCTATGCTGAGAAACAGAGAGCAATATGGTTGTGCCATCGTGGCGCCGACATGAAAGAAGGGAAGCCTGGGTAAATGACACGCTCCAGTGTGTCCAAGGCAAAGGTGTCTGGTTGAAGTATAGCGCTAGACACAGTTTCTGACCTAGTCCGCGTTTCCCACGGTAAGCTTTTTACTGCCATTTCCCTTCGCGTGTGAAATGAACTTTAATGCTACAGGCGTTAAGAGCCCCATATTTGAAGGGAAGGGCCCCGTGTGGCAGAAAATCTGGCGTCGACGCCGTTGCTGTGTGAAAAAATTATCCCGAACCACGTAGGCCCTTCGGCTGGCGCATATGCATTACTGAAGTAACTGATTTTCTCAAAGTAAAACGCGGCAGAAAATTCGTAAAATACGACTTACACTCACTCTATAGACATGACAGCGTCGAATTGTAATTTGATTATACGAGGAAACTATGTTTGTTACGCGGAACCTCGAACACAAACCCCTTTTCTAGCTGCTGTTCGACATCTTAGTAGGTGGGCGATGGTTTGGGCTAGTTGGTTTTCCATGAGACTGAGTGGTGCAGCGCGAATCAGGACATGGGATACAGGAAAAAAACGAGGACAAGCGGTTACTGCCAAGTAGGATCGGCGCGCCCCGCTCGGTTCCATGCAACACCATACAGATGGCACTCGCCTCCGCAGCATCGGCGGCGCCTGCCATGCGAGTGGAATGAAAAAAAAAAGAACCAGAAATCTCGCCTTCATGCATATTGTTCGCCTCCAGCGTTTGCAGGTAAACATTATGGTTGCATACACTGCAGTTGCTGGGAAGGGTGAGAAGCAGTCAGGGATCTTTGAATTCTATCACATTCCACTCTTAAATGTGAATATTAAAGAGCTGAGAGCCAATTTTCATGTTACCTATTTTTTAATGCAATGGAAAGTTTGCTAGTCAGAGTGTGTAATCATGAAGTGGTAACGCGGAAAACGCCGTGGAACATTTTTTTATCAGAATTTTTTTATCTGCAGTGAGGATCTAGTCTTTCACTGGCAGCTTGTTGGCATCGGTGGCAGGTGAGCACGATAGTGATTATACGCCGGCATTAGTGGGAGGCAGACGAGAAGTGCGGCCGTAAGTGTGACAAAGTAGTTTGTCTAACAATTCGACGTTCCTGCGATTCATGTTTTCCGAAGTCTTCAGTACTTTGGCGGTAATAGCTACGTGTTTCCATTGTTTTCTGCCCAACTGCTTTGGTATTTAAACAGTCAAAGTGAAACCAATCGGATTGAAAACGAAACGACGATTTTACGCGTGATACGCAGTTCAGCGTGTTGCCGTAGCCATGCGTGCGCTTTTGATTTCCGAAGCATAGAATAAAGCGCAAGTGTCTAATACTATAGCAACTGCAATTTTAAGCAATCTTTGTTGTATTAAATAACAGCCGACTTACAGTAATCGCATAGACTACATTCGAAGTACCAAGTTTTCATTGCCAGGCCGCTCCACTTACTGGCCTTTGAGATATTCCTTGTCAATTTTAAATTATAATCCCTACTTCAATCCCGAACAGCGTGCCTGTTTCTATTGCCATAAATCATGATCAGTTCATTTCCATAAACGTCCCACAACACTTTCTGACCAGTTGTCCTCCAAGCGTCCTCCAAGTTTTTTGTTCGTGCTTCCATTCGACATCGAGGGAGACCACGAGGGAGATTATGGAGGTCTACTATATCATGAAAAAAGGGTCGCGTTGCGTAAGCAGGCCATCGTTAAATTTGCATGACAGAGAGTTTGAATTTTTAAGCTGCCTCATAGTGTAACATTAGATTACAGGGTTTTGCGTTTTTTGCCTGTGCACTGTTAATGACGCCATTGATGGGAGAGCACGTGGCTATGGTTGTGTACATGAGTTTGTGTATGCCTTCGAATGAAGTTAGTTGTGAGATCAGCGCTGTCCTGTGTGTTCCTGCCTTCTGTCTTCGTCATATTGCACTGCCCCTTCAAGATGTTTAGCTGTTGTAGATGTCAAGGGTCGACCACGGAGGAACCCCTCCGCGCGCTAGGAGAAAAGTGTGGCGGAAATGATGTAGTAGGTTCTCTTTTTTTTTGCTGCTTTCTTATTTTTTTTGCTGTATGGCCACGCCTTTTGGGCCACAATGGCGGCGTTGTTATGGTTTTGAGCGCTCTCACGTGTTGCTCTGGTAGGTTTCGTGCCGTGGCAAAGGCGCTGTGTGGGCGGGTTTGCGTTAGTCACCGTGTCTTGTTGCGCTGTGTTACCTGCACCGTGCTCTGCCGGATGTTGCGCAAGCGCGCGCGCTGCGCGCGCGATACCACGCGCAGCGCGGCGTGGTTTCGCGAAAGATGTAAACAAGAGAGGAGGGTGGCCCGAAAGGCGGAGCATCGCCATGAGCAACGCCAACTTCCGGCTTCACTTTTTCTTCACAAAGAGTGACGTCAGGGCCTCTCCTTAGTTTCCTTCCTCCGTGTGTTGCGCAGAGCCAGACGCCGCGCGCTCTTCCGTTGTCTGCCGTTTTTTTGTCGCCACTCCACCTAAAGCAAGAGTGGCGAGCTGGAAGTTACCACTGGGCGTTCCGCAATTAAGGCCTTTCAGTTTCCTCTCTCATTTCGGACGCTTTCCGCTTTCAGTGCCGCGTCATTATGGTTACAGCACGTTAAAAAACAATTGCCGCTTCTACATAAGTGCGATCACACCACGCTCTGCGCGCAAGCGTGGCGAGCCTATAACGACGAGTTTCAGAAATATTAAAGCGAATAGCTTTCTGTCTCTTCTCCGTCGGATGTTTTCGTAGTTCAGTCGTCGGTGGTCGGTCGCTGGACTGTTGATTTTCAAAGAAAACGCTCGCGCGCTCGTTCGTTCGCTCTCACGCTAACTATTAGCGTCCTCGATCACCTGCACCAGTGCGCACCGGGGCGCCTTGGTGCGCACTTTCATCCTCGATCAACCGCACCGGTGCGCACCGACCATCCTCAATCACCGGAAGCGCACCCTGTTGGAGCGGTTTTCCGTTGCCCCGTCTCGCACCGAGAAAATCGGCGGTGCGCCGGGGTGCAATCCCAGCAAGCACTGCGGGAGGCGCGACGCGCGCGCGCACAGCTGACTGCAGAACCGCAGACGCTCTGGCCCGATAGCTGCAGTTGCAACGGAGTTGACGGAGTTAGCTAGTGGAGATGTCGGCAATGAGAAAGGAAGCGCTAGTAGTTGCCATAATCGATGAGCTTTCTTCAAGTTCGTCTGACAGCGAAGACGACGTACATGCTGATCGACCTCGTCCAAAAACAATGTGGTGATGAGCGACCGAAAGTGGACACGTTCGTTGAACGGGTCGTCAGGAACGGGTCGTCAGGATTAATTATAATATCCATTGGTGTTTGCTTGCAACCAGGTATGTCGGAGCGCGCTGTTTGACTAGGTTCGAGCGCTTGCCCCGGTTGCTCAGCACCTGAAAATAATAAAATGCGCGCGCTCGTGTTCGCGCACGTTTTGCGCGCCAGGGGTAAAGTGGCGCTGCATGCAAGCACCCTGCATCTTTGGTTATCAGGTACAATGAGTGGGAAAGAAACTTGGCATGGAGTTACGTATTTGTGGACCGGAAAAAATTGCACAGAGAAGAATAAAGAGTTAGTGGAATGCATAAGCGCTGATATTAAGGGTTTCGGGAATGGTGCTGAGATTGTCCTATTAGGTGACATGAATGCCCACATACAGGATTTAGATGGCTATACCGGCAATAACGGGAAGTCAATGCTAGACCTTTGCGAGCAACATAACCTCGTGATCGTGAACACAGGGCCTAAGTGTGAAGGACAGATCACGTGGGAAGTGGGAAACCGGCAATCGACCATTGATTACTGTCTGATGACAGAAGGAATTCATGATAAGTTGAGAGAAATGGTCATCGATGAGGAAGGGTTTAGCAGTATAGGGAGTGACCATAAACGCATCATTTTGAAAATGGTATATGTAGTTGGGAAAGAGAGCAAGGAAAGCACAATGGCCAGTCCAAATTTGAACGCTGAACAAATAGCAAATATAGTCACTAGAGTTGAGGAAGAACTTGACAAGTGGCCAAGTAAGGAGTGGGAATATGGTGAGCTTCTAAGTGTAATAACGACAGAAATACGAAAAGAGAAACAACATGTTCGTTGGAAAGGAAAAAAGAAACCGAAAAGCTGGTGGAACAAGGAGATACGAGAAGCGATCGCCGAACGACAGAAAGCATCTCGAGAGCACAGGCAGGCAAAGAAGGCGCAGGTGCCACAGGATGAAGTAACCAGTAAATGGGAAATATACCGGGAGAAAAGGTCTATGGTTCAAATACTGGTAGAAGCAAAATTAAAAGGTGAAAGTGAACGTTGGTTGTCAGAAATACGTGAGAAAAAGAAGGCTGCACCTAGAATATTTTGGGATCACATAAATTTATTAGGCAGGAAGTCAACAACAATACAACAACATAGCCTAGACGAAGGTGAAAACAGACTGGAAGGAGAAGCGGCAATAAATTACATCCAAAAAGTAACAGCCGAATCTTTCCAAGGCAAGGACGAGGTTGTATTTGAAAAAAAAAAGAGCATGAAAGAGACCCAAGTGGAAAAGGAGCTGGTGCTGACAAATTTAGACTGGAAGAAAGCGGAAGAGAAAATTCCTAAGTGCACAGCCACAGGGCTAGACGAGGTTCCCGTTAGGCTGATAAATGAACTGGGATC